>NC_090450.1:867194165-867821437 GCF_031143425.1 Pleurodeles waltl | reverse complement strand
TTTTGGCTGTTGTTGATGCCATTCCGAGGAGTGGCCCGGGACTCTGGGAGTGGATAGCCACGTGTCTCAAGCCAGTCTCATGCTGCACAAGCTGACATAGAGAAATGTGACTCTCCCTTGTCGCTAATCTGCCACTGTGCTAGAAAACACAGGGCGTACTTCAAGTTCAGTTTCCGGAGATAGTATTTTATATTGATGAATGTTTCTTTTTGTCTTTGTACTGCGTTGGTATAATTTAGGTATTTGTTCACCGAACCTCCTCCTATTTGCGAGGTACAACGGATGCGTGCCACTTGTAGGATGTGAACCCAGTCTCGAAAGTTTAGCAGCCTGGCCACTATTGATGTAGGAGGAGTCCCTGGCACAGGTGATCTACCTGGCAATCTTTGCACCCTCTCAACTGTAAACATTTTGGCTGCCTTACCGACCAGCACTTTCTAGAGGAGCGAGTCCTCCAAGAACAGTTCAATGCTCTGGCCTTTTTCGTTTTTCTGGGGCACAACCAGCTACATGCTGTTTCGCTAGGAGAGCGCTTCGGCATCTTTCACCTTTTATAATAGGTGTTCAATAATTTTCTGGAGGTCCTAAATTGTTTTGCCTCTTTCCGTGACTTTAGGTTCCTGTCGGGCCAACATTCTTTTGGTTCCCCCATTTTCTCCAGCAGTGTTTTTGTGGTTGTTCCAAAGGAGTCTAAGGTCCAGGCACAATGTCCGTTTTTTGCTCCAAGGCTGTTTTTCTGTCCTTTATGCATGCTACGACTGTTTCTGTATGGGATTCAAACCCTTGCTTTGTCACTGTGTCTCCCTTGCATTGAGGAGGTCTGTTGCCTATCCCATCTTCAGTGTCTTGGGCCACATCATCCCACCATGGCAATGGCATGTCTCCTTCTCAGTTCGCCCCAGGCCAACTGCGATCCTCTTTGAGGTGATTCTACTGAGGATT
Organism: Pleurodeles waltl; assembly: GCF_031143425.1. Taxonomy (NCBI): domain Eukaryota; kingdom Metazoa; phylum Chordata; class Amphibia; order Caudata; family Salamandridae; genus Pleurodeles; species Pleurodeles waltl. The sequence continues at coordinate 867,820,495 of NC_090450.1, read as the reverse complement.
AGTGTCACTCATCCCCGACTCGAATGGGGCATCTGTCGTCGCAAAGCCACCATATGCAGAGGCATGGCAGGCATCCCCACCTGGGCCAGAACCCCCAATGCCCCTGCCTCCAGAAGGTTGGCTTCCTAGCCCCCATTGACCCGGCCTGAGTAGGAGGAGAGGTCCACCTCAAGCATTCACCCCAGCAGCTCCACAAGCATGACTACCCCGCTCACCTCAAGGACCCATTGTGTTAGTCATGCTTTGTAAGGGCTGCTGCCACGGAATGTATTAAGGACGCAGTTGGGCCACCTCCTCGCCTCTTCGGAGCACCATGTAGCTGGGGGTCATAGGCTTATCCCTGAAGGTGCCCCCCCCCAGATCCCCTTCTGTTCTTGGCAGGGCCCGCTCCATGGCCACAAGGGTTCTTGGACTGGCCACGCGCGTCACTCCCTCAGTGCCACCTTGATGATGGTGTCGGCGAACTGCCACCATCTGCCCCCTCACTCCAGGCTTGCTGAGGTGGGTGCGGCCCTTCTCTTTAGGGCGTAAAATCACAGTGGCTGGGAACCCGTAGCAGGAGCAGATTCATTCAACCCACTTCACTCAAAGGTTGAGGCAGCCATCTTGACTGTGCTGCATGGGGGAACTCCCGTCTGTTTTGTCCACACCCAGCGCTGCCTACAATACTACCCCCCGGCTCTATTCCTAATACTGTGATGTTGCGACCTCCAACCGGCCTAAAGATCTGCTGGGGACTACAGTTCTCTTGTACTCACGGGGCTAGTTTCTGGAGCTGAAGGCTCAAGCGACCATCATTGTTTACGTTCTTTTTATTGGTATTAACAGTACACATACACACAGGATGTTACTGAGATCCATATTATATTCTTGTAGATGGCCTCAAGGAAATTTTTTCCCATCATGTTTGGGGACATAAAATGCACACCTTTTCAGGCTGGAATGATAGTAGTTTATGTCCACAAATGCACAATCTAACCACATCTTGGAATGCCACCTATACTGCCCCTTGAGTGGGATTTACGGATGTGGAGATCTCCACACTCCTAGTGAAGCTCTACAAATCCATAAAAGGGCTCGAGCCATCCAGAAATTCCTTTGTAAGTTCCTGGCAGGTACAGCTGAAGTAAATCAAGTTGTAAACTCCTGTTCTCATGTGTTTCTAAGCTGTAAACCAACAAGATGTTGTTATGAAAGCAAAGTAAAACAAATCACAGAGCAAGTGAAATTATGGATGACTAGGGCTACATCATGGCCCAAAAGCACAATGTTAATAGGAACACAAATGGCTTCATGTAACCATTCTTAAATTTCTGTGGCCTCGATGGATAACTCATTGGAGAAGTGGTAAAGCATGAAAAATGTTGGCAAATCAAGGGCTGTAGGGGGTTGATCCAAAGCCCATACTCTCTCTATGTACTTTTTCCCTATAACACTTTTTCTAAGAAGTGATGACATGAGGTCCTCTAGAAAAATGAGATTTGTCTGTAGCCAGACAGCAAAGGCAGCTCATCCAGAAAGGACTAAAGTTCGGGATAGACTTCCCAGTGATAAGTAGGGTCAGTACTCATTTTCACATTTTCATAATGCATGAATTGGAATGCTAGCATGGGTAATTGCCAGCGGTTAAGGCTATTTGCAAGCCCTTCTCCCATCACCTTTTGTGTGTATTATATAACACCGTAGGGGACCAAGGGTGTGCCCAGAAATTGCTCCCTTGCTGGCTATGCCACAGGATCCAGGCTCTATTCCACTTGTAAGGCCTAAATAGGCTGCAACTGGTCTAAGGTTGCTTGTGCTCCCTTCTGCAAGGGGCCTCACCAGGCAGTTCGGAATAGACTCTTCCCATGAGGAGCACAGTCAGCACCGATTTGCGTTTGGCTGGACTCTAGAGTGATACAGTGGATGATAAAACGCTGGGTTAGAATGCTACCTCAAGCAACTGCCAGTGATTAGATTATTTGCAAGTATTACTCCCATTACCATTTATGTGTTTCATCTAAGGGGACACCCAGGGACTTAGTTGAGGAGTGGACCTATGGAGATAGGCCAGGTGGTGATGTTACTCTTGGCAAAATGGACACCTGCCAGAAATAGCTCAGTCGTAGATAAGTTGAGCTGCAGAAAATTAGATAATACCTATGACTGCACTGCCGACAAGCACATAGGCATGTGTCCTGCTGAAGGAGGGTCTCTTAGATCCATTGTTAGGATCAATAGACTGTTGTCCGCATTGGACAAAAACGAGCACCTAAATGATTTGATAAGAAGAATCAAAGTTTATAAATACATGGTGAACAGTGTGTGCTCCAAACTTTTGGAAGTACTCCTGTAAGTAAAGATGGATTGATAATCTTAGTAAGAGTAAGAGGGGCAAGTGCTGACACACTTATGAAGGAAAACCACATGAACTATATAATCTGTGGAGATTTTACTGACCTTTGGTATCATTGAGCTAATTTCTTCTTCCTCAACCTCCTGTGAAGAAGCCCAGCTGATTTGGGGGCTGCAAAATATTCCATTATAGGACCAGTAATTCACAAGGTCCTGCATGCTTTAACTCTGTCAAATATCATTTTGAATTTACCGGATTGTGCTGGGCTAAGTCATTGCAAAATGTATGATGACATTGAGCTTTTTCTAGACCCAACACTGTCTGTCTGGCAAAGATAGATTTTAAAAATCCACTTATACTGAAAATATAATTAGATAGTGGTCAGTCTGTGGCAGAAGAGAGAAGGAGTGAGGTTAGACTAAGCTTTCTGGAGCCCATATCTGATCAAGGGAGTACATCTTTGAATGTGTATCACAAAAGATAGATTGTGATAATCCGTAAGATTAACTTTCTTCCATACACCTTTGCGCTTTTGACAAAACACACAACATACACCTCTAGGACCAAGCTAGGATTCTAACGTTAGGAGATTTTCATCATAACATTTACAGCCTCACAAGATGAGTATGAAGGTGGCAATTTATTATCAAAATGCCCCAGTGAAAGCAGTCAGAGCCACCTGGGGGTAGGACGGAACTGCACTTCCCAAATATGAGATATTATGGGGGTCATTACAACCTGATGTTCTGGAGGAAGCATCGCCAACAGGCTGGCGGTGCTTCACAGAGAATTACGACCGCAGCGGAAGCGCCGCGGTCGCACCGCCGGGACCAGCGGTTTCCCGCCAAAGTGGTCCCGGCAGTTTCCCGCCACAGTGGTCCCGGTGGTTTCCCACCACAGTGGTCCCGGCGGTTTTAATCTGCCAGAGCAGCGCTGCTTGCAGCGCTGCCCAGGGGATTACGAGTCCCCCTACCGCCAGCCTTTTCATGGTGGTTTGAACCGCCATGAAAAGGCTGGCGGTAGGGGGAGTCGCGGGGCCCCTGGGGGCCCCTGCACTGCCCCGTGCAGCTTTTCACTGTCTGCACAGCAGACAGTGAAAGCGCGACTGGTGCAACTGCACCCGTCGCACAGCCGCAACACCGCCGGCTCCATTTGGAGCCGGCTCCTGTGTTGCATCCGTGATCCCTGCTGGCCCGGCGGGCGGAAACCAGGTTTCTGCCTGCCGGCCCATCGGGGATCTCATAATGGCCGCGGCTGGAGTGTGGCTGCATTGGCGGGCCGCCCGCCAAGGTTGTAATGAGGGCCTATATGCTTTTTTGGCACAAGGGGTGCAACACAGAGCTGTTACAATATGTCAGCTCCCGTGTGGTGTTTGTAGGAGGCTGGCTCAGTTTATGGTGTACACTTATGGTGTGGCAACCCTTAGTGATAGTTCTGAAACCATATACTAAGTAAGTGGAATGTGAAATTGTGAACCCAACCAAGGTAAGTGTGGTAGTTAACGAGGGGCTGGGAATGAACAAAAACACCAGAGGTAAGTACAGCAAGTATCCCCAGCCACTGGGTGCAAAGTGCTTACCTACCTGATAGTCCCAAAGACTAACACAGAAAAGTCGCGGTTGGAATTAGTGAGTTTCAGGACTCTTCCCAGTGGACCCCGAGGAAACCCAAAGACAGGAGGAATGTTGGAGAGTGTCCCCAGCCAAAGATACCCAGAAGACAGGAGTACCTACACCAGAGCACCTGGATGCATAGGTGTGAAAGGACGTTTGAAACCCTTGCTGAAGTCAGTGGAGGCCTTGGCTGTCTAGCTGCTGTCGTAACCCATGGACCGGGGTGGTGGAACCTAAGGACAGATTCCAGATGCAGATGACCTGAAAATGAAGGGGATAGAGTCCAGCACCCTCAGAGGTGCCCAAGTGGTGCAGGTGGCAATGCCCATCCTCCTAGAGGTGAAGTTCCAGCAGGTTGGTGAAGGAAGGAGTCCAGCTGCGGGGTCTAGAGGCTGCAGAAGATCCTAGGAGTCACCTATGAACTGTCCCACGTCAGTTACCGGATTGCAGGAGGGTCAGTGACCAGCGAGGCCACCAACAAGCACTGGCAAATGCAAACATGAGTTGAAACTGGATTTGCAAGTGTTTGGGGACCAGCAAGGTCCAGTAGAGTCTACCCTTGAGGGGGAGTCAGGGCTGGCTTTCAGCTCACAGCGAGGCCAGGAGAAGTCACTGCCCCCATGAGTGACCCACAGGCAATGAACACAGGGAGTCAACAGGAGGCCTCAGCAGCACAACAAAACAGAAGTCCCATATCGCAGGAGCTGCACAACGGAGGTTGATCTTCAAGTTGCAGAGTGCTGGAAGCTGGGGCTCCTTGGTGCCTGAAGATTTCCCAGAGGGAGAGTCATTACGCAGTGGCAAAAGCAACAGTCATGGTATATAGGAGTTCCAGTCCAGTGGCAGAAGGGGACCAATGTCTCACACGTTTGTCAGAAGTCAAGCAGGACCCGGAGGAGACCACAGAACCACCACATGTGATGCAGAGCCTTTCAATCTCCGTGGAACAGCAGACCCCACCAGCCAGTTGACGTCGTCTTGAGGTGCTTCTGGATGCAGGGGAGTGACTTCTTCACTCCAAAGGAGATTCCTTCGTGCTTCCAGGTCCAAACAGAGTCCTTGTGACCCTGGAAGATGCACAGCCTTGGATGTTGCAGAATTATTGCAGATTCCGGAAAAACAATGTTGCAATGGGAGCCTCCCCACCAGAAGCAGAATTGTTTTGGTTCCAAAGCAGATCAGCAGTGGTTCCATAGGTCAGGAGCAGAAGATGTCTTGCAGATAGTTCCTTGTAGAGTCTTCCTCAATGAATCTGAGGACCCACACTCTGGGGAGCCCTTAAGTAACCCTAAAAGGGGGGTTGTTAACTCTCTGAAGTGACCCACCTATCAGAGGGGATCGGAGACATCATCTACTTGACCGAACCAGTCAAATGCTCCCAGGGGCCTCTGCCTATCTTGGTTCCAAGATGGCAAAATCAACCGGCCACCTGGCAGAGCTCTGTGCACCTTCCTTGGGGAGGAGCTGGACGGGGGATGGTCCCTCTCCTTACCTTTGTGTTGTTGTGTGCCAGAGTGGGAACCGGTTGTTCCTGCACTGGTGCAAACTGGTTTATGCCCTTCAAAGCAGTCAGAGGCCACCCAATCTCAGCCCATAGACACCTAAAAGAAAGGGGGAGGTGATCACACCCCTTACTTGCAGGAAATCCTTTGTTCTGCCTTCTGCTGCTTGAATCTGGCTCACCAACAGGAGGGCAAAATAGTGTTGGGGGTCGGCAGCAGCGTGGGCTGGCAGCCAGACCCCCGAAAGGCTGCAGAGACAGAACTGGGGGATCCTCTAAGGAACTCCCCGACTATAGGGGATAATGCAACTAGTACTGGAATCCATGTAGTTGCATGATTCCAACATGTTTGATACTAAACATGGCTAGGTTCGGAGAAGCCATTATGAAGTTGGACCACTCGTATTGACCAGTGTCCACTACATACCTTAAGATGGATTCCCCACTCTTACAAGGCCCAGGGAATGGAGTCTGAGGTTTATACGGGTACCCTGCTCATGCAAGGGTACCCTCACACTTAGGGACATGCATCCTGCCCGTGGGGTGAAGGGCCTACCTGAAGAGTGACGTATAATGTCTAAGTGCAGTTACCAGGATATAAGGTAAGTCTTATAAAGGTGGCATACACCATTTCATGCAGGCTGCAATGGCTGACCTGCAGTCACAATTTGCATGGGCTCCCATGCGTGGCAAAATACCTGCTGAAGCCCATGGGAGATCCCTGGTGTACCACTGCCCTAGGTACGGAAGTACCATATACTAGGGACATACAAAGGTGCACCAGTGTGCCAATTGTGGGAACTGAAAGTACCATTTCACCGAATCTGGGGGAGAGAGCACTGTCACTGGGGCCCTGGTTAGCAGGGTCCCAGTGCACTACAGTCCAAAACATGCTGAAACCAGGCAGAAAAAAGTGGGGGGTACTACAATTAGAACACAGTTTAATACAGTGTTTACCCAAGGTAGCCCTTCAAAAACTGGGAATAGAATATAGGCAGAGAGCTGTCCGACACAGAGCAGGCACACGTTTTTGAATACACTAAACATGTGAACAGAAATCCATGGTTCAAGGTCACTTTGTTAAATTACCTGCACCATACCTACCTTGCCCTTGTGAAATTGTTACAAATATACCCTGGGCAGATGCTGCATGCCTCAGATGTCATGCAAATCTAAAAGATTTCTCCCATAAGGAATGGAAATATTTTATTATATACGATATTGGACATCATTATTATCCTTCACATGGGACCTAACTGGTAAAAGTACTGATAACAATATGGAGACCTGCCTACTGTGCATGTTTGGTGGACCGTCTAAAGCTAAGAGTGTATCCAAATGTATTGATCTAGCCCTACTGATAGGAAAATGCAACACATCAAAGAACTTGAAGGCCTTCAAGGTGCCCAATGTTATGATATGGCTGAATGATGTCCATAAATTGACTGGTGAGGAGATCAATGCACTGACGCTTCAACAGAAACAAAGAGGGGGCGGGCTCTACCCTTAGAGAATGGGACACTATCCTCTTGGTGATACAAGCTAAGATAGACATGATGCCCCCTTGAAAGGTGCACCTTAAGGAAATATGATGATGAATGATTTAAAGAATTGCAGGAAGGGAACAATAAAATTGTGTAAAATGTTTAATGTGACACACAAGTATGCACCAAGGCATGCAATATGTTTGTGGCAGCCTGAAGGGTGTTCGGTTTGCCCGGGATAGAATTTTGGCCCTGTGCAATATAGAAATAATAGGGGTCACGTTGATGTTGCACTATGAATACTTGTACCACGTCAAAGCAGTCACAATCTTACTGTTTCTGTTATGCTTTGGGTTAAACAATAAAAGTTAGTAGCTCTATAAGAACACTGTCTGCGCTGTAAATGTAGACCACATGATTAACAAATGATGGACAATATCCTGTTACATGTATGCAGTAAGTATCTGTCAAATACAACCATAGCCGAGCTATATAAAACAAGAAAAGAAAAGCAGCAGTTTTGAATTACGCCATTTGTGTAATTAATAGGATCTTGGAGGAGAGTTAAGTAAAGTGCCCAGCTATTTATGAGAATTATACACAAATGGAAAATACCCGAAGAAATGTGAGCCGTGCCAACTAATTTCAATGCATGTTTTAAAGAAAAAGTTATTTTTAATTTATAGGACTAGGTAAAATGCAAATACCCAAAATAATTGCAAAACATTTCTACACTGCAAAACAAGAGATATCTCAGAAATAAAAGTTCAGGGCATAAGTGTATATAGTGGACACATAAGCTATTCAAACAAGTCACAACCGATTACCGAATAGAAGTTTACACTATCGTAGCTCCTTAACAGTTCCTACGACTATCACCCATATCCTCTTAGCATTCACACATCTCCGGCCCTCTTGCCTTCTATTCTCAGCCCATCAGCACAGGAGAGTTGGGGCAGCATGTAGCAGGGTTGCCGCCATCCCAGGATCGGACCCGCAAGGAGCCCAATACCCATTTCATCATATCTAAACGTAGGATGTTACAGCATAGAATCAACGAATAGACCACATACTGTGATCGAGAAGTGTATATGAGGAACATCAAAACCCCACTTTTCGAACTGCAGCGTTATGATCTCGTGACATAACCCAGGCTATTTCACTGGCCAATGTAATTTTATTAGTACAGCATTCATCTAGTTAAGCAGGAGTTTATCAGTGGTATAGTTATTAGGATTTAACTCTGTCAGCCTGTGAAAGTGACAGTTCTTTCCCTCTTTCAGCCCAGATTCTCAACAGCTGCACCGTAGTTTGCTGGATTATCACACCCTTCCCTATTTACATGGATCCATAAGGATTTTACTGAAACGTCTTTCCATAGTAGTAGTGATGTCTCTCTTTTTGGGGTTTTAGACGCTGTGATGAAGGGGGAAACTTGCCCGAATTCATGGTAATGTCTGAATAGCATACAAAAGTAATGAGCTGTTTAATAATAGGGGGGAGATTGTCATCCGGGTTCTGAATGTAGTGTAATATATTATCTGCATACAAACAGATTAGCATTCTTCTGATTGAGAAGGAAATTACCCTCTGCGAGTGAAACTGCCTAAATCAGCAAGCCAGTGACTCCAAAAAAACAGGGGTGAAAATGGACATCCCTGCCTCCTGACCCTGCAGATCACAAACAAATCCGATGAGCGATCTGTCCGTGGTGTAATCTCTCTGTGGGCTTTTAACCACACCCATGTCACGCCCATCAGTTTGGTTGGTTCGTGGGCTTGCGTATTAAAATTTGCTTGATTTAATTAGCGAAAGGCATGCATACGTCATGCCTTTTCTGGTGTTTAGCCCACCTGAAGCGCACCGCCCAACTACTGAAAACATACGAGGCTCCATGTTTTTGGTATTGTTTCTGGACTTCTTTTTTTCTTTATTTTTTAGGCAACATGATCTCGCTGGGTAGTAGTCAAACGCTTTGCATGACATCGACCCTTTTACATGGATAATTGCACTTCGGCCTCTTACATGGATAATTGCACTTTTGCCGGTTACATGGATGATTACAATTTTGCCGATACGTTTCACTGCGAGCGAACTTCTGTTTCCTTTTGTGTGTCTGCTTTGTGTTCATGGCAGCCGTCGGCTCTCTTATGTGAAACTGTTTTACTTTTCATTTTCAGTTTTTGTGGCAAGAAAAGTCAGGTTAGGAGTTTACAATGCTAATAGCTTCAACTTGAGCAAACGCGAGACCCATTGCATTGGAAATGCTTGTTACTACTTTGAGCTGTTTATCGCAATTTGATGAGGCTTACCAGATCATCTACCCAAATCTAGCCTAATTCCATCTGGAGTAATGCCCATTCCGTGGAGTTGAAGGCCTCAGCATCTACAAATACTGACACAGTCTGTAAATCAAGATGTATTAAGTGCTTCAGTGCAAATGATGCCCTCAGGTTTTCTGTGAGCCGGCCATGCCTGTAATAAAGTCTGCCTGATAGGGGACTACCAACGTATCCATAAGAGATGTGGCTGTATTTACAATTTCCCTAGCCAGAACATTGCTGTCAAAGTTTAGCAAAGATAGAGCGTGGTGTGATTGGTACTCCTAGTCATCGCCGGTAGGTGGCCTAGCTTTAGGGCTTCATTGTACATTTGTAGTAACTGTGAAGTATTATACTCAGGCCTTGAAATAACTTTGAAATGTTCCCAGACCTTCAGGTCTATTGACTTGAGTCATTTATTTGACCTAACTGTGATGTACTTGACCCACAAACTGGCCTCACACAACTTTTCTTCAAAACATTAGCAGAGCTAACATCCCAAGAAACAGTGGTCCATCATATTAGTAGCAAGCAGCAAATTTGAATTTGTCACTAAAGTACCTCCCTGAGAGTTGAACCTGTGAGTAAATGAAATGTGTTTCAGAGGTGGTGGAGGTTCACAAGGACACCAGCATATTAAATATGCCAGAAAAGGCCCAAAACTTTAACTTGTCACTGAAATAGCATCTCTGAGCAACGGGTTATGCACTTAGTGAAGATTTTGATCCTCTGGGCAAACGTAACCAGAAGTAGTGTTTACAGTCTTCAGGCGCAGTCTTCAGGCGCAATGATGGCAGTCTCCTTTCTGGTCTTGGAAGACTTCGTCCAAGTCTTTGACCTAGGTTAGCGGGTCAGCCAACGCAGTAGACTGGTGTGGATAAAAAGTGTCAACCTTGGCCTATGCAGTTTCATTTGCATTAGCACGGACGGAATAACTGCTTTGAGGCAAGTACACAGCCCTTTTTTTAATCAAGGCATTGCTAAATACACATGATTTGCTTATATTGTTGTGCTGAATGACAGAGAGTACACGTTTGGCTATTTTTTGGGCAATCTCTACCTAACTTCTAAGTGAAGAGAGGTACACTGCCTTGTACCAACATGTGAAATACCAAATACTGGCTGATGAAATAACGTTGTGCAACATTCACATACTTGTAACACTGAAGATTTGATGCAGACTGAGTCAAGAGACTACTGTACCCAGTCATTGTTTTTTAAACCTCTTTCTCTTGCACTTGTCCTGTGTTGCTCTCAGCCAAAGTAGTACTATTAGGTTTGGATGAAAGTGTCAACTTTCGGGCCAACCACTTGGATGTGCATTAACGCTGACAACATGTCAGCTTCGAGGCAGGATGTAGTGCATTTTTTAAACAGTTGATGCTCCCTAATCCATGTTTACTTTTATAGTGCTGTAGTTGTGCTAAGTGTTTGGGGGTATATGTTTAGCATCTAGGCAGTACTTAAGTAGCAGTTTAGACTGAAGAAAGATACACCCAATTGTATCAAGAAGTCAAATACCATAAACTGGATTGTGAAATAAAATTTTGCAACAGACACTTACTTTTTAATGAAAATGCTGCTGCGTTGAGCCAGAAGCCTATAGTCAGAACTAGCTGCTACCTTCTTACTCAATACCAACAGCCTTCCTTCCTTGACATGGAAGGTTATGGCCCATAATATGTCTCAGTTCTGGATTTGTCGTCAGCTAATACAGAACTGCTAGGAATGGATCAAAAGTGTCTACTTCCTGCCCATTTACTTGGATTCACATTAAAACTGACAATATGTCAGTACTGAGGCAAATGTGCAGCTCATTTTATAATCGGTTCACGCTGGTAAATCCGTGTTTGCGTATTGATGCATATTGATGCTGTGCTGAGGAAAGTACAATTTCTAAAATTGGAAGAACGTGTTTAACGTCTGGGCAGTTTTTCAATCAGGTGAGTGAAGAAGGGTACTGGCTTGTATGTCCTCCAATGAAAGACATGCAGTTTAAAACCTAGCCAATCTCCAAGGGCACACTGAACGTCATCATCAATAAGTACCTTTTCATTGTATATAACAAGCCCTTCAAACTCTTGATCTCCCAAATTTCTAATCTGTTCAACAGAGCCATGCCAAAAAGTTAAATCAAAAATGTTAAACAAAGGGTCACCTTGCCAGTAATATGCTTTAAAAACCAGTCATTTATGAAAGTCACAGTATTATCCAGTGGTTCCCAATCTGTGTGCCACAGCATCCTGGTGTGCCATCAAAACTAGCCAGGTTCACCGCACAGCAAGCACACAGTTTACAGAGCTACTGCATTACAAATAGCAGTGCAGCAGCTGTCAATCCTAAAGGCTGTAGGTACTGCTGTGTTCTGTCACGCGAATATACACCAGCATTGAAAGAACCCCTGCCCCTAATTTCCCACAGCCCACCACTAATGGCCCGCCTCTGCACGTAGGCAGCATCACAGGCCAAACACAACTTTATAAAAGAGTGCAAGCAGCCATGCGTGTAGAGCTGGACACGCTGCAGCTTCCACACTTTGAGACATAGCTAAGTGCCCCCAACTGACCTCCCTCCGATGAGAGCAGCCACACAGACTTGCTCACTTCTAAAAGCAGGGCCTGTCCAGAGCGATACACAAACTGTCTCTCTGAAACAGTCACAGGATGTCACTGATATTAGTTTTAGGGATTAAGGTCAGCTTCCCATGGGCCTCCTTAACCAACCCCCAATCATTTCTCCCAGTGCCCTGCATGGAAAGCTCTAAATTCACAAATATTTCGTTCTGCAGTTGTTCTACCCAAACACAGTGCAGTTCTATTCACCACAGGGTGCAGTTAAGTACTCCACAAGCCCAGGAGCAGTGTTCTGTGCCCCCAATATACAGCCTAAACCCCCCAATTTTCCCCGAAATGTAGCCTGTGCTCAAAGCCAGTGTTCCAAGCCCCGGCAGTTGTGTGCCCCGAATTAAATCCAGTCTTCTCTATCCCAATCAGCATGTAGGTGTTCTGGGACCCAAAGTAGTGCTGTGTTGCCTAGACTCAAGTGTTGTGGTGTACAGTCTTTGTCCCTCGTTGCAGCCCTCTGAGGCTGCCCCTTTCCTCAAACTGCCAGCCTCTTATTGTGAATGAGTACCACATGCCAGCCCTACTCCAGAAGCAATCTTGTGTCCAGGCAAAGCTATTCCCCAGCCCAGGCTTGCAAACTCCAGGCGAGGGCAATACACTTGTGTCTCCCCTGTGGAACCCAAATACACATCTGTAGATTAGGCACAAAAACAGAAATTGGACGTAGGCATAAAACTTGCTGCTCTTTAGCATAGGTGCACAAAATGTATATCTCACAAGGGGAAATGTAATATATACACATGTGCCATGAGGGCCCATGACACATGGGTGTAATACAAGTACAGCGCTCCTTAGCCACCCCATGTGCACATCTTTTCTGCAGTAGGAACTCTGTGCACACCTCTCCTGGAAGGTATACTGTGTGTAGCTCACTCCTGAGGTACACAATCTGTGCTTTCTTCATATGCAAGTCTCTTGTGTGAAGTGCAAACTATACATATTTTTGTAAGCCCCTTACCAACCTGTAGATTCATAGTTAAACAAGAGGTGTGGCTCACCTGTTGTGTACTTTAGAAAGCTTTTTGCACTGTATATAGTAGCTTGCAATTCAGATGATGTCCGTGTCAACATGTGCCCATACTTTAGTGATGTGAAGGAGAGTGAGATACAGCCAAACGTTTGGTTTGCTCCAGTTCTCTGGTAACCCTGATGACGCTGCCATCAGTGAGCATGAAATGTCAGTTTATCATGACCCCTGTATATGACCAGCCCTACAACTGTATGTGAAGCATATTTCAATTAAACCAAATAAGAGTTTTGTTTTTGTATAGCCTGCACCCTGAACACAGTTACTTCATGGTACTTTTAAATGAGTTGGCCAAGGAAAATGAGCATGTTAGGTATAGACATTAGCCTAAGTTTTCTCTGTCCTGCAGAAGATCCCAGACATCCGGTACGCAGATTACAGCTCTTCAAGCAGACAAATTGAATGTCAATACAGGTTCTTCATTTGAATTCCAGTTTACCCTCAACTGCCCTGTATTTAGTGTTTTTGTTTTTTAAGAACTAAATTAGGGAGGAATAGAGGCACTGTCTGGGGTGCTGGGTTCAGCTTCATTTAGAGCTAGCGTCTCCACTCTTGTCGGCTTGCCCATCTTTAGTTGAGAGAAAACTCACAGTGCTGCTTTCCTACAGCACCACCAGGTTACTAATACAAGAAAGATAATGCTGCTGGAGTCCTTCAGCACTGGAGGCAGGGCAGAGGACTCACAGTGCTATGGTGACAGTACTGACAGGGCGCTGCTGGTAGAAAGGTCACACTGCTGAATCCTAAAGACATGCTGCTCAAGGAAACTAACATTCCTGGTGTTCTATGGGGTACACCACAGGAAGCGGTCACTGCTACACTGTTTGTTCTCACAGGGCCTGCTGGGGAAAGGTCATATTACTTGAAAGTGTCCTTTCCCCCAGGCATTCTACACCTCAAGCAATGCCTGCTCCTCACTCAGAACTAGATGTTCAGCACCAATCTGAAGTTCAGCCCCACAAGGGCCTGTTATTTGCCAAGACAAACAAGGAATAACTAGTTCAAACCTGTGTCAGCGGCACAAACCAGGACGAGTTCAGACCCAACTTTCATACAACACCAAGTTACTTGGATTCACCCTGGACCACAACCTCGATCTCAAGGACCACACTGCCAAAGAAACAAGGATAGCCTGGTTCCATGAGACTGGATGCAATAATATGCATGAAAGAAAAAAATAGACGCAAACCATCTCTATCAGTGCACCGAGGATCTGTAACAACATTCCTGTATCTATCAGGGCCTCACAAACCCTGAGCAGGAGGGAGCTAAAGACACACCTCTTTAAACTCTGAGAACTCAGTGTCCTACCAATCAGTTGTTGACACCGCATGGAGATCCGCAGTGGATAGGATAGGATTCCATCTATCGTTACACCTTCCTCAGCTTCAACACAGTTATTTACAGAGAGAAAAACTGGATTACTTCCGAGGTCGGACTTCCATCCTCCAACCCGCAAAATAAAAGTAAAATAATGGGGAGCTGCAACCGACAGCCAATAGGTCAAGGGAGCTGCGGGTCAAAACGTTTGGGAACCACTGGCATTATCTATTAATGCAGCTGAGTCTTTTTTAACACAAGTTTCGCCAAGAGTTGTTTTTTGTACCAGGGAGCACCTGTGGTAGTAGCGGGACCCCTGCACAATTATTATCTTTAAAGAGCACATTAAATTGTATTTGGACTTTATCTTCATTTTCAGCTATATTAGCTCCAGTTGAAGCACTTGAGCCCTTCTAGAAACCACAGAAATAAGAGTGCTTTTCTGTTGAAATGCTTTAGACACCTCCTCACAAAGCTCTTTGAAGTCTATGGAGAAGTGTAAGAAAAAAAAAGAAATGTCTCTGATTTTATGTCGTGAAGCAATACCTTGGCTTTGTGTGAGTAGTCATCATTACCAGTAGCAAGGTTCTCAAGATGAAGTACTGTAGACTTTCAGTTTGTATTAAGCACTGTTACTGCCCTTTGCTAACATGCTACCCATGTAATTTTTTGCAAACCACCAAAATGTTTTAACTGCTCTTCAAAATTGTCAGTTCTCTGTTCAAGTTCTCTTCTCCGATTATTAGAGTTATAATATATTTTGAAACATTCTTTGAGTACCTCTTCAGATCTGACTAAGTAAACAGTTCTTTTACATCACACACATTAAGTTCTAGATTGTGAGCTACAGAGTGCACAACTGCAATGTGATGGCAGTTGTCCTATTCTTGCTGTGTTTACACTTTGTCCAGTAGTTGCTGCACATTACCATATTTACTGCCCAGGTTCACATCAACACTACTGTATCTGTATTTATGCCAGTGCATTTCTGACAAAGGTAATCCAGTGATATTCTCAAGCTTTGTAGACCAAATAATATAGCATCCTTTGGTTGCATTGGAACTTTTCACGCTGTCAATGTCGTAAAGATGGGTAGCAATGGTGTCCTTGTAAACGAACCATACATAAATCAATTTTTGTTCCAGTATTTCTGTCAGTTGCCCATCTGCCCAAACACTGCGAAGCTAGTATTTTGTGTCTGTGATTGGATTTTAATTTTCATGGGTTCTGAAATTGCCATTACAAAAGTCATGGCATGCATAATCATTGGTATAATATTCCAAATAGTCGGAATTGTTCTTTTTCTGCAGTTTGCAGAGTTTTGGAAACGTAATAAAAGCATCACTTTCTTTTGCAACAGAATAGGCTGTATTAAATAGAATATTAAAATGCCCAGTATTTTTTCATGCAGCTTTGTGACGGATTTAACCATGCAGGTGTGATGGGGCTTTTGAACTGCAGCTTCATGCAATACATATTTTTAATGTGAATTGCCCTTGAGCCATTCTAAGGTTTCCATTTGAATTTTTCTGTTACTCCAACATGTTGGGAAGGCTTAGTACCTGCAATATTAGGAAACGTCCAGCAAACTGCACAACACAAAACTTGAGACTTTTTAAACTGGCTTTTTATAGGCCAGCACCTTGAGTTTCCTTTACTTCAGACACTGCCCACTTAAAATGTTCTAGCCATTTCATTTGTACAACTCTGTCTTTTTGTTTGATCATATTATCTTTGCTTATGCTGGATTTCTTCTAATGACTTCTGTAAGAAATGTGGTCCTTAGTTTAGTGCGTAAGTACTCGCCTCAAGTAATAATCGCAATCCTTGTCAGGGTGAACCCTTTAAGACACCAAATCAACCTAAGTTCAACCACCGGATAGCTATGTTACAGAGCAGACAGGCTCAACGTACAAGTAAATAGTAAAGTAGTTATGCAGCACTCAAACAGTAGTAAACCCAAACCAATTTGGAAAAATAGAGTACATTTTAATAACTAAAACAACACCAAAATGACAAAAATCCAATGAAGGGAACCAGAGTTAAATTTTTAAAGCTTGCGGTTCAAGATAGCACTAAAAAGCAGAAAGCGCCAACTGTAGTCATCTGTGCTTGACCGGTACCTAGGCGCAAGCTAAGACTGACTGCGGTGGAGTGTAATTTCATACCCAAAGAAGGCCAATCGCCAGCCAAATAGTTTTCACCTGCGCCTGAGAAGAATTCTACTTTCAGACTTAGGGGGTAATTATGAACACAGTGGTAAACACCACTGTGTTCATGCTGGCGGTCTTTCCATAGCCCGCCAGCCCTCCTGGAACCCTGGCGGCCGCATAAAGAACATTCTGCTGGGCCGGCGGCCGGAAACATTATTTCCACCCGCTGGCCCAGCAAAATGCAGGGACAGGACATTGGTGATGGCTCCACATGGAGCCGACGTCAATGCTGCTGTGCGGCGGGTGCAGCAGCACCCGTTGCGCAGATCACTGCCCGTAAATTGGGCACTAACCTGCGTGAAGGGGCACTGCACGGGGGCCCCTACACTACCCATGCCAAGTGCATGGGCAGTGCAGGGGCCCCCAGGGGGGCCCCGGAGCACCCCTTCCACCAGCCTTTTGTTGGCGGGGGAACCCTCCAGGGAAAGGTTGGGGGAATCAGGGTACATTATCCGGAGGCTGTCGGATAATGTAATCCGCCATCGTCAGGCTGCCCATCGGTGGTAGCCTGGCGGTGGCGGAGGGCTGCCACAGGTGGCCCTCCCTGTGTTGATTATATGGTGGTTCAGACCGCCATGCCAGTGGCAGTCTTTGCCACCGTCGCCGGCATGGCAGTCTGAACCTCCAAGTTCACAGTGAGGGCCTTAGTCATTTTCTAGGAGCTCCGGTTCTTCCAGTGGGGCAAGGCTCCATCATGTAACCAAAGAGGGCTCCACAAGGCCTGATATCTTCTCTGTGATTTCCAGCTGAATCAGAATTGCTGCTGCAGAGAAGAACATGGAGGAGCAACATGAGTCTTTGGCCCAGGGGCAAAGCATCTTTGTCTTATCAGCTTGGCAGGTGGGTCCCTTTCCCCCGCCGGCTCTCATAGCAGAAAGTTGGCAAAAAATTATTCATCTCAAGTTTTATCATTTGTTAGAACAAATACCCTTTGACACCAACCAGGACCTTGGGGAAAGGGAGCTCAGACTCACTCTATCAAAGGCCAGCAGCAGGGTCCAGGTGAGGTCCAGTTGGAACTAGTCAGATGGGAATGCAATGAAAAGGTCTCTGAAAGCTTGTTTTTTGTCCATAGCTCAAACTGGACATCAGCCTTATGACCCTTGGAGTCCACTTCATTTTTCTAGGTACAAGAGGGAGAGCAAGTCCAGTCTTCAGGGCTCTTCTTAGGCTGCACTCAGCAGGTCCAGTCTTCCGTTCTATCACTTACAAATATTTAAAATGATGGTTTGGGCATGTTAATAGTGGCCATTTTGACAAATCGAATTTGCAGTTACAATCTGAAGAGCCAGGCTACTGGTGGCAGGCATGTAATCATGTTTACACTATCACTGTAGTGAATGGTACATTGGGTGCTGCAATCCACTAGTGAGATTTAGCTTAAAGGCTCTGAGTACATCTTGGTAAAATATACTATAAACTTGCAGGTAAGCTAAATATGCCAATCAGAAGTATACCAGTGTTACCTTGTTGAAAGGAGGAGCACAAGCACTTTACTACTGGTTATCAGGAGTAAAGTACACAGAGTTCTATAGCCAGCAAAAATAGGGTTCAGCAGAAAGGAAAAAACAAATTTGAGGTGACTCTTGCTTGCAGACAGGGCACATTTCCAAAACTTCCATGTCCTAACTGCTGAACTAGTTGGGTTGTTCCTAACCACAATCAGATGTCTGCCTTTGCAGCTGCACTCCCTGCCTTTTGTCTGTTATGTCCCTACTAACCTGAGCCTCAAAATCTTGCAAAGGAAAAACGATACTTACAACTAATTTTAGATCATGGGAATGGTGTACAAACTACTAACTTTTAAGGTTTAACAATATTGCTCTCCATAATTACAGTACAATAGCTGTAATTGCTTGCTGCAGAGATGTGTATGATGGATGTACGGCTTACTTGTCACAGGCCATGCCAGATTGTGTCTTTCATTCAAATGATGATAAGAAACGTGACTATTAATGCTCCAGTACTACAGGGAGTGCAGAATTATTAGGCAAGTTGTATTTTTGAGGATTAATTTTATTATTGAACAACAACCATGTTCTCAATGAACCCAAAAAACTAATTAATATCAAAGCTGAATATTTTTGGAAGTAGTTTTTAGTTTTAGCTATGTTAGGGGGATATCTGTGTGTGCAGGTGACTATTACTGTGCATAATTATTAGGCAACTTAACAAAAAAATATAGATACCCATTTCAATTATTTATTATTACCAGTGAAACCAATATAACATCTCAACATTCACAAATATACATTTCTGACATTCAAAAACAAAACAAAAACAAATCAGTGACCAATATAGCCACCTTTCTTTGCAAGGACACTCAAAAGCCTGCCATCCATGGATTCTGTCAGTGTTTTGATCTGTTCACCATCAACATTGCGTGCAGCAGCAACCACAGCCTCCCAGACACTGTTCAGAGAGGTGTACTGTTTTCCCTCCTTGTAAATCTCACATTTGATGATGGACCACAGGTTCTCAATGGGGTTCAGATCAGGTGAACAAGGAGGCCATGTCATTAGATTTCCTTCTTTTATACCCTTTCTTGCCAGCCACGCTGTGGAGTACTTGGACGCGTGTGATGGAGCATTGTCCTGCATGAAAATCATGTTTTTCTTGAAGGATGCAGACTTCTTCCTGTACCACTGCTTGAAGAAGGTGTCTTCCAGGAACTGGCAGTAGGACTGGGAGTTGAGCTTGACTCCATCCTCAACCCGAAAAGGCCCCACAAGCTCATCTTTGATGATACCAGCCCAAACCAGTACTCCACCTCCACCTTGCTGGCGTCTGAGTCGGACTGGAGCTCTCTGCCCTTTACCAATCCAGCCACGGGCCCATCCATCTGGCCCATCAAGACTCACTCTCATTTCATCAGTCCATAAAACCTTAGAAAAATCAGTCTTGAGATATTTCTTGACCCAGTCTTGACGTTTCAGCTTGTGTGTCTTGTTCAGTGGTGGTCGTCTTTCAGCCTTTCTTACCTTGGCCATGTCTCTGAGTATTGCACACCTTGTGCTTTTGGGCACTCCAGTGATGTTGCAGCTCTGAAATATGGCCAAACTGGTGGCAAGTGGCATCGTGGCAGCTGCACGCTTGACTTTTCTCAGTTCATGGGCAGTTATTTTGCGCCTTGGTTTTTCCACACGCTTCTTGCGACCCTGTTGACTATTTTGAATGAAACGCTTGATTGTTCGATGATCACGCTTCAGAAGCTTTGCAATTTTAAGAGTGCTGCATCCCTCTGCAAGATATCTCACTATTTTTTACTTTTCTGAGCCAGTCAAGTCCTTCTTTTGACCCATTTTGCCAAAGGAAAGGAAGTTGCCTAATAATTATGTACACCTGATATAGGGTGTTGATGTCATTAGACCACACCCCTTCTCATTACAGAGATGCACATCACCTAATATGCTTAATTGGTAGTAGGCTTTCGAGCCTATACAGCTTGGAGTAAGACAACATGCATAAAGAGGATGATGTGGTCAAAATACTCATTTGCCTAATAATTCTGCACTCCCTGTATACACTCATCATACCAAATACCATATATATGTATTACTAGGTTTATAGGTACTCAACTAGCTGACCTCTGGATGGAAGGCTGCATCTTCTTTGCTTGGATTATAACTCATGACTTTATGTTGTTTGCTAATTTGTTCAGTGACTGTTCAAACCTAGGTTGTTATTGTTGTATTGGCAATTTGATCTGGCTGCTCAAGTGACAACTTTGGAATCTAGGCATCTGGGTTCCAAGCTTAGCTTCAGAATGTGACTACTGAAAACCATGTGATTTTGGAACAAGCACCCAATCAGCTTAATCTGGAGTGTTATACGAAAAGCAAATAAAATATGTGAAAATATTAATTCAAATGATTTTAAAACCTAGTACATGAATGGTGAACTTGTACTGTCTCACTAGCCCCCCATTATGTATACTGATTTCTTGATTCCCAGTTAGGATCACATTTTGACACAGTGACTTGAATTATGATTCTGTTCTCTGTCACAAACAACTGCTGCCTCCTATCTGTCATGCTCACTACCACTGCATATGACAGGGTCAAGGTTCACTGCATTAAAAGAAAAGTATTACTAGGCTTAATAGGGGAGTGAAAGTTTCCTTCACAATGACTCTATGGATTTTCAGTATAGGAAGTATAAAGAAAAGGTTGAGGGTATATTGCAGCTCTTGAAGCTCATGGTAAGGATATAACGATGGACGAGAAGCTTAAAGGCAGTGTGCAGGCAGGATCCACAACATCTCAGTGCAGCGCACATACAAGCATGATCACTAGAGCACACTGTGTACTTGCATGAGGCAAAATAGCACTACACAAACAAGCACTTATAAAAAAAAAACTATGCAGTATGGTACAACAGGACAACAGCAACAAGGATAACAGTGCTGTGCATATTATTAACTGCGTAAGTTACTGACACATAGATTATTGCCAACAGCAATGTGGAGAATCTCTAGCAACCTGCTGAAATGGCCTACAAAAAAAACTGAAGTTTTCCAGTTAGGCAATGTAATTCATTAGATTGCTTTATTAAAACCAATCACACACATGAATGTCAGCTGACCCCAGCAGGCCACCGTCCTTGTGATGGCTACAATTCCTAATGCGTTGCAAATTGCGATCAACTTCATTAATATTCATGAGGTAGGTCTGACTGTGTTTCATACATTAGGAATTTTATAACTGTGATTTGCAGAAAATTGCAATTAGGTAATCGCTATTCATAAAATCTGTACATATGGCCCTTAATGTACTGCATCACAATTTTTGGAAACACCAAACTCACAATCACAAATACCTCATCCCTCAAAGCATATCATAATTCTCTGGCCGCACTTCTGAAAACATGTACGTGACAGTCGCCTTTGCAAGAGGACTAGAGGGTCATAATATAAACCTTGAAACACAGGTTTGTTGTATAACAATAGTATTTTCTCAAGTGCAAAAGGGGAAGTTTGTGGTGGTGTTTTCTCACTGTGACTCAGTGTCAGTAAGGGGGATGCCTTCCAAATCACTGACCAGGATGAAGGAAAGTGGCTGGCCTAAATCTAATCATGTGCCAAGAAGCCTATGACAAGGATTATTAGATAACAAAATTCCAGCTCCAAGAAGCCGTTCAAGGAAAGGCACAGAAAACCAACACTAGTCCTTTTGCAATAGATTTTCCAAAGTCTAGCTCCCAGAAGTCATCCAAAAAGGTCACCTGAAGAAATCAATCACAAGCCCAGAGACTTGCTCTTGGAAGCCATAAATAACACAACCCAGTCCCATTTAGTCATCTGAAATAAACCACTGGTAATAACTGTAAGTTGAGCACCAAAAGAATGAAACCTCAAAAAAACACTGGCCTAGCGTCAAGTAGTTTACTAACGAGAGACAAGCTCAGAGAAGGACCAAGTCCAAAGAGAGCATTGGAAAGCAGAAGACCACTAAAAGTGCATATTATCAAGGACCATCAAAGAAAGCCATGGGAAACAAGCATGCCCACCTCAAAAAGGCAACCTGATGATACATACAATGAACACCAGACTAGTGCCATGAAGCCATTCAAAAAAAGACCTGGGACACAACCTCAAACCCAGGGAAAAGAGACCATCAGAAGTAAACATTGGAATGCACAAGCCCATGCCAAGAGGCTACTAAAGTTTACCATCGGGGTAAAGAATAGAAAATCAGTGAGGTCAGTTCCAAAAGTCTGTTGAAGGGAAGCAAAGGGAAAATAAATACAAAACGCTCTGAGGAAAGGGAAAAAAACAAACAAGGCAGTGCTGAAGGGCCACTGGGAGGCAAAAATAGAAAACCAACAAGCTCACCACCAAGCAGCTGTTTCTAATAAGCTGTAGAAAACAAAAGTGAACGGTGGTTAGAGACAACTTGGAAAAAATTCCAGAAAATAAGCAAAAACATAGCGCCAACAATACAAAAGTAAAAAGGGCAAAAAAAGTCATGTGAATCCATCTGATGGAACCAAATCCAGCAGCAGCAAACAGACCAAAGTTGACCAGGAAAATCAGGCAAACCAATAACAGAACAACAAAATCCAGAAGAGGGGACGAGAGAGAGGCACAAGGATGACAATAGCCTGACTAGTGAGGAGTGGGAGGAGGCAGTATGGAAGCAGTGCAGCAGCGGGAAGAGATGGGTTAAATGGAGATCATATTGTAACCAAGGAGAGAGGACAGACAGATTTTGAGGAGAGAAGGGGCAGGTGAAGGGGGCTGCAGTCTGCTAAGGGTGGGTCAAAATGCAATAGAGAGTAGGAAGAGGTTGGGGCTTGGATCAAAACACAATGCGGAGTCTGAGACCGAGAGGAGTGCAGGGCTGAAGGAGAAAGTCTGCAGACACATGCATTCTCAATGCATGTGCAAATGTAAATGAAAAAAGAGTACCTGCTGACCAGTGAACGGACACTGGCCATTGGAAGCAGTACAGGTTCCCAGTTCCACAGCATGGGCGAAGAATCAAAAAATCTGAAGAGTAGGTGGAAGACAGAGACCAGGAGGAGCTGCTGACCAATAGCAAGGAAGGAAACGAGACCCGCATTGGAGACAGCCAATAGCAAGTAACAAGGTGCTGACCAATAGGAAGCAAGGAAATGAGACCCATGTGGAAACCAGCCAGTGGTAGTTAAAGTAATGTAGGTGTCATGTAGGGGCCAGCCAATGGTAAGTTCAAGTACGTAATGGGTGGGCTTGTTGTGTAGCCATTTTAGCTATAGCTCCATGCATATTCTTTTAACACACTAGGTCATGCCGCTGTGCACTCTAACCAAGATATATTTTATTCGGCTTCATTTTATTATTGCTATAATAGCCACTTTTACGGTCTTGTTTTATTTTCTGTTTATCTAACTGTTTTTGCCTAGGACAGCACTCTGTTCTCAAACAGGACATTCTTGCTCACTCTGTGCTTCTTCCAAGGCTACAGCAAGATAAGTTGCCGAAGAACGTGGTATAAGTTTAGTTTCCAATATTCGTAGAAAACAGGCATCTTTACGCAGGGACATTTTCTTAGAACATTAGCTGTTTTATTATAAAAACACTTCCTTGTCCCTTACACGTTAGAGGTAGATTCCAGCCAGAGAACCACGACTGTATGCTGATTGCTGAATGCTTCGCTACAGATGCTAATGCAGACTTCAGGCCTTTTCTCAGGTATGGGGGATGATGTCTTCCCAGGGTAACCTGAAGGGCAGAATTAGAGATTAATACGCTGTGCTCTATTATAGCCTAGGTAGGAATTAGTCTATTGACTGTAGTGACAATATGTTAGCGTTATTCTTATGCTTCACTCTCCTTGTCACAATTTTAATATTGTCATGTTGTGTCGTCCTGGTTATTGCAGCTCAGGCTTTGCCATCTAAGATACAGTTGCTTCATTAAAATCATTATTAAAACATTTACTGCCTCTGTTTATCATTGTATACATATGACTAATGTAATTGAGAGAAACAGATGAGACCTGAGTGACCGCGGCTTCCCTGAGAAAACAATGATGTCATACGCTCCGCTGCCCAGTCATCCCTGCCCTTGGGTAGAGGTGAGGCACTGCTAGTTGGCCGGAGCAAAACCCGGATTGGAGCGACAGGTGTCATCTGCAGTGGGTTAGACTTAGTCTCCCACACCGCGGGCAATTCTGCAGCTCAAAATCCAGTATTCTCATTAGAATAATGAGAGCCTACGTGACAGACTCTAAGCCCATTTTAGGTTTTTCATTTACAATAGATTTTGTAAGCACAGCGCAATCGCTGTACAGGTGAAACCTAATAAGGGAAAAAACATTATCCCTAAGTTAAATACTGAGTTGAAATTGGTACCCTGTTACAATTTTAAATAGTGCTCAGCTTATTTTAGATGCTGAGATAATTTTAAGCTTTCCTCACAATCTGCAGAGACAATCCTCACTCCGCCGGTGATTCCCTGCTACTGTGTTAAAAAAAAAAAAAGCCTAGTTTCAAAGACTGCCCGTTGCACAGTGTTCTTATTAAATAGTAACAAAGGATCATTGGAATTGTAGTGGCGTCTTCTGTGACAGAGCATCGTATTTTTGTAGAGGAGGGGTGAGTCTGACCTAACTGATTGTGGAAGGTGTGTTCCCTCTGTGCACAGACTGATGGGATTTGTTGAAAAAATAGAAGACCCATTATGATATCCTTTCACTAAAGGCATTATAATAAAAAACAAACCTTTCCACAAACCAGCGCCAACTATAGTATAGCAACTCACAACCTTTGTAAAAGTAGCATGAGAGTCAGCTTCTTTGTGTATGCATTTCAAGTTGTCCAGCCTTTCTCTCGGTTGTATATGGACACAACCCCATTTAGGTTTCACTTTATCTGCAGGTCACCATTGAGAGATCAGTGCCTCCTTCACTATCTCAAGAAAGTATGTTCCTGAGAGTATTCATTTTATCTCTGGTGTATGGCCATGTTTGAAGGGAAATCATTGCAAGGTGTAACATTTCCTCCAAAGTTGGCCACACACAAATCAAATAGGCACACAACAAATTACCTTCTGTTATGGGTTTTTAATAAAGTATGGCCTTGAGACCCCTCCTAATACATTCTCGTCATGGTTGTACCTCCCTCAATGAGGCAAAGTTTAGTAGCTGTACCTTATTCAACATTATGATTTCCAAATTTGTATTTCAACTTTTATTTTTTTTCATTGCCTTTTTTTCAAGATTCTCATAGAGGTTAGCTGCTGGCACATGTATTTTGCTTTCATTAGGCTCCCGAGCCATAACATGCCACCTGAACGTAAACACAAACCAATATATATTACCGTATTCATAGCTATCTCACAAATTGTGTGGATGAGATATATATGTAATCTGAACATATCTGACATTTGTAATTGCATCTGTAAAATCAAGACTAAGGTCATGAGCATTGCATTTGGTGTGTGAGTTACAGACTGATAAGCTAACCATAACTGGGGATAATTAATGAATGTAAATGTAATTTAATTCTGTTTTTAAAAATGTATATGTGTGTGTATACATTCATTCAAAGAAAAAGCATAGTTACAAACTGAGTTAGACCCATAACTCAATTTTTGCCCTCTGAATTTTTAAAGTTTGTCATAATACCCCTAATTTCCAAGCCCTCCTTCGGCCATCTGCACCAAGGGCTTGCTGCAGGGCCCGCACCCAACCTGCTGCACACAGCCAAACTCCAGTGTGCCCAATCTTTGGCTGGGCACAGAAAAGGTTCGCTGCAGGGCCTGATGTGCAGCCAGGCCTTGCTTCGAAAACAGCTGTGGATTGATAGAGACAAGCTCCTTCTTTGGTTTGTGGTGATGCTTCTAAAAAGAACCTTTTTTCAGATGTGTTTTATGTTTTTTTTTTATTGTTTTTTGTAAACTATTTTTATACAGCATTTGTGGCAAATGCTCACTTTCACTTTTTTCACTGTCTTCTTATTGCCTATGCAGCAGTTTTGTTTGGTGCACCATATATGCACCTGACACTGTGCAATAGAGAGAGAACATTATCAGGTGTGGATTTCTCTTCTATTGTTATTTCTCCAGGATCTCTCCATGCATGTTCTGCAATTGGTGAGCCTCCTATGTTTTGCCATATTCCCTTTTGTTTTGATGTGAGGTGTCTTTTGATCACTATCCCAAAGAAATAGGGGTCTGATGCCTCTTAGCTGACTCTTTGGGTGAAGACCACCTAGACATCAGTTTTCCCCTTGCTAAGGTTCTGCACTTCTTACTCCTCCTCCTTCCTGCACTTGATGGTCGAGAAAGATTTGGTTCTTTAAGTTGGGCCATTATTTTCCAATTTGGACCACTGAGGTTCACTGACTTTTCTAGTCTTCTCATAAAATAATTACCTGACCTTGCAATTTGTCAGTAACTCCAAATGGTCCTTAAGGGGGAAAATAGTCTGTAAACATCTACGGACATCACATGAAGTCCAACTGCCATTGCTAGGTATGCCAGGTCCGTGGTCTTACGAGAGAAGATGTGGACCAGACACATTTACAAAAAGCTGAGTTATTATTTGCTGTTAAATTTCTAACTGATGCAGAGCACACCGAGAGGCTCTTTTTATGTAGGGATAAAAGTATTTTATTTTAATATTGAACAGCCCTCGAGGGCTAAGATGTCTACATCGAAGATCTCTCCTTCTACGGTGTCAAGTGTGTCATCAGCATCATGACTAATCTCAGCGATGCCTTTGTCGGCGATAAGACCATCCACAACCGCATTGTCATCAACAGTGAAGATGGCCACTACATCGTCAACACCGTTGGTGGATGATCCATCTGCGCCCTTGTCAACAGCAGCACCTTCAACTGTACTATTGATGGCTTCACTAACATGGCTACACTAAAAAAGACCAAGGTTTCAACTTCAAAGACACCTCTGTCGACAGGCCTATCGACAGTCATTGCTGAACAATTAGTAAGACCGGGACAAGCCTCACCAAGCACTGTTTCACATCTGCCGCCAGTATACTACCAGTATACTTGTTAAAGGTAGGACGTTCAGAAGATGAGGATGATGAAATCACCTTTTGGGGCTACAAGTAGCTCATCACAACTGCAGGTAATATGCCAGGAAACAGACAAGATTTTTTACCAGGATGAGCTAGCTTACTTACAAGGGGATTTCTCCTTAGGAAACGGTAACATGACAGATCAAAATTATCTGAAGAGTATCATGAGACTTACCCTTGTGAGAAAACTTTTGAGGAACAGCGTTTTCAGGAACAAATGATGCTGGTTCCTATAGCCCTTGCTGCAGACTTCCTGCTTCAGGATTAGTGTAAGAGATTTTATGGAAAGAAAACTACACCACAAAGACATCTATAAACTTGAACCTCTGCAGCTGTAACTTCTTCACTTTCTCTTGGGATAACGACACAACAAAGGAGCCCGGTTGCTCAACAAAAAGACATTCCAGAACCAAAACAGTTAGACCCAATTACTATTCACAATGATTACGTGGATCAGGGCAATGATGTAGAAGAACCTGAAGAAGATTGAATACCCCAGGATCAAGCTACAAATACAGCAAGTGAATGGGATGATTATTTTGCACCAATATCAGCCCCACCCCAAAGCATCCAGCAGCTAGTTTGCCACCAGATGATTTTGGGGGATTCTATTCTCTTTTAAAAAGACTTGCCAAAAGGTTTGATCTGCCAATATCTATTCAAAAAACAGATTGTTTCCTGAATGAGCCATTATTGAGTATATTTGGGCAGAGGGCCTTAAGGTCATGAAAAACCCTACAATCGTGGCAGCAGCAATACCCAGACTTGAGAAAAAAATACAGGGCCCCAGACAACTCTCCTGCTTATCTGATAGGTCATCCAAAACTGGATTCAATGGTTATGAAGGCAGCACAACAAATGTAAAAAAGCCCAACAACACTGCGTTCAGCTACTCCTGATAAGGACGGTAGGAGGCTGATTAATATTGGAAAGTGCTTTTCTACTATAGCAGTGATGACTATAAGGGTGTCCAGTGCATTGGCCATGCTGGACAGGTATGACTGTCAAATGTGGTCAGATGTAACACAACTTGTAGAAACAGGAGGCAAAATCTATCCTTCAAGAGGGAGAAAAGACATCCTCAGAGATCATAGATAAGTCAATGGATGTTACGTTGACTGGATCTAGACAACTTGCCAGAGCATCAGTTTTGAGAAGGCAAGGCTGGTTAAAAGTGATATCGTCTAGAAGTGCAACCAAACATTTTGGCTATTTAAAACAATCGAGAGGCTCTTTTTGGGAAGCATATCGATGACGCGCTGCAATAAACAAAGGCTGATACAGAGACAGCAAGATCGCTTGGAATGCTTCAACAGCAAAGGTTTCAGTCATTTTGTAGTGCTAGCGGTAGAGCCAATACTCCTTCAGAGGAGGCTATCAGTCTAACAGATAGCACCCATATATCCATCACCAACAGGGATATCACCAGCAATTCTCTCAGCAATACCAATCTCCACCAACAGCAGATTTTTCTAGGCAATTAAATAGGGGTAAATCGGCTCGTGCATTAAGGGGGCAAGAGTCCTCTAGGAGGCAGTGACAAAGTCATGACACCAGTCACCCCTTTTCAGTTTGCTCCCTTGAACTTGAGAGACACTCTCAGTGACTTTTACGGAAATTGGAAGACCATCTCTTCGGACAGTTGAATGTTAGATATCATCCAGCATAGACACACCCTAGAATTTATTCAGAAACCTTGAAATCCACCTCGCAGGAGCTTGCATCAACATCTTTGTCTGTTAGGAGAAGAAATAAAGGTACTTGTGCTGATGGGAGCGATAGAAGAGGTCCCATAAGCTTGCAGGAATACAGGTTTGTACTCCAACTTCTACCAGCTGAAGAAGAAATACAGAAAAGGGAGAAAGTGTTGGAACAGAGAGAACTCAACAAGTAGGATACATTCAGCTGTTAAACCCAGGAGATCATATGGCATCATTAGATCAGCAGGATGCCTGTGCCCATGTTCCCATTCATGTCAAACACAGAGATTGAAAGTGGCCAGATGTCCCTTCCAATTAAAAATTCTACCTTTTGGATGAAAGTCTGCCACAAGAATCTTCATCAAGTGCGTGGCACCTGTAGCAGCCTAACTAAGGAGAAATGGCCATCAGATATTTCCATTCCTGGACGACTGGCTAAAAAAAGCAACTTTGTACCAGGCTGCGATGAATTCAACAAAAGCATATCTTCACATTTTCAACAATCTAGATTTCAAGATAAACAGGGAGAAATTATATCTGATTCCAAACACAAGAATCACATTCCTTAGGGCGATTCTGGAAACAACACTTTTCTAGGCTTTCCAAACAAAAGAGAGATTTGCCAAGATACTGAGACTAGCGGCATTTCTCTCAAGAAAAAACGTCCAGTTAAATTAGCCAGTACAAATTGTTCCTGGGAATGATTTTATTGTGCATTCCGCTGATCCCTCAACTGTCACTTGTTCATGAGACCCCTACAGGAGCAAGTGGACAAACAGTGGGCACAGGAGATGGGTTAATTCAAAGATGTTCTCAGTATAGCGCTAGAAATGGTTAAGGCTGGATGACAAAGGAGCAACATTTCCATGGGTCTAACTTTCCTCAGCAAATCAACAAGTTACTTCATGACAACAAGTACGTCCCTGGAGAGTTTGGGAGCACATCTCCAAGACTTTGAAGTGAGTGGGAAGCTAAAGAGAAAAAGAGACACATACATTTCCTACAACTGACAGCTGTGGCTCCAGGGATCTGTGCTTTCTTGGCAATAATTAAAGGATCAGAGCCATTGTTTCTAAAGGACAACACAACCACAATGTTTTATTTAAACAAGTAAGGAGGAACAAGATTATATCTACTGTCCAAGGAAGCACAGGACATTTGGAATTGGTCTTTGCACCACAAGGTTTCCATTAGAGAGGAGCATGTGCAAGGCAATGAGAATAGATACATAGAAACTAGGTCCTAATTATAACTACCTAGTGGCGATAGCCACTAGGTGATACATACTGCAGTCAATAATGACTGAGTTGCAATTTATACCACTAGCTCACCTCATTGAAATATGTTGTGAAGAACTGCTTGACCCACTGCTGCATCATCATTGGTAGTTGCATCTAGACAATAGTGCCTGGTAAATGTATGTCTGTTAGTCCATATATATCTGTATATGTATATGTATACTCTGACAAAAAGGTTGCTATGCTTCTTGTTGAATGAGAACGCAATTTAGATGTAAGCGGTCTTCCCGCTTTTTCATGGCTATACCTGCTGATACCCATCTCGCTATACCACCTCTTGAAAAGGCTTGGCTTTTTTTGCAGAAGTGCAGAATTGACCAGAACCTGAGCAGATTTTCTAACTGTTTTAGTTTATTTAATATATGATTTCTAGCACCTCTTGACATCCAATGAAGAAAGCACTCTTTCTGCTTTATTTGAAGGATTCTGAAAATATGGCTTTAAGACAATGGGCCTCGTTACAAGGCTGGTAGGCTTAAGACCGCCAGCTTCGCAGTGGTGGTCGGACCGCCAGAGACAGGGCGGTCAGACCGCCCGATTATGACCGTGGTGGTCCAACCACCAACACCGCCAGGCTAAAGCCTGGCGGTCCCAGTGGTTGTAATCCGCCAGGGCAGCACTGTAAGCAATGCTGCCCTGGGGATTACGAGTCCCCATCTGCCAGCCTTTCGATGGCAGTGAACACCGCCATGGGAAGGCTGGCGGAATGGGGGCGTCGGGGCTTGGCATAGGCAGTGCAGGGGCCCCCATGCACAGCCTCATCGTGCATTTCACTGCCCGAATTACGGGCAGTGAAATGTGTGACGGATGCTGTTGTACCCGAAGCACCACAACATTGCTGCCAGCTCGATCACGAGCCAGCGGCAGTGTTGTGGTGATTGTTCCACTGGGCCAGTCGGCGAAAACAGAAAACGCTGTTTTCGCCCGCTGGCCCAGCAGAACACTCCTAATACACCGGGCAAAAGGCCTCCAAGACTGGCAGTCTTTTGCCTTCAGTGGCTTCGGCGAAGTCGTAATGAGGCCCATTATGCTTACTGAGGTGAAAATCTGTTGGATCCTTAGGTATGAAATGAGGATTAGTACATAAAGTAACTCTGTCTTTTTTAAATTGCAAGAATAGACTTTGTATTGAAAAGGGTTGTATTGCAATAATTCTTTTAGTCAATGTTAGGGCTATGAGAAGAGCTGTCTTCCATGAAAGATATTTGATGTCCACCTGATGTATAGGCTCAAAAGGTCCTTCCATCAACTGAGCCAATACTGTGCTCAGCCTGCCAAGTAATTGGTGGTTTCTTTAGGTTCTAAATCATCCTTTTAGAAATTATTTTATTAGCCTGTCTGACCATGGAGACCTTGGATTTCTAGATCTCCCAAATCAGGGTAGTGCTGCAAGATGAACTATGATTGCGCTGAGAGATGATCCAGAGTGAGCTAAGTTGAGTGGGTATGGTAATACCTGTGCTGATGTTTGAGAAAAAGGATGACAATTATTCAAGGAGCCACAACTACAAAATCTTAACCATTTTGCCTTATATGATTGATTTGTGGATGCGGCTCTGGCTTTTGTCAGTATGTCTTCATTGTTGAGAGATATGCAGCTGGTGGAACTCATTGTATTTAGGAGCTAGGCTGCTAAATTGAGTGATTTCAAGTTCTGGTGTATTACCTTCCCATTGTTGATGGAGAGCAATCCTGGGACTGGTTTGAGTGGAATGTGTTGCAGTTTGGACATTAGTATGATTTCTGTGTACCACAATTGTCTTGGTCACGCCGGGGCTATTAGCATATTTCAACATAGTTTTCTTTTCAGTTTGTTTAGAATCTGTGGGATTAGAGGCAGAAGCGAAAAGGCGTATACAAAACTACCTGTCATTGAGATCAAGAATGCAATTCTAATTGGCATTTCTGATCTATTGGGGTAGTGAACCGGTCTGGGGCTAGTTTTCCCCATTTGCTGACTATTCTATAGAGCTGAGTTTGTGACATTTCCCATTTGTGACTTTCTCTTAAGTGTATGCTTAGAGTATCTATCCACTATTACAAAGGGGATCAACACATCATTGACACACACACAAACAGACGAATTCTCAGTTTTCTTTGATTGCCAAAAGGACTACGTTTCATTTGATAATTTTTCTACATGGTCGTTTGCTATGGTTTTGGAAAGATGTAAAAACGTTTTTTGTTTTTTATGTAATGCATTGTTATGTTTTCTATTGTTTGTTGTTCCGTTTTTCACTTGGGACAATTTGCATATCATGCATTCACTTTCAAGAAAAATATATATTTCTCCAAATATTCGCTTTATAACTACTTCCTTTCCCTGTTGCATCCTTGGACAGTCTGACAGCGAACAGCAACAGTGTATGTAGCCAGTTCCAAAGCTGAGTGTAGAATTTAGGGTTGTCGATGTTAGGACGGTATGTTTCCACTGTGGTCACCAATGTGCCACATAGATTTCCCTACTTTATCGCATATCCACCTTGGTCATCAGTCTCAGTGTGAGCGATTGTGAATGGTACACCTTTTTTTATTAAGATCAGTACATCCCTGGAGTATAAGCAGTAGGAAGAGGCCAGTAATGCCACCATCCAGCGAGTGCCTATCATGTGTTCATTGTGACATGTCAGGTGCGTCTCTTGAATAGGGCAATTTGTATGTGATATCTATCTAGGTAAGCTAGCACCTGTCATGCTTTATGAGTTGTTAAGACCACATACATTCCATGTTAGTAGAGGTAGATGTCCAGATGGTTGGGCCATAGTTGTTAAATGTAAATGCTAGAGAAGTTGTACTGCTTATGATGTACTGAGTGGTGGCTGAAATTGTAGGGGTGGGTAGTGAGGTGTCTGTGGCAACAAAAGCTAAACATAATAACCCCTAGCTCCTCCCACTTCAGCATCCCAATCATGCTAAAGGCGTTCCCTGAATCAAAAACCAAGAAGTATACAAATAAATAACAAATACCATTCATCAGCATGTGCTGGTATAGAACAACATGTAATCATGTGAGGTGTGCACTCAGAGGGCCGCTAGAGTCCCAGTAACACACCTGATAGACGGGGTGGACGGGAGGCTCATTGGTTACCGGCTGGTTATGGCTGCGATGAAGAGGCAGTAAGCCAGGCAATGGCAAAGGTGTGCACAGGGTCCCAACCTGGGGGGGGAGCAGCGACAGACCAGGCGAGGGTTAGTGTAGTTCTTTGTTCTAGGGTGGGTGGGGGGTGTTCCGGCCCTGTGTAGACTCCTTTCACCTGTATCCCCACATCATCATCAAGCTTGATATTTCAAACATCCTAGATCTAGGTGAAACACGTGCAATGTGAGGCATAACAGAAACTTGAACTTTAGCATATTCCAGTTGCCATCCTCTTAATCTTATTTGGTGTCCCCATCTGGGTCTGGTTGATTGCAGTGGTGATGAGGCCCTTTTTTGTGAAGTCCATGGCGTCTTGAGCGTGGGGAATATTTTCGTTGTTCTCTGATGTTCTACGCGCAGATGGGCTGGATGCAACATGGCATACAGTACGTCTTCCTTTTGGAGTTTCCTTTTGATAGGGAGGAATAATTTGCGGACTGCCTGCACCTCCACTCTAAAGTCCGGATAGAAGACCACACTATTCCCCAGATAGCTGAAATCTTTTTTTTCTTGCGACATCAGGAACACTGTGTTGCATTTACTGTAGATGAGGAGCTTGTCGATGTCGATGATGGAGTGCAGGAGGGGTCTCGGGCGTGGAACTAGGAATTTATGCGCACTTTCTACTACAAGCAAGTTCGATAGGACCAAAGATATCTTTCAGCATAGTTTCTACGTAGAGTTCCAACTTGCCAGTGTTTATTGACTCTGGAATCCCCGTGTTGCACAAATTGTTACAGCGGAAACGTGCCCCTAGATCCTCATTTTTAGTCTGTATCACTTCCAGTATTTTTTCCATGTTGAGGCACTTCGTGGTAGTTGCTTGTAAGTCATCTTCAGTCGATGAGATGCGTTGCTTCGTCGCCATTATTCGCATAGTCTGTTTTTATAGCTTGGTGGTCAAATTGTCCATGCCCATGTTCACAGTATGTATTTTGTCATCAGTGGATTGTAAGCTTTGTAGCAAGGTGAGGAGCGTGGCTTTAAGAGCTGTTGGGTTCTGATTTGATATGTCCATTTCTTGATCCACAATTGTCTGTGGAGTCCTGGTGGTTTGATGCGCCTCGAACGAGAGTTGCGTCTGGGTTCTCTCTGCCTTCCCCATTGGGTGCAGCAGATGCAATGTAGTGGCCGCAGGGCTAACCCCAGACACATTTTGTCACATGACCGCCAGACTCGCAGTGGCGGTCCTACCACCAACAGGCTGGTGGTGTGACCACCACATTATAACCGTGGCAGAGCTTCCACAGTCAGACCACTGACACCGCCAGGCTGCTGCAAGCCTGGTGGTCCTGGTAGTTTCTCATCCTCTAGGGCAGCGCTGCCCTGGGGATTAGGAGTCCCCATCTGCCAGCCTTTCCATGGTAGTTCACACTGCCATGGAAAGGCTGGCAGAATGGGGAACTGGGGGGTCCCTGGGGGCTCCTGCACTGCCCATGCACTTGGCATGGGCAGTGCAGGGGCCCCCATGCACAGCCCCATCGCACATTCCACTGCCCGAAATACGGGCAGTGGAATGTGCGACGGGTGCTGCTGCAACCACTGCACCGCCACATTGCTGCCGGCTCCATTAGAAGCCGGCGTCAATGTTAAGGCCCTGTTCACCGCAGGCCCTGCAGTGAAATCCTATATGGGCTGACGGGGTTCAGGCCGCACAGGCGGGCTGAAGGTGGGAAGAGTTTGGCGGGTGCCTCCGCCACCTGCCAAACTCTGAAAGACCCCCATTGACTTTAGGAGCAAAGTTAGGCAGTGTTGCAATGTCTCAAGGTGTCTCACATGCTGTGCATCCTCCAAACGGCTTCACTGTGCAGTGTGACTTGCTATGCAGAATTGGGGCAACAGTGCCGTCCAACTGCATAGGCAGGGGGACTTCTTATATGGGAGTCTGCAATTAAGGATGCAGAGGGGTGTACAACGGTGATGTAGGTGCTTAATGGGTATGCTGCCGGGGGAGGAGAGTTGGGGTGGCAGTCATAAAATACTAGGTGCACTCGTGGTAGTTTATTTCACTCCTACTGCGAATGAGGGGGGAGTCTAGTAGAGGTCTGTTGTAGTATCCCAGCAGGGAATTTCTAAGCGCCAAATGTAGTATAATGTTTGTGGCCCCAGAGGGACAGAGGCACCCCACAGGGGATCAATCTGAATTAGTGATATTGCCGGGGGGCCACAGTGGTGACAAAAGTGCACTTAGATGGTCGTAAGTTGAGGCAATCCCTCCACCATGACTAGGAATGCTTGAAATTAGCGTGCTCCCACCTGTGTTTGCTCCCCTATATTGCTCCTGAGGCCAGGGCCACCCGCAGTCTTGGGAGAGGGCCTGGAGTCACCTCAGCCAGTGCAGGCCCAGCTGTCCAACAGCAGCTTTTGCAGGTCCCTGCCTCTCAGGGTGGGTGGGAGGCAGCAAGGCATTTTTCCCAGGGACAGCCTCCTTCGTCGATGCACGTCCCTTCCTGCAGCATGGCTGGCCCTCAGTTGATGGCCCAGTAAACCGATGGCAGCTCCCATAGACCCCTGACTCCCAAGATGCACAGGAGGTGGCATGGCCTATCTTTCGTCCTCGACATCCTGCGCTGATGCATGTCTTTCACCGCAGCACGCCAGATCCCACCACTGCAGCTCCGCACTGCTGAGTCCTCCACTGCAGATCAGTCGCTGGCCTGCACCACCAGTGAGGCCCCCCATGAGGGGACATTTCAGTGGCAACAGGTCTGCGGGCAATGGGTCACGATCAGTTGTTCCCTCTACGGCGGTCTCAAAGTCCCAATCAGTGCGGTTGTGTGTGTGCTGTAGCGCTTTGCTTCAAAACTGTCAGGTGACAACCCTTGCAGCAGAGGTGAGGATCTACATTTCCACAGCAACCACCACCACTGCGGCCTTAGGATCGTGGATTATTATGATCAGGTGCCGTCAGGGTATTTCATGCAGGTGCTATTTTCACTATGGCAGTTGTCTGCGCGGGTGGGCATATATATGCAGCATCGCCTAATTTCACATAAATTCTGGTTTAATTTGATGGCCCCGGTGTGTGGAGGTTCTTCTTCTGCCGGGATCAGCATTAAGTAGTGTAATCTTGTGCTATATAGCAGCATGATTGTTGGATTATAGCTCACGGCCGGCAGAGCTACACTAAGGTGCAGCCATCTTGCAGTGGGCTGTCTACCGCCCCCCCCACTTGAAGTTTTATCATTTTGATCACAAACAATTTTATAAATTTTCTCTATTTTTCTAAGTTGGTGTGGGTATTTCTTGTGTTGTGTTTTCACTTTATTACTGTTTGAAGTGCTGCATAAATATTTTTGCCTTTAAATTACATCTGACTGCTTTTGTGTCAAGCTAAAAGAGGGTTCAGCATATGTTAATTTGGGATTTGCTTCTGATTTGCCCTGACAGAGAATGTGGTTGCTACTTGAGTAGGGATTCACCCCCCAACCAGAAACCCAATTCCCTACACACATCACACACCATTTAGAAAAAAACTAAATAACACGAAACACCCATTTCCAAATGATAGAGGACAAAATGAGTGATTACCAAGAGCAGGATATGGGTATGCATTGAGTGTATTGCATACTCAATTTGTTTTGCACGTTCGAACCAGACCATGACTAAATTTCTAACTGTTTAACTACATATACTCACATGTATATATATATATATATATATATGTATATATATATATATTCATACATTAACGTTTACACCGAAATTCACTAGTTATAATTAAGAGCTAACTATAGCTTGAGCCCTGCCATGCACTGCTTAAGACCTCACATATTACATCACTCATGACATGTTCTATGTACTCATTTATGACAGCACTGAATGACATCTCAAATTACATTACTGATGACATTATCCAATGATTGGGTTAGTTTATAGTTTCCACACAAGTTTTTTTGTTTCCAGCTGCAAAAATATTTTACGTACTGCATATTAAGTATTGTAGGCAGCCATGAGTTATTATACATGACCATTGTTTACATAACATAGAAGACTGTGTGCACCAGGTACTAACCGATGTTCCTGTGTTTGTTTTGCTTCAGAATATGTGCTGTCTGTAAAGTATTCATCACAGTATGATGGCTGGCGGTAGAACGATCTGCAGCACCTTCAGACCTTGGGCATTTTAAGTGAATAGTCACTTTTTGGACAAGTTTTGCATAAAGTATACAACTTTTTATTACTATGTGGTGCATTTCTCATGAGAGTGTCACTGTCTGCAAACAGTGTGGTACAGAGTAAATTCTCTCCATAGAGTAAACACTGTTTACAGTAGCCAATTTTCTACTCATATCAACTTATTTTCTTAATGTAAGTTTCAGTGACTGTCAAACATTTGATATAACCTGAGCCGATCCATAGTAGGGCATTGGCTGAGTGTCATGCATTTGATACAAGTTAAAACTGTCTGTAGTAGAGCATTAGTTATGAAAACAAGGCTTCAATATCTGAAGCAACTTGGTTTTTCATGAAGAGTCGTATACAGTTTGAACATTGAGCGCAGCATATGGTATCCTCCCATCTGTGGTTTATAGTCGACATGAACTTGGCTACCCATGTAGTCTATGATACTATGAGATAGGGTCAATGCTGCACATAACACAAGCTTGGTTTACCTATAACATTTGTAGATACTATAGCAGCAATGATACTTCATATTATTCTGAGCTATTATTATTCTGAGCTATTATGTGCTTAATTTCATAACTCTAGTGCTATACCCTTTTATAGAGCAATATGTAGAAAAGACGTTTGGGTGATGTCATCAGCAATTTAATCAATTCTGTCATTTGAGATGTCAGTGATGTCATAAATGATGTCATAGAACTTGACATGAGTGAAAAAATATGTGAGGTGATAAGCAGTGCATGGCAGGGTGCAAGTTGTAGTTAGCTCTACTAACTATAACTTGGGAGTTTTTTTAGTTCAAACGTTAATGTTGTCATGACAAATTCACCTAACTATAATGTTACTTTAACCTTTGTTTTTTTTAACTGAATTTCTATGATTTTTTTCAAAACAAAAACAGATCTTTTCATCACATCTAACTAATGTTACTCTAACATTTGCTTTCGTCATTTAATTTGTAGGTTTTTTTTAAAACAAAGAAACATTTTATTACCATGCGTAAAGCCAATCCCTTGCTGTCCGTGGCCTTTGGCTGTGTGCAGAGGGGAGTTGGCCACAGCCCCTTCCCCGAGCCTTTTAGGCCCATGAGCTGTGTGTGGCGAGGGGTTGGCCACAGCCCCCTCCAGAGCCTAATTAGGCTCTTTAGGTTGTGGAGGCCTTTTCCACACAGCTCACCAAGCCTTATTAGGCCCTTGGGACCCCATCCCCCAGGACCTTTTTTCTAAAGTGGAGGGAGGCCATGTGGCCCCACTCCCTGAGTCTTATAAGGCCCTGGTGACCCCATCTCCTAGGGCCTTTTCCTAAAAATGAGGAGGGGTCCGCGTGGCCCCCCGTCCCCGAGCCTTATTGGGTCCTAGGGACCCCATCCCCCAGGGATGATTTTTCTAATTAAAGGGAAGTGGCAGTGTAACCCCCCTCCCGAGCCTTAGTAGGCCCTGGGGCCCCATACCCCAGGGCATTTTTTTCTATATAGGTAGGGGAGTTGCATGGCCCTTCTCCCCGAGCCTTATCAGGCCCGGGGAACCCATACCCCTTGCCCATTATTCAAATTAAAGGGGAAGGGGCTGCACACCCCCCTCCCCAAGCCTTGTTAGGCCCTGGGGACCCCATCCCCAGGGCTACTTCTTTAAATAAAGGGAGCCTGGGGCCCTCAATACTTAAAGGTGGGTGCCCTAGTGCCCACCCAGGGAACCCACCATATACTAATGTGGGGCAGTGATGGAAGCCCCAAGGCTCCTGCGGCCCTGGCCAGCTCCCCGCATGCAGCAGGAGCCGGCAATGATAGTTCCCAGTTGAAGCAACTCCTTATTCTACTCCCCGGCAGGAACATATTTTGATCTTTTCCCCTGCCTGCCTCAGTGCGGTCAGAGAAACAGATGAAAAGTCCACTCCCAGCGGGCAGGAGCATTTTTAAAGCTCCCACCCACTGGGAGATTCATAAATTTTCCCATCAATCGAGAGCAAACTAAGGTTTCTCTGCCTCTGCTGGTGCAGGCAGGGAAACTGCTATGTTGTGGGGGTGGGCTCCCTGGGACAGAGCATGTGAGCCAGCACTAGGGAATGGGGTCCCTGGGAAATGTTTGGCCCAGGATGGTGGCTACATGGCCCCCTCTCCCCATGTAGAAGTAATTTCAGCTTCCCGCTTTCCCATTTTTCAAATTCTTAGCCACAAGGGTAGGCACCCCGGGGCCATTGATGGCTCAGGTAGGGGGAAAGCACAACCCCTCTACCCATTTCAACTGATTTCGGCCCTGGGGATGGGCTCCCCATGGCCATTAATGGCACGGGATTGTGGTTGTGCGGGCCCTCCCCATTTCTAAGTAATTTCAGCCCTGAGGGTGGGTGCTCTGGGGCGTGAAAGACTTGAGATTAGCATTGAATTGGCTGATGATTGTGGCCTCACCGCTCCTCTCTCCAGAGACCTGTAGAAAGCAAAGGGATTCCCACTGTTAACCGTGTTTCTGCAGAGTTGCAGATCCCAGCTGACAAAAGCACATCAATCTTTTTGGGCATGGATTCTTGTTCTTTGCTCTCTAATTCATTATAGAAGCACAGCAGTCAGTTAGGGAATACTGATCTAGAGACTGGAGGGTTGTGTGAAAGACTGTTTCAGGAGTTGGGGCATGATATGTGAGGTATTGTGTATTTAACAATAGTTTAAAAATGCAGGAGAGGAAGGTCACAAAGGGTAGTAACGGGCAGTATGGAAGCCAAGTGATGTTTATGAATAGGTTGATGGAAAGGAAGTGAAAAGGAAAGATGAAAAATGCATGAGGGTATGCCTTTCCCATGACTCCTCTACCCTTGTGCAGGCTGCACCCTCATGAGTGACAAGTTTTGCAACTTTGTGAAGATCTTTAGTGTGATGATAGTGAAAATGTATAAAGGTAGAGGAGGAATCATTTGTAGGGTATGACTACCTTAGGAGTAGGATAAAGTGGGGGCAGCAGGATCTGTTACTGAAGAAATAGAATTGTTTGTTGATTTGTACATGTGGTAACAACCAAAGGAGGCTAAGACCAAGCCCAACACCAGCACCACCCCAACCATCACTTTCAGTACTTTAGATATACATACTGCTGGTAAGTCATGTTCACTTATTCTTCTTAGATTTTACTTTTGTTAATCTGACCTACTTCTTATACAGCATGCCTCTATCATTGAAGTTGCAAAACCACATGTCCCTCAATTTTATATGTTTATTTTCCAATTGTCACAATAAATTTGCACAATTGGAAAAGGAGTGATGTGTAAAAATATACCAATATATATTGAGCAGCAAAAGGGGTGTTGCTGACAATGAAGCTTGTGCAGAGGCAGTTTTGAGTGTGATAGCGAGAAAATGTATTATGGGCTGGAGGTGGAATGGTAGTATTTATAGCATTATTTATGATGGCTAGAACCATTTGCGAGAAAAAGAAGACTGAGGGAGAGAAGTTGTACTGAGCCAGAACTGTGTACCTGTTAGTGCAGATGTTTACATTTTACTAATAATATTACTTAGAATGTATTACTTCATGCTTCGTTCTTCATTTTATCTTCCTCTCTTCCTCTTTACGTAATTATTTTTTTCCCTGTTTCCCATTGATTTTATTTATTATACCTTTTTAACTTCTCTCTTTTTAGGTTTCGCCTGCACAGCACTTGCTTTGTGTTTGTGAAATCTATTGTGTTTAATATAAAGCTTAAAAGGGGTTTACATCCCGCCCCCTTGCTTTCCTTGCTTTTCATTGGTTCCTATGCTTGCCACTTACTTTTCCTCCATTTCTATTGGTTGTAGCATGATTGCCTGCATGTACCAATGCTTGGTCATCATGTGTATACTCTTATCAGTGTAGCGCTTCACAGGCATGGAGAGATTAAGTGATATGCACAGAAACACTGAGTGTTGTGCCTCACACCGAGACTCGAAACCTGATTGCAACAGCACTCACCAGTCCCCCCTGGGCAATGCGCACTCATCCGTCCCCCGGGGCCAAAGCAGACATTCACGCTAGTTTACATAGTCCGAGCACTGACTTACGGGTCTCTGATTTACGGGACCTTACGGGCGTCACTTCGAGGGCAATTAGCCCAAATTCTCCAGGAGACTGGAGGCTGTGGAGAGCTGTGCTCTGTAAACTCATTGCTTAAAAAGAGGCCTGCACGCATTCAGATATTGGCCGAACACATTTGGAGTGGTGTGATTTTCAATCATGAGTCAGTTGGAGAGCTGTGTTTTTTCAGACCTGGGTCGAGGATGGGGTGGTGTATTTTTCACAGCCGCGGCCCAGTAAAAAATATTGTGACAGCATTCGTCAAAAGATCCAGGTATATTTAGTGAAGACTTGACATGCTCCTTGGGACATGGCTTGACTCTGTAGTCTGTCAGTGCCCTCTGCAGGACACAGCAAAGTTCAGCATCTTATGCTACCTGCTCGTTACCGCTCACAGTTTACCATTTTACCTTTCACTGGGTTGCGGGTTTCAGTTTTTATGCGAACTGTGCCTCACTTAGCCTTCTATTTTCTGTCAGCAAGTTTTATACTTTTCTTGATGCAAATGCTGTTTTTCCACTGAGATCATTATCAAAGCAGATCAGAGAGTCTGCCAATTTTTTATTTAAATGTCTAGAAATTCATCCTAACCAGCAGGCTTGCCTGGAGTTATAGCTCACACTCCACATGGAGCCCACACTGACTGCTAACAGCACTTTTATATAATTACAATAATAGAACATGCTTTCTAGTGGTGTGACCTCATAGCACTAAAAATGCACACCAAGCTAAATCTTACAACAACAAAAAAATAATATTAATCACATAGGTGAAACCTAATGCATTTATCAATGCTTGTTAATTTTGCTTTTTGTTAACCCCACATACCTGTCTTTGTTTCCTCTTACATTTCCTTCTGTTTCCTCACAATATTTATTCCAGCTTTCTTTAATTTTACTCTTTTCCTTTTTGCTTACAGGAGCAACGTCTCCCCACCTATCTTTTAGTTTTCTCCTCTTTTTCCAAATCTTTCACCCCATTTCTCAAATTTGTATTTTGTTACATTTTCAATTACATTTATTTTTAATTTTTAGAAGTAGAACCTTCAGAATGATACTTTGGTAAGTAATTTCAAATTCTTCAGGCATTACCTTTTTAAATCTTTTTTTACATGTGAATTTACTGTGGTTTTTAGTAGTACTACTACTAAGCAGTTCTTTTTTGTTTAATAACAGTAGCACAGGAAGAATGGCAGGCAAATGTGGGCGGGTCAGGAAGTGGCTGCTTGGACGAGATGTAAGTAATGTTCCTTTCTTAGGCCCTCATTATGACCCTGGAGGTCTCCTGACCGCCAGGGTCATGTGGCCAACCCGCCACATCTCCTCTCATACCGCCAGGGCGGTCGGACCCGCTGGGCTGGAGATGAGCATCTCTGACCCGTCAGTCCACAGAAGACCGCCGGTGGTATTAGGAGCCGCCTTTCCACCAGGGTTTCAGCGGCATTAGCACCGCCACGAAAACTCTAGCAGAAAGGCAATCAGTGACAGGGAATTTCTTCCCTGTCTCTGGCAGAGGAGTCCCCCACCCCTCCCCAGGAGGCACAATACCCCCCATGGACATGCACACGCACACAGACACCCACATGCACCCCGCATACACTTATTCACCAACACTGACATACACTTATTCACTTACATGCATCCATACACGCATTCACTACAACACTCATACTCGCACTCACTCCAACACTCATACATGCATACACACACACATACTAACTTACATTCATACACGCACTCACTCCAACATTCATACACGCATACACACTTACATTCAGACACGCACTCACTCCAACATTCATACATGCATACACACATGCATACATCCACGCATACACACACACATGCACACATGCAGACAACACTCACCCACACACACACACACAACACCCCCACCCTCTCACCACCCCTCCCCTGTCGGACGATCGACTTACCTGGTCCGGGGAGGAGGTAACTTTACATATCTTCTTCAAAGTAACACCAGGTGTGTGCAGCAACAAATTTGATTTGGCTGCTCCCAGGGACGCTGTTCGGCACTACAAATGTTGTATTGTAGGCTTGAGACTATAGTAATATGTGTTTATGCAGATTTTGTTTGTATAGTGCACACTGAACAGCTTAATTATGTGAAAGTGATATAAGTACAGAAAACAATAAAGTCAGTGAGCTAATTTTGATGGCTTGAAGACTAGAAACCTAAAGGGACATATAACTCATCTTCCAGTGAAGATTGTGTATGTGTGTGAACATTTAATTAGAAAAGAGATAAAAAATGTTGAGGCTTAAAATGTATGGCTAACATGTATAGCAATGAAAATATAAAATCTGGAGTTAGAAAAAGTGCATTTCTTTTTTACCATTATGTATCTGAATTGCATATTGACTACGACTACTTACATTCAATAAACCTAACCCTAGTTATTCCCTCTTTTTTTCTATAAGCTTGGTCCATAACACTTTCTTTCCTTACTTTTTTGTCTCTCTGGTTACCTGCCATTTTAGAGCTTGCCGTACAACCTCCTATGCAACACCTATATGACCCCATCTTCCTAAGATTCCTATGCCGCCCCTAACTTCTACTTTTTCCTAACTAACCCATTCTAGCAAACATAACCTAGCCAACATCAACGCCCAACTCCTTTTGTAATTATTATCACACCTACCATTACACCATCCCTTACTATAATACTAAACAAGCAAGTGATAAAGGCATCCTTACCAACACCCCTCTCCAAATCTGGAATTTTGGGTCAGGTAGCGTAAAAGCAAGGGCCCTGATATTATGAAGCAATAATATCTAATTTAATTTATATGTCAGGGCTGTCTAAATTATGCAGCCAAAAAAAGCCAATTGTGTGGCATAAGGTGGAACGTGCTGTGGGAATATAATTTCAATGTTTTGCCATTTTAACCCACTCTAATGTTTTCTGGGAAAACATTTCACCCTTGGCTGGAATTGGTCCACTGTAGGCGAAAAGAAGGTTATGGATAATTTTATTTTTGCAATCTACTCCCTGTAGATAAATTACTTGTCCAAATGTACTGACTTTTACAAGGATGTAACAATAATGCATACTTTTCCCACCCCTTCTTTATAAGCATTATAACTTAATTATGTTAAATAAATACTGGGAGTACATTTTGTAGTTGGAAAATATGGAATGCTTGAGTTCAGTTAAGGTCCCTGTGTTAGTCAGGACCACTGTAATGATGCTGGCCTTTGCCTTGGATGTGCGAAAGACTTTGGGCCTGATTGTGAGTTCGGGTGGTCAGACCACCCAAACTCCAATACGGCAGTGGGTAGGTGGCCGTCAACCTGGTGGCTTTCCCGCTGTTGTATTACAATGTTTCCACCGGGCTGACCAGCGGAAACAGTGCCACGGCATTGGCCTCAGCTCCCTCAGTGAGCTGAGGCAAATGCCGTCCCAGACAGCACACTTGGAATGCATACTGTCTGCCCAAGGGTGCCGACAGGGGGGCCCCTGCACTGCCCATGCGATGGACAGCAGCAGTGTAGGGGTCCTCCCTATGGCCCCAACTCTGTCTTTACACCAGCCTTTTCATGGTGGAGACCCCACCATGAAAAGGCTGACGGAATCAGCACAGCAATGCTGAACTCAGCACCGCCATGGCTGACCACGACTTTCACTGCCTCCAGCCCATCGGGATTCGTGATCCCGGTGGAGGCGGCGGTCTCCTGGCGGTCCGACCTCTAGGATCATAATCTGACAT
The DNA here is from genome assembly GCF_031143425.1 of Pleurodeles waltl. Taxonomy (NCBI): domain Eukaryota; kingdom Metazoa; phylum Chordata; class Amphibia; order Caudata; family Salamandridae; genus Pleurodeles; species Pleurodeles waltl. The sequence goes on along the minus strand of NC_090450.1, from coordinate 867,775,498 downwards.
TCAGACTGTCAGGATTGCGGCGGTCGGACCGTCACCCTGAGTTTGGCGGTCCTAGGACCACCAAACTCATAATCAGGCCCTTTGTCTTTCAAGTTATTGCAAAATGAATTGCTGATTATGGGGGATGATGTGGGGGTGAGGTATTTCTTTTGCCCTCCTACCATAAAGACTTAGAATTGCTTGCACCATGTCCACCCACCAAGTGTGCGATTTGTGTTTTGCATATAAAATCAATACAATGTGTTTATTTTAAAAAGTGTGGGATTTGTTGAACTGAAAACAGATCACAGCATAATAGATCTCACAATCGTGGAGAAGTAGGTTACAGGATTAATCAGTGGGTGGGTAGGGAAATGATACAGACACAACATTCGGCAACACCAATGGAAAGGTCATATCTGGCGTAGAAGTAAGATGACAATTAAGTTAGCAAAGTTTAAACATTTTTAACACCCCGAAGACTCCCAATTAGTTACCTAGATTGCAAAATACAGAGGACACACACAGCTTAAAAATATTTATCATAAGGGCAAGTGTTACTACAAAAAGAATGGTGCAAATGCAATCTCTCATTCTCTATCAGGGGAGCAGGGCTGAAGTGCAGAGAAGTGCGTTGGTGTTTGAATTGCAAAAAATCGGTTGAATTAGAAAATAAAGATCTAATACTTAAGACTTAATGTAAAGATGCACAAGATCTAAGAACAACCAAGGGAATGATAAGGTAAGGAGCGTACGCTGGCTCAAGTATCGTTAACCAAAGGCTAATCTAGTACTACTCCCTGACATGTTTATTGAACTTTTTTGAAAATGTCAACCTCCATTGAAATTTATAACTACAAAGTGATATGATGCTCAGCAGAAGAGGTTAGTGACAGTACCCCTGTTCTTCTTTATCATAGAAGTTGTAATCTTTCATCTTCAAGCATCCACTTTCTTGACAATAAAAATCTCATAAATCGAGACATCCAGGGTTGTATAAGGAATGAAGGCGGATAGAACATGTTTTTTGTGACACAGGTGTACTCTTTGGAGAATACAATCTCTCACTGCTGCCTATTATCTTAAGTCAGAAGGGTACATTAGCTGTTGACCAAACCAGAGGATTTTTAATTATCATCAGTAAATGTTTCTTCCACTTAGCGCAAATTGGTCTGAAGCAAGTGCAGCTGTTGGACGGCTTGACTGATGATATACTTTTCCTTGCTTACTTCCGGGTTGAAAAACCCAGTTAGGTGCAGGCCTTTTGATCAGGTACCCATTTTGATCAAGCATAGCGTGGCTTTGGCAGATGCAGCTCCTTTGCAGTACATAATTATGTAAACATTTGCACTGCTAAAGCAGGTGTTACAGCATGTATAATATGGAGTTTCATCAAGTTGCAACTTTATTACCTTGTTAAAAATGATCCTCCAGCTCTTCTGGGCTATGGAAAAAATGGCTAAAATGTGTGCAAATTCTGTGATAAGTGACCAGTATATTTGGACTAGTTTTTCCGTTTTGAGGCAGTCCTGTTCCATCAGGTGGAGACAAAGGTTTAAACAGAGCACTTGGAAGGATTCTCCATTTGCCATGACTTTGATAGTGCTACTGCCTGTGGCAAGAAAGCCAGTTGTTATTGTAGCCTTTGCTATTGAGTTCTACAGGATGTTGACAACTGTGTGATCTTTTGTAGGAGGCTGGACTGGCTTGTAGTGAGTACCTAGGGGTACTTTCACCTTGCACCAGGCCCAGTTATCCCTTATTAGTGTATAGGGTGTCTAGCAGCTTAGGCTGATAGATAATGGTAGCTTAGCAGAGCAGCTTAGGCTGAACTAGGAGACGAGTGAAGCTCCTACAGTACCACTAGTGTCATATGCACAATATCATAAGAAAACACAATACACAGATATACTAAAAATAAAGGTACTTTATTTTTATGATAATATGCCAAAAGTATCTCAGTGAGTACCCTCAGTATGAGGATAGCAAATATACACAAGATATATGTACACAACACCAAAATATGCAGTAATAGTCTTAGAAAACAGTGCAAACAATGTATAGTTACAATAGGATGCAATGGGGACACATAGGAATAGGGGCAACACAAACCATATACTCCACAAGTGGAATGCGAACCACGAATGGACCCCAAACCTATGTGACCTTGTAGAGGGTCGCTGGGACTGTAAGAAAACAGTTAGGGTTAGAAAAATAGCCCACCCCAAGACCCTGAAAAGTGAGTGCAAAGTGCACTAAAGTTCCCCAAAGGACATAGAAGTCGTGATAGGGGAATTCTGCAGGAAAGACACAAACCAGCAATGCAACAACAATGGATTTCCAGTCGAGGGTACCTGTGGAACAAGGGGACCAAGTCCAAAAGTCACAAGCAAGTCGGAGATGGGCAGATGCCCAGGAAATGCCAGCTGTGGATGCAAAGAAGCTGCTACTGGACAGTAGAAGCTGAAGATTCTGCAGAAACGACAAGGGGTAGGAACTTCCCCTTTGGAGGACGGATCCCCCACGCCATGGACAGTCGTGCAGAAGTGTTTTCCTGAAGAAAGACCGCCAACAAGCCTTGCTAGCTGCAAATCATGCGGTTAGGATTTTTGGATGCTGCTGTGGCCCAGGAGGGACCAGGATGTCGCCAATTGCGTCTGGGGACAGAGGGGTGTCGAGCAAGACAAGGAGCCCTCTCAGAAGCAGGCAGCGCCCGCAGAAGTGCCGGAACAGGCACTATGAAGTGGAGTGAAACGGTGCTCACCCAAAGTCACACAAAGGAGTCCCACTTCACCGGAGGACAACTTAGGAGGTCGTGCAATGCAGGTTAGAGTGCCGTGGACCCAGGCTGGACTGTGCACAAAGGATTTCCGCCGGAAGTGCACGGAGGCCGGAGTAGCTGCAAAAGTCGCGGTTCCCAGCAATGCAGTCTGGCGTGGGGAGGCAAGGACTTACCTCCACCAAACTTGGACTGAAGAGTCACTGGACTGTGGGAGTCACTTGGACAGAGTTGCTGGATTCAAGGGACCTCGCTCGTCGTGCTGAGAGGAGACCCAGGGTACCGGTGATGCAGTTCTTTGGTGCCTGCGGTTGCAGGGGGACGATTCCGTCGACCCACGGGAGATTTCTTCGGAGCTTCTAGTGCAGAGAGGAGGCAGACTACCCCCACAGCATGCACCACCAGGAAAACAGTCGAGAAGGCGGCAGGATCAGCGTTACAGAGTTGCAGTAGTCGTCTTCGCTACTTTGTTGCAGTGTTGCAGGCTTCCAGCACGGTCAGCAGTCGATTCCTTGGCAGAAGGTGAAGAGAGAGATGCAGAGGAACTCGGATGAGCTCTTGCATTCGTTATCTAAGGAAATCCCCAAAGCAGAGACCCTAAATAGCCAGAAAAGAGGGTTTGGCTACTTAGGAGAGAAGATAGGCTAGCAACACCTGAAGGAGCCTATCAGAAGGAGTCTCTGACGTCACCTGCTGGCACTGGCCACTCAGAGCAGTCCAGTGTGCCAGCAGCACCTCTGTTTCCAAGATGGCAGAGGTCTGGAGCACACTGGAGGAGCTCTGGGCACCTCCCAGGGGAGGTGCAGGTCAGGGGAGTCGTCACTCCCCTTTCCTTTGTCCAGTTTCGCACCAGAGCAGGGCTGAGGGGTCCCTGAACCGGTGTAGACTGGCTTATGCAGAAATGGGCACCATCTGTGCCCATGAAAGCATTTCCAGAGGCTGGGGGAGGCTACTCCTCCCCAGCCCTTACACCATTTTCCAAAGGGAGAGGGTGTAACACCCTCTCTCTGAGGAAGTCCTTTGTTCTGCCCTCCTGGGCCAAGCCTGGCTGGACCCCAGGAGGGCAGAAACCTGTCTGAGGGGTTGGCAGCAGCAGCAGCTGCAGTGAAACCCCGGGAAAGGCAGTTTGGCAGTACCCAGGTCTGAGCTACAGACCTGTGGGATCATGGGATTGTGCCAACTATGCCATGATGGCATAGAGGGGGCAATTCCATGATCATAGACATGTTACATGGCCATATTCGGAGTTACCATTGTGAAGCTACATATAGGTAGTGACCTATATGTAGTGCACGCATGTAATGGTGTCCCCGCACTCACAAAGTCCTGGGAATTGGCCCTGAACAATGTAGGGCACCTTGGCTAGTGCCAGGGTGCCCACACACTAAGTAACTTAGCACCCAACCTTTACCAGGTAAAGGTTAGACATATAGGTGACTTATAAGTTACTTAAGTGCAGTGTAAAATGGCTGTGAAATAACGTGGACGTTATTTCACTCAGGCTGCAGTGGCAGGCCTGTGTAAGAATTGTCAGAGCTCTCTATGGGTGGCAAAAGAAATGCTGCAGCCCATAGGGATCTCCTGGAACCCCAATACCCTGGGTACCTAAGTACCATATACTAGGGAATTATAAGGGTGTTCCAGTATGCCAATGTAAATTGGTGAAATTGGTCACTAGCCTGTTAGTGACAATTTGTAAAGAGAGAGCATAACCACTGAGGTTCTGGTTAGCAGAGCCTCAGTGAGACAGTTAGGCATCACACAGGGAACACATACCTATAGGTCACAAACTTATGAGCACTGGGGTCCTGACTAGCAGGGTCCCAGTGACACATAACAAACATACTGAAAACATAGGGTTTTCACTATGAGCACTGGGCCCTGGCTAGCAGGATCCCAGTGAGACAGTGAAAACACCCTGACATACACTCACAAACAGGCCAAAAGTGGGGGTAACAAGGCTAGAAAGAGGCTACTTTCTCACATCTTTCTCCAGAGAATATTGAAACTGTTGCATGCCAACAGATGTCTTGAGAAGCATCTGCACTTGTGGCCTTGAGTGATTACCTTATCTTAATCTTATCTTAACCCTTTCAAGGAGACCCTTTGTGCAGTGATGCACATAAAGTTGGTAGCTTTGCAACTGGTGCAAGAGTCTGTAATGAGATGGATAGTCTACACAGCACTCTATTTCATTACATCAGCAACTAATCGTAGCATATTATGGTGCAGCTGTGGCACAATAACAGTTTAGAAATAGATCTGGCTTGGAACCACCAATTATGGACAGAGGGCTGCTGCAGATTCCTCTATTTCCAGCAATGAAGGGCATAGGAGGCCACGCTTCAACATTTTGACCAGTTTCCTATTATCCAGATTATGAGTTAGTGGTATGGTGCACATTTGCTAAACATAGCTTGATAGTGTTTCATTTTTTGTCGCAATCCTGTCTGAAGTGACTTCCTTTTCCGCTGCTTAGTACGTGGAATCCCAGCTCTGCAGAGTGAGTCCCTGGCACTGCCTCTGGAGAGCCAAGGCTGAAAGGCGGTCGGAAGCCATTGGTCACTTCCCTCTGCACTCAAGTGAGGATAACCCTCAAATTATGCGCCTTATAGACCATAGAGTGACTTTCAGATAGGGGAAGCCCACAACACAAGGCAGCTCCATAGGGGCGAAAGATTCTACACAGCTGGGGTGGGACTTCCTCCCCCAGCCTGCACTGCTGCCCGGACCTTGACCTGCCTGTCTGATGAGTCTATCACTGTGCGAGACATGCACAACACAAGCTTACCCCATAGGGGGAAATACGCTACACTGCTGAGGTGGGACTTCGCCCCCAGCCTGCACTGCTGCCAGGACCTTGCCCTGCCTGCCTGGCATGCTATTTAAGCGCTATTAGTCTACTACCGCACGGGACGCACACCACACTAGGCGGCTCCATAGGGATGAAAGACGTTACACGGTTGAGGTGGGACTTCGTCCTCCAGCCTGCACTGCTGCCCGGACCTTGCCGTGCCTGCCTGCTGTGCTATTTTAGCGCTGTTAGTCTACCATTGCGTGGGGTGCACAAGGGACCTGCCCCGGCAATGACAGGTGAAGACTGGCCCCGTCTTCACCTGTCATCACCCAGAAGAGGCTGGGCCAAGATACCCCCCCTTTTTTCAAGTAAGTTTTGAGATTTAGTTTCGGGGCTGCATTTAGCTTTGGGATCATTTGTTTACTGCAATCTGGAACTTATCTTGGTTGAGTCACACCAGTGGTTATGGGCAAGCTGAAAGCTGCAGATGCTCCTTCACATACTAGTGACGTCAAAAAAACTAAGAAGCCTCCTAATGAACCCAGTTCTCTGGGATGTAATAAGAGTAATAATCTATAAGAAATAGATTATCTGATCGAAGAAGTGGAGGCCATCTTGAACAACAACACAACTGTAACCTCTCTCAGTAGCGGCCGTCAAATCAATAAGATACCCGAAATGTTCAAGAAAAAATCTATGTTGTCTAAGAACCAGAGTAAGACTGGCCATAAGGAAGTGGTCCAAACAACCAGTGAAAAACCACTCCCTGTGATGGTTACTAGTCCATGTGAAGGGCCAGTTGCACTACAGCATGTCAATAGAAGAGCTGTCGCAGATGAGGAGGTCCCTCGCATTTCCTTAAGCCCTTAGGTTACAGTGGTCCCAAAAGTTTTGAGCTCTAATCGGTTTGGGCTTCGGACCGAGTATGGGGGTATCTGTGACATTGTTGCTTCCAAACCTAATGGGTTGTTTGCTGGTGATGAGAACTCGCCATAAAGTACCTGGGACAAGGCAGTTCGTCGAAGGCTCCTAACAACCTTAATCTGGTGTCTGTGCACCAGAAACTGGACGATATTAAAAGCCTGTTGATCTTGTTGCTGGATAATGTAACAGGGGAGCCTGGTCAATCCTCTATGTGCAGGTGTAGGTGCTTGAGTGTGGGTTGGTTAGAGATTGCACTATGGGGCAGGATTAGCGGTACTGCTTCGTTGGAACCAAGATTATTACTTAGCAACGTGCCTCTGGGTCCTTCCAATAAACTTCCATTTATCAATAATCCTACTCTTTGTACTGAGGGTGTGAGGGATTCTATTGGGGCCATCAAACAGAGATTCAGCCATGATGCAGTGAGGGTAATTTCTAAAGAAAAAGGCCGCTCTGATGAAGTTCAACCTGCTTTTCACCATAAGGGCCCTCGTGCGGGGGCCTGTAATCAGGAGTTTGATGGAAATGCTGAACTGAGAGTGCACAAGGGTTCAGACAGGGCACCAGTTTATCAGCAGCTGTTGCATGATGCAAGACCATCAGTACCAAAGCAACAGGCACAGGATGTGGGGAGGCCGGGAATAACTATTTACATGGTTAGGGTGCCAAAGCTGTTGCCATGTTCTTATGAAAACCAGGGTTCCCTGATAAACAAGGCTATCTTCTGGCTGAGAGATCAGCCTAGTTGGTCCTCGGTTATAAGTCCAGATAATGCAGAGGCCAAAAAGCACAGTCCGCAAGGGTCAGACCATGACTTTATTTCTATTCTCCTTACTGCTAAATTGTTAGTGGCTAATCTCATTGAATTGCACACTTGTTATCTTTGAAACGTTTGAGGTACGGGTATCAGGTTGAAACTATCCCCACCGGACGCTACCATAACAATTAACTGTAGAGGGAAGCGGGTAGAAAGTTTGGCCCCAGTCAATCTCATGTCCCAGGATTGGATGCTAATATGTGCTCTCAGTTAAATTAAATTGATTGACAATTTAATGAATCTAACATAGCATCTACACAAGAGGGTCTAATGGGTAGGGGGGCGGTGTTGGCTGGGCCAGTAGACTGGGGAAGGGGGAGAAGGACCAGAGCTGCCTGGGCAGCACTGTGGGTAGTAGAGCCAAGCTATCGATCATTTCTTGGAACCTGACTGGGTTGTGCAAGAAATTAACTAATCCCAAAGGGCCACACATATCAATCAACACAATATATGTATACTCCAGGAGACCTGGGCTATTGGCCCTGTCTTCCTGGAAGGGTTCTTAACTTATAATGTGGGGGCCTAGCCTGCTTGCGGTAGAGGTCGGGTTAGGGGAGGCCTCTTGATAATGCTAAGTAAGAACTTACAGTGTACTCACTTGGCCCTAGACATTGATTCACCAGATTTAGTAGGTGTACAGCTTAAATTCATGAGAGGCTTTAAGCTTGCAATAATAAATGTCTATGCAAGATCAGTGTTACAGGGAGTAGAGTCTCAGACTTTGACACAGTTGAGCGAGTTTGTAGACTCAATGTACCAATCTTTCAAAATAATGGTAGCAGGTGACATCAACTGTTCATTTGAACTCTCTATATATAGTAGTGATCTGACTGTTGATGAGGATGAATTTTGGGGTATTCCCCGATTGATGGGGATGCAGCAGCAGGTATATTCTTGTGCCGCTCTCCAGTTAACATTGTTGTGCCTTAAGTGTGGGCTTAGGGCTTGTAATGGCCATACGCACTCAGATTTATGTAATGCTCAAACTTTCAAGCGGGGCCAGTATACCAGCGTCATTGATTACAGATTAGTAGATGTTAGAATGTGCCCTATGCTGGAAGACATGAGGGTTGATTTTTGCCATGATAGCGACTATAAATCCTTAATTCTTACTCTTTTGGGTGATGTATTTCTGAGGTTAGGGAATAAATATCATACCACGGTGCCTGAGCCAATACTGGCAAATAACCACAAATGCGTTACCTGGCCGAAGGTGATGTCAAACCCATACTTTCGTAAGGAGATTTACAATCTGTTTATTGGGGTATGAGGTAGGAAATATTCTAATTCTCAGTATTCATGAGACCCTGGTTCCTAAATTACAGGACATTTTCTATAGGAAGGCGACCTCTACCCGGGTTGTTTCCACACATATTAAAAAGTGGTGTAATAATGATTGCCCAAAGGCTAAATAGGCCCTAAAGTTAGCTGTTGCAGAGGATGATCACGGAGGCCAGAAATAGATATAAAAGGGCTGAAGCGCAGGCCAAGAAAATATGGGAGGATACCGTCTTGCAAAATGTGTTTGACGCATCTAGATCTAATGATAATAGGAATTTTTGGAAGGTACTTTCCCAAGGTGCCTGCGATGGGAGAAGTTCCTACTACCGTCACATTCAACTAGAGAGTTGGGTTGATTAGTTTTCCAATTTATATGCCCCACCTAGTGATACACCTAAGTCCTATTTCCAACTAATGTGGCAGACTGAATCTAACCCCCTGATAGGAAAACTGGGGCTGGTAGCAACCGTCCAGTTGACCCAATTGTTTTCTCTGGGTGAAACTAGTGGTGCAATAGCCTCCTTGAAATCTTCAAAAGCTCCTGGTCCAGGCAAAGTACCAGGAGATATATACAAATCTGAGCCGATAATCTGGACCAGCTACATAACTAGCAGCCAGTGGCCCCATTCCCGGTACCTGGAAGGGGGGGCGAAATAACACCAGTATTCAAGAAAGGTAATGTGAGTACCCCCACAAACTGTAGACCAATCAGACTTATTAATAACTTAAAAAATAATATTTGCAAGACAGGTTCTCGATAGGCTGTTGGTGTGGGTTGATGCTAATCATGTGTTGTCTCCCCTTCAAGCTGGCTTTCAATACAAAATTTGTACTTTGGATCAAGTCTGTCGGCTGGCTCTTCTATATTGCAAGTCTGTAATTCTTTCTAAGCAAAATTTGTATGCCGCTTTCGTGGATGTTCGATCTACGTTTGATCTGGTCCCCAGAGAAAAATTGTGGGGGGCTCTAGGCAATGGTCGTATACCCAGGAATTTAATGCATCTTATAGTGCGGTTGCATGAAGGCACCTATGCTCAGGTGAGATGGGGCAACGGGGGGAACTAACTGATTGTATTCCCATACAGCGCAGTGTTTACCAAGGCTGCGTCCTGACACCAAAATTATTCACTCATTATATACAAATGAGGTGGTTCAAGCTCTATCTTCCTGCCAAGATGACGCTCCCACTTTAAATTCCCCAATAATTCCTAGATTACTTTTTTCTGACGATACCCTTCTTATTTCCAAGACCCCAATAGGGCTTCAGATCCTTGCTGACTGGTTTCTAGCTTTTTGTGCAGACCAAGATCTGGAATTGAATGTCAACAAAACTAAATTGATGGTGTTTAGTCCCGGGTCGGCTAAGATATATACAATCTCAGCCGGAGGAGTCGCCTTGGAAAGAGTAGGCTTCATTGTTTACCTTGGTGTAAGGGTATTGAATAATCTTAGTTATGAAGACCAGATTAGAAAGAGCTCTTTTCCCATACAACATAGGTTGAGTGCCATTATGCGCTTTTACAAGAGTACAATCTCGAGAATGGTATCTCCAGCTCTCGAGATATATCAGGCAAAAGCGCAAAATGCTGCTATTTATGGTGCAGAGGTGTGGGGGTACTGGAAAGCTAAAAAATTGACTGTGAAAGAGAATATTTTCGTTAGATCACTATTTACTTGCCCAATCAGTACCAGCTTGGCTCCCATTTATTTTGATTTAGGTCTCAATCGAATTTCAGACATGATAGAAATAAAGCCCTTGTTATATTGGGTAAGGATCTGGACCAACTCAGTATTTACAGGGACTTGCTTTCTGATCTTCTAGGAAGGCCTAATGCAGTTTCCATCCCATGGCTAAAGCATGTGTCCACCCTGTTCCGCAAGTTAGATCTTTGGAGCTACTGGGAGAACCCCCATGGCCTAAGGAAAGCACAGATACAATCCTTGAAAGCTGGTTACTGGCCTTATGTTAGGAAAAACTATCTTTTTGATACAACTCATGGGCGGTTGTCCAATCAATTCTTTGAAATAAAGTGGAATCTTCCCTTTGAGTCTTTTCTAGATATTGGCCCTCTTTACAACCCTGGTGGTAAATCCCGCTTTCCGCCGTGCAGAAGACCGTCAACATACCGTTGCGGCAGGGGAATTCCGCTACATGTATTACGACTCACAGCTTGGAATCCGCCACAATACAGACACCCACACAAGTCCGCCACACCAAAGGTCAGTGCTAAACTGGCGATACCAAAACCTACACCGTTACGCCAATAGGAATACGCCCACACTATCACGACCCATGAATCAACGCGGCGGTCTTTCAACCACGGTATTCCACATTGGTACACACCGCCGCGCTCAAAATACACACACATTTAAAAAACACAATCACATTGGACAATTCAAAATACACACACCGGATACACATACACACACCACACCCACACACCCAATCCAATATAAAACACACACCCACATCACCCACAAACCCTTACAACCAAAATTCAGAAAGAAGGCCGGAGAGAGAGACTACCTAACACAACACCAGCATCCACAGACACACAACACCATCACTCATACAGCATCCACGCACCTCAAACAACACACACCAACACATCCCCTCACACATCGCAACAGACACCACCTCACACATCACCCACACCACATAATGGCACCTCAAAGACACCCCAGGTTTTCAGAGGAGCTCAGGGTCATGGTGGAGGAAATCATCCGGGTAGAGCCACAGTTATTCGGATCACAGGTGCAGCAGACATCCATTGCAAGGAAGATGGAGCTATAGCGCAGAATTGTCGGCAGGGTTAACGCAGTGGGACAGCATCCAAGAACACGGGATGACATCAGGAAGAGGTGGAATGACCTACGGGGGAAGGTACGTTCCGTGGTATCCAGACACCAGATTGCTGTACAGAGGACTGGTGGTGGACCCCCACCTCCTTCCCCACAACTAACAACATGGGAGGAGCAAGTCTTGGCAATCATGCATACTGAGGGCCTCGCAGGAGTAGCAGGAGGACTGGATTCTGGTAAGGCAAATCTTTACTACTTTATCCCCCCCACCCCACCCGCATGCCATCACACACTCCCACACTCACCCTCACACCCATCACCCCAACAACCCACAGATACCCCACTAACACAACCCACACATCCCGAAATCAAGGCCTGCATGTAACACCAATGCATGGACACCCATCACCAAAGCATGTCCAGTAGAGAGACTCACTCATGCTCCAAAATCACCAATCACACATGGGCCACTACAGGGAACCCAGGCAACCCCACTAACACAGGACGATCAGGGACCTGGGGGCAGTGGCAGTGGGCACATGGTTCAGGGGACAGAGGCACAGGATAACAGGGAAGCAAGGGAGGACTGCTGTGCAACAGGGGGAGGACAGGCCCAGGGAACCCACTCTCCACGAGGCACTCTCCAACATCATGGGAGCTTACCACCATTTCCAGGAGACCATGGGCACGGTACTGGCCAAGTTTCAGGAAACCCAGCGGCTGCAGGAGGAACACTACCTGGGGATCAGGGAGGTCTTGAAGTCCATCAACACCACCCTGGTCACCATTGCAGGGGTGCTGGCAGACCTTCTCAACACCAGGAGGGACACAATGGCACACCAATGGGCCCCTGACAATAGCCTGGATGATGAACAGCCCTCTACCTCCGCCGGCGCTAGTGGGCAGGAGGCACCGCCACAGGAACAACAGGCCACCAGCACCCCACCCTCTGCAGATGGAGAACCACCCTGCAAATGGTCCCTGAGATCCAGGAACAAGACAGAGAACATTGACAAGACCCCTGCCAGGAAATAAGACCCCCCTGAATGTGACCCTTCTGTTCCACTTTGTCACCCTATCCACCTTAAACTGCCATTGCTCCACTTCCTATGCCCAATTGGACACTGCACCTGTGACACAAATAGACTGGACTCTGCCATGGACATTCCTCCACCATCACCCCAGCCCATTTCACACACCCCTCCACTTATGTACACAGAAATAAACACACTTCAATCACACAACAATCTGGAGTCTGTCTGTGCTTTCACAAATTTGTAATTGCAAAACCTCTGGAATATAGCAATGTCAATGTACTTGTTCACATACCAATATAACATAGCTGTAGGCCAGCAGTAAACATTGCAGAGGGCACAAAGTGGGACCCAGATCTGTGAAATGGAAAGGCAAAGTAACAAGTCAGGGTCCATACACTGAGTGAAAAAGACAGACTTATGCTAGCTCCAACAATAGTATGAGATGTGGGAAGCAGTTACATCTTCTTACCTGTGGCTCACTGGAAGTATTGCATGATTATGTTGTTTCAGTTGTCGACATCTTCTTCTTCTGCCTCCTCTTCTTCACTGTCCACAGGCTCCACAGCTGCCACAAGACCACCATCTAGCCCATCCTCCTGCAGAAAAGGCACCTGGCGTCGCAAAGCCAGGTTGTGCAGCATACAGCAGGCCGTGATTATCTGGCACACCTTCTTCGGTGAGTAGTATAGGGAGCCACCTGTCAGATGGAGGCACCGGAATCTGGCCTTCAGAAGGCCGAAGGTGCGTTCTATAATCCTCCTAGTACGCCCATGTGCCTCATTGTAGCGTTCCTCTGCCCTTGTGCTCACTGGGGTCAGTAGCCATGACAGGTTGGGGTAACCAGAGTCACCTGAAAAATGTCGAGGGACAACTGTTAGACACACACTAACCCTTAGGGACAACCCCATGCCCAGAAACCTATGCCAACTGTGTTGGGACCTTGGCCTCACCTATTAGCCACACACGGTGCCTCAGGAGTTGCCCCATCACATAAGGGACGCTGCTATTCCTCAAAATGTAAGCGTCATGCAATGAGCCAGGATACTTGGCATTCACATGGGAGATGTACTGGTCTGCCAAACACACCATCTGCACATTCATCGCATGGTAGCTTTTCCGGTTTCTGTACACCTGTTCATTCCTGCGGGGGGGGGGACAAATGCCACATGTGTACCATCAATGGCACCAATGATGTTGGGGATATGTCCCAGGGCATAGAAGTCACCTTTCACTGTGGGCAAATCCTCCACTTGAGGGAAAACAATGTAGCTGCGCATGTGTTTCAGCAGGGCTGATAACACTCTGGACAACACGTTAGAGAACATTGTCTGGGACATCCCTGATGCCATGGCCACGGTTGTTTGAAAAGACCCACTGGCCAGGAAATGGAGTACAGACAGAACCTGCACTAGAGGGGGGATTCCTGTGGGATGGCGGATAGCTGAAATCAGGTCTGGCTCCAACTGGGCACACAGTTCCAGGATTGTTGCACAATCAAGTCTGTATGTGATTATGATGTGTCTCCCCTCCATTGTCGACAGGTCCACCAGGGGTCTGTACACCGGAGGATGCCGCCATCTCATCACCTGCCCCAGCAGACGTGCCCTATGGAGGAGAACAGCGAGCAGAGGGTCATCCAACACTGAGGTATCACAATGTGGAATTTGCTGAAACGTTGGTAAATCGTAATGTGCTGGTATCTGTCTGTATTCCCGGCCTAGATAGGTGTGACACAGTTTTTATCCATCCCATGTGGCCCCCTGAAATGGCAGCTACCTGACCTGTAAGGTGGGACAAGGGGAAATGAGGTAACTGCGCTGGCGTTTTACACCGTCGCAGTGGGCGGTTGAAGACCGCGGAGCAATTCAGCATTGATTAACATTGGGCCCTATGGGTTCCAGGAGCCAATGACGGTGTACGCCGGCAGTGACGGTACGCACCGCCGCAGACGTGACTGCCATTTTCTTACTGTTCACTAACTTGATACCTGACCTTCAACAGGAGAGGACCTACACTGCAAGTGCTGCTGTGACCTGTGTCTGGAAGTGACGATGGCTACAGTGTCTGGGGAAAGGGTCCCTGCCTTCACTTTGGAGGAGTTGGAGAAACTGGTGGATGGGGTCCTCCTCCAGTACACGCAACTGTACGGTCCTCCAGACAAACAGGTGTGTACACTGTGAGCATGGTGGATGGCACCGGAGTGTATGGAGTGTTGTGGATGGAAGAGGGTGGGGAGGGGGACAGGCCAGCATGTCAGGATTGTGTATGTATGCATGGCAGGGCCAGTGTGGAAGGTGTTTGGCAATGCGTGAGATGAAATGTACGGGCTAGAAACATCCTTGGTTACTTCACTTTTCCTGTAGGTCAGCGCCCACCAGAAAAAGGGTATTTGGCATGCCATCGCTAAGGACGTCTGGACCGTGGGGGTCTACCATAGACGGAGCACCCACTGCTGTAAAAGATGGAAGGACCTGCGCCGCTGGAGCAAGAAGAAGGCAGAGGCCCAGCTGGGGATGACCTCCCAACGTGGAAGGGGTGCCCGTCGCACCATGACCCCCCTGATGTACCGGATCCTGGCGGTGGCCTATCCAGAGTTGGATGGGCGCTTGAGGGCATCACAGCAGCCACAAGAGGGTGAGTACACTCTCATTCAGCTGACTGTGCATGCATTAAAAGGGGTCTGGGTGGGGGAGGTGGGCTGTGGGTTCCCCTAGGCCAGGGCGAACTTGATAGGCAAGGTCCCTTATTAGGCAGGCTCTGTGGCACCCCAACCCCACTAGTGGTAATAGCCATCTACACCTAGTCAGGCTCCTGTGACTTCCAGGTGTGCAGCAACTGTGCTTAGGCCTCGTACCCCATGGGCATGTGAATTTGCTAGGAACTGTTAGTGCATGGCTTAGTGCAGCTGCTCCCTGTGTGTTGTGTCCGCCAACGGTAGTGGTGTTGCATGCACTGAAGATGTTTTTCTTCTGTCTCCCCCCCCTTTTTGTTTTGTCTCCCTGTTCTTGTGTGCAATAGCATAATCTGGCAGCGGAGCACTGGCAACGAAGCAGGAGGGAGCTGCAACCCACTTGGCCCTGGAGGGTGAAGCAACGGAGTCTGAAGACACCAGTGGGACGGAGGGCGAGGGGAGCTCCACGACGGGGACAGGAGCATACACCAGTGACAGCGACTCCTCCTCTGATGGGAGCTCCCTTGCGGTGGCAGGCACCTCTGGTACAGGTACAGCTGCCATCCCCCTACCAGCACCGCCCTCCCAGCAGCCCCTCAGTGTGTGTCCCGTGCCCGCTCACCCAGGAGGGTGGGCATCTCCTTCGCCCCAGGCACCTCAGGCCCTGCCCCAGTCAGCCCTGCTGCTCTCAGTGAGGAGGCTATTGACCTCCTGAGATCCCTCACTGTTGGGCAATCTACCATTTTGAATGCCATCCAGTGTGTTGAGAGGCATTTGCAACAATAAATGCATACCAGAAGGGCATTCATTCTGGGCAGGCAGCCCAACAGAGAGCATTTCAGGCTCTGGCCTCAGCACTGATGGCAGCCATTGTCCCTGTGCCCAGCCTCCCTCCTCCAACTTCCTCCACCAAGACCCAATCCCCTGTACCTCCACCTATCCCAAGCACACCATCAGACCAGCATGCACACTCATCAACACACAAGAGTGGACATGGCAAACATAAGCACCCCACATCCCACAAGCACTCACACAAGCACCATACCCATGCAGACACATCAACATCCACTGCCTCCACTGTGTCCCCCTCCTCCACGTCCTCCTCCTCCCTCCCTGTCTCGTCTCCACTCACACCTGCATGCACTACATCCTCAGCCACTACCTCCATCATCAGCACACCCATCGCCACACACCGCTCAAGTGCAATCACCACCCCCACTACCATGCACACATCCTCCGCGTCCTCTCCCAGTATGTCTGTGAGCCCTCCTCCCAAAGTACACGAACACAGGCACACACCCACCCAACAGCCATCCACCTCACAACAGCCTCCGGCCCATGCACCTTCACCCAAATTCAGCAAACGTACACCTCCTACTACCACTACCTCTTCCTCCACTCCCAAACCCCCTCCATCTTCCCATCCCATTGTGTCTAAAAAACGTTTTCTGGCAAACTTTCACCTCTTCCCTTCACCTTCCCCCGTCCTTACCCTAGGGCCAGGCTTTCCAGGTCCCAGCCCAGCACCTCAGCCACCAAATCCCCAGGCACAGTGGTGCCAGCGAGTGCAGGGTCATTGATTGCGCCACCCATCAGGGCTGCCAGTGTGCCACGTAGTGAGGGCAAGGCCATTCCGCCACCTGCCAAGGTGAAGGAGATGCCCACATCCCGGAGGGAGAAGCCGCACCTACCAGCCTCCAAGGGCTCCGCCAAAACAAAAGGGGACAGTGGCAAGACACCTGCGGCACCATCAAAGTTAGGGAAGGGACAAAAGCAGAAGAGGAGGTCAGGACACTGCACGGTGGCACCGACTGAGGGACTAGTGTCACCCCTTCTGTCCACGACTACACCAACCTATACAGCGGCGAACACCGCAACCTGCCCTGCCACCTGCACTGCCACCAGCACCGCCACCTGCACCGCCACCAGCACCGCCACCTGCACAGCCACCTGCACCACCACCAGCATGTCTGCAGCCTCAGCACAGTCCCCAGCATCTTCCCCAGTGGGCAGCCGTCCGGGGCTGCAGGAGACGTCCTGCTGTGTCCCTCAACAGGTGCTGACACATGCACCACCGCCAGCACCGCTGCCACAGACACCGCTGCAAGCACCGCCACCAGCCCCGCGATGTGCTCGGACAGTGGCACCACCGCTGACATGGCTACCATCCCCAGTGGTCAGCTGTCCGAGGCTGGAGGAGACTTCCTGGACTCTGCCCAGCTTCCACGAGGCATGACTTCCATCACTGTTTGCACCTGCAGGTAGAAGGCGAAGCCGCAGCAGTGTTTGGTATGTCTCTGCCTCCATGGCGTATCATGCTGCCTGTTCCTAGTCAATCTCGTGGCACACACACCCAGGTGAGGGAATGGGACTGGCCACACTGCATGTGGAGCACTCTGGGTACAATGCCCCCTCCCCAGAACCAGTGGGGAAAGGCATCCACTACCTCAGTCCTTGGCAGGATGAAGCACTCTGGGCACAATGCCCCCTCCAGAACCAGTGGAGAAAGGCATCCACTACCTCAGTCCTTGGCAGGATGAAGCACTCTGGGCACAAGGCCCCCGCCAGACCCAGTGGAGACTGTTATCCACTTGAGAGACTGTGGCTTTGCACTCCCCAGGATAAAGCAGTGGGCAACCCACCCACTAAAAAGACTTGAGAGACTGTGGCTTTGCACTCCCCAGAATAGAGCAGTGGGAAAACCACCCACTGGAAAGACTTGAGACACTGTGGCTTTGCACTCCCCAGGATAAAGCAGTGGGCAAACCACCCACTGGAAAGACTTGCGAGACTGTGGCTTTGCACTCCCCAGGAGAAAGCAGTGGGCAAACCACCCACTGGAAAGAGTTGAGAGACTGTGGCTTTGCACTTACCAGGAAACAGCAATGGGCAAGGAGCCCCCTCGTGCAGCAGTGGCGTCGTGCGTTCATCCGGCTGAGGTACACCCCTTTCCCTTCCCCCTGAGGTGCCTGTTTCATTTTGATCTGATGACCCTGCAGCGTTCTCTCCGTTTTGAGTCAGGTATCTTGTGTGGGCTTCGCCCATGCATTTTGGGACCACTGGTCCACGGACAATGATTAGTACACTATCCGGACTTGTGTAGTTGGTGTACATATTTGTATATACTAAATTTTGAACTTTCACTCTCAGATTTTTCATGATTACAATTGTTACAATCATTTAATATTGTCATTGTGTTCTTCCAGGGGGTGGGGGGGGTGTAGATGTAATTTTGCTGCATGTATTTGTGTGTATGGTGATGTGGGTGAGGGTAGGAGTGGGGGTATTGCATGCTGCGTGTCACTCTCTTTTCCCTCCCCTGTGTTGTAGGTGCAGTACTCACCGTGGTCGTTGACGGCGTCTGTCCTACTCCTGATAGAGCAGGAGGAAGACCAGCATGGGCAGGACCTGTAGTTCGGGCTCCATGGCGTCCTAGTTCCTCGTTTGGTGTCGAGAGGTGAGTGGTTTCCCTTCTGTGTACTGTTTCCGCCGTGCTTTTGATAGCGTTGGTTCTGCCCCGGACAAGGTGACGGATAGGCCTGTTGTTATACGGTGGGCGGTGCTTTGTCCTCCGCCTGTCTGTTGGCGGTTACCGCCACAGTGTTTGTTTCTACCGCCGTGGCGGTCGGAGTGTTAAAGTGGCTGTCTATGTTGGCGGTTCCCGCCATGGTCGTGATTCCATTTTTTCCCGCCGGCCTATTGGCGGCATTACCGCTGCTTTACCACTCTCCACCAGGGTTGTATGAGGGCCATTATCTCTGAACCCCTTGCTAAGAGCTTGTATATTTGTTTTCGATATGGATGCTTGCCATTAATGTCCTACATTAATAACTGGATAAAAATATCAGCATTGAATGTGTGTCCGGCCTGTGGCTGAACGCCTACTGTTTCTTTGTCCAGCATTTGTGACCTCCCGACGTAAGTGGATTCACCCTATTTGCTGGAACCTGGGCATTAGAGAGTATGCCATTGCTTTTAGGACTTTAAAAAGTGATACTTCTACTGTAACTGTACAGGCAATTAGTACGTTTTTAGTTGCTGCATGGCATACACGAAACAGTTTTTAATAGAATGTTAATATAAATTATGCAGAGAAGACAGTATTTTTGTATGATATTTATGGGCAAAATGATTTGAACGAAAATGCATAAATTGAGGAATGGGCCATGGGGATTGTTTTTATCGTTGTCTGTATTTAGTATGATGGTTTTATTTTCATATATTTATATGGATTATTTTTCTTTTTTTGTATGCTTTGATGGTTATCAATGACCGAATAAAGCTTTGTTATAAGACCCTTATAAGACTTCCTTTTACAAACAGAGATTTTTGCTGGTGGATCCTATGGGCAGAAGGGTTGGTTGTCAGCTAGTTACTGCTACGAGGAAAAGACACACACACAGTAAACGGCGGTCAAGCACATGACAAGGAAGGAGCTAAATAAAAAATTGCTGCCTGCACTCCAGTCCTCTCTCCTTCTGCCTCCCCCAAAAACCTTCAGTATTACAGGGCAAGGATTGCACAGATATATACCAAAATGAGCTTAGACCATTGATAGGCTCATATATACGGCAACGCTCTTCTGGTTGCAGCAAATGAGGCTTTGTTGTCTAAACTTCAGGTAGTTCATAACACGGCTGTCCACCTAGTCTGTAAACTCCTTCCTCATGCCCCTTGCGAGCCCACTCCGAAATCCCTGCATTGGCTGCTGGTGAGAAATCACTCCTTATTTAAACCTCTTTGCCTAGTTCACAAGTCTGTGTCTGGCAAGGTCCCCCTCTATCTACAAAAACATTATCTGCCCACTCACAACCTCAGGTCCTGTGGGCAATCTCTGTAGTGCCCACACTGTACACATTCGCCCAGATATGGTAGGAGATCTTTCTCTTATCTTGCACACTACCTCTCGAAGAGACTGCCTTTATACATGTGGTCGTGCCTTAATTTTGCCAGCTTTAAAGAAACTGCTCAAACTTTGCCCTTCTAACTCTCCCTCTGATTCTATCTTTCCTGTTTACATGCCAGTGTCGAGAAACCCTTTCGAGGGTGATTTGTTCTGCGCTTTATCAATCCTATTATTATTATCATCAATAACAATGATAGATGACCAGCAAAGCAGCAATGAAAATGTCAATTAAAATAAAAAGTGATAAAATATCTATAGGCCTTCAAATTACCCCGTAAAGTCCAGGTGGCAGAACAAGAACATGGAAACTGGTAAAAAAAACGTATTGAAAATAAAGATGCCCCTAACGCCAAGAGCCAATAAGTAATTAATTACCTCAGTGAAATGCTTTAAGAGTTGCAGAAACTACACATTCAGCAACTATCTCTCTCTCTCCCTCAGACACTCCCTTCCTCATCCCATTAGAACATTTCTAGATATGGGAGTTGTGAATCCCCTGCTTTAGAAGATACAGTGGGGGTTGAGTTCTTTATGGAACTCTTCTTTCTGTAACTTGCAGACTAAAGCTTATTATTGCAGCTAAAGAAAGATGCCTCCATAGATGGGCTTACAGAAAAGAGAGAGAAGTATGAACTGTTGAAAGGAAGGATGGTTGAAAAAGTGGATGGGTGAAAGGATACACAGGTGGGCAAAAGGATGAAAAGAATGAGTAGCTGGGTGAAAGAAGGGGTGGGTTGGAGATTGGAAGGATAGGTGAAAAGGATGCATGGGTGGGTGAAAGTAAGGATGAAAGCGTAGATGGGTAAAAGGGTGCTTGAGTGGGTAAAAGAATGCATGGGTGAGTGAAGGATAGGAGAAAGGATGAAAGAACAGGTGAAAGGATGCATGGGAGGGTGATAAGAAGGGTGAACAGTTGCAAGATTGTGTGAAAAGATAGTTGGAATGGTGAAAATATGAGTACAAGGATGACTGAAAAAAAGATGTGTGGGTGGAGGAAAAGATGGGTGAGTGGGTGAAAGATGGGTGGATGGGTGAAAGAATGTGTGGATGGGTGAAAGAGTGCATGGGTGAGAAAATGCTTGGTTAGAGAAATCCGTGGAAAGATAGTGGATAGCATGGATTGGTGAAAGGTTAGGTGAAATGTTGCATGGATGAAAGGATGGCTGAATAGACAAAATCATGAAACAGTGAATGATGGATGAAAGAATGATAGACGCCAGAATTTAAAGGTGATATATTGGATATCAGCGGGTGGATGGAAGGGTGAAGGGAGATAGATGCTTAGATAGAACAGACAAGGGAACTCTTCTGGGTTTGGGTTCTCTTAAGATCCATGTTTGGTGTCATCAGAGCTTTGATGGTTGGTACATTTTTATTTTCTGGCTACTTCCTTGCTCTTGGGTGTATCTTCTTGACTTCTCATTGGCATGAGGTCTTGAGCCAGTAAATTGCTGGTATGAACACTGCCTGACATGATAGAAAAGACTTCCTCAGACCCCACTCCTTATCATGATAGAGGCAGTATCAGAAGAGACTGCAACCTGTTAAAGCGCCCATGAGTTGTAGTTTCTTAAGATAAGTATAACTATAAAGGACAAATGTCTATGGTTTTGTGTGTGCAAAATCTGAACATAACTATAAAGACCCTCTAACCTTTGATTTTTTATTTAATCTTTAAAGCTTTTTAAATTCTATTTCCTACCTATAATGTCCCTATAACCTTTGTTTTTTCCAGTGTATTTTAGGGTTTTTATAACGTAAAGTAATATTTAATTACCATATGTTAATTCAACTGCCACTGTGCACGGCCACAGAGCCTGCAGCCAACCAGCCAACCCCCCACATGCAGCCAACCCCCCACTGTGGGTCTGTGAGTGGGTCTGTTAGTGGCTTATGTGTGTGTGACTGTTGTGTGTGTGGTTGTGTGGGTAAGTGGGTGTGCAAGTGTATGAGTGGGTATGGGAGAGTGTTTGTGAGTGGCTGTGTGAGTGGTTTTGTGGGCATGTGATTGGGTGTGTGAATGGCTGTATGAGTGTGTGAGTGGTTGTGGGGGTGTATAAGTGGGTGTGTGAGTGTATGAGTGGTTGTGTGGGTTTGTCAGTGGGTGTGCGAGTGGTTTTGTGGGTCTGTGAGTCAGTGTATGAGTGGCTGTATGAGTGTGTGTGTGGTTGTGAGGTTGTATAAGTGCTGTCTGAGTGGGTGCGTGGGTGGCTGTGTGGGTCTGTGACTGGGTGTGGTAGTGGTTTTGTGTAGATGTCTGGGCCTGTGAGTGGGTGCATGAGCACGTGTAGGAGTAGCTGTGTGGGTCTGTGAGTGGGTGTGTGAGTGGTTTTGTGGGTCTGTGAGTGGGTGTGTGAGTGGGTATGTAGGAGGCTGTATGGGTGTGTAAGTGGGTGTGTGAATGTGTGAGTGGGTGTGTGAGTGGCTGTGTGGGTCTGTGAGTGGGTGTGGTAGTGGTTTTGTGGGGCTGTGAGTGGGTGTGTGAGTGTGTGAATGGGTATGTGAGTGAGTGGGTCTATGAGTGGGTGTATTTTTTTAAAAACTGGGATCTGGATCTACGGATCCGTTGTGGATTAACACAGGGGACTGTGCTGAGCACCACAGAGGATCTGTGGATCCTCGCACTCTCCAAGAAAAACGTTTTTGGGCAGTTTATTGCCCATGAGGGGTCCCTCACAAACCACCCACCGTCAGACCCATTGAATCAGGTTACTTCTATCCTGACTGCTTATTATCCTATTTCATATTTACCCCTCCCATCACCCCGACCCCCCACCCCCCAGAACCGTGTCTGATTGACAAAATGGCAGCTGCAACTTTTTGCTCAGGTTGCGGGCAGAGACAATCATGGCATTGTTCTTAGCACATGGAACCACAGACCTGCGTCGCTAGATCTATATACATCTTTTTTTTTTCAATAACTCTAAGGTTTATACCAAATTACAAAAAGAGATCTTTCTGGACCAAGATCAAGTGTTCTGCCAAATTTGGTGTAATTCCGTTCAGCGGTTCAGTCTGTAGTCATGTCTAAAAACCCTATAGGTAATTGGTTTGGGAATAAAATGTTTTGGAACCCCCGCTTTTTCTCAGCCTCGTTTAACGAATAACCCTGACAAACAGGAGCTGGAGTGAGTGGCAAACTAGTTTTGAAAATGTTGTGAAGATTTGTAAAATGGCACCTGTGAGAGAACAGGGCTGATTGCAGAGGTCACCTAACCTTTTGCCCCCATTTTCTACTTTTCGCTGGTGTTTTCCTGACTCTGATGGTGCCCTGGGTACTGCTAACCAGTCCAAGGGCCTGTGCTCTGTGTAAAATCAATATGCAAATTAGGCTAATTATAATTGGCTAAGTCAACCTACCTATAAGTCCCTAGTATATGGTAGGGCATGTAGGTTTAGGGACCCCAGCATAGGTAGTGCACCCATAGGTGCATTGCTGAGGTGCCCAGTGTCATTTTAAAAGCAGGCCTGCCTTGCTGGCTGCTTTTAAATTAAAGTTATATGCAAATTCGACTTTGGAATTAAAAGTAGTTCCAAAGTCTTAAACTACCTTATTTTTACATATAAGTCACCCCTAAGGTGTGCCCTATGTGCTCCTAGGGCTGGGTGCCATGTAACTATAAGCAGGGACCTTTTAAAGATGGTTTTATAAGCCCTGGTAAGGTAAAAACAGCCAAATTTGTGTTTCCTTCATTGTAGTGAATAGCCTTCATAGGCTAGAATGGGGAGACTTTATTTTAATTTAAAAAGTCCCCTTAAGTGACAGATACAAAGAGTTTGGTATCAAATTAATTGTTATAATAAATCCCACAACTTCCAGTTGTTGGATTTAATATAACTTGTTCAGGTAAAGAGTTTTAAACTTTACCTGAAAAGTTGCCAACTTCAGCCCTGCATTGTTTTTGCTGCTGTGCTCTGCTTGGCCAGCCTCTGGCAGCCTGGCCAGGCTGCCTTGATGAGGTGTGAAGTGGCCTGGCTTCACACAAAGAGATGTGCCTGTGGGAGGGGATCTCCCCTCAGCAGATGGTGAGGCAGGAAGGGGGAAGGCTGCCAAACTGGTCTTCAAAGGCAGAGAAGGACATTTGGAGCAACCCAGCAACACCCCCACATCCTGCAACCCCAGACACCTAGGTGCCCCCTTGATTAGATTAGGAGAGGGCAGGAGAGGGGTGTGTCTATGATTTTCAGCCACACCAGTGGGTGGGCTCAGCCAGATGTAACCTCCAAAAATCACTTCCGGCCATGATGGATTTTTGAGGAATGTTGCCTCCTGGGATTGATTTTTGCCACACTTCCCAGGAAGTGGTCATCACAGAGGGAAGGACCCTGCCCCTGATTGGAGAACCAGGACCCCTCTGTTTTTCACCCAGGAGCAAGGATAAAACTGGCGGACCTGCACCCACACCTCAGTTCCCTACCACATCCCTACCAGGAAGAACTACAGAAGAAGAAGGACTGCCCTGCTGGACCCCTGGCCTGCACCTGGACACTGCACTCTGAAGGACTGCACCACCTGCACACTTGGGCTTCACCACAAGAAGGACTTTGCCTGGCTTCAACTGGTTCAAGGAGGGACTCCCTATTTGCTACAGGTGAAAAATTGCTAACCAGAGTCCCCCTGCACCAACTCCTGAAGAAATCAACCAGCTGACCACTGTCCAGTGGGCAAAAAGGAGTTTGCACCAGGTGCATTCTGGGAGTTGTAGTCCACACCCCCAAGAATCATCTCAGAGCTTCTGGAGCCTTGTGGTGAGCTGTGGACCCCAAAAGCACCTTAAAAGAACATCTGGGAGAAGATCCAGAAGTTTGGAGAACTTTTGAAAAAAAAGCTAAATAGAGGGACCGACCCGCCGTGGCAACTCTAGCCGGCTTGCCTCAACCACGACCCGGCCTGATTTGCAGGTTCGTCCCGGTGAAGAAAATCTCCAAAAAAGAGACTAAGGGGGTAATTCCTACCCTGACGGTCATAGACCGCCAGGGTAGGTGACGGAGGAAGCACCGCCAACAGGCTGGCGGTGCTTCTGGGGGCATTCTGACCGCGGCGGTAAAGCCGCGGTCAGAAAAGGGAAGCCGGCGCCCGCTGCCCCAGGGAATCCTCCACGGCGGCCCCCTTCCCGCCAGCCTGGTTCTGGCGGTTTTCACCGCCAGAACCTGGCTGGCGGGAACGGGTGTCGTGGGGCCCCTGGGGGCCCCTGCAGTGCCCAGGCCCCACATTGATTTTCAGTGTCTGCGTGGCAGACACTGAAAATCGCGACAGGTGCAACTGCACCCGTCGCACACCAGCAACTCCGCCGGCTCCATTCGGAGCCGGCTTCCTCGTTGCTGGTGCTTTCCCGCTGGGCGGGCGGGCTGCCTTTTGGCGGTCGCCCGCCCGCCCATCGGGAAAGTCCGAATCACCGCGGCGGTCATTTGACCGCGCTGCAGTGTTCTGGCGGGGGAACTTTGGCGGGCGGCCTCCGACGCCCACCGAAGTTAGAATGACCCCCTAAGTCCGAACTTAGAAAGTTGACCGGGACCTCCCAGCTAACGTGTCCGAGGAGGGCTCCAAGGAAGTCGGATCAAGATCCAGGTTTGCCCCGGTTGAAGGATTTTCACCTTGAAAAAACGACTAAGTCCAAAGGTAAAAGTCTCCACCGAGGGCTCCCACGACGCGTTTCCGGAGAAGAGTTCCAGGAGGTCGGATTGGACTGGCAGGTTCGTCCCGCTGAAGAAAATCATCAGAAAAACGACTAAGTGTGAAGGTAAACTTTTGACCGAGGCCTCCCGCGGGCTGTAGCCGAGCCGGGCTTAATCGCGGTTGGCCTTAAACTTTGACTTTGCCCCGGTCGAGGTGCGACCAGATGACCAGATTGGCGCTTTTTGTTTCTAGGCAATTCTTTAAAAATTCATATCTCCGGTTCCCCTTATCCGATTTTATTTTGTTTTTGTGTCATTTTAAAGATAAAAATATAATCTATTTCTATAAATTGGTTTTGGATTTTTAAACTGTTTCCTGTGTTTTATTTAATTACTATTCTGTGATATTTGAATACTTTACACTCTGTCTCCTAAGTTAAGCCTTGTCGCTCGTTGCCAAGCTACCAAGGGTTGCGCTGGGTTTAATTTACTGAGACCTAACTGGACCTAAGTGGAGGTTAGTGGCCTATTGCTAAGTGTAGGTACCTACCTGCCCTTACCAATAATCCATTTTCCAACAGCACCAAAGTTATTAGGAAAACAAAAAATGCTTTTCCTATGGAAATGTGGTCCTAAATATAACTAGCCACTGGCAACTGCCAGTTGGTAAAAAAAAAAATATATATATATATATATATACATATGTAAATATATATATATATATATATATATATATATATATATATATATATATATATATATATATACACATCAACACACTCTTAGGATTCCAAGAGAACCAGGACACCTCCGTACAAAAATTCTCTAATTTATTTGACAACAAAGCAAAACAACTCCAACGCGTTTCGGCATTACGCCTTGTTCACGGATAGAGTACCCATTTCCTTTCTCATTTAAATAAACTCATAAATTCATATAGAAAGAGGACTGATACAGGAGAAATCGTACCATTGGCAGCAATCTTTTAACATCCATTCAATGTAAACAATACAAGTAATAAATGCAGCATTATTGTATAGCTATCTTTCCTTCTCACTTCTTTTACCCAAAATATCATGTGTAAATAATAATTCTATTGATCTCTAATTTATCATCTGCAATCTAATCCATTATAATCACATAGTAATTAGAAGTGTTAAGAAAACATTGTATCACCCAAGTGGGCTAAATGACTTAGCTTTGCTGCTCTGCCTCCTAAAGTTTTCTCAAGGTATTTACGACCTTTCGTATCTTAGTAAACCCTGAACCAGTCCTCATCACAAATAAAAAAAAAACTGAAAAAGAAAATATACATTCTGCCCTTGCCCAAAAGAGTGTGTGGGAAGCACATCTACCGGTGCATAAACGAATACTTCAGCACCTGAGAGCCATTAAAAACAAGGATGTGAACTACTCTGTGGCATGCCATTTTAATAAATCACAAGAAGGCGATTACATATTACTTTGATGCAGTGCCATAGATAATGCACCAAAGAAAGCAAGAGGTAGTGATAGGGAAAGGGAGTTAAGTAGATTGGAATCGAAGTATATTTTAGATGTGGTTAGCAAGGAACCCTTTGGGTTGAATATTGATGAGGAGCTATATGTTTTCCTCTAACTCCCGTCACAACCACCAGCAAACCCCAGACTATTGTTTTATAAGGTTTTAATTTTTATATATTATATGTATGTTACAGGGACAGGATTTTGAAGACGCCAACATTGTGAAAACTGTAAAAACAGCGACAGAGATAAGATTGTTTACGAATGTTAATGTCTGATAAGTTATATTAGATTTATTATAAGTCTTTCCTTTTCTCCCTTTTCTGTGTATTATAATGTGGGTTGGGGAATTATTTAGCCCACTTGGGCTAGATTGCGGAATTTACCTCATAATGGAGCCTACAAGCGTTGGCTTTAGTGTTTTACCGATAGGGTGCATATATACATTTTTTTGTAATGCATTATGTTGGATGGTATATACTGTCCATGATGGGTAGTCTTTGTTTATAATATTTTTTCTCTTATTTAATGCATATATTTTCATGTATCATGTTTCAGATAATATCCGTTTTCTGTCTGATGTGAAACATGTAAAACTGATGTATTGAAGGCACTTAGTAGTATTATGTAAAATGGTTCTAATGGAGGGATAATGAGGAAATGGAAACTGAAATGAAATTAGTAACCTAAGATTGTGAGGACTGCAACAAGAGATGTTTATTTTAGATGATTATATGTTAAAAGCGGGTTTCTCAAATGGAGATGAAGTTTTCCCAAAAGAAAATGTCTTTTGTTTGTCTTTACTGGGAGGCCAGCACAAGTGTGTTTACTACATATACCTTTACTAGTAAAATGGCTGGTGTCATGACAAAGGCGTGTGTAGCACTGAAACACATTGACAGATCCTTTGCCGTTTGTTTAATAAATTGCACATTGCTTAATCTCCGGACTGCTGAGCCTCCTTTTGGAAGTGAGGGGAGTTGTTGTGGACATAGCTCAGTGCTTGGTGTTCGGCGTAGCACTGGTAGCCGGCACCACCTACGTTCTGGCAGCCCTCTGGCAGTATGGCATATTTCTTATATATATATATATATTATATTGTGGCGGTCACCACATGGTACTTATAATTAGGACCTAGTTTCTACAGAAAAAGTGTTTTTTTGATTTATCTATATCTTTGGCACCGGTTGACAACTCTTCACAAAATTTTCCAAAACGTTTTACGTTCACTTCAGCTGCTGTCTGGAAAGTTTTGGGGTGATCTGTCAAGCGGGGGTCAAGAAAAAGAGGGCGTCCCAAAATGTATTCACATTCATTTTTCCAGAGGGATTTTGAACAGCAATAGCACCAAAACCACTGGATGGAATTACACCAAATTTGGCAGAAAGGTAGCTCTTGGTTTAGAAAGAGGCATTTTTGTAATTTGGTGTAAATTTGTTCAGTAGTTTTATAGACATTAATAGAAATCCAAATTTGTATATCTAGGGACGTGAAGGATTTGAAACCACTTACGATATCTCGTGCTGCGAACTGATTGGGACTCAGCATAAGGCGAGCCCCATAGAAAACATTTTAAAAAACTAAAGGGGACAGGGTGGGGACGGACTCCCTCCCCAGAGCTAAAAAGCACATTAAAAACATTTTTTGCCACAGAATTGCGACAGGGTTGGGAATCCATGGCAAAATTTGTTAAAAAAAGAAGCGTGGGCTCCCGCACTTCTTAATACCTAAGCCCCCGGGTGGGCCAAGTCCCCGGACCATTGATATTTGTAATGCGGGGGTGCCTGGTCCCCGGCATCCCTGGGGTCCGCCACCTCTCCAGGGCATTTAGCGCTGTGTGTATGCAGGGGCTTGGCCCCCCTGCAGCCCCTCGTATCACCACCTTCCTGGGGCATTTAGCATTGTGTGCAGGGAGGTTGCAGCCCTGGGGCCACCACCTCCCTGTGACAAACTGTAAAAAACAGAAGAGGGTTTGTTTCAGACCCCCTGCGACCCCGGGGCCCACCATCTCCTTGGGTTATTCTATGTTGGAGGGGGGCTGTGCGGCCCCCCTTAAGGAGCCACTGATGGCGCTATGTCCCAGGGTGTACATAGCTTTGACAGCTGCCAAGTCACAGCAAACACTCTGCTTCCATGAAGGGAGAGCTGTCAAACAGCTCTCCCTTCATCGGCGCAGAGGTTTCCTCTGTCTGCCTACGCATTAAAAAGTGGGCAGGCACACAGAGGAAACTGCTCTCACAGAGAGGGAGTTGCTAAGCAGCTCCCTATCTGTGACAGCAATACTGAATCCAGCAGGAGGTGGGGAGCCAGCTGGGACAGTGGGGCCTTCACACTCCCCCCACGGTCCCCAACATTGAGACTGGGTGCCCTGGGGGACACCCAGGTCACATGGTTGGGCCCCGGAGGATGGGGTCCCCCGGAACGAGATCTGCCATGGGAAGGAGGACCACACAGCCTCTGCTTCCTAAAAAAATTAATATTTAGGCCGCGCCCCGAGGCTTGGGATCCCGGGGCCAAGATCGACCTAAGGAGGGGGGCCACCAATGTGATATATACCCTTTTGTGCCTTTGTAACTTGTATTATGTGGATAGTACCATACACTGCGTTAAGAAGTGGGTGTTGGAACATATGAGGGCCATAGGTAATAATGACCCCAATACCCGGTGGCATGGCACTTTCATTACAAACTTTAGAGATAGGAATTTGCTCTAATTTTTTGCCACTGAACAGATAACCTACGACATAAGAGGAGGCAACCACGTTATGTAGTTACACTGGTGCGAGAATAGATACATCATTGATCTTGTTATAAAATACCCAAATGGGTTGAATTCAGAAGAGGAATTGAAAGTCCACCTAGGGGTTCATGATATCTTCAGCTGTCCCTTGGCTCTTTGTAACTATCTTGTCTTTGATAACTTCAAATTGATTTGTGGTTTTAATTGGTTTTATGTGGTCCTTTTTCATTTCAAGAAGAAAGGAAAGGCCTGAATGATGCTGGTTGCTGTTAAGACCTTTAGTCTCCCCCACCCTTCTCTTCCTCAGCACTTTTGTGGCGATTGACACCTTTCACAGATAAGAAAGAGAGATTTTTGCACATATGACTCATGCAAATAATAGGATATGTTGAATTTTATTTGACAGAATATTACTATCATCTTTGTTTGGATAATCCATGTATGATTCATTTCTGTGCATAACATTTTACTATAAGAAATTCCCAATGTATGAGGCATAGACATATGACCTAATATCCATGTGTCAGTGAGACCTCTGTAATTAGGGACATAGTGGGTCTTGCCACTTGACTTGAAGTGTATAACTAAATTTTTTTTTTTTTGGGGAGGGTGTATTGCCATTTATATACTTTTAGGTTTTTGTTGTATGAACATGCCATAGATTATTAAGCTGGATTTTTGTTATAGCGGAGGTTATTACATGTTTTTTGCTATTTTTGTAATTAAGCTTTTATTGTCATTTTGCAAGTGGATTTTCTAAAGTTAATACGCCAGTTGAGCCTTAATTAGCATTTGTTATGCATCATTTATGCCAACAGTATATGTTTTCTTTGCATGACCTTCACAGAGCAATTTGGCAGCGCTCGTTTTCCCTTTGTTTCTGCACTAGTTTCACTCCGGTCCATTTTTTATGTTTATTATTGTTGGTTCAAGGGGTTGCTAATCATAGACTTGCCATGTGATCAAGGCCGCTGCACATCCGCAATGCATCTTAGTTTTGACAATAAAGTGGTGTTTTCCATCATATAACCCTGTGTGAACATGTGGTATGGATGTTTGTTGGGCAGTTTGCTCTGCCGTCCAGAACACTTTGTTCCCCAGGGCGCGGTTATATATATTTTTTTTCCACTGAAAAAAGCTAAAGGTTTCAGGGACGTTATATTTAAGTTGACATTTAACCTGTACAAAGCCATAGAAATTCAGCAGTTATAGTTATACTTATAGTTAAACTTATATTACAAAACTATTGCTCTTTGCCTAAAGTTACTTTCCAGCACGAGTTATAATTCCTTTAGATAAGTATAAGTAAAACTATAGCTGCTGAATTTCTATGGTTTTGTACGGGTGACTCAACTTAACCCTAGCATGTCTGTAACCTTTGTGAATTTCAGTGAATTTATATATTTTCTTTCAACATACACGTTAATATAACCAGCGCCTATGCCAGGCCCTGTGGTCAATCCTCCTGCATGCACCAAAACCCAAGCTGTGCACGTCCTTCGGCTGTGTGCAGCATAGGTTTGGATGCAGAGGTTATTTTTTTTTTCCTCTGGATCCAAAACAAATAAATAAATAAATTGCATGTAAATGTAGAGTATAGGAAGAAAAAAGGAAAAATAAATAATGTCTACAGAAACTCACTAGGTTAATACATAATATTCAAATTCTGCTGCAAGAGATATTTTCCTTGTTAATTTCCTTAGGATTACCCAATGACCATTATATCCGTTTCCATCAAACTTCAAGTTATACCTTGCATCTTCACTGATCTTTCTTTTTTATAACATTTTCTTTTTTCCAGGCCTCCAGTCATGCATCTTGGCTATTGTTTTGGGCTCACTGAATTTAGAATTTCCCATTCTACATTTAAAAGGTCTCTTGAGACTCACCACTCACCTTAGAACCTACTTTTACTTTCACCTGAGAACAACCACCTTCATTATGCCTTTGTTGAGCTTTTCTTCTTTTCTCACATACATGCAACAAATCTCAGGTGGTAACTTGTTCTCCAGACACAATGTGCTAATGTTTGAACCTGAGAACCTCCCTCTCAACAAAACAAAAGCAGAAACCTTAGAATGTTCATTAGGAGTAGTGCGAATGGCCCATAGTAGTTTTCCACCACTTCGTCCCACCCATTTCTCTTCTACAGTGAAACCGCTCCCAATCTATGCAGACTAGCGTCCATCACTACAATGCTGCAAGCATTAGTGCCAAAAGAATTGAGATGAAAAGCTTTTGCAATACATGCTTTGATCAAATTGAAGTCTAGTGTTAACTCCTCATCCCATTCATACCTCACTCCTTTTTTTTAATAAAGCACACATCATATGAGTATAAACCTCAGATCCATCGGTGAACATACCTGTTCCATGTTTGATGGAATCGGTGCCTCTACAGTCTCTCACAAAATTTTCCATGGGTTCAGCTCCAGACTCAGATAACTTATGACCTAAATATTCAACATATGACACACCATACTTGCATTTCTCTTTCTTCAAAGTGACCCCTTTCTCCTCTAGTATAGATAACACATCTGCCAGTCTTCTGTCATGAAGAGCAGCAAATATAAATACATTGTCTTGAGAAAAATTAACTCCTTCAACATCCTTGTCCATCAGTCAATATAACACGACCGAAGCAGAAGCAAGACCAAAAGACATCCTTTTAAATCAAAATCCCCCCTTTGGAATCATAAATGAGGTTAAATGGCAAGACCAATTTGATGATATGCTGATGCCATATCTAAGGTTAAAAAAAATGTGCTTCTTTGTTTGTTGATAACATCTCCTTGATATTCAGCAAAGGATGTCTGTCCACCCAAATTCAAGAGTTAAGATCCCTTAGATCTGCACACATTTTTAAATTTTCATTACGCTTACCTGCCACTCAACTGGAGATAACCAGTTGGAACCTTTCATTGGTTCAATAATGTCTGGGCATGAACGTTATCTAATTATTTGCGCAACTCAGATCTAACATTCAAACGAACCCTTCTGAGTTTGTGCACAACAGCATCTGCTCCTTACTTTAGCTGGATTTTATGTTTAAAACCATTCAATCTTCCAAGTGTTTTTGTGAAAACTGTAGGAAACTTAATTTACCATCCTGAACACTGCAGAGCCCAAACGTTCAAACACTCTTTCTTGAGAAGCACTTGTTCAGGGTTATTGGGATCTTTCCAACCATCCCGCTAGTGATGAGTCATATTCAGCTACATACACTGTTGCTTGTGTTGAATTACCTTGAAAGGACACCACAATCTCACAGTTGCCTAGAATCTGAATAGACTTTCCCTCATACGCCATTGGTCTGAACTTGGAGCTCTTTAATTTAATGCCTTTTGAAATGTTTTCCAATAACTAGTACCTATTAAAGTAAAAGGCTAACTAGAATCTTCCATTACACTAAGAAGGACTTCTCCAATGCCTATTTGACAAAATGGCCTCTTGACTGCAATACACCGCATCTGAAAAATGTTTTCACCTTCGCCGTACACTATAGAAAGAGAAGGTCCATGCATGTGTAGCACAATACTTTCATCACTGGATTCAGAACTTCCCAATTTAGCACTTTGTCACGGATCACTGACAACATTAAGTAGTTTTCTTAGTTGTCTCTTACTGGACCTGCATACCTTACCAAAATGTCCCTTTTTTCTACACCTCATGGACACTTTCTCAATAGCAGGACACATAGCAGAATTGACTAAATGGCTGTTGCTGCTACACCTAAAACATGCAAATCTTTTAGGTAGACTAGGACTAATCAGTTTACTATTATTCCTCGGTCTCTCCCTAACATCAGCTATTACAGAGGATGACGCTTGTTTGAGTTATGGACACTTCAGCCATTCAGGAGGGTGTGCTTTCAATACCAATAGCTATCTCTACTTTTTTACCTAATGTTAAATCAAGTGTGGTTAGGAGCTAATATTCATAATGCCCCAACATAATTGTTTACGTACTCACCTGGAAGCTGATGACGTCTGTAAAACGTATGTCTCTCTAATATTACATTCTTATCATCTTCATGGCTGAGACATTATCATCCACAGCAACACCCTTGCCCACCATCGTTTGATAAGGAAAATGCCTAAGAATGTTTCTGCCCTTTGTTCCCAGACATTTACTAATCATAGCATAGTTTGTCTTTTGCGTGACGGCATCACCTTCAACTGCATCAAGCTACGCCCTAAACCATTCCTTGCTATGTTGCCAATCAATACTGAGCTGATCAGGACAAGACAGAAAAAAGGGAGGAGAAATTATATTCTGTTGCATGGCAGTAATTGTGATTCTGCATGCAAACTATGTATAATACAAACTCCAATTTTATATACTAGTTGTAAGAAACTGTAGTTTATTAAAACAGCATCAAAATAGGAACGTCAAATGTAGAATAAGAATGTAGAATAGGAATGTAGAATGTAGAATAGGAAAGTTGATATGAGCCTAAGCTTCTAGAAGTGACCAGTTTGTCAGTTGCTGCTAGTATCTTAGTGGACTAAAATGTATCTGACGGTGTTATGTCGTGGGAGCTTGTACCTCAATAACTTTTACCTGATTCAACTTCTCAAGAGTGTGACCACTCACTTCATTTTGGCGATGAGCAGGAGTAATCATCACCGTGCTCACTGACCAATGAAGAATCGATGCAGCGAGAGCAACTGTGCTCTGATTGGCAGTCGAGTTCTACCCACTGCATTCATCCAAGAGTAGCTGTCTCTGGTCTGCAGTGAGTTATTGTTATTTTGAACTGAAGTGGGCATTGTGTCATTTTTTTACTGAAGTGGGTATTGTAAACTCATCAGAGCTGAGAGAGAAATTGTATGTGTGTGCCTGTGCACATTGGGTACACATCAGATCTGCACGAGGGTGAAGACAGAGCCTGTGCACGCTAGAAGCTCAGCGGAGCCTGAGCGTGCTGGATGCTCATCGGAGCTGCACTCGCACTCTCATGCTTGCGCTGGTTTATGTGCGCATCATGACGCGTCTTCCCCTCGTCATAGTGGGCCAACCTCTTTTTAGGAAGGATTCAGCATGTCGTATTGTCATGTTCGTGACGTGTTGTGGCCATCTTTGTTTGGCCTCGTGAGTAGGCCTTAAACTCCTGATGGGAATCATTGCAGACATCACTGCAGATATAAGTTAATCTGCTCAGCCTCCACTCATGCTGACAGGAACACCTAATTTTACTAATTTATTAACAACTTTTTTTGAAGGATCCTGACATCCATGGTGACAGGCACACAACTGAAACCACATCAAGTTAGATTTCCTTTCTCATTAGCCTGCACAGGGTGATGTGCACACCTGAGATATATTTAATATTAATTGCTGATAATGGTGTCTTAGGTTTAATGTAGGGTGAAGAAATTATTTTTATATTTCAAGGTATTAACACTTATGATGGCGTCAGCTATATCACCAAACCAGTTTATTCAACCTCCACCATTCCTTCAAAAAATGGGCAAACCAACAATTAAATGGAAAGTGGTCCAAACTATTTGAAACCTATTTAATTGCAATGGATGCCACCAGATATCGATCAGCAAGAAAGTTAGCATTGTTATATGGTAGCTTGGGGCATGCTGTGCAAGTGATGTTTGATAATTTGCTAGTTTTTACACTACCACGAAGCCAGGCAGGGACAATGATGGTGAGCCAGATCAATGTGAAGAAACAGTAGAAAGGCTACAGACTTATTATTCTGAGGAACCCGAACCCAGTGTATTGCTTGAGAGGCACAATTTTTTTTAACCAAAACAGAATATGGAAGAGAGTGTAGAAGAGTATGTTTCAGCATTAAGAATCTTTGTGGCGATATGCAAATTTGGAGTAAATATTGATACATATATTTGTGACCAATTTGTGTTTAACTGTAATTGGCATAAAGTCCAAGAAAGGTTGTTGGGATGTAGAAACCCAACTCTCAACAAAGTCTTAGATTTAGCAAAGGGAATAGTAAGATCTATGATCTCATCAAAGGCTTTGAATACAGATATCCCTGTGAACCTTTTGGGTACCAATGATGATGACACCAAAGTAGGCAGGGAAGCTTTATGTGCAGCTAATGTATGTGGGAAAAGGGAGAACAAATTTCCAAGGAAACTAAATATTCATTGCTATAGGTGTGGTTCAAAAAATCATATTGGTAACAATCTAAATTGTCCTGCAATGGGAAAGCGTTACACGTGTTTTAAAAAAGCTGGTAATTTCCAAGCAGTGTGTAGAGGCAACAAAGCACCTGTAAAAGTAAATAGTATAGAGATTGTAGAAGATACAAGTATGGAAAGACTAAACAATGCAATTTTAACAGTTAAATGCAATTCTATTACAGATTTAGAGATTGTAAAAGGACTTTTTTTAGAAGCTAAGGTTGGTGGTGCTCCTCTGCAAGTTATGGCACACTCAGGCTCTCCTATAACAATCTTGAGAAATTCTACATTTTAGGATATATAGAGCAACAAAGTAAATCTTCTTCCTGCAGATATGAATCCTAAAGCTTTTAGTGAGAAGGATATCAAAATGATTGGTTATTTTAAAACCAAAGTGGAATGCTTAGCTAGACTTACATTCACCAAGGTCTATGTCGATGTTAAAGGCAAGATCATCGTTGGGTGGAAGGTTTTAGCCAGGATGGAGTTGTATTTGGTTCCTGGTTTGGAAAATCCAGTAAGAGTAGGTGAAGTGCCCAAGGATTATGTGTGAGAAAGTAGCCTCTTTCTAGCCTTGTTACCCCCACTTTTGGCCTGTTTGTGAGTATTTGTCAGGGTGTTTTCACTGTCTCACTGGGATCCTGCTAGCCAGGGCCCAGTGCTCATAGTGAAAATCCTATGTTTTCAGTATGTTTGTTATGTGTCACTGGGACCCTGCTAGTCAGGACCCCAGTGCTCATAAGTTTGTGGCCTATATGTATGTGTTCCCTGTGTGGTGCCTAACTGTCTCACTGAGGCTCTGCTAACCAGAACCTCAGTGGTTATGCTCTCTCTCTACAAATTGTCACTAACAGGCTAGTGACCAATTTTACCAATTTACATTGGCTTACTGGAACACCCTTATAATTCCCTAGTATATGGTACTGAGGTACCCAGGGTATTGGGGTTCCAGGAGATCCCTATGGGCTGCAGCATTTCTTTTGCCACCCATAGGGAGCTCTGACAATTCTTACACAGGCCTGCCACTGCAACCTGAGTGAAATAACGTCCACGTTATTTCACAGCCATTTACCACTGCACTTAAGTAACTTATAAGTCACCTATATGTCTAACCTTTACCTGGTAAAGGTTAGGTGCAAAGTTACTTAGTGTGAGGGCACCCTGGCACTAGCCAAGGTGCCCCCACATTGTTCAGGGCCAATTCCCCGGACTTTGTGAGTGCGGGGACACCATTACACGCGTGCACTACATATAGGTCACTACCTATATGTAGCTTCACAATAGTAACTCCGAATATGGCCATGTAACATGTCTATGATCATGGAATTGCCCCCTCTATGCCATCCTGGCATAGTTGGCACAATCCCATGATCCCAGTGGTCTGTAGCACAGACCCTGGTACTGCCAAACTGCCTTTCCTGGGGTTTCACTGCAGCTGCTGCTGCTGCTAACCCCTCAGACAGGCTTCTGCCCTCCTGGGGTCCAGCCAGGCCTGGCCCAGGATGGCAGAACAAAGGACTTCCTCTGAGAGAGGGTGTTACACCCTCTCCCTTTGGAAAATGGTGTGAAGGCAGGGGAGGAGTAGCCTCCCCCAGCCTCTGGAAATGCTTTCATTGGCACTTTTGATGCCCATTTCTGCATAAGCCAGTCTACACCGGTTCAGGGACCCCTTAGCCCTGCTCTGGCGTGAAACTGGACAAAGGAAAGGGGAGTGACCACTCCCCTGACCTGCACCCCCCCTGGGAGGTGTCCAGAGCTCCTCCAGTGTGCTCCAGACCTCTGCCATCTTGGAAACAGAGGTGCTGCTGGCACACTGGACTGCTCTGAGTGGCCAGTGCCACCAGGTGACGTCAGAGACTCCTTCTGATAGGCTCCTTCAGGTGTTGCTAGCCTATCCTCTCTCCTAGGTAGCCAAACCCTCTTTTCTGGCTATTTAGGGTCTCTGTCTCTGGGGAAACTTTAGATAACGAATGCAAGAGCTCATCCGAGTTCCTCTGCATCTCTCTCTTCACCTTCTGCCAAGGAATCGACTGCTGACCGTGCTGGAAGCCTGCAAAACTGCAACATAGTAGCAAAGACGACTACTGCAACTCTGTAACGCTGATCCTGCTGCCTTCTCGACTGTTTTCCTGGTGGTGCATGCTGTGGGGGTAGTCTGCCTCCTCTCTGCACTAGAAGCTCCGAAGAAATCTCCTGTGGGTCGACGGAATCTTCCCCCTGCAACCGCAGGCACCAAAAAGATGCATTACCAGTCCCTTGGGTCTCCTCTCAGCATGATGAGCGAGGTCCCTCGAATCCAGCAACTCTGTCCAAGTGACTCCCACAGTCCAGTGACTCTTCAGTCCAAGTTTGGTGGAGGTAAGTCCTTGCCTCCCCACGCCAGACTGCATTGCTGGGAACCGCGACTTTTGCAGCTACTCCGGCCTCCGTGCACTTCCGGCAGAAATCCTTTGTGTACAGTCCAGCCTGGGTCCATGGCACTCCAACCTGCATTGCACGACCTCCTAAGTTGTTCTCCGGCGACGTGGGACTTCTTTGTGCGACTTTGGGTGAGCACTGTTTCACGCATCCTTGTAGTGCCTGTTTCTGGCACTTCTCCAGGTGCTACCTGCTGCTGAGAGAACTCCTTGTCTTGCTCGACGTCTCCTCTGTCTCCTGACGCAATTTGCGACATCCTGGTCCCTCCTGGGCCACAGCAGCGTCCAAAAACCCTTACCGCACAATTTGCAGCTAGCAAGGCTTGTTGGTGGTCTTTCGGTGGGAAAACACTTCTGCACGACTCTCCACGGCGTGAGGGATCCGTCCTCCAAAGGGAAAGTCTCTAGCCCTTGTCGTTCCTGCAGAAACCTAAGCTTCTACTGTCCAGTAGTAGCTTCTTTGCACCCGCAGCTGGCATTTCCTGGGCATCTGCCCATCTCCGACTTGCTTGTGACTTTTGGGCTTGGTCCCCTTGTTCCACAGGTACCCTCGACTGGAAATCCATCGTTGTTGCATTGCTGGTTTGTGTCTTTCCTGCAGAATTCCTCTATCACGACTTCTATGTCCTTTGGGGAACTTTAGTGCACTTTGCACTCACTTTTCAGGGTCTTGGGGTGGGCTATTTTTCTAACCCTTACTATTTTCTAATAGTCCCAGCGACCCTCTACAAGGTCACATAGGTTTGGGGTCCATTCATGGTTCGCATTCCACTTTTGGAGTATATGGTTTGTGTTGCCCCTATCCCTATGTGTCTCCATTGCATCCTATTGTAACTATACATTGTTTGCACTGTTTTCTAAGACTATTACTGCATATTTTGGTATTGTGTATATATATCTTGTGTATATTTCCTATCCTCTCACTGAGGATACATTCTGAGATACTTTGGCATATTGTCATAAGAATAAAGTACCTTTATTTTTAGTATAACTGTGTACTGTGTTTTCTTATGATATTGTGCATATGACACTAGGTGGTACTGTAGGAGCTTCACTCGTCTCCTAGTTCAGCCTAAGCTGCTCTGCTAAGCTACCATTATCTATCAGCCTATGCTGCTAGACACCCTATACACTAATAAGGGATAACTGGGCCTGGTGCAAGGTGCAAGTACCCCTAGGTACTCACTACAAGCCAGTCCAGCCTCCTACATTATGCTAATGAGATTACTAATAAACTATTACAGATAGTTGATGTGGAAGTAGAGTTTCAAGATATAGAACATATATTTAAAAAACAAAATGGAGATGTGTTTTCGGAAAAGGTGGGTATAGTCAAAGGTTTTGAGCATCACATCAAGCTCAGACCCATCAAGCTCAGACCTGATGCTTACCCTGTGGTCCGTAATGTACGCAATGTGTCTCTTAGTGTAAGGGAAGATTTGAAGAAAACATTAAAAGAACTGTGCTCACAAGGCATTATTGAGTCGACCACATCCTCTCAGTGGTTTCTTCCTTAGTTGAATCTAGAAAAAAATCTGAGGAATTGAGATGATGTGCTGATTTGTGTGAGTTAAACAAAAATATAATGATTGATGCCACCCTATACCTAAAATTCAGTATTTATTAGCAAATTTAGGTGAGGCTGAAATGTTTTTCTTAATTGATTTACTTTCTGCATATCACCAGATGACCTTAATGCTAGTCTAACAGGAGCTTACAATGTTTCTTACAGAGTTTGAATATTGTAGGCTCTCATTTGAGTTGGTGTTCACGGTAAGCGTTTAAAAAAACAATTATGGATAAGCTATTTGGTGATATGCAGAGTGTACAAGCCTAGCAGGTTGATATCCTGATAGATAGACTCATAATCTTATTTTGAACGATGTATTAAAGGTGTTGTCTGATCATTGGTTTCCCTAGTGAAAACCATTGAGGAAGCAAAGGTACCTAAAGACAGGGCTAGCTTTAGATCATTTCTTGGTATTGCCAAGTATTATGCTCAGTTTGTATGACGCTACTCTTGTATTGTAGAACCATTAAGAGTCTTACTGAGGAAAGGAGTGAAATGTATATGGACAGAGGAGTTGGAGGAGGTGTTCTGTAAGGTAAAGAAACTTATTGTGCATTAAAGGCTTATACGTCTAGGTGTGGATGCCAGTTTGACAGGTTTGGGTGCAGTTCTCAGCCAATGGGTCAATGGCAAAGAGCAGATAATTGGTTTTGTTTTAAGAATACTAAAACAATCTGAAAAATACTATTGTGCCATTGAAAGAGGCATTCACTTGCATATGGGCAAATGCATATGTGAAGCATATATTTGGGGATGTAAATTAGTTTTTTTTTACAGATAAAAAGCCACTTGCACACATACTAGGGTGAGGGAAGATCTCGTAATACTTCTGCCAGACTGTTAGACTTTTTATCCCTGGCGTGGTCTCCCTTAACCTTTTGCCTCTGTTCCCCAGGTTGTTGAGGTGTGCTGGACTCTGATTTTGCTGTTTTTGTTACTCTGGGCACTTCACCACTGCTAACCAGTGCTAAAGTGCAAGTGCTCCTTTACAAAATGTCTATGTAATTGGTTTATCCATGATTGGCATATTTGGTTTACTAGTAAGTCCCTAGTACAGTGCACTAGAGGTGCCCAGGGCCTGTAAATCAAATGCTACTAGTGGGCCTACAGCACTGGTTGTGCCACCCACATAAGTAACTATGTAATCATGTCTCACACCTTCCACTGCAGTGTCTGTGTGTGCAGGTTGAACTGTAAAATCGACTTGGCAAGTGTACCCACTTACCAAGCCTAAAGCTTCCTTGTTCTTACACGTCAGGCACCCCTAAGGTAGGCCCTAGGCTGCCCCAAAGGCAGGGTGCAGTGTATGGTTAAGGTAGGACATATAGTAATGTGTTTTATATGTCCCGACAGGGAAATATTGCTAAATTCGTTTTTCACTGTTTCTAGGCCTGTCCCTCTCATAGGTTAACATGGGGGCTAAAAAGTGTAGATTCCCTTTGGGAGCGGATGGACATGTGGAGTTTAGGGTCTCTGAGCTCACAATTTAAAATACATCTTTTAGTAAAGTTGATTTTGAGATTGTGTGTTTGAAAATGCCACTTTTAGAAAGTGAGCATTTTCTTGCTTATACCATTTCTGTGACTCTGCCTGTTTGTGGATTCCCTGTCTGTGTCAGTTTGACAGTTGGGCTTGTTGCACCTCACTCTAGACAGTGACACAAAGGGAGCTGGGGTGTAGTCTGCATTTCCTGATGTGCCATCTGTGCTAGGAGGGAGGAGAGGAGTGGCCACTCACACCTAAAAGGGCTGTGCCTGCCCTCACACAATGCAATTTCCAACCCCCTGGTGAGTGTCTGGGGCCTGGACTGGGCAAGGCAGGATTTCACATTCAAAAGAGACTTTACTTTGAAGTAGGCCTACTTCAAAGGAGATATTGGGTATAAGAAGGGCACCCAAAAGCACAGACTTTAGAAACCCTTATGGAAACAAGAGGAACCTCTGCCTGGAGAAGAGCTGAAGAGCTGAGGAAGAAGAGCTGCCCTGCATGTGGCTGTGCTTTGTGGAGTTATCCTGCAGTTGCTGCTTCCGCCAGAGTAAGAGGGCAAAGACTGGACTTTGTGTGCCTTCCATCTTGAGAAGAACTCTCCAAGGGCTTGATTTTGAGCTTGCCTCCTGCTGTTTGAAGTCTCAGGGACAGCAAAGACTTCTCTCAGCCATCACCTCGAGTCTCTGGAGAGACTCCTAATCTGCCCTGTGGTGCCCATCCAGTTCCTGGGACCCAGAAAGGAGAAGCTGGTTTCCTAAAGAAAAGGAAATCCACGCACAGAGCGCTGTGCGGGAAAAGATCGAAGCTACTCCGATCTGCGGCTGAAGAAACGATGCGCCTCCGGCTCCACAGCTGAAAATCGCCATTCGCTGGAAACGCGACCGAAGAATCGACACACAGAGCAGGAGAAACGATGTGCAGCATCGCTGACGGAGGCTGGGAGATTGCAACCAGCGCTGTGTGGTTTTCGGATCATAGTGCGGCTGCATTTCTGACTCAAGTACCACTGGGCATGTAAAAACCACGCAAGGCCTGCCTGGACCCGAGAGTGCTGATCGGATCGACCCATTGCTCTCCTGTGGAGAGAAGAAACAACGCGCCCTACCCGGCGAAATGAGAAATGATGCAAGGTCAACGCATCGCAAGCCCTTTCTGACGCGCACTCACCCGTGCGGGGTTATTTTTTACGCACCCAAGGTACATTTTCACGCTATCAGTGTTAGTGTGTGTTTAAAATTACTTAAAGACTCTTTTTGATTTTTAATTGATAACTTGACTTGTGTATTGTGGATTTTTGTTGTTTTGGTCTTGTTTTGTTTAGATAAATATTTCCTATTTTTCTAAACCTGTGTTGTGTCATTTTGTAGTGTTTTCATTTAGTTACTGTGTGTGTTTTGGTACAAATACTTAACACCTAGCACTCTGAAGTTAAGCCTTCTGCTCTGCCAATCTACCAATGGGGTATGCAGAGGTTAGCTGAGGGTGATTCTCTTTTACCCTGACTAGAGTGAGGGTCCTTGCTTGAACAGGGAGTAACCTGACTGTCAACCAAAGACCCCATTTCTAACACAGACTAATAAGATTTTTGTCTGAACTTCAGGAATATAACTTTGAAATCAAACATCTCCCTGGTAATAAAAATGTACAGGCCGCTTGTTCATCACAAAAGTCTTTAGATGATGAGGAAATACTTGAGGACATTGAATGTGTGGTGGCAATTTTGAATGCTGTTAATGAGTGTGGTAATAAGATATCAGAAGAAAGGTGGTTAGAAGCATCCCAGTCTGAGAAACAGTCATGTAATACATTGTACAGGGCAGGTCTGAAATCAAATGTGTATCTGGTGATCTTAAAACATTTTCTAAAGCTTCAGAGGAACTGTCAGTAGTCAACTGGATGATTGTGTGTGGAGAAGTATTTATACTACCTGAAAGTTTGAGACGTGAATTGATAGAATTAGCTCATCAGTGAAATCTAGTGATTTCCAAAACATGTAAAAGACTGAAACAATTTTATTGGTTGGCATCCTTAGATAGCAATGTAAAAATGATTGTTTAATTTCAGGTAACCACTGGAAGACGAAAGAAACTCATTTGCTACCAGTATTGTTTCCTCCTGCTGCATGGGACAAAATGGGTTTGGATTTTTCAGGTCCTTGGGCCAGATGTAGCAACCCGTTTGCGACTCGCAAACGGCGAAAATCGCCGTTTGCGACTCGCAAACGTGGGTTTGCTATGCAGAAATGCATTTTGCGAGTCGGATCCGACTCGCAAAATGCATTTCAGACTCGCTAATAGGAAGGGGTGTTCCCTTCCTATTAGCGACTCGCACTGGTATGCAATTCCATTTGCGGCCGCGAAAGCGGCCGCAAATGGACTCGCAGTTACCATCCACTTGAAGTGGATGGTAACCCAGTCGTAAACGGGAAGGGGTCCCTATGGGACCCCTTCCCCTTTGTGACTGGACCAGATATTAATTTTTCAGGGCAGGGAGTGGTCCAAGGGACCACTCCCTGCCCTGAAAAACCGAAACTAAAGGTTTCGGATTTTTTTAAAGTGCAGCTCGTTTTCCCTTAGGGAAAACGGGCTACACTTTAAAAAAAAAAAAAACTGCTTTATTGACAAGCAGGTCGCTAACATGGAGGCCTGCTGACGTCAGCAGG
Organism: Pleurodeles waltl; assembly: GCF_031143425.1. Classification (NCBI taxonomy): domain Eukaryota; kingdom Metazoa; phylum Chordata; class Amphibia; order Caudata; family Salamandridae; genus Pleurodeles; species Pleurodeles waltl. The sequence continues at coordinate 867,731,350 of NC_090450.1, read as the reverse complement.
CCTCCATGTTAGCGAGTGCCTATACTCGCAATGGGGCCGCAATTTGCGACCCACCTCATGAATATTCATGAGGTGGGTCATTGCGACCCCATTGCGAGTTGCAGTCGTTGTCTGAGACACCGTACTGCATAGCAATTTGCGAGTTGCAAATTGCGAGTCGCAGGGACTCGCAATTTGCAAGTCGCAAATTGCTTTTTTCGTACATCTGGCCCCTTATTCCTTGCTTCCAACTGATATGAGGTATCTAATTGTCTTAATAGATTATTGTTCTGAATGGATTTATCTTTTATTTACTAAGTCCCCAAATACGAAAGCTATCATCATGTTTTTGGTGAATGTTTTGAAGATAGAAGAGTCACCACAGGGAATCATTATTGACAATGGTACTCATCTTGTTTCTGTAGACATAGTCATTTTCAAACATAATGACATAAACCATCACCAATTTACTTTATATTTCCCTAATTCAAATGGTTTAGTAGAAAGAGCCAACAGAATTATGAAAAAGGAAATACAGACAGCAGTAACTTCAGGGAAGGGCTCCTTTCACATTATTGAGTGGTTGCAAAGTGCATACAAATTTATTTCCTAGTTGGTTAGAGAGTAAAACAGAGAAAAAGATAACAGGAACCAATGAGAGCAATTATTTTCCTGTTGCCTTAAAACAAGTCAATACAAAGGGGTATTTTGATCGGAAACATATTTCCTATGATAAAGATTTTAGAATAGGAGATTGGGTCATTGTTAAGAGTCCGAGAGAAGTTAAGAAGGGTGAATCGAAATTTTCATTACCAGTTCAAAAGGTGAAAGTAACCAAAGGCACCATTTTTTAGAAGGGAAAGGTTGGTGGAACAGAAGGCAACTAGTCACAATTTCTCCTATGCAAGCTAATATCAAAAGAAGGAAAAATGTAGGCAATGAATATGATTGGCACACTTGGTTGCTCCCAGAAAATGTAGTAAACAATCGAAATGTTGAGGCTGAGTTACCAGTGAAAGCTTCCAATGACATTCCTAGGATTTTGGCATCAACTCATTGACTGGTAGCAACAATACCTAGCAGATTTAAAGATGATGTGATGTATTAAGCCAATAATGTGTTTATTTATGTATTTATTCAATTTGTTGTCTTTCGTTATCATTATATGATTAATCTTGTTTTCATCCGGTGTGTTGGGTGAAGGTGTTGTAAAATGCTGTAAGTTATTAAGACAGCATCATAATAGGAATGTACAATAAGAATGTAGAATAGGAATATAGAATGTAGAATAGGAATGTTGATATGGAGCTATGGTTCTAACAGTGACCAGTAGGGCAGTTGCTGTTAGGATCTTAGTAGACTGAGATGTGTCTGGCTGTGTTATGTTTTGGGCGCTTTTTACTTCAATAACTCTAAGCTGATACAACTTCTTGAGAGTGTGACCTCTCACTTCAACACACAGTAACCAAAAGCATAAACACAACTTGTACACTTCACCTCACTTCAGATCATAAATAATTAATATTTTCCGATGATATAACAAGATGTACACATCACGTGAAATGAAGTACTATGTATGAACAACACCCAGCAGTCGCAAGAATAATCCAATGGTGTGCGCACAGGTTAATTCTATAGAAGTGCATGCATATCACTGTAGACACTCGAGATTTGCAGAATTGATGTGCACATCACTGGCTATTATGGAAACGTAGTCAGTATGCACATCACCCCGAGACAACAAACAGGGTGACTGGCAGTGCAATGGACATCCCAAAGTACTTCCAAAAGATGTCTCACCCACTTGTGTATGCAATTGACTTTGTTATGTGTATGTGACCACACCTCTCTCACAGTGTAGCTCTAACCCAGAGGTCTTCAAACTGTAGGTCACGACCCCCAGGGGGGCCGTGGAGTCATCAGAAGGGGGGCGCGCATCCCTCAGCCACTTCTGCCTCGACGTCTTCGTTTTTGAAAACACACCCATCCTGGGACCATTCATTTAGATAGTTGCAGCTGAATTGTCATTCAGTAAGTCTCCTGTTAAGTGAATCCGGGGGAGGGGCAGACATTTAAAGAAGCATTCTTGCCAGGGTGCCTGCCTGCCTGAAAGACATGCAAATATGCTCCACCAGTTAATCTGCAAATGTAAACTGTTTTATGCAAATGATTTATTATTTTTGAGTGGTGGTAAAGAGTTAACAACTGACCTGTGAAGTGCATGCTTTTTATTGTAATTTTATTTACATAGTGTTAACTACGCCTAAGGAGGTGTTGAAGGGACAGCTATGTAAAAGAAAATGTATTATGTATGGTCTGCATATTACTAAAATCTATATTTTGGAAGCTCTATTTTATGGTAAAACATTTTGCACATTTTATAGTAGTCTATGTTAAACTGTGTGTAATGCAAATATAAAAAAATGACTTATATAGTCACAGTGCCTTCTGTCCTCTCCAATTACACACAGACCTATGCAGTGCATTAACTAATAGAGGTTTCATAATGCACTACAGTGCATTGCCCACTGAGCAACAACTTTTATTTATTTTTCATTTAAGCTGGCTGTTATTTTATATGTAGCTACCTAACGGTGAGATACCTAAAACAACGTACAGAATATTTTGGAGCTTTTTTATGAGAGGCTTTCGTCACCGAAGCATCACTTTTTTTGATGCTCCGGCAGCATAAGCCTGTCAATCATACCTATGAGGCCATGCAAAGCCACCCTACGTGGCTTTGCATGGGCTCATAGATTTGGAACAAGGCAAAGCAGAGCAAGCCGCTGCTTTGCCCTACTCTGCACTAAGGAGGCCTCCCATGGGCGTTGCGGTGGCTATTCCAATGCAACACCCATGGATTTTGACGCTGCCCCAGATTTTCAAAATCACGTAAACTAGAGCAGTGCCAAAACCTTACACCTCCCTTGAGCAGGCGTAATGAAGAGAAATGTTTTCATTTCTCCTCGTTTTTTCCTCTTTCCATGTGCATTGCATTCTGCAGCACACATACAAAGAGGAAAACACCTCAGGGGATTGTTTTTGTGCAAGAAGGTGCTTCTTCCTACCTACATTGGCACTAGGCAGCAATTTGTGAGCCAGTGCAGGGGGAAAGGACAGGAATTTCATAAATACGGTCCATTCCTGCCCTTTTATATTGGCGTGGGGCAGTGTAGCAAGAAGGCTTGCGGCACTGCCTTACGCCAATTCCTCATAAATGAGGACCTTTGTTTTTAGCCACACCTTTGACCACTCCACCACACTCACTGACCTTTGGTTTGCTAAACACTGTTTAATATTATTTCTTCACCATAAAAATGATTTGATGTGGAAAGATGATGAGGAGTACCAGAGTCTAGAATTGTTTTTCATGAGGGGGTCCTTACGCTTAAAATGTTTTGAGAGCGGGTCCGGCACCAAAATGTTTGAAGACCTCTGCTCTAACCCGAGCTGAGTTGGGCAAGGTGTAGCCCGGATTACAAATAACTGGAAGGACAGCAAAGGATCCTATGACAGACGGGATGAGGCGCAAAGAAGAAACAATGCAGGTGCAGGGCTCTCAGCACGGGAAGGACGCCGAATACCGCTGCCAATCGCTCATCGCCAATAAAATGACGTCACAGAGAAAGATTACTATAAAAATAAATTATTTACTTGAGCATCTGGAAATGCGACAGGCAGGGAAAACAGGATCACAACAACCATCTTCCCGCACATTCAAAACACAACATTCAGCCCGATCAATCCTAATTAGTTATATCATGGCTAATGCTTACATAACATGGTTCTAAAGATCCAAAATCCAGCTATACCTTTTTTCTGAACGAAGTCTGGCTTCCGCGACGTGGCGTAATGGTGTATATTCAGTGGTTTTAATCATGATAGAGTAAGCTTTTGACATTACATCAGTGCTTAATTTGTGCTTATTGTTTCCGGTGCTGAGCACTGGCATTTATTTTTGACGGCCGGGGCTTGTTCTTCTGCCTCAAGCATTTGCTAAAAGCAAAAGATACATATAGGAAAGAGGGAGTAAAGGAAAAACGAACAAGCATTTGCAATGCAACAGGTCTCGCGTTTCTCCAAGTTAGAGCTATTAGCAGTTGTAAACTCCCAACCGGACTTTTCTTGCCACATTAAACCTATCGGCAAAAAGTGCAATTATCTACGTATCAGGCAAAAGTGCAATTAACTATGTAACAGGGTCGATGTCATGCAAAGCGCTCGACTTCTGCCAAGCGAGATCACGCTGCGAAAAAAGATATAAAGTAATCCACAGACCGGACGAAAAACAGCAAGCCTTGCATGTTTTCAGTACTTGGTCGCTGCGCTCGAGGAGGGCTAATCACTGGAAAAGGCATGACGTATGCATGCCTTCCCCTAAGGAAACCAAGCAGATTTTGAAAGGCAAGCCCACGAACCAATGAAAGACACTGACGTGACATGGGTGGGGCTCCGAGCCCTTTTCTAACTACTAATGCGTCTCACAAGCGAAATGCAGGCGCAAGCGCCTGCGACACTGGCTCGACCCTAAAAATGGTGTTCCATGTGGGTTGGGGCATTGGGCCTCCGGCAGTGAGCGCATGTCTGACTTCCCAAGGGGAGCCTGTGCAGATGCGATTAAGAGCAGCAGGCTCCGGGCGGTGGGCTTGGTGAGCAGAAGAGAGCTGAAACTGCAGCTTTTCCTGCCTACGGTCATACCACCCTGAATGTGCCCGATCTCAGAAACTATGCAGGGTCGGGCCTGGTTAGTACTTGGATGGGAGACCGCCTGGGAATACCAGGTGCTCTAGGCATTTTGCCTCTCGCAGACACTAGGTGCTGCACGTCTTAGCTCAATTACACAGCTTCCTTGCTAATTTCATTTTCAACTTTTTATTTCCTGCACTCTTTTTTTCCTGTCTTAAAAAAAAGAAATAAAAAGAACAGCACATAACACTGAAATACACACTTTCCAAAGGAAAACTTGCAATTATTCTGCACTTTACACTTGGCCCGAGCTGAAGAAAACATTTGCTCCACGACAGGCAAAGGGATCCCTAGCTAAGGCTTTGCTTTCTTGCGGTAAGCATCTGCGTGAGGTCTTAAGACCAGATCTCACTTCTTGTGATGTCATTTCCTGTCAGGTCATGGGTTGTGATGCCACTACCTGTGATTCCAGGTGCGATTTCACACACTGTGGTGTCATGTGCCGTGATGTCACTTGCATAGTGTCTAACTTGGTCAGTCCCCCCACTTATTTTCTTTGAAACTTGTGCCATGAATAAGCCTTAGCCCCCAAGAAATAGTGCTTGAGCCCACTATTGGCAACCAAATGGAAAAAATCAGCACAGCGTGTCGGAAATGTGATAAAAGGACGATGATGTATTCGGTGTGGAAGAATGAAATGAGTTGCAGACACTAGTGTAACAGAGTCCAAAAGCTGAGCATTCCAGAAACAGGGAATAAAAAAAGGAAAGGTGCATACAATTTGAGTTGTTGTAAAAGCATTCCAAAGCATTTTCCAGCATTTCATGGCACTGTAAAAGGTGTCATTAACTTAACGATCCATTTATCGACCACAGAAAGAATGGGTGAGCAGGGCGTGTGCAGAATAAAACCTGTTCAACATAGGAAAACATCCCAGCAGAGAGCACATTACTCACAGTTGCCTCCTAAGCATTAAACTACAGACCTCTGTCTCTTTCAGTTTCACTTGTATTGTAAGAAGGGGCATTATTTTGCATGTTTTTGAGAAAGGATTCCATGATGAAAGATCTGATTTTTTTCAACAACTCCTAAATACTTTCTGTGGGACCCTGGTTTGACAAAAGTAAAGAAAAGGCTGGCCACCCTCTGCCTGTAAGGCATGGTGAATATGTTGCAGATGGCACTTACAGAGTGACAGAGCCTCTCCATTAAGTGAAAAAGGTGCAAGAAGAGGGCCTGCCTTCCCGTTTATTTCGGGATTTGTTAAGGTAGTGTAGAAGAGATATTTCTCCTGGCCAGAGTGAATGGAGGTGATAACGAAGAGAGAACTCCTGCACAGCAGCAACTAATCGTCCTTGGGAGGGGAGAATGAACGCTGCTATTCAGAAGCAGCGTCTACCCTGGTGACTCCTCCTTATCATGCCCTATGGAGGGGTCCAAGGAGGCGCAGCACATGCTGTGTCAGGTCAGGGGTGTCCCTTGTAATTGAGTGTGTGAGAGGGGCCGTCTGATAGTCGTGCTAGGTTGGGGAGGGGCTGCTGCACCCTGTGAAGATGAGAGAATCGGACGTAAGCCAGAGCATTTAACGAGCATTTTCAATACAACGAGTCACGCATTTGCTCGAGTTAGAGCTATTACCGTTGTAAACTCCTAACCGGACTTTTCTTGCCACACAAATGAAAAGAAACAAAAAACGCAGCGCGATTGCGCTGCGTTTTTTTTTCATTTGTGTGACAAGAAAAGTTAGGTTAGGAGTTTACAAACCTGGGGGTGGGGGAATGCAATGCTCTCGTGTTTGCTCGAGTTAGAGCTCCTAGCGTTGTAAATTACTGAGTGGACTTTTCTTGCCACACAGACTGAAAATAAAGAGAGCGAGGGCGAGCTGGCCCTGGAAAAGCCCCCCTCTGATGTTGGTTTATGTTTACAGAGGGAGCTGGTGGGGAGGAGGGACTGAACAAGCACCCACGCTGTTGGGGTGAAACAGGCAAATGCCGAAAAAAAGCCCCTTACAGAAGAGATAAACAGGGCATAGCGTAATTACACAGTACTTTGTGCTGCTCCCAAAGTGAAAAAAGGCAAGACAAAGAGGCAGAACTTACCACTAGCAAGCAAGGATTTTTGAAGGGCACTGCAACTATCAAATCAAAATGCTGGAACTCACTCTATTGTATACTTTAGTATACAGCAGGCCGAACGCTAACGCTCGACCTAAAAAGCGTCACAAAAGGTAGAAAGTAGAAAGCTGCTAGAGTTAGCTGAAGGGGCAGGGAGTGGCTTTATATGGATTGAAGACGCCCGAGATGGCTTTAGGATTACGCCGCCTTAGTATTCCCTGATCGCACATTTAATTGCAGCCGCCACATGTTTAAGAGGAGGGCTTTGGGCATCGGCACATTTATATTTACAAATTAAGCACTACATTACATACGCTAAAGAACTGCCAAACTCCTGTACACAAAACTCACCTTATACGCACCACGGAGGCTGCGGGGGCCTTTGTTATGCCACTGCTACCCCCCAATATTTTTATTATAACAAGTGGCATGTAAATCACAATTTGTATTTGTAGGGAAAACAAGACTTTGATTTGTTTCCATGACATACAGGGTAGTTGGCACATATCTTACAAATCTTTGCACATGATAGCTGAAGTGAATCATATACTAATATATGCGTAAACAATTTTACAGTCAAACACTTTAAACATTCTATTTTTTCTTACCGTAAAACCATGAAACTGCTATCGCTTCTAGGAATACTACTGCAAGGATTGAACACCCAGCACCAAACTCCTCGAGGAGTTTTACCACATATGCTCCTCCCTGGAATTAAACACACAAATTAAAAATGCAATAATGGCCTTGGATATTGTATGCGCAGAAAAGAAATCCCATCAGAGTCCCAAGGGCAATGTTGTTTCCCTCCTGCTGGGCGCTTTTATTGGAACTTTAGTGTAGACATCAGATTGAGCTAAGCAACATGACCAAATAAACCTGTGGTTTATGTGTAGGCGGTTAGTTTTACTTTCTTGACGGTTCTTCGTGTTAACATTACATAACGAATACAAAGATTACAGGATCACATAAGATTGGATGGCATTTTTTTTTAGGGTATTATGACTTTGTTCAGATGAAGTTCCCGAAATCCATTTTTTAAACAATGAAAGCTAAGGGGCAGTTTTAAGAGCCCCTAGCGCCTCTTGCACCACATTAGCGTAATTTTTTTTATGCTAATGTGGCCCAACGAGGCCCAAATCACCGCACCAAACTTAGAAAGTGGCACCATGCATGCATTGCGCATCTTTGTAACCTTTTGCTCTACATTATGCATGTGCCAGTTAGGGGGCCCAAAAAAATGGCCAAGAGATTTCTTTGCGTCATTTGTTTTGGCACTTTTAATGCCTGCTCAGAACAGGCGTTTAAAGGAGGCACACTATTGTTTACAACGGGCCTCAATGGGCTTTGCAGGATTAGTGTCAACATTTTTTATGCTAATCCTGCAAAGCTCTGATGGCTCTAGTGTAAAAAATGTTGCCATTAGTTCCCTTAATTACGGCCATTGTGCGCTGTATCTTAGGTACGGTACACACATGGTGGCGTTAGAGAGGCGCTAAGGGGGCGCAAGAAAAGTGGCGCTGCACTGGGTGCAGCACCACTTTTCTTAAATCAGGGCCTAAATGTATGTATGTAGGAAATGGTTTGTGTTAGCTTCATGCTGCAAACCTCTGCACTTCAGACGAGTTACTCGGACTCTAATGAGAGCATGTCAGAGACTGGTGGGAATTTACAGCAAATGCCAGTGACATTATAAATCTCAGACGTTTTGTGATGTGTTGCTTTTTAAAACACAATCCTCTTTCTAATACATACCCTCATTTCCTTTTAATTTTGATAACTTAACCATTCAGGTAATCTTTTTTTAAGCAAATAAGAGCAAAATTATTTCATTGCCTCGTCAGTAGTATTTTAGGTTTTGTAAGTTTCTGCAGCTGATTAGAAAATTAAATAATAGTAACAGTTTAATTAAGTGTATGTAAATAATAAAGCAAAATTGAAAATTGCAATTTTAAAAACGTTTAGTAAATGTGAAGGAATTTGCAGTTTGAGGCTAAAAATTAAGGTGGGGTCCTTAGATTGATTTGTAGGAGCAGCGCAAATGTAGTAAGCAGTATGTTGTAGAGACGATGGGTGGCTCCAATGAGATTTTGAAAAGCCCCAGTCTTCCCACTAAAATGAAAATGTTGTTTTAAAAAAAAAAAATGTTTGTATTTGTAACTTTATTTATATAACGTTTGCTACTTCTGTTGAGGCGTTAAAGCGCTTTTCGGTAGGTAACCCGCTACTCCGGAACCCAAAGGATTAGTGGAGGACTAGTATAGGGAAACATTAGTTGTTAATTTGGGTGCTCAACATGTGAGTTTGTTAGTTTGATTGAATAGACTAAAGGAGGGATGTGTCTAGAAAGTGTTATTTGGGAGATCATAGGAGTAAGATGAGGTTTGGGATAAGTCAAAGGAGGGATAGAGGAGGGAAGAGTCTTGAAAGAGTTATTAGGGAGATCAAAGTAGTGAAATTAGTTTTAGGATGAATCAAAGGAGGGATAAAAGCGGAAATAGTCAAGGAAGGGTTATTTAAAGAGACCATAGTAGTAGAGTGAGGTTTGCGATGAGTCAGAAAGTGGAGGTAGAGGATATATTGATAGAGATATAAGATGAGACAGAATAATGTATTGGAGAGAGTTGAAGGTTTTTTTTTGTTCTACAGCAGGGGTAAATTTATATATATATATATATATATATATATATATATATATATATATATATACCAAGCTGAATAGAAAGAATACACTTACAAGGAAAATAATTGATACTTTTTTTATTTTTTATTTATATATTTTATTTTTCAATTTTCTCAATGTTTCAATAGTGAAGCACTTAGATGCAGCTGTTAGGATTACATTTACATATTCTGATAAAATTAAACAGATACCATTTAGTCAAAGAACTAATATGAAAGAAATCCAGTGACCTATATACATGTTAAGCATAAAGTAATATATGTGTGTGTCTATATATATCCATAAGTGATTGGGGCTCAAACCTAGCCCAGTTCTTTAAAAACAATTGTACAGTCTATTCCATTTTAAGGACTTCCCTTAGAAGGTCTATTCTCCAAAACATGATGTAATGTCATACTCTTTCTACCTCAGTGCAGCCTCCACCAACACGACCAACAGGTCAGTGAGACCACTTGAAAGTAACCTTGCCTTGACATTGTTACTCAGTCAGAATCCACAGTGCAGAGAAGTCACAGTGTCTGATATGGATCAGCTTTTGCAGAAAGGCCTAAGAGAGTACCAAATGCCATATTTACAAACCCCTCCCCATGCCTCCTCATTTGCTGGGGTTCTTATCTTTCTGATTGTGACTGATGATAGGATGGGTCATTAAGAAGAGAGAAGTGGGCTCTGGGCCCCCCTTGCTGGTGCTAATCAAGCAAAATTCCATATACAGAATGAACACAATACTCAGGAAAAGTACGACTGCACATGCGTGCATTTCAAGCCAAGTTACTAAAAGTATCCAAATTGAAGAACACTTACTGCCACCAAACTCACAAGCTAACTTAAGAGTCCATCTATATTTTATCGTTATGAGACAGGGCACAACAAAGGGTATACTGATTGGTCGTGCTGAGCACTTAGCTGCCCTACATTCATTTTTGGCTCTTGAAATATCCTTCTTTGTCTCATAGCTTCATATCAGGTCAAATTGAAAGGTGACAAAAAAGAGACCTGTACCCTTACTGGAGTCTTAACATTCGTCTTCCTATTGTGTACATCTCCCAGTGAAACCCTAGAGTCAGACACAGACACAGAATCAGAGCAGGCCTGCATTCAGAAAGGCTCTCATGAGAGAAGAAGAAAACAGAATTAATCAACCAGGGCACACGGGCACAAACATTCTAAACTCCAGAGTTCGAAACTGAAATAAACTATGGGACTAGGCAATTGGATTTTGTGAATTAAGTAAAATATTTCATCATCTGCATACTTGTGTGTTACTTTGATGAATGCTTGTTTCTGTATTTTTGTGTAATGTTTTGAGGTTCTAATCATCCAAGTTGCTAAAGCCGTGATCCCCTGCTTCTAGGAATGATTTAGTGGGGTCCCGCATTCCAACAATGATTAAGTAGGGTGTCCACAGAAGTCAAAACTTTAAGAACTACTGACCTATTGTATATGTCACTCCTTAGCTCCACTTATTGAGATATTTATTAAATATCTACTTTATGTGACATTGCTTTCTATTTCAAACTATTAATCGTAAAACTTTTACCGACTCCCTAAAACACTTACAAATATGCCTGAGTAGGAAATAAATGGGAGGAAAATGCACCTTTTACTAGTCCGTTGTTATAAAACATGAAATAAAATGATGTGTTTTAGCACATTTGTGATTTTATACATAATTTTATATCCTATACATCGTGGTACATTAAATTGTAGTAAACCTCCTCAGCATTCTTATATAGTCTCTAGATTGTCACTAGATGTTGTGATTATTTTAATCCATGTCAGAGAAATACAAATAAACACACGCACCACACACACATGGATATACAGATAGGTGTTTCTCTCTGTGTGTATATGATACCCCGTGCAAGCAAATCTCTCTTTGTTCGCTGTATGAGTGTTCCAATTATGGCACACACTATCTGATGGATACTTCTATCTGCAATTTCGTCACCTGCTGAATAATCCCAGGCATCGGACTGAATCTGAAAACTTCAAAGCTCTCAAAACACCAGTAGGGGAGCTGGTTTCATGTTGATGCCAGAAGTGACAGCAGATGACATCTCTGAAGCAATATAGCACCCACCCCGGCACATCAGTCAGTTCCCTTTTTTCCACCTCTTTGGTGCGTATACGAAGCGTACTGTCTGAGAGTTGTGTGAGCTTTCCACATAAACTTTTTTTTGTGCATTGTGACCATGTCTCCCCCAAAACGGCCTAGTCAGCGACCTCGCACATAGGTTTGTGAAGTACATCTGGGCCTCAAGCCTGTAGAGATTGTGAGAGACAGATGTCTATCACTGACCCGCATTCCATCTGACCCGTGTGCCTGTGTATGACCACCACTCCAAATTCCATGACTCATGTCTTAGCATGCACTCTAAAGCTGCCAAATAGCAGGGAGCTAAGCTCTTTATTGGTTGAGCCCACGATGACAAGAGAAACTGACATGCTTGAGGGCCCATTCAAGGGCACTATCCTCACTTTCCTCCAGCAATCAGAAGATGCATGGTAAGCACTAGAAACACAGATAATGCTCCTCAGTGCCTTCTGACCCCTACAGGACCATCATCTTTGAAACTGGAGTTGGCCGAGGTAGAGCCGGTAGAGCCATCTCCCCTGAGTTGCTGTGCTCCAACTCCACAACCGAAGCCTGCCCAGGTTCACTTGGCATACTCCCGGCACCACCTCTGGCGTATCCAGACTTCCCAGCACGAACTCCAGCTACCTGGTCTTCCCAACACCCACTACAGACCCGATGGTGATTCTTCAAGCTGTGTTTAAAATTTTTTCCTAGGCTTCGGCTCAATCGAGCCCAGTGGAACCACATGGCATAACACTGTTCGTGTCCTGATGCTGTTGCCTTCAAACCTTCCTTCTGTTCCAACTCCTTTCAATCCAGCACATAAGTACACCACTTCACCTCTACCACTGGCATCGTGGCCAGCTTCAACTCAGAAGCCACCAATGCCACTACCTCCTCTTCACTCATTGGGCCACTCACTAAAGTAGCCTTTTAAAACATGTCTTAGGCCTGCCACTGCAGCCTGTAGTGCAGTTTTGAACTGCCATTTTGACCTGGCAAAATAAAGATTTTGCCAGGCAGGCCTAAACCTTCCTTTTTAATACGATATGTCACCCCTAATCTAGGCCCTAAATTCTCACAGGGCGGGGTGCACTGTATTTTAAAAATAGGACACATGCTTAAGCCTCCTAAAATCATTTTTCATTGTTGCAAGATCTCTCCCATTGACTAACACTGGGTTACTTTATTATATCTGATCTATAGTGATAACTTTGGATTCGGGGCAGATAAAGATATGCTGTTTACACTCAAATGAACTGTAAATTAATGATGAAGTCATATTTCAAGTTACAATTCTGAAAATGCTACCTCTAAAAAGTTGGCAAATTCTTGTCCTAACCATTTGTGACTTCTGCTGGTGTCCTGGGTTACATAACTGTGAATGGCCTTGGGGCTTGTGTATTCCTTCCAGACAGTCACACACAGAAGTTTTAGGTGTGGACAGGATGGACCACCCTGACAGCATGGCTGGGAGGAACTGCAGACCCTCATGCACTTCAAAGGGCTTTGCCTCACAAATGCACCAGAGGAATATGACACCAGGCCTACCTGCCTTTTGTCACCCCCAGACAGTTTGGAGCCTTGATAGGGGAAGGAAAGAACTTTCCAGAACCAGAGCCTTAGTCCTTCTGGCCTTTGCTGGCGTGAGCCCCTGATCCTTTTGGGTAGCATCAGGGTGTACTCCTCTGCAGGAAAAGGTGAAAATCATTACATTTTAGGCTCCTCATGACCGTGAAAGGGGCAGTTTTTGCCAAGACTTTGCTGCTCTCATGACCACCAACGCGAAGCTCAAGTGAGACTTGTTCTTTGCGCTAAAGTGAACGCCAGTGATAACTGGAAACACACTTCAAGCTACAGCTATGATAACCCATGGTGATCACCAATGTGAAGCTTATGCAACGATCATCTGCGACACCTGACCGGCTCTTCGTGCTACGACGACGGCAGCCTGCGATGCCTGTCATGCTCTTCATGATACATCGATGACCATCCACGATACTGTCCCTACTTTTCACGGCCTCCTACGCCTCAAATTAATCTCTTTGGGACAGTCTTAGAAGATAGCACTTCAACTGGGCTAGCTAGGTCCCTGTCTTCGAGCTGTGCACCATTGTGGTCGGCCTGAACTTGTGATTTTCCCCTGGTCTAGCGCATCCAATTGATGCTTTTCGCTTTTAGGCACTCTTTTCACTAAAAACTTTATAATTGAACATCTCTGGATTTTTGTCTTTCTTGTGTCATTTTATTTCTTAAGATTTGATCTATGTTCCTTAATGGGTTTGGGATTTTCCTTAGGTTGTGTTTCAGTTTATTTCTGTTAGAAGTGCTGCATGAATACACGTTGCTTACAAGTTAAGCCTGGCTGCTTTTGTGTCTAGCTGCAAGAGGGTGAAGCAGAGATTAATTTAGGGACTTTTGTGGTTCATCCTGACAAGGAATGTACTTGTTGCTGGAGCAGGGCTTCCACCCCTCTCAGCCAATACCCACTTCTTACAGGCCTGGATACGTCCCCAGAGTTAGAAATGGACTTTCCTAAGGGTCCCCTGACCCTAGAAGTCATGTCTTTCCACTCTGTGGTGAATTATGCATCCGAAGTACTGGGCTTTCAACTCCATCAGTGGATGTCGAGAACATGGTCCTGCCAGAGATCCTCTAACTAATGATTCCTTGCTGGAAACTGTTTTATCGGCATGAGAGAAGCCCAGCTCAGCACCAGCAGTGAATAGGGTAGTGGTGAGATGTTATCGGCCAGCACTGGGAGGCCCTCCCTTCCTGCCAGCACATCCACATCCATCCCCAAAAAGTCTTGTCATACAAGCCTCTTGTTCTACGGGCTAAGTATGGGGCACCTGTCCTACAGTACCATCTGACAAGAAATCAAAGCGTATGGAAGCTTGAACCAAGAAAGTCTTTTTCTCAGAAGCATGGCAATCAAGTTTCTTAATGCCACTTGCCTTTCCGTGAGATATATCAGCAGGTTCCCTGCATCTGCCAGAAGGCGCACTTCAGTGAAGTGATCAAAATTGCACAGAAACCCTCACACAACCTAATTAAATCTGGTCTTGTCACTGCAGATTCAGTAGCTTGTGCCATGGAGAACAGAATAATAGTCCATCGCCATGCTTGGCTTTGTGCTTCAGGCTTCTCTTCAGACATGCAGGCTATCATTTTGGATCTACCTTTTAATGGAGCATGTTTATTTTGTTGAACTAGCAGATACTGTCTTGGTGCATTTAAAGGCTATCAAGGCCACACCCAGGTCCTTAGGCCTGTAGAACTCCAGACTCTAAATGACTACTGACAATTTTGCCGCTTTGAGAATTATTTCCGTCGACAGCACCAGATCTTGCAGTCTCAGGCACACCAGCCCCAAAGTCCCTTAGGTCAGGCAGCACATCAGCAAAGCCAGAAACATAGGCCGTGAACACCTACTTCTGGCCTTCTTTGCCTCATCTTCTTCCCCTGCACCATCAGAAAGGCAGGCCTAGTTTGTGTGTCTGTGGGAGGGAGAGTGAGCTCCTTTCTACCAGCCTTGAAGGCAACTACTTCAGACCAGTGGGTCATTCACAACATAGATGCCTCCTCTTGAGGGTGGAATGCTCATTTGGAGAATCAGAAGATAAGAGGCCTCTGGTCCTAGAAGAGCAGGTGCTTCGTATAACCTTCTGAGTGTGATTTGGCAGGTGCTCAAGGCCTGTGTCTTCTCTATCCAAGGGTGGTCTGTCCAGATCTTCACAGAGAATACAACCAAGAGGTGGTACATGAACACGCAAGGGGGTGTGTGGTCTCAACTCTTATGTCAAGAGGTATTGAGAATGAGGTCTTGGGCACATCATCAGGGGATCTTGTTGACAGCCAATCAACTGGTGGGGTCTCCAAATGGCAGCGTAGACAGCTTGAGCCAGTGTCATCTTGCCAATCACTAGTGGCATCTTCTACCAGGGGTAGTCCTAGACAAATTCAGCACATGGCGCAATCATCAGGTGGTATGTTCACTTACTCTGGAAATGCTCAGTGCTGCCAGCTCTGTGCTCCCCAGCATCTGTTGAGGGAAGCCTTGGGGGATGGGTTTCTGTTTAGGGGGAACTTTCAGCTACACTACACGTTTCAATGCATGCCCTTGATTACTCCCTTCAGCTCCCTCCAGAGGTGTTGGATGTTATTCTTCAGCTCGTCACCCATCTGAATAGTTTTGTATCATGGTGCGCAGACAACAGGTTGAATCCCTACAGGCCCAGTTGTCTCAAATCCTGCAGTTCAAACTCGTTTTCTCAGAAACAGTGTGTAGTGGGAACTATAAAAGGGTACTTGGCTTCATTGTCAGCATTCCTCTGTCTCCCAGATCAATCTTCCTTGGTCCATTGTGATGTACTTTCTTAAGGGGCGGACTAACCTGTATCCACCAACTTGTTATTCCCCACTGGGACTTAAACCTGGTTTTGACTTTTTTTATATGGTCACCATTTGAGCCCCTTCATTGTTGTCAGTTGCAGTTGCTAACTATGAAGATAGTGTTTTTGTTGCAAGGCTGTGAGTTACAAGCCCTGAGTACCCACCTACTTTTCACATCCTTTTTTCCTGACAAGTTGATGTTGTGAACCAGGGCAGCTTTCCTTCTTAAAGTTGTGACTCCATTTAATTTGGGCCAATCCATCACCCTTCTCACTTTCTTTCCACTGCCTCATTAAACAAAGGAGGAAATCCAACAAAAAAGTGACTGTATCACTTCGATCCTAGGCAAGCGGCCAGTTTTTACTTTAACCACACTGAGAATATTAGAGCTGATGGCAAACTCTATGTTGGGTATTGTAGTTCTAGAAAAGGAAAAGCAGTCCTGGAGAGGAAGTTACCCCTATGAATAATTTTCTGTACCAAACCTTGTTCTGCTGTTGCCAATAATGAACCGTATGAGGGAATCAAAGCTCATTCCACCAGAACCAGTTCATTGTCTTGTGCCCTTGCAAGTGGTGTTCTGTTTGCAGACATCTGGAAGGCAGCTATGGGGACATCCTTACACATCTTTGCAAAGGATGCTGAAGGGCACATGGATGAGCTTTATGGCAGATCTGGAATGCAGGATTTCGTAACATAATCAACCATCAGTCCTCTTCTTAGAAAGGCACAGCTTGGGAATCTATTCAACGGGATAACAAATCTGCAGGTAGACGTATCCATCACCAGAAAGATCATTGCCAAAGTTAAGTAACTTTTTCTTTCGGAATTGCTTACTAAAACATGTAAAATAAAAGAGAATATATGCTCATATTTACTTACATAGGTAAGAGTGCTCAGAGATCCCAGAAAGCATACAATTACGAGCCCCAGAACGAAGAACTCTCTCCGCTTTGCAAGGATATGTGGATATTCATCCATAACTGCTGTAATCACTGCTTCCAGCCCTCCAAACTGCAAATACAAAAGTACTATGATATCAACTCGAAAACCCATCATAATAATGGCTGTGCAAAATCTTTATGGAATATCCTCAGCCATTGTAAAGCTGCTCTCAACCTGTCTTCATTTTTTATTTTCATACTTTACTTTTATGTACAGAAACCAAGCATGATTGTATTTCTCTCAACTTTGCAACAAGAGCTTCTCATTTGAGACCCACGATATTATGATCCTCGTGATGACAGATGTCACCATATCCGTCTTTGCATTTGGTCATAACACAGAGCACTGGTCATATAAATAAAGTTTGAAAAAAAACATTAGTATTAATTTAGCATAATGGTCATGATTTCTTTAAAACTACTGGTTCTTCCCCGATTCATTGCACACTGGAGTTTGATAGAGGACACAATGTAGTTCATCTCACTCTTTTCCACTTTTCCACCCGATTATTTGGTATTTCTACCTAAACTTTCAGTACAGTTTCCCCGATGTATCTGCTTGGATACCACGAAGTGGTTCTACTGAAATCCGGACGTCTTGATGATGCTATGTCCTGTGATTTGAATATAAATGTGCTTTACAAATAAACATGCCTAACTAGCCATGTCCTTTTAGAACTAACTACACGCCAAGTTACAATAGGCAATAGTTGTTGATGTGCCTGTGCAGAACACATAACTTGGGGCTCATCAGAGCTGGGTAGTTTCAAAAAATCAAAAATTGAGTTGGTGTCCTGGCTATCCAGAACATATTTTTTCCACTTCCTGTAGGGGCTAGGATATACTTTGCTTATGGTGGCATTTTAGTGCTGTCTCTATTGATTAAAACACACACACTGGAACACCAGCTGACATGGTATTGGAAGGCTTGTCCTTTTTTGGGTGGGCCTTCCAGTGCCATGTCAGTTGGCTGTTTCCTGTTTGCAACAAGAGAGGGGCTGATCAAAAATGTCTGTCACAAACTGGGGAAAAACTCACAGCATGTCAGATATATTGAATTTTTGTTTTCTGGCCAGAATTATTTGGTCTAATGGATGCTTCTACCTGCAGGTTCCTTACCTGTACAACCCCAAAAGTCGGACTGGATCTGGAAATTTCGAAGCTCAGGTCAGCCCATAGGTAGCAGGTGCTTCCTTCAGACAATGACAGAAGTGATGTCAAGCTATATAGCGTCCACCCCTGTGTACCACTGGCGGTTCACTTTTTTCTGTGCCTTTGATGCCCATCCTCAGCTCTCTCTTTTTCTTTGATGGGTTTTACCTCAATTCCCTAAAAATATTGTGCAGTACTTATGTCTCCTCCGAAAATGTCAGGATTTCAAACCCCGTATGGACTGTGAGGCACAGATGCCCATTACGGACCCACTCTCCATCTGTCTCTGGAGCCTGGGGTCAGACTACAACTCCCAGGCATGTGCTTCTTGTAGCACATGAAGCACTCTAATGGAAAGTCCTCGTAGCTCTCCATAACCCACAGGGTCTTCACCCTGGGAGCCAGAGTTGGTCAATTTGACTCGGTGTTTAATCCTCCAAGCAGCCCTGCCGGTGACTCCACTAGACCTAGCGCTGAATAAACCTCCAACCTCTCTGGATCATGTGGCGCTGGGCCAATCCTCTCCTGTAGTATTGACGCTGGTGCCAGCCTTCCTAGACTGGGATACAGCAGCATTAAAAAAAACATTATTTGTTTTTTAAAGAGAACAGAACAGTCGGGTGCCATGCCACAACCATACAGGCATTTCCAAAGAGTCTTCACAGAAGAGTACAAAGCATGCAATGCCTCGAACATCAGAAATACAGGAAGGTCAGGGGGAGGTCCCCAGAGACATCCACACCGCGGGAGCCTACAATACAGAATGCTCAGCAGCAAGGGAGACACCACACCATAGCATATATTTTTAGACATACTGCTTGCATGAGCACATCCTATTAAACAGGCCACCCATCTTCTGGTCCCAGATCATAAGAACTTATCCAAGGTCCCCATACTTTACCAAATTTGCACGGACACCCTCTGCTCTTACAGGTCTCTGCAGCCATATGCGTGTCCATTCCTGTCCTCCATTCCACAGTGTTGGAACCTCCGGTACTCTCTAGTGCTTGGCCATGTCCTTCTTTGCCACAATGAAACCAAGGTTACAAAAAAGTAGTTTTCCCTCTGGACATCTACCTCAGTCAGCATCCCCAAAAGAACGTATTTTGAGTCCACTGGAACGTTCACCTCCAGGATAGCCTAGAGGTCGCAGATGACTTTGACCCAGTAGGTTTGTACAATGAGCCAGCCCCGAAGTGTGTGCAGGAAATCACCTCTTGTTCAAGTGCATTGTTTTCAGTATGGGAAGACTGCTTTTCCCATCTTATGCAATCTAGATCTGTCATAGTATACCCAGTGGAGCACTTTAACCTGCATTAATCGAAGCCTAGCCTTTTTTGCTACTTCCCAAGAAAACATCAAGGTCGCTACCCAGTCTGTGTCATTAATCTCTCCTATGTCGGTCACCCACCTTTATGGCAATCTGCACAGCATATCAGGCATATTATTATTGAGTGTTTTGTAAGTGTGCGATAAATCCTTGTTCCCGAGCTCCCCCATGAGTAGCCTCCCTTAGAGCGGCAGCGGTATGTCTAAAGTGTCCAACCCTTCAGCCGTTCAGTCGTGGTGCAAACTTCAATTATTGGTTCTGATAGAGGTGGTATTCCCTCCTAAGAGAGGGGAAGGGCATTAAGTCCCCGTCTTCCAGAATATCGCCAACCTTGGAGATGCCTATTATATCACAAGCTTCAAACCCTTGCAGCTTTCCCAATTTCCACATGATGCCTCCTTCCCATGAAGGCTTTTCTTTGGTCACCATAGACACCCAGCACATACTTCTGGTGGCCTTCCTCCAAGCCTCCAGCATCACTTGTGTCACCGGCAGCAGCCTGCCTGACCCGACCCTTCCATATTATAGTGCAGAAAGGAACGTAGTAGCAGCTAGGCCCTCTCTAACATATAGGTTCAGTGATTTAGTGGTGCAAATAGCCAATCGTTAATTGGTGTCAAATGTGCTGCCCAGTAATAAGCCTTCACATCTGGGAGAGATATCCAACCATTGTAGGAGTTTTGCTGCAGCGGCTGTACTACTACTAAGGGGTGGCTCTAATTCCACATTGGCAGTCTTACCTCCCTGCCTATAGTAGTAAACATCTCCTCCAGAATTTTATAAAATGTATTCCGGAGGTTAGAGCAATTTGGGAAGTGCAGTCATCTTGAAAATGGCAGCCTACCCCAAGATGGCCAGTGGCAGCCCACTCCCAAAAAACTAGTTAGCACCCCCCTGAGGTTGGCGGCAAGATATAGGTCTCTGTCCGGTGTTACTTGTATACCCAGGCTTTTAAAGCCCATTGTTTCCCCCCACAGCCTACCCGGTATAGCGTCCGGGTCAGAGGGTCCATACAGTTGAAACAGCACTGACTTCCCCCAGTTTACTGTGTACCCCAAGCAAATACTAAACATATCTGTGGCCTAGAAGATGGTCAAGATTGTGTCTGTATGCTCATTGACATAGAGGAGAATGTTATCTGCATAAAGTGAGATTTTCTCCTCTGTCGGAGTGGAATCTGAAACCCGGAAACCTCGTATGGTTGGGTGGGCATGGATCATACATGCCAGTGATTCTATTGTAAGAGTGAGCAAGAGGAGTGAGAGGGGGTATTCCTACTGGGTCCCTCACTCTATCGGGAATGGCGTAGAGAGGCCACCATTTACACTCACCACCACGGTCAGGGCTTGGTACAACAATGCTAACCACTGTTTGTACGTAGGGCCAAAGCCGAATTTCACCTTTGTTTACTGAAGATAGGGCCAGTGTGTTACATCCAATTCTTCTCCACAAGCAGTGAAAGAAGGATATGGGGCATCTCCCTGCCTTGTACTTCTGCCCTACAAATGCGTAACCTCCATAAATTGAGCCTGGTGGATCTGCTTAGCTTGAAGCCTGATTGGTCTCCATGTATCAGCAAAATTATAACCTTCAATAGCTTAGTCACCAGGATCGTGGCCAACACCTTACCCTTCCTCAGGACTATGTCCGGATATTCCATTCGCAGCACCTCAATTTTCCTGAGGGTCTGTGGATTTAACTGGTTCTGGTTTGAGTCCTCCAGGTCTCTCAGCTGGCGCTCAAATTCTTCTGTCTCTTCTACCTTGCGTCGTTTTTTCCTTGCAAGTATATTCTGTGCTTGGTCTCAAAGAATAGGGACTCCTTAAGGATTTTGAGGGTCCTGGGCCAAACGTATTTTGGGGGCCCCAGTTGGGAATAGCTTTGAATGTATGATCTAATTTCAGCTCTTTCATGCCCTGTTTGGTCAGGTCACTGACTGTGCACAGACTCACTCATCCAATTTCAAAATGTGTTTACATCTAATATTCAGGGATAGTCAGTGACATGTTTTCAATATTGTAACACAGCAGAAGCTCATTAATATTTCTGCAAATAATCTCTGTGATACCATTCCATGTCTCATATGCAAGGTCCTGTTTTGATCTAAAAGTAACTTTTTTATGGCTGTTGCCTGAAATATAAGCACAACATTTCTCTGCAAAGTGTATGTAATAGACTCTCACACATCACCCACAGTAAAAATAAATTACAGGAAAACTGTATTTTTATGGGCCATCAGGGTAAGACTCTTTAGAACAGAGTTGACTTTATCAGGGCCCCCCCTGAAAAGCTGAGGCCCTGGGCCAGAGCCCAATTTGCTCATGATTTAAAATGTCTCTGCCAAAGAACAGTTTTATATGCCTCCCAGAGCGTCAAGACTGATTCCACAGAGCCCTCATTTTCAGAAAAATAAAGTTCCATATCTATTTGTATTTTTCAGGCTGCCTCCACATCTCTCAGATCCCACTCGTTTAGTTTCCATCCTGTAGTCCCCACTCCTTGTTTTTTTCCCACTGAGACCCAGAACAGCGAGTAGTCATACAGCCGCCATGCCAAATATTCTGCCCGGAGCAACTCACCACCCTCACCCACGGGGCGAAAGCATAGTCCAGTCTAGAGAAGGCCCTATGCACCCCAGAGAAATATGGGTATTCACTCTCACTAGGACCAAAACACCCCCAAAAATCTGAGATCCCCGGAGTCGCCACAAAGAGCACTAGTGGCATTTCGTGTGTCTGCGCCGCTACTTGCCTAGAACAGTCGAAGGGGAAGCCACAATGTCATTAAAGTCCCCTTCTAGTATGTGTAGGGAAAAGTTTGCTTTGATGAGTATGGGGGCCACTTTCTCTGATGTAAGAGCATGTAGTCGGGGTGTATACACATTAACCATGATGATATCCGCTCCCCCCCACAACCCGTGGATTCAGACATATGTTCCATTTGCATCTATCCAAGTCTGGGTGACCCGAAAAGGCAATGGTTTTTCCAATCAATATAGCCACAGCCCTAGAACCCGAGGTGAATCCTGGGTGCGCCAGAGTTGTGTATGCTCCCCTACTTAGGAATGGGCAGTGTGTCCCAGTAGGTGTGTTTCCTGAAGAAGGATCACATCAGGCCTAAATGTGGGTATGTACTGTGTTACCAGTCTCCATTCCACCTTACTGCCAAGCCTGTTGACATTCTAGGGCAATTCTGAGAGTTGTGTGTCACCTAGGGACCTATCGTGCATTGTGGACATAGTGTTACCTGTAGCCTGATGGATGTCTCACCCTAGGGCTGCATGCTATTCTGCTATCCCTGCCTCCCTTGATTATTAACTCAACACAATAACAGCAAACCCCAAAACGTATGCCCCGTACATCCTTCCCACCTCCCACCACTCCACGCAAGTGCATACCCACTGTAAACAAAACATAACTACTAGCAAGCAGGATCTGAGATATCTGTCGGCCACACACCAGTCCATCGCAATGCCCTAGATTAAGGTACACACAGCAGTCTGGCTACTGCCTCTCCCACTACACGCAACACCCACCACACGTGGGATACCTTCCAGACAGCAAAGACAACACACCAAGAACTGTATCTCCATTGTCCATACAGTGTCGCCCCATGGAGCCCTACCAGACCCAGTCTGAATTAAGAGTCCACAGGATCATTTGTCTCTCTGTTCACCAATTCAGGTTTAGATGCTGCGCTATCCAAGCTATGTCCCTGTTCGTCTTTCATTGTATGCCAGATCGCTGTTTCTTCACTACCTACCAAAGTGGTCTGGGGTCCCCGAGCAAGCACCTCTCCTTCCGAGTCAGTTATCCCATTGCCTCCAGCATGGCTACCTCCCTCCCTCTGTGAGGGCCTCCCCCCACCTTTCCTGGCTTGGGATTTCATCTTCCTTGTCGTGGACCAAAGTTTAGGCCAGGCCTCCAGCCCCCTGTGGCCAGCGGCCTTCTGTGGCTGCCCCTGCACAGCCCGAAGCTGGGGCCGCTCCTCTACTGTCCACAGGCGTGAGGAAGAAAAAAGCCTTCTCTTGAAATTGTAACTTCAATTTAGCAGGGAAGAGTAGCATATACTGCAGTGGCAGGGATCTCAGCTTGGCCTTTACTCATCGAATGCCTTCCTCTGCTTCAGTACTTCCCTTGAGCAGCCTAGGAACAGCATATTGGTTGAGGTGTAGTATTTGACTACCCCTTTCTGTCTCACCTCTTTAAGAATTGTATCCCAGTCTTGAAAGTTCTGGAAACGTGCAATTATCGGGTGGGAAGGGGAGGCACGAGATGGAGGCCTAACACTGAGTGCTCTGTGTGCCTGCTCTATGACGAAGCATGTGAAGAAGTTTTTGGCCGTAAAAGTGGAGTAGAGCCTCTGTCCCAGGAATTACACCATGTTGCCCCTCTCAACCCCACCAACCTCAGATTGTTTCTCCTCATCCGATTTTCAGCATCGTCTACTTCTATGCAAGATCTTTAGTGATCTCCTTCACCTCTGCCATCTCCCTCCCAAACGTGTGTGCCATGTCTACAAGTCACATGGTCTGCGATATTGTGAAAGTCTTGCCTCAGGAGGAATGCTTTGGACCGGACCTCTCAAATCCTGGATTCCAGGGCCTCCCTGAAGCAGGGATGCATTGTCTGGCAACAGGGGGCAGCCAGATCGCCAAGGGGACCTCTACCTTGGTGTACTGATCTATTATACCATGACGAAGCGGCTTTGGGTCGTTGTCCTTCACCAAATTTATTGAGGGGGATCCACTCTTGCTGGCATTTGTTCCACTTACTTTTCACTGAGATGGTGGGAAAATAGAGGGACTGGCTCTCTTGTAACTCCACTGCCCCCCCCACAGCAATAATGCCCAGCTCCCCTCTCTTGCTGATTCCCCCCCAAAGACCCCTTGAGAAGCATTAAAGGAAGGGGGGCAAGGGGGCAAAGGTTATTACGTCCTCTTATGGTGTTAAGTGTCACACCGGGTGTGTCCCCTTGGTCGTGATGTCCTCCAGGTGCAGGGGCGAGGAAAGTGGGCTCCCTTGCCTTGTCGCAATTGCTCCCCGGAAGTCCACTTTCCAAGGCGATGTCTCATGCGCTCAAGCCTCCCAGTGATCCATGTACTGGCCCCTCATCAGACTCTGTGGGCCCACAGTCGCCTTCAATGAAGGGGGAAAGGGAATGCAGGAGGAAGCCCAGCTTGTCAGGGCTGTTGTGGGAGGAGAGCAGTTTCCTTACAGTGCTCTCCTCAATGTCCCAGTCAGGAACAGTGATTGTGTCTTGATGTGTGGGCCCCCAGAGCTGGGTCTCCCGCGGCCACTCCAATGCCATGTTTTTCGGTGCTTGCACAATCTCTAACCGGCCACTTCCCTGACCCTTAGTATCTTCTTTGTGTGCAGCTCCACCTGGGCTCTCATCCGTGGCTCGTTCTTGCACCCAGGGGCACACAAACTGGGTGTGGAGGGCTCTGCTCTATCTCGGGGTGGGCACAGGGGACCTCACTGCTCCCAGCATCAGGGTGCAGGTCAGGCGGCTGCCATCTTTGCTTTTTTCTGACTGCTCTTCAGCAAGGCCTGCAGCCTGTCTCATGGCCATTCCAGCTGTTGCAGGGCAGCAATATTAACTTTTGGGTCAAATACTACTCCCCACTGGGTGAAGGCTGCTATTTTGGGGGGGACTGATGGCCCCGGGGGGTCAGGATCTGTTTAGGATTATTACGTATGGATGGAGCTCCATGGGAATACATCTAGCCCAATATCTTGCTAGCCACTTGCCCCCTCCTTCAGAATTTTTGAACGAAATGTATTCCATCTTCGCGAAGGCATTGATGATGTCCAGCACCCCTTAGGGCCTATCGACTTCTTATGGCTACCAGATGTTCGTTCCTATGGCCCGATGCCGTTCTCTGCCATCCCATCGGATCTAACACCAACGGCACACTGTTTCGACCCAGCGTTCCACTGCATGGCGCCACAAAGCAGATCCCCCAGAGAGGTCATGTGGCTTATTGAAAAGAAGAAGTACAGGAAGAGGCTCCATGACATCTTCTGGATGGACTTAGATACTCAGAATCTTTAACTTTATGTAGATACTGGCGGGGATGACAATCAGGGGTAAAACTTCCTTGACTTGTCTTCCGTCAGTGGCATGGATAGCTCCCTTGAACCTGCAATGGAGTTTCCCCTCTGGTCCACCAGCACCTGAGTTCATGTCTTTTCATACAATGATGCAAACATCCCAAGGTCCTATTGCCATTAGCACCAACTGTGGAGCCACTACTCCCATTTAGTGATGCCAAACTGGATCCAGTCATGATGGTGTGCCACAGAGGTCAGCAGACTCGTGGAATGCTGCTATTGGTCAGCTCCAGGTGATTCATCCTTTCTCTCCACCAATCTGTCCCCGGAGAGTTGGTTAATACACGCTTCCTGCTCATCAGGGGAATAGGGGAACGTTCCAGACAGTACCTTCTGACTGGAAAAAGAGACCTCTCTGGGGAGCATGGTTCTGAAATTCATCAATTCAACAGCCTTCTTCTATGCTACACCATGCCTTGAGGAATATGGCACAGGTGGTGGTGCCTCATTTCCAGAGAATGAGTGCACATTTCCAAAACATTATTCATGATGGTCAGAACACCTCCAGACATATTATCAGGTCTAGTTTAGACACAGCAAACTCAGTGGCCTGGGCTATGGGCACATCCATTTCTATCCAGAAACATGCTTGGCTCTAGACCTTTAACTTTTCACTGGGCAAGCTAACCTGACGGATCTACCCTTTGGGCATGATTATTTGGCAATCAGGCCGGTTCAGTACTGGAGCCCTTCAAGACTAATAAGGCTGCAGCTTACTCCCTAGAAATGGAACTACCAACACTTTCAAGAGATTATTCCCATTGTCAATATTTTGATGGCTTCTTAAGGGGATTTGCATTTCTTTAACAGAAACAGCCCAACCCGATGGTCAGGCAATACCATAATAGAGTCTGGGGAAAAAGCTCTGGATCCACCCAACAACCCTCCTCTTCCTCCTCTTCCTTTTCTCCTGCACCACCAAGAAAGCGGGCTTAGCTTGCTTTCCCATTCCCACTCGGAGCCTGTGGGAGGGAGAGTGTCCTGTTTTCTACATGCCTGTTGGGCCATTATTTGGACCAGTGGGTCTTTCAAGTTACAGAAAAGGATTACTCCCTTCCTTTTCTTCAGACTCCACCGCCTTTCCCCTTCCACACTCTGCCACCTTTAAGACCACTTGCCACACTGCAGCAAGAAGTGGCAGCACTTCTCTGGAAAGGAGCTGTGAAACTAGTGCCTGAGCAGGAAAAACTTCTTCCTGGTGTCCAAAAAGGATGGCGATCTGCACACAATCTTGAACTCTAAGGACCTGAACTTCTTCCTCAAGAAGGAAGAGTTCAAGATATTGAAACTACTTCAGGTTTTGCAGCCATTGGAGCTTGAAGATTGGATGGTGTCACTCTGCCTGCAGGATATATATTTCAGCATCAATATCCTTTGGTCACACCAGAAATACTTGTGATTTGTGGTGGGTTCTATGCACTACCAATTTGCAGAACTTCCATTTGACTTAACATCGGCACCTTGGGTCTTCATGAAGGTGATGGCAGTGGATCTGGTCCATCTCAGAAGGTCATGCATCTGCATTATACTATACCTGGATGACTGGCAGATCAAAGCTGGTTCGACAGATGTGGTATTATGCCATATGTAGTCAACAGCATCCCTGCTTTTCAACCTGGGCTTTTCCATCAATGAGCCCAAATCTCGCCTGTAGCCCTCCTAATGAGTCCAGTGGTTGGTACTGGACACCACCCTTCTCTGTGCTATTACCCCACCTCAGAGGATTGCAGACATCCTGGAAATGATCCCATCCTATTGGAAAGGCTTGCAAGTCCCAAACCAGAGAGTTCTAAGATTCTTAGGTTTGCTAGCTTCAAGCAGTCTCCCATTCATGCACGCACTTTGGCACATGAGGGCCCTGCAGTAGTGTCTCCACAGGTAATGCCTACAGTACTGGGGCAACCTTTGGATTCCATTGTAATCTTCTCCACCACTGCAGCAGAAGTGGTTTGGTGGTGGAACAAGGCAATCTCACCTGCAGGATGGCCTTTACTCCCTCTCCACCCATGGCTATAGTGTTGACGAATGTCTCCATCTCCACGGTGGGGAGACCATCTGGAGGATTCGGAGATCAAAGGCCTTTGGTCTTCAGAAGAACAGGCTCTTCACATCAACCTATTGGAACTGCTGGCAAGTGCTCTAGGTTTTCCTCGGCTCCATCCAAGTCGGTCTGTCCAACCCTTGATAGACAACACAATGGTGATGTGTTAGGTCTACTTCAAGGGGGAGTAGGGTCTCACCTCCTCTTGAGGTGGTGAGACTGTGGTCTTGGGCATACTAGCAAGAGATCTGGTTAACCACCAGACACCTAGCCTTACACTTTCCATTGAAAGGAGCCTTAGTGGATGCATTTCAGTTGAGGTGGGACTTTCAGCTGCAGTAGGCATTTCCCCCTTTACCCTTGATTCCTCAGCTTCTGAGGAAGATCCACCAAGACCAGGCTTAAGTTATTTTCATTGACTTGGATTGGCCAATGAGGGTTTGGTATGCAGACCTTGTACGCTTCTCCACATGTCCCCTGCTTCGTCTACAATTCAGGATGGACCTTCTGTCCAAGACTGAGAGGGATGGTTCTCAACCCCAGTTTCTGAGGCTTCCACCTACATGCTTTAGAATTGAGTGGGTACAACTGAGTTCCTTCAGCTGCCACCTTGTCATCTTGTCAGCACGTCATCCTTCCACCAAGTCTGCTTACTCTGGCTGATGTAGTAGCCTTGTTGCTTGGTGTGCAGACAATAATGTGGACCCCTTGGAGGCCAAGCTGTCCTGCAATATGGACTTTCCCTTGTTCAGATGGTTTGTGCGATTTGCAAGGTCTAGGGGAATTTTGCTGCGTTGTCTACATATCTCTGTCTGCTGGACCAGCCATCCCTTTTCAAATCCAGCATTCTTATTTATCTTCTGAAAGGGTTGACAAATAGGTATCCTCCATCCTCATTTGTTTTGCTGCTGTGGGACCTTAATTTGGATTTGACTCACCTGCATAGTTGTTCCTCTAAGATGTTGACCTTCAAAACCTTGTTTTTGGGGGCCATTACTTTGGCCAAACGGGTGAGCATGTCACCAGCTCTTAGCTCTTGACCACCCTTTACCTCTTTTTACCCTGACAAGTTGGTGATGCGAACCACGGCTGCTTTTCTTCCAAACGTGGTGACCCTTTTCCACCTGGGTCAGTCAATCATCCTTCCAACCTTTTACCTTCCAATCCATTCAAGATGGAGGAGGAGCAGTTGCATCGGTTGATTCAACTACTATCTAGGCTCGACAAGGACATATGACAGAATGACTAGTTCTTCGTCAGATACCGTGGGGCCAAAAAGGGTAAAGCTGTGCAGAAAATAACCCGTTCAAGATGGGTCATCCTCTGCATTAAAACCTGCTATGTTTTGGCCAAAAAGGACCCTCCAGAAGGGATCAGAGCCCATTCAACCAAGACCAAATCCACCACGTCTGCCCTTGCCAGTGGGATTCCTATTGCACAGATCTGCAAGGCAGTGATTTGGGTGCCCCTGCACATCTTAACCAATCACTGCTGCCTGGATTCTGAGGTGCACAGGCATGGTCACTTTGCCAGATCTGTTTTGCCAGACTTCCTTGGGTTACCATCCATCAACTCTCCTCCAGGAGTAGGCTTTTGATCAGAAGTGTGTTATAGAGGTGAGGAGTCTCCAGGTAGAAGTATCCATCAGAAGAAAGAGTTACCTACTTGTGGTATCAATCTTTCTGGTGGATGCTCTATCTACCTGCGGATTCTACTGACCTGCCCACCTCTCCGTTTAATGAATGCTTTATAAGGAATGTTTATAGGATCCCAGTTCATATTTTGGTACTGCACTGCCGTCAATGTCAGTCCATCATTTCATCTAAAAGGATGGGAATAAATGGATAGAAACTGATGTTGTTGTTCCTGGGTGGGCAGTATGTGGCTTCAGGGACCTTAGCATCACAAAAGGATGGTGGCTGGAGTGCTGAAACCTTTCAAACACTCACCCCAAGTCACAGATCTGGGTTTTATCCTTTGTTCTTTTGCTCACCATGCCACCCCAGTTTGGAGCCAACCATATGCAAATCAGTCTGGACTTTGTTCCTCATGGGAACTGTCTAGCCCGAACTCCCAGGCCAGATCCTCCCTGGACCGGAAACAAGCGTTCTGGGACCGGTTTCGGGGTTTCACTGCTCCTCAGCAGGATAGTTTGAATCCAGTGGCACAGTGAGCAAGGGACCCAAGTCTGGGAATACCTTGCCCACTTAGGGTGACTGTAGCAACGCAAAAGGATGATGGACACTGTGCTAAAACATTTCAAACACTCACCCCCAGTCATAGATCTAGGTTTAATCCATTGTTCGTTTGCTCACCAATGCACCCAAGTTTGGACCCAGCCATATACAAATCAGTCTTGACCCTGTTCCCTATGGGAACAGTCCAGCCCGGACTGCCAGGCCACGTCCTCCACAGACCAGAAATAAGTATCCTGGAACTGGTTTTGGGGTATCACCCTTCCTCAGCCCGGATAGCAGTATATGGCTTCGGGGACCTCACCTGATTTCACTTCTGGTGTCATGCGAAGCCAGTGCCCCCTACTGGCGATGTGAGAGCTTTGAAGTTTCCAGATCCAGTCTGACGCCGGGGTTGTACAGATGAGGAATTTGCAGATCGAAGGAGTATACACTAGAAAGGTCGTTACTGAGTGCTAGTAACCTTTTATTTTAGCAAAAGTGCTCCATCATTGGCAGGAGTAATTTGGGTGAAAAAATCACTGAACCAGCAGCAAATGCTAGAATTGCTGAGCTGGCAGCAGGTTGGGCCAATGGGAGTGTCATCTCTGCCAGTTGAGTTATTTAGGGGCCCTTCTGACAAACTAAATAAGGTCATTAGTTATGGGAGGCACTGGATGAAGTAGGCTGGACATTTTCAGACAAATGCTTCTTATTGGTAATTTCTCTGGGTAACATACATTCAATAATTTTAACTAATTTGCACCACTATTATGGAGTTCCAAATATGTTAAAAAATGCTTGGACCTAAACCAACAAAGCATCTTAGCTCAAACTACTTTGTATCTTCCAGAGTACCCACCTACACATTTGGGAACATCTTTACATGTTGTTACAGTGTTTCTGAAGCACATAGCTGCTCCAAGAACGGAGCTTCCCAGTCCTGGACCTAGGGGATAATTGTACTGCATCTGCCGACTGACAGAGGGTGAAAAGAAGAGGGAGTACTATATGGGAAAGCGCCATGTCTTCAGAGTTTTCCTGAAATGCAGGTGGTTCACAGTGTTCCTGATGGAATGTGGCAGTGGGTTCCAGAAAACATGGGCCTTGGCAGAAAAAGAGCAGCCTCCCGCTCTTGCTCTACTAACTCGAGGGAAAGTTGAGATCCGCTGAACATAAAGAGCGAAGAGTCAGTAAGGGAGTATAAGATTGGGCAAGATAGGGGCTCCCCGGGAGTGCAAGATTTTATGAGCGACACACAAGGTCTTAAAGTGAATGTGCTTCTCCCATGGGAGCCAATGCAGTTTATGAAGAAGACCGGAGACAGAGCAAAATGTTGGGAGGGAGAATAGCAGTCTGGCCACAGCATTTTGGCCCAGCTGAAATCTTCTAGTAACTGATTTGTTGCTCCCCACATACAGGATATTGCAGTCATTTAAGCAGGAGATAATTACCACCTGAATAATAGTTTGCCTGGTGTTAAGGTCAAAAACACATAGGATAGGTTTGAGCCTTTTCAACAGCCCAAAACAGGTGCCCGTAGCCGATTTGGCTTGAGCCTCAGAAGCCAGGGTGCTGTCCATGAAAGCACCTACATTTTTGATGGGGCATTTAGGGATAGGTGGGGGGGGGTGCAATGGAGGAGGGCCACCAGTGGTCACCCCAATAGTGAGTATTTTTTCCCAGTAGAAGTACTTCATTTTATTTGCAGTCAGAAGAAGGCAATTGGCATTCATCCACTCTGCGACAGCTAGCAGTCATCTTTGGAAGTTAGCCCGGTCGAGCGTAGGATTATCTGTGAAGGAAAGTACAAATTGAGTATCGTCAGCATAGGATATCAGTGCGATTTCCATAGATTTGATAACCTGTGCCAACGGTTGAATATAAACATTGAACAAGGTAGGGCTTAGTGAAGAGCCCTGGGGGATGTTCGGGTGAAAGTATGGGAGAGAAATTACCTGGAAGGAGCATTCAGATAAAAAAGAGGCAAACCAGGCCAGTGCCTCCTGACCTATACCAATGTCTTTTAAGTGTCTCATTTTATGAGACACTGTATCAAAGCAGAAAAAGGGCTGAAGATCAGCCTTCGTCCAGGGCACTGCGAAGTTGCTTGAAGACATTGAGAAGTGCTAATTCTGTGCTGTACCTTGGCCTGAAAATGTTTTGAGAGATATCCAAAATGTGGTTGTCATCCAGGAACTTGGTCAGTATGCCATTAACATATCTCTCTATTTCCTTTGCAAGAAAAGGCAAAAGTGAGATAGGGTGGAAGTTTTTAGATTTGGAGGCATTCAAAGATTGTTTCTTCATGAGGCGAATAACCTTAGCATGTTTCCATGGGCCGGGTACATGGGCTATGGACATGGAAAGATTGATCACTTCTAAGCAAGAGGGGAGGTAGGGATCACAAAGCTTAAGAAACAGATCTAGTTTGAGGGGGTCTGCAGGTAAACCGGATTTAACTTGACTGCAGAGGGTAAGCCGCTCAAGCAGACACAGAGGAGGTAATGGTTAATTGCCGGCATGGGGCTGCTAACCGCAGGCGTTGCTGAGTTGTCTAGCCTCGCAGCGGAAGTATCCGAGGTAAAATGCAAGTAGATATCCTCTATCTTGCTGATAAAATATTCTACTAACTTTTCACAGTATGAGCTAGAGGTGACTATAGGATCGGCTGAAAGCACTGGTTTAATAAGGCTTTTCATTAGGTTAAATAAATTCATGGTAGGGTTAGTACTGTTCCTAATTTTGGCTATCCTATGTTCTATTGTTTGTAGCAGATCGTAAGCTTTCCTCCAGGAGCGTTCAAAAACCATGAAGTGCTTCTTGGCTGCACGAGGTGTTCATTAAACCAGGGCGCAGCGTGCTCCTTCTTATTTGAGACCTGTCTAGCAGGAATACAAACATCTATGGTTGAGGTGAGCCAGGATTGCAGAGTATTATTGGCAGCCTCAACATTAGAAGCAAGCGGAAGATGGCTCGTCTGAATAAAATCTCAAACTTTTTGGGTATCAAACTTGTGCCAGGAACGTTTCATAATCCGGTCAGAAACAGGCGATTGAATTTGAAGAGGCAGGTGAATAACCAGGGAGATCATGAAATGGTTGGTCCAAGGCATGGGAATCGGGGTTGCAACCCGTAAGGAGCTAGGGTTAAAAAAGCTGGTTCTAAGAGATAGCCAACTGAGTGCGTGGCACCAGACACCAACTAAATTAATTGCGAAGCAATGAGATAATTTATTAAATTGGCAATGTCACAATCATGTGTAGCATTCAAATGAAGATTAAGGTCTCCCAGGATGTTGAGATTGAATGATTTAATGATCAATGGGGCAGTAAAATTGATTAGTGCCTCTCTAAAAGCCTTGGAGGGACCAAGGGGAGGATAGATGAGAAGCCATGAGAAGGTGACAATGCTCTTCAAAGACATTTTAAAAAGAGCACTTCCGTAGTCTGGGATAGTGCAAATAAACAGGCCACAGACATAACTGTCTCTATAGATCACAGTAATGCCACCCCTCTGCTGCTGGTTCTGTTGATGTTCTTCAGGTGGAAGGGAGCGCATAGGCCGGTTCCAGCACCGTGACCTGGTTTAGACAGGTTTCAGTGAGAAACACGGCATCTGGGGCAGTGTCTTGGATAAAACTTTGGGATGGTTTTTAGCCAGGGAGCGACAGTTAATGCTGTAAAGCTTGTACTCTCAATTCTGTGGCAGAATCTGAGGAGGCGGCCTAATGATAGGTACCGGACAGCTGAATCATGAATACATGTTTTCTCCAGTATGAAACCCTTCGAATCCCATTCATTTCCTCTGAAATCAAGCCTACATGTTCAATTTCTCAGACTTATGTGTATTTGGTTGCTACATTTTTAGACTCCACGTCGCAGCTTCTGCCTGTGTCATTTATGACATGGTGCCAGTATGTGTATAATATACTGCATACAGCACAGTTCATGGGTTGTAGGGATGGCTTAGGTGGTTCATTTAAGGTTTGTGCTTTAGATTCCAAGTTGACAAATGAACAGGAATATCTTAGCACAATCTTGAGTGGCATTAACAGCAAGAATGCAAATGGCACTGGTTTGTTTACTTACATGTTTCTGGAAAATCAAAAGTCCTCAAACAGTATTATGGCTGAGTCGCTGTCAATAACGGGATTGGTTTCCTCTGAGGATCTCCAAATTACATCAGATAGACATAGAGAAATCTCCATGTTATTGACAGCTATCCATGTACAACATTATGCTCTGTATGTGCCCCCA
The DNA here is from genome assembly GCF_031143425.1 of Pleurodeles waltl. NCBI lineage: Eukaryota > Metazoa > Chordata > Amphibia > Caudata > Salamandridae > Pleurodeles > Pleurodeles waltl. The sequence goes on along the minus strand of NC_090450.1, from coordinate 867,697,397 downwards.
CCCAATCCTCTTCCTCGTAAAGATGATCCTGAGGATCACCTGTTCAGGGGTATAGGAGAGATAGGAAATCTATGCACAAAATAGCCTTCTCTCTATTGGGGACCCATACCCAGTTCCACTTTTAAAATAAAGTATATTTTGAGTTTTCCCACCCATCCCACAACTGTCTGGCCATCACTCCTGCCCAAATACTGTATCTTGTCACTCTTTCCCAACACTCTCGTGTGAAGAAATGGGCTGTATTATATAGTGTGTTTATAAAACCTTACAGTGTAATATATTTACCAACCTCTTTAGGACCCTTGGCCTTCATCTGTCAAAACCTCAGCTCAATCTTGAGTAACTGTAGTACTGTGCAGCGAGGCTTATATAGAGGAACAAATGTAAGGCATTTGAACAGTACAAGAACAATTGAAGTGTAAATCGAAACTACTCTTGAGAAATCCAACACCAATTTATAAAAATAATGTGTATTTTTATGAGGACTTGGACACTGGAACACAAAAGGTCTGCCAGAGGGTTCCAGAGCGATAGATTTTACAAGCAGTAGTAAATCCGTGCAGTTTCACTCAACTGCTAACAAACCTTGGCAAAGCCAACAAATTGGACACAAACTTTTTCAAGGAAAACTTAGGTAAGTGTCAATGCAGTTGTTAGAACTACCTGGGGCAACCAACAGTGGCAGGGAGCCTGCCAGGGGAACCAGCAAGGTCCTTTAGAACAGTTACCTTCACAGGCACAGCAGTCCTTCAGCAGTTCCCGGTACTTTATCGGTGTTGCAATGGATTCCTATGGAGTAGTCCTGGTGCAAGGGATGAAGGATGCTCTAAGGATGCTGTGGATGCAATGCAGTCGACGAGGGTCCTCCTGCAGGAATTTCTTGGTCTTCAAAGATGGTGAGGGGGTCCTTGTTTAAAGGTCAACGTCCCCGAAGTCCTCTCCAGTCTGGCCGAAGTCCAGTTATCACTCGACTACCATTTGCCCATTTTTGTGGCTACAGGCCAATCCTTCCTGAGTCGATAACTCACCTTCTGAGGGTTCCAGAAACTCTCTGACAGTACACCTGGGTTCAGCAAAATAGGGTGCAACTTTGTGCATCAGGTCCTGGTCTTTGGTGCTGCACAGTAGCAGTGATAGCGGGTTGAAGACTTTGGGCTACCACCTTGCCCTGTAGCCTTCTTCAGCTGTTGTGTCCCTGTGCTGTGAACAGGAGGCCAGTCACCTGGTCCTTGAAGTTCTCCTGGTTTGACTAGGCTCTGAAGAAGGCTTCTCCTTGAGTAGAACACAGCAGGCACAATCCCTCTCTTTACTAGCCTCCAGGTGCAGTTCTCATTGGTACAGCCTCTCTTTGCTGGACCATCGGTGCAGCAGGGCAGTCCTCCTTCGTTCCTTCTTCCAAGACACTATAGAAGACACTGCGTGCAAGGGTTGACCCCTTATGCTTGAAAAGTGCCCTCAGGGCAGGATGCAGTTGGCAGCCAATAGGCTACCAGTTGCCCAACTGTTGACCATTTCCTGAGGATTGTGGTATCTGGCTATCCCAGGATGCACCATCTTGCCAACTCCCCAAGATGGCGAAACCCCTCTTTCAGTGTCCACACCCTTAAGGTGTGGCTACCTCAGAGCCACACACCCCTGGGGAAACCGGTTTGGCAACTGGTTTCCTCTTTCTGCTTCCCATGCCAGTCTGTCTACCTCTACAATGCAGCAACCCTCCCTTATGGTGTTACACATCTGTCCTTCAAAGACTGCTTCAACTTTGAAGCCTGACTTTAGGAGATAACACCCAAGTGCCTTCTTGCAGAAGGGAGGTGATACCTCCCTTGCCTGCAATCCCTCATTGTTCTCCTTTCTGAGAGTTGTTGGCACATCTGTCCAGGAGGGCAGAACGCTGGCTCTTGGAGCAGGCTTCATGTGTGCCTGTGAAGGCACAGGAGTTTTTGGGCAACAAAGGGGTAGCTTTCCTTAAGCTGCACATTGCAGCAGATGAGATTAATTTCGTCCTGAGCTACAAGTCAGGCTGAATGTAACCTGTTATTTGATACCTTGGAGTGCCCCCTTTGGTCGCACCCTTCAGGAGTTAGCACAGCTGAAGGGTCAGCGTGTAACCCTGTACTTGAAATTTGGGTGACAAAGTCTTTTCACAGTAAAACAGTAGTTACGTGTGTTTTACTGCCAGGACCTGTAAAGAACATGTTGTGCCTGCGTCCTATGTAGCATCCTGCCTTTAGGGCTTTGCAGGCCTGCTAGAGGGGTGACTTACACACATGTCTGTGGTAAGTAGTGGTTTTACATTGCTTTCAGTGACAAAGTCAGGCTAGCTGTGCACAGCTGCTCTACTAGTCTGCAGTGGCTGACTAGGGGACTTGTTTTACTTGGGGGACTTCCAGGGTGGCACAATAGTGGTGCAAGCCCTGGGGTACCTCTCTAACTTACCTGCCTTAGGTACCAGGGTACAATTTACTAGGGAGTTACAGGTAAGTTAGCGATTTCCAACTGAGTACAGCCAATTCAACATGCACTTTAGGGTCAAGGCACTGGCAATGAGATCTGGTTAGCAAGCCTCAGTGCATTTTATAGTCGAAAAACAAGCAGCATCAGTCAAAAAACATGGGGATGACACTACAAAAATAGGTATTCCCTTACATATTGGCACTACACTCTCCGCTCCCAGATACACATAGACATGTCTGGTAACCTGCTACCCAATCCCACCACTGTTACTACTACTGCAGTCCCCAACCAATCTCAAAACTTAATAAAAATAATTTCCTGGTTTGCTCTCACCTTTACCCACATCATTGTTACTTGCATGTGTGTCCCAAAGTTGTAAAATAAACTAGTTACCTGTGAATAAATAATATTCAAGACATGGCGTTGACTAATGTGACTTGACTCCTTAAATCAAGAGAAGTTGATGTAAAGTTCTGATCTGACAAGTATTGGGTATTACAAAAAAATCAGTTGAATGCCTTGAGAGGAAACTTACATTCTGTTGCATATATGTATGTATTTATGTGGTATTTGTATAGTGTGAACATAGACAGAGGCAGCAGATTGCTGTACAAGGTCCAAGGCAGGGACACAGTCAATGCGTGATTGGAGATGAAGCTGGGTTCCCAAAATGGAGATGAACTCTAACTTCATCATGATGTAGTGTTATTTAAAGAGGAGTGTCTTCAGCTCTTTCAGATATTGGAGCAGGATTGTGATAGCCCTGCTGGATACAGATGTTTTGTTTCAGATCCTAGGAGCATAATTGCAGAAGGTATTTTGCTTGTTCTCTTTTGTGATTCGTAATCAGTAGTTTGAAGAGTCTTCACTGCAGATGTGCTGCGAGCCACCAAGGGTCAGTCAGAGAATATTATGACTGCCACTTCGATCCGTACAAATGTTGCATAAAAAGACTGTGAACAAAGACCTATGATGGGAGAACCAGTGGACTTGGTTAAGCACCTAAGACACATAGGCCCTCATTACAACCCTGGCAGTCTGATAAACTGGCTGTAATACTGCCAACAGGCCGGCGGTAAAGAAATTGGAATTATGACCACAGAGGAAACCGCTCAGACAGACAGCCACTTTAACACTCTGACCGCCACGGCTGTAGCAACACGCACCACAGCGGTAACCGCCAACAGCCAGGCGGAAGACAATGTACCGCCCACCCTATTAAGACAGGCCTACCCGCCACCTTTTCCGGGGCGGTACCAACAACATCAAAAGCACGGCGGAAACAGAACACAGAAGTCAAAGGACTCACCTCTGAACACTCAGGGAGCAACCACAACACCATGGAGCCCGAGTTGCACATTTTCCCCATGCTCGTCTACCTCTTCCTGCATTACGAGCAGCAACGCCGGCGAAGACGACCACGGTGAGTACTGCCGCCTAGAACACAAGGGAGGGGGAGGAAAAAGAGGGTGACGCACACACACAACACCTCCACCCCCACCCCAAACACCATACACACAACCAGATGCAGTAACATTACATATTTACCCCCTACCCCTCAGGAATAATGCAAGGACAAACTGATTTGAAGAAAGTGAGTGTAATATGATAAAATTACATGAATTAGTGCATCAAAATACAAACGTATATACATATCTAGAAATGTAGGGACACTGCCCAGTCCTCAATGTCCGTGGGCCACAGGGCCACAACACATAGGCCAGGGCCCCCCCTCACTCCTGCAACAACACGAAGAGAACACTGCAGGGGCACCAGGTCGAAAATACACAAGCACCTCAGTGGGACGGGGAATGGGGGGGCACCTCAGCCGCAAGATAGTACAACACCACTGGTCTTGGAGGGGGCTACATGCCCTGTGCGATGTCCTGGGGAGTGCAAGGCCACAGTCTCTCAAGTGGGTGGTTTGCCACTGCTTGGTCCCGGGGAGTGCAAGGCCACAGTCTCTCAAGTGGGTGGTTTGCCCACTGCTTGGCCCTGGGGAGTGCAAGGGCAGTGTCTCTCAAGTGGGTGGCTTGCCCACTGCATGGTCCTGGGGAGTGCAAGGCCACAGTATCTCAAGTGGGTGGTTTGCCCACTGCATGGTCCTAGGGAGTGCACGGCCACAGTCTCTCAAGTGGGTGGTTTGCCCACTGCTTGGTCCTGGGGAGTGCAAGGCCACAGTCTCTCAAGTGGGTGGTTTGCCTACTGCATGGTCCTGGGGAGTTCAAGGCCACAGTATCTCAAGTGGGTGGTTTGCCCACTGCATGGTTCTGGGGAGTGCAAGGCCACAGTCTCTCAAGTGAGTGGTTTGCCCACTGCATGGTCCTGGGGAGTGCAAGGCCACAGTCTCTCAAGTGGGTGGTTTGCCCACTGCATGGCCCTGGGGAGTGCAAGGCTACAGTCTCTCAAGTGGGTGGTTTGCCCACTGCTTGGTCCTGGGGAGTGCAAGGTCACAGTCTCTGAAGTGAGTGGTTTGCCCACTGCATGGTCCTGGGGAGTGCAAGGCCACAGTCTTTCTAGTGGATGGCTTCTTCCACTGGTTCTGGAGGGGGCCTTGTGCCCAGTGTGCTTCATCCTGGCAAGGATGGGGTGAGTTGATGGCTTCTTCCACTGGTTCTGGCAGGGGGCCTTGTGCCCAGTGTGCTTCATCTTGGCAAGGATGGGATGAGTGGATGGCTTCTTCCACTGGTTCTGGAGGGAGCCTTGGGATTTTGGGGAGTGCAAGATCACAGTCTCTCACCTGGGTGTCACACCGACAGGATTTGCAGGGTCCAGGACGCAGTACAGCCCATGGAGGCAGGACTACACAGTGCCCACCGGTGGTGATAGCTGCTCAGTGGTGGCAGTGGCGGTGCTGGTGTCGGGGCTGGCAGTGGTGGGGGGAGGCTCCAGCCCATTCCCTGCAGCCTCGGACGGTTGCCCACTGGGGCCGCTGGTGCTGGTGGTGGTGCAGGTAGGGGTGGGGGGGGTGGCTCCAGCCCTTCCCCTGCAGCCTCGCATGGCTGCCCACTGGGGCTGCTGCTGCTGGTGGCGGTGCTGGCAGTGGTGGAGGGAGTCTCCAGCCCTTCCCCTGCAGCCTCGGACGGCTGCCCACTGGGGTTGCTGCTTCTGGCAGTGGTGCTGGTAGTGGTGCTGGTGGCAGTGCTGGGGCTGCTGCTGCTGGCAGTGGTGCTGGTGGCAGCGCTGGTGGCGGTGCTGGGGCTGCTGCTGCTGACAGTGGTGCGGGTGGCGGGGCTGGCAGTGGTGGGGGGAGGCTCCAGTCCTTCCCCTGCAGCGTCAGATGGCTGAACCGCTATGGTTGGTGGTGGGGGCTCCGAATAAGTCCCAGCACCAGGCCTCCTGTCCTTCCTGCCTGCTGGTGCTGGCCCCTTGCCCTTCACTTTTGCAGCTGGTGGTGCCTCCTTGCCTTTCCCTTTGGCAGCTGGTGGTGCCTCCTTGCCCTTCCCTTTGGCAGTTAGTGGTGCCTCCTTGCCCTTCCCTTTGGCAGCTGGTGGTGCCTCCTTGCCCTTCCTTGATGCACCTGGTGCATGCACACTTCCAGTACTGCTGGCTAGTTCCCGGGATCCTCTCCCACCTGCAGTACCTGTCGACACTACTGTGGCCGTGGACTGGGTGGCTGAGGTGCTCACCTGGGTTCTGACCACCCTGGCCCAATGTGAAGGACGGGGAGGAGGTGTAGGGAAGAGGTCAACAGTGGAAAGGAAAAGCTTCTTAGGAACATTGAGGCGGGAAGAGGGTTAAGGTTTGGGAGTGGAGAAAGAGGAAGTGATTATAGGAGTTGTCTGCTGTGTTTGGGTGCAGGTGCATGGGCTGGACGCTGTTGTGAGGTGGATGGCTGTTGGGTGTCTGAGTGCTTGCATTTGTGTACTTTGGGAGGAGGGGGCACAGACACAGTGGGAGAGGACACAGGGGACGTGTGCATGGATGTGGGAGTGGTGACTGCTAGTGAGGGGTGTGTAGTGATAGGGGTACTGGTGATGGAGGTAGTGGATGAGGATGTAGTGCATGCAGGTGTGTGTGTTGATGCTACTGGGAGGGAGGTGGACGAGGAGGAGGAGGGGACACAGTGGAGGCAGTGGATGTTGGTATGTCTGCATCTGGATGGTGTTTGTGTGATTGCCTGTGGGATGATGATGTGTGGGGCTTGTGTTTGCCTGATCCACTCTTGTGTGTTGTCCTGGGTGCATGCTGGTTTGCCTGTGTGCTTGGGATAGGTTGGGGGAATGGGACTGGGTAGAGGAAGCAGGAGGGGGGAGGCTAGAATGCATTTGTTTGTTGCAAATAGGCTGCCAGCCCCTGGATGGCATTCCCAATGGTTGGCTGCCCAACAGAGATGGATTGCAGGAGGTCAATAGCCTCCTCACTCAAGGCAGCGTGACTAACTGGGGCAGGGCCTGGGGTGCCTGGGGCGAAGGAGATGCCCACCCTCCTGGGTGAGCGGGCACAGGAAACACGCTGAGGGGCTGCTGGGAGGGCGGTGCTGATACGGGGGTGGCGGTTGTACCTGTAGTTGGGGTGGCCACAGAGTTGTCCGCCACCACCAGGGAGCTTCCATCGGAGGAGGTGTCACTGTCCGAACTGTCCCCTCCTGTCTCCGCCGGGTGCTCCCCTTGCCCTCCATCCCACTGGTGCCCTCCTCGTCAGTGGACTCGGCCTCCTGAGTCCTGTGGGATGCAGCTCCCTCTGTCGCTGGTGCCTCAGCTCCTCCACCAGATGATGCTAATGCACAGAAGGACAGGGTGACAAAATAAAAAGGTGGGGGGAGAGACAAAGGATACACTGGGTCAATGGCTGCTCCAACACCACAGTTGGCATACACGACACACACACACACGTACAGGGAACAGCCATACGCATTAGGCAATGCACTACCAGTCACAATGCTAGTCACCAGGCCATGGACAGTAATACCAATAACAGCATACCAGAGACCCACAAACCCCTGCCCAGTAGTGGATGCCTACTAGCTTGTTTGAAGGGGTTTAAAATCATACCCTGCCCAACATGGGACCTACCCTGTAATGTCCGGCCTGGCCTAGGGGCACCCACAGTCCCACATCCCCCACCCAGAGACCACCCCACCACGTGCAAATAGTATATTTGGAAACTGTACTCACCCCATTGTGGCTGCTGTGATGCCCTCAAGCGCCCATCCAGCTCCGGATAGACCACCAACAGTATGTGGACCATCAGGGGGGTCTGGGTTCAATGGGCACCCCTTCCTCATTGGGAGGCCATCCCCAGCTGGGCCTCCGCCGTCTTCCTTGCTCAGCGTCTCACGTCCAGTGGGTGCTCCGTCTGCCATAGACCCCCAGGGTCCGCACGTCCTTGGCGATGGCACGCCATATACAGTTTTTCTGATGGGCGCTGACTTGCAGAAAAATACACATAGAAAAAAGGTATCAGTCAGACCGTCCAGCCTGTTACACTCATGTCCCACCATAGCCCTCCCATCCCCTTACGCACAGACATTGCCCACCATACATGCGGCATGCTGCCCAGCACCCTTCCACCACCCCCCCTTACACGAGGCCCTCACACACAGCACTCCATGCATTCATGCCCCATGCATCGTGCTCACAGTGTACTCACCTGTCTGTCTGGAGACCCATACAGCATTCAGTACTGGGGTAGGACCCCATCCACCAGTCCCTCCAACTCCACAGCGGTGAAGGCAGGGGCCCTTTCCCCAGTGACACGAGCCATGGTCGGTTCCAGACACAGGTCACAGCAGCGCTTGCAGTGTAGGTCCTCTCCTGTTGAAGGTCAGATAGCAAGTGGGTGAACAGATAGAAAAAGGTGGTCACATCTGCGGCGGTGTGTACCGTCACCGCCAGCGTACATCACCATTGGCCACTGTAACCCATAGGGCCCAATGAGATCCAATGAGGAGTTGCAGGGTGATTTTCGACCGCCTCCCGCAGCGGCGAACAACGTCAGCGGAATTACATCATTTCCACATGTCACTCCATACAGGACAGGCGGATGCCATTTCAGGGGGAGGGCAGGCCATGGCACCTAACTGCATCACAGTACACAGATGCACCATTTGGGCCTATACAACAATCTTGTGTTACAGTCACAGCAATGCAGTGTACTGTTTTGAAATATGGGATACTGACCCGCTACTCACCGTTTACCCCCTAGATTGCAACTGCTGTAGATGAATAGGAGATGGAGACATCCCCCTGTGTACACGCCCCTGGTGGACTTTGCATCAATGGAGGACAGGCACATTATCCTCACCTACAGACTTGACAGGGCCACAATCACAGAGCTGTGTGCCCAATTGGAACCTGATCTGATATCTGATATCCATCACCCCACTGGAATCCCCATCTTGTGCAAGTTCTATCAGTGCTCCATTTCCTGGCAAGTGGCTCTTTCCAAGTGACAGTGGGCTTGGCAGCAGGAATGTCTCAGCCAATGTTCTCAATAGTGCTGACCAGAGTGTTGTCTGCCCTGATTAAACACATGCGCAGCTACATCGTTTTCCCCCAGGTGGAGGATTTGGCCACAGTGAAAGCAGATTTCTATGCAATGGGACAAATCCCCAACATTATTGGGGCAATAGATGGTACACATATTGCATTTGTCCCCCCCCCCCCACCTGAAGAAATGAACAGGTGTTCAGAATTCGAAAGAGAAGAGTTTTCACTCCATGAATGTGCAGATAGTGTGCCTGGTGGACCAGTACATCTCCCATGTCAATGCAAAGTATCCTGGGCCTGTACATGATGCCTTTATCCTGAGGAATAGCAGCATCCCATATGTGATGGCTCAACTCCAGAGGCACCGGGTGTGGCTAATAGGTGAGTCCTGGTTCCCACCCAGTGGATGTTGGTGTATGGGTTTGGTGTGGGCCCAAAGGGTTAGAATGTGGCTATCAGTTGTCCCTCGATACTTGTAGGTGACTCTGGTTACCCCAACCTCTCATGGCTACTGACCCCTGTGAGGAATCCCAGGACAAGGGCAGAGGAACGTTACAATGAGGCACTTGGGTGAACAAGAAGAATAATAGAAAGGACATTCGGCCTCCTGAAGGCCAGGTTTCGTTGCCTCCATCTTACAGGTGGATCCATGCACTACTCACCCAAGAAGGTGTGCCAGATCATCGTGGCATGCTGTATGTTGCACAACCTTGCCTTACGTTGCCAGGTGCCTTTTCTGCAGGAGGATGAGGCTGGAGATGGGCGTGTGGCAGCAGTGGACCCTGTGGACAGTGAAGATGAGGAGGCAGAGGATGAGGATGAGGACAACAGAAGTGCCATTATAAGACAGTACTTCCAATGACACACAGGTAGGACACTGTAATTACACTTTCAATTGACAGTTTTGTATTTGACATTGTCACTGGCAGGCTGATTTTCCCACTTCTATGGACACTTACTGTACCCTTTGGCATCTCTTTTTTCAGATATTTGTGTCCCATTATCGCTCCTGGTGTGTTGACTGCACCCAACTACAGGTCATTCCTATGTATACAATACTGTACAGTTATATTGCAGTGTTTAAAGCTGGTTAAACGAATACATGGTTAAATGATTTGACAGTGTCCATACATGTATTTTTTTCAAGTGGTGTTTATTTCAGTGCTAATGATTAGAGGGAGGTGTGTAATGGGCTGGGGTGATGTTGGAGGAAAGTCCAGGTTGTAGTGTAGTCTATTTGTATCACAGGTGCATTGTCCAAGGGGGCATGGGAAGTGGAGCAATGGCAGTTCAAGGTGGACAGGGTGACAGAGTGGGACACAAGGGTGACATTCAGGAGAGTCTTATTTCCTGGCAGGGGTCTTGGCAATGTTCTCTGGCTTCTGCCTGGATTGAGGGACCGTTTGTGGGATGGTTCTCCTTCTGCAGGGGGTGGGGTGCTGGTGGCCTGTTGGTCCTGTGGCGGGGCCTTCTATCCACTAGCAGCAGTCGAGGTGAAAGACTGTTCATCGGATTGGCTAGTGTCAGGGGCCCGGTGGTGTGCCACTGCCTCCCTCATGGTTTTGGTCATGTCAGCCAGCACCCCTGCAATGGTGACCAGGGTGGTGTTTATGTCCTTCAAGTCCTACCTGATCCCCAGGTACTGTCCCTCCTGCAGCCGCTGGGTCTCCTGCAACTTGTCCAGTGTCTGGCCCATCGTCTCCTGGGAATGGTGGCATGCTCCCAGGATGCTGGTGAGGTTCCCTGGGCCTGTCCTCCCCCTGTCGCACAGCAGTCCTCCCAGCTTCCCTGTTGTCCTGTGCCTCTGTCCCCTGAACCGTGTGCCCACTGCCACTGACCCAAGGTCCCTGATCGTCCTGTGTTGATGGGGTGGCCTGGGGTCCCTGTACTAGTGGACACACTGCTGATTGACGTGTCCTGGGGACAGAGGTATGGGCCCGCTGGGTGGGTACTGTGCTGGTATTTCCTGAGATGGAGGCTCTGTGGTGGTATGGAACTGTGCCTGGGTTACCGACTGTCCCAAGGTCCCTGATGGGCCAGGTTGGTCATCCAGATCCAGCGTCCAGAGCTGCTGTCATTACTGTGGACCCCTTCTGGTGGCAGACTGGAAGTTGCTGGCACCTCCTCTCCGGTGACGTTAGGTGGAGGACCTGTGGGAATGTAAATGCAGTGTTATTGTTTCTGTGTGTGTCATCTTGTGCATTGGTGTGTTGCCCTGTATGGTTGTTATTACCCTGGCCTATTTGTCTTTGAGTGAGTAGCTATTTGGTGGGCTAGGTGATTTTCTCCAGTGTGCATGCAGTGTTGATAGGTGTCCATGCAGGTCTGTGAGTGGTGTCCATGCATTGGTGTTACATGCAGGGCTTGCTATTGGGATGAGTGGGTTGTGATGGTGGGGTATGTGGAAGGTGGTGAAGTGATGGGAGTGAGGGTGAGGGTGGGGGTTTGTGATTGCATGCAGGTCGGGGGATGATAATAATAGACTTACCAGAGTCCAGTCCTCCTCCTACTCCTGCCAGACCATAGCTCCATCTTCCCTGCAATGGATGTCTGCTGCACTTGTGATCCGAATAGCTGTGGCTCTACCCGGATGATTTCCTCCACCATGACCCTTAGCTCCTCCTCAGAGAACCTGGGGTGTCGTTGCGGTGCCATATTGTGAGTGGTGTGGGTGAGGGTGTGCGGGGTGCTGTGTTGGAGTGTGTGATGTGGGGTGCGTGGATGGTGTATAGGTGATGGTGGTGTGTGTCTGTGGTCTTGTCTGTGGTCTTGCTGTCTCTCTTGTGGCACATGTTTATAATGGTAAAGGGTTGTGGGTATTGTGGGTGTGTGTTTTATAGTGGTGTGGGTGTGGTGTGTGTATGTGTGTCAGGTGTGTGTTGTTCAAATTGCCCAATGTGGTGTTGTTTTGTTTGTGTGTGTACTTTGAGCGCTGCAGTATGTTCCGCCAATGGTTTAGCGTCATTGAATGTCCGCTGCGGTGATTCATGTGTCATAATGCTGTGGGCGTAGTTCTGTTGGCGTAACAGTGTGGGTTTGGATACCGCCAGTTTATCACTGACCTTTGGGCTGGCGGACTTGTGTGTGTAGCTGTATAGTGACGGATTGCTATGTGTGGGTCATAATATGGGTGGCGGTAATCCACTGTGGCGGCAGTATGTTGGCGGCAGACAGCATGGCGGTAAGTGGGATTTACCGCCAATGTCATAATGAGGGCCATAATGTTAGACTATTATACACGTTTCCTAACCGGTCCTCAAAATCTACCTTCTCCTCTGCTTAAACAACATCCTACAACACCAGTGCCTGCTCCTCAAACATCTCAAGAGGTGGATCAGTATCAACCAGAAGAGCCACAACTGCTGCAGCAGTTCTTGGATGTGCCATCCAGGTAGATACTTCTTACAATACACAAATGCCAATGAGGGTGAAATATACCCAACTGACCTGCCAACACCCAATTGACCTCAAGATCCACAACTGCTGCAGTAGTTCTTGGATGTGCCATCCAGGTAGATACTTCTGATGATTACCAATACACAAATGCCAAAGAGGGTGAAATACACCCAACTGACCTGCAGTTGGGAGATGAATGGGGTGATTACATTTTCCCAATTCACAATTACAAACCCACCAATGTCACCACTAATGGATTCACTGCCTGATGACTTTGGCAGATTTCATTCTTTGGTCAATAGAGCTGCCACAAGATTCAACCTTCCTGTGGCAGTAAAGAAAATTGACTGTTTCCTAAATTATTGCAACTAACCAGCTAAGAGGTCTGTCAAGCCAATCCGACAGTTGGGTCACATATGGAAAGAAGGTATAAAGCTTATGTAGACTCCAGCTACAAAAAATATAAATGCCCTAAAAAAATCACCAGTATGCCATCTGGTTCACCCTAAGAGAGGGATAATTATCATGCAGGTGGCACAGAGGAGATCCAGAAACCTAATGGCACCTTGTACTGCGCCACCAGGTCGGGAAGGCAGCAGAATGGATACGGCAGGGAAAAGATTGTCCTATATGCCCGCTTTGTCTATAAGGGCTGTTAGTTCCACGGCAGTGTAGGCAGGTGTGACTGACAGATAAGGTATGATATAACTCTGTATGTGTAAAAGCTGCTGGAGGATAAAAACAAGAAGAGAAATCTTCAGCGACACTGATAGATTCAGCAATGGATGTGTCAAACACAGATTTCAGACAGATTGCATTGTGTTGGTGGTGCAGAAAGGATGGCTGAGAGACACCTCTTTCAGGGTGCAGGTGCCAAAGATCCAATATCAAATCATGGACATGCCTTTTGATGGTGAATGGTTGTTTCAAAAGCATCTGAATATGACACATCAAGGTATCAAAAAAGAAACAGCCAGTTAGGAGTTTTGCAGCAATGTGGACTTCAGTCCTTTCAAGGAAGAGGCAGAGCACAGTCATACCAAAGATGCTATCAAAGCTATCTCTACATTACCGTCAGGACTATCCTCTACGCTGACAACCATCATACTCCTGTAGACAACTACAGCATACAGGCACTGGATACCAAAGAATGCAGTGCCAGAACATCAGGCCCTTTAGCCGACATAATATCTACCTTCTACAACATTTGGGAGGCAGTCACTGTAGGCAAATGGGTACTTGACCTTATCCAGTATGGTCATACACTGGCATTCGTTCAACATCCTTTCCTACAATTCGAGGAAGCTGGTTCCTATTAGTAATTTTGAGTACTTCCCTTTGGCCTTCATTCTGCACCCAGAATCTATACCAAATATGCAGTATGGCTCCAGTGGCAACCCACCTTGGATGTCTAAGACATCTAGTATATCCTTAACTAGTTGATTGGATGATTGAAAGCTCAAACATACAATCTACTAACAACTTAATCAGTGTCTGTATCCAACTTTTAAAGGCCTTAAACTTTCAGTTGAACAAACCCAAGTTGTGTTTGTTCCTGTCAAGCAGGATTCATTTTTTAGATTTCATAATAAATACAAGCATTAAAGCATTTCCATCATAGGAAAGACAAATGGCTGTTTTATAAGTGGGAGGCAGAAAGAAACAAAAGTACTCCTCCTCAGGAGACTACTAGGCATGGTGTCTTAGACAGTGCTAAGACTGTACATAAGGGCTATACAAGAATAGTTGGACAGACAATGGGCACAGATATTCACTTCCTTTGATTACAAGGTAAAGGAAACAATAAAAACAAAACAAGTACTTTCCTGATGGACAGCATAGTAAACAGGTATGTTCAGGTCCTACCTTCCTTCAACCAAAACATCACCTATTGGTCACCACCAATGTCTCAATGGAAGGATGGGGAGCACACCTCCAAGAGATATCAAAAAAGGACACCGGACACCGCAAGAAAAGAGCCTGCTTATAAATGTGCTTGAAATCATAGCAGTCCTCCAAAGTCATTTTATGGGAGGAAAGGTTTCACTTTCTTCAGTGGAGAGAGATGGTACTAGGCTGTGTTTATTTTATTGCCAATATGTTCCTTGAGGGCGATGTCAGTGTCCAGGATGAATCTGAGTGACATGATATTGGGTGAAAGTTAGGATTCAAATTTGTTCAGGTATGTTTTATTGAACCAGGTCTGGGTTTGTTTTTGCCTGTGTTTAGTGAATATTATGAATTCTGTCTTGGTCGAGGTTAGCTTCAGATAGGTCCTGGACGTCCAAGTCTGAAAGCTGTGCTGTCAGTGTTTGAGATGTATATATAAAGCAGAGGAGACTTTCAAGTACAGTTGTATACTGTACTCATATGATGTATTTTAATGCTCTTATCAGTGAGTTGAGTCCTGTGGTGCTCCATATTGAGATCTCAAATGACAGGGACAAGATGGAACCCTGAGGTACTCCGCAGGTTATAAGAATCTTATAGTACCTGGAGGTGCCCATATGAAAAAACTGGTGTTGGTTGGGTAAATAGGAGGAGAACCAGTCCAGTCAAAGACATTGCAAGCGAATCCCATTGAGACTTCATGGCACAAATGATGATTAGATGATCATCAGTGTGTAAGACAGCTGAGAAGTATAGCAATATCTGGAGGCAGGGGTGAACTTTAGCTTTAATGAGTATTGAATTGTACATGATTTGGAATATTGCTGTGGCAAGGGACAGTCGGATATGTGGAGGTGAGCAAACATAGCTTTAATCAAGAAGATGGGTCAGTGACAGGAGCAGAGAGGAACCTGTCCAACCAGCTCCATCTTTACCCGCAACTGCCACCACATCTATCTATCTGCGATACACGCCACCCTCAAATTTACATACAATGCATTCTAACAAGAGCAGAGGTTTCTCATTACAGTCATCCATCCATCCATCAACCACCACACATGCAGGTCAGATGTCAGAGTTTCTGCCTCCATGCTGTAGCATTACCTGAAGCCGAATTCGTAGTCATACAGGAGATGGTTGATGTTAATGTGATCTTTGGTGTAGGCTGCTTTTTTAGGTACCTTGACAGATGAGTGATGGGTCTGTAGGTGACTGGACATTGTGGGGGTCATTCTGACCTTGGCGGTCCATGACCGCCATGGCGGAGGGCGGCGGAAGCACCGCCAACAGGCTGGCGGTGCTTCCTGGGCGATTCTGACCGCGGCGGTAAAGCCGCGGTCAGAAAAGGGGAGCAGGCGGTTTCCCGCCTGATTCCCGCTGGCCCAGGGAATCCACCATGGCGGCGCTGCTTGCAGCACCGCCATGGGGATTCCGAGCGCCTTCCCGCCAGCCTGTTTCTGGCGGTGTCCACCGCCGGAACCAGGATGGCGGGAACGGCTGCCGTGGGGCCCCTGGGGGCCCCTGCACTGCCCATGCCACTGGCATGGGCAGTGCAGGGGCCCCCTAACAGGGCCCCACAAAGATTTTCACTGTCTGCTGTGCAGACAGTGAAAATCGCGACGGGTGCCACTGCACCCGTCGCACCCCTTCAACTCCGCCGGCTCCATTCCGAGCCGGCTTCATTGTTGAAGGGGCTGTCCCGCTGGGCCGGCCGGCGGTCTTCTGGCGGTCGCCCGCCGGCCCAGCGGGAAAGCCGGAATGGCCGCTGCGGTCTTTCGGCTGGAACCGCTTGGTGGGCGGCGACCGCCGACCGCCGCGGTCAGAATGACCGCCTGTATGTTGTAAGTTGTCTTGACTTCTCTTATATGGTCATAATAGTGGCCAAATAAAGATGTTATGATGATGATGACAGGATCATCAGGGTCTAGTGTAAATTTCTTCAAGAAGGGGATATCTGGCCTGTATTTAATGCTTTTGGGAATGTGCCCTGAATGAGGGAGGCAATGACGATAGTGAGCAGAGGTGAGAACATTTCTCCAGACATGGCTTTGCTGAAGCATGAGGGTAAGACATCATTTGCATAGGAGGTAGCTTGTAGGTAGATGAGGATTTTGGAGTGGTATGAGCAGTGGTAAACTCAATGACAACGGTGTTGTTGGTGGGGCTATCATTGACTGGAGTGTCGTCAACGGTGCTTGTGCCATTGATGGTTCAATTTCCCACGAGCAACCAAAGAGTCCGTAGTCTGTCTTTTTATCAATGGTGACTTTGACTGTGACTTTACTCCTTGTGGGCTAGCATGTGGTTTCCTCACCTTCAGAGGCACAGACAAAGGTTTGTCGATGGCTGTCATTGGTGATGTCGTTGATGGTCTCACCGCTGATGGTGGGACCACCTTCACTTTTTTAGTGAACGGAGATGATGGTGGAGGCATAGACTTTGGAGAATATCTTTTTTCTTTGCTCTTTTTCTAGGGAAGATTTACTCTAGACTATTTTTAGAGCTTTTTTTGTCTTTTTCCCTCATGTTCTTCTGAGGAGGATTCCTTAGACCTCAATTCGGCCTTTGAGAATTCAGGAGTATCAGGCTTTCCTTTTTCACTTCTTTTCCACAGATTTATAGGAACTCGCCTCAAATTCATCCCCTGAAGAGGGTTGTTCGAAGCTTTATGTTTTTTAATCCATCTGAGAAGTCTCTCGTCACTGGTGTTGAGGCTCTTGGCAGAGAATGTTCTGCAGATTTTGCAGTCTTTGGCTTTGTGACCCGGATAGATAAGTAAATACATATCTTGTGTGGGTCATCAGAAAAAACTTTAATTTCCCACAGTAATCACAGATTTAAAAAGACTTCTCTTAGACTTTTCAATTGTTGCCATTTTTCAGGGACCGTATGTCAGAAGTACACCAAAACCCCAAGAAAAGTTTGAATGTTCACTTAGCTGTAGTTGAAGCAAGAGCAAAGCTTTGGAGCTCCCTTCTATACGAAGGTGTGAGGACTTCTGGAGGGGAGAGGAAGAGAGCACTCTCACCACATTGGCCAACATTTGGTCCTTTAGAATGAGGTGGATGAGCTAACAAAGTGGCCACTGCCAAAGGCGTTTTCAGCTTACGTGCCTTGTACTGCTATTTTAAAGTTGCAGAACGACTTCCACTTCGACAACATGGATGATTCAATCATGTGAAGCTATGAAAGATACACACCCTGGAGAATCACAGCTACAAGTAACTTGTTCTGCTGTTTCCTTTGTATGGTGTTTTCCCATTACCACAGTAAGTGCCTGAATTACCCAGTAGAAATTCTCAAGACATTGATCTTCTCACTTATATTAAATGTCTTCACTCTGTCTCTACTTCTGGACTTCTCAGTTTACCAGGTTATGCAAATATAATTATGTATGATACTGATATCTGGAATTTTTGCATTCTTAGAAACTTTTAACTTTCTTGCCCCTCATGCCATTTAGTAATAATAGCATACTTGCTGATTACTGAGCAACACAGTCATATCATTTATAGCATTCAGACTTATCTTATATCGAACTTCTGTATCTTAATGTAGCCTTCAAATCAATTTCCATTGTATCTCAATTCAGAATATTATTTAAAAACGTTCCACACAGTTCTGTGTATTTATTCTTTAGCTTAGTAACAGTTTGGTGTTAACTTAATTTTCTTTCTTTCAGGGGCATACAGCTGACAGTCCTGAGATGCTGATTTCCCAATCATACTGTGGCAGTGAAATAAGCAGTTGTATAGAAAATGGGATTTCAAGGTAAAATGGACTTGTGGGAAAATATTAATTGACATGACTGCTGCTTATTTCCAACAAACTGATGTGATAGTTGCTTGCCATCTTTACATTACATTGGGGAATGTGATGGTTAGTCACAAGTATGACATGTCATTCAAGATGATCCAGTTTGTAAAACATAACTTATTGCAATCAAATTATACTTATGTTAGAGAAAATACCTACCGTGCTGTCTAGTCCAAGAGTTATCATCATCAGAAAAAATATGATTGCAAAGAATGTTGAACCCATCATGTTAGCAATGGCCTCGGGATATGTGATGAAGAGAAGGCTTGGACCTGAGAACCGTTACAAAATGGGATATTAGATAGGCAAAACCATTTTCAAATGTGCTTGTGTATTTTATCTAACATTTTCAAGAAAACCTTAGACCTACTGTCCCAGTTTTTGTCACAAGTCTTTCAAATGCTTTATTATCAGAACAATGGTCAAGTTGCAGTGTATTGGCCTTCTATAACATGTAAAAGTACGTGTCAAGCAGCTAATTTAAGAAATTGGTCACTAGCTTGTAAATGGAGTAACAAGGAAATGGAAACGAGCTTCAGGTAAATCACACCTCCTACGGTCCCCAGGAGATTTCTCGATAGAGGGTTGCCTTTAAAATGGAATACAAAAGTAGAGGAACTGAAAAATTGTGGAATTCTAAACTCTATGAAAATATAATACAAAATAAGACAACAGAGTTAACCATGCAATAGTCTGGCAGAATCTAAATCTTGAGGAATAGTATGGTTACATCCACTAATGATCAGGTGTACAAAGAAAGCAAAATAAATAAAGCAATGTTAACATTCAATGTATTATTTAGCCAGTGACCTTAAGTATATTTCAAAATAGAAGAGGAGCAAAATACTATCTACAATTCGAGACGTATGTTGAGTCACAGGAATTGACACTAAAGGCCATTCTCAATCCAGTGAGTATCAAAAAGCCTTCATACCAGATGGACGACCAGGAAATCACACTGACATTTCTAAACCTTAATGGACGAAGAGTGCTCATAATATTAGTGGTTATTGTTTAACTATCAGTCAGAGTGTATGCTACAGTTACACTTTTATGTCGCCAAAAATACCTCCTGGAGGAAGAAGCTGGGCAGTTGATCCGTGCATATACTTATTTGAATATGTAGTTCCCAGTAACTGACCAATCATAAATCTAGTTTTGAAGTACTTATCATTTCTCAAGAGAGATGTTAAAAACCATGGGAACACACATTTACACCGACGTTGTGCATTAATTTAAGACTAATAGCATAGATACGAAGGGCATTCTACTAGGTCAGAATCAGTTCAATTACAGTAAGATGCTCATTGGCCCAACTCAACTTCTAGTCTATAACACTTGCTCAGAGATTTTTGTCAACAGAATGTTCTTAATTAATTTCAGATTATATTGAACACACCTTTATCTTTTGCCACATCTTCTACTTCCACATCTCGCATTTCAGCCATGTACCCCAGTACTGTGAAAATTACAAAACCAGACAGGAAGCTGGTCAGACAGTTCACCACACTGGTTACAATTGCATCTCTGAAAGGCATAAAGTGAGCACATAATTGGAAAGAGCATGGAGCATGTCTGTGTAAGTTACATACTGAGCTTATATGATAAAAAAGTCGACAACATGACGTGTGTGAGGTTTATGTAGGTTTGGTGGTAGATTCTCTGTAAATCCTCTCCAAGTAGTTTTACTGGAATATGCTGCGTGTATTATTACAATTATTGCAATATAATTAATAACGCTTAAGTGAAGTTAATAAAAGTGATATAACTATGACATGCGGTGAGTGTGCAGAGCTGGAAAGAAGGAACCTGGGTGCAAGGTATGAGATTTTTGGATTTGAGACATTGTCTACAATATCCTTTGATACATTGGTACATTATTATCTGGTGAGGAAAAGGGAACAATTTGAAAAATATAATTGAAAACCTAGCAATCTGTCTTTATCCCTCTGCTGAAGAATTAAGGAGAGACAGATCCAACTCAGAGGAAAAGTGTATTAACTATTCAGGGCAGTTAAGAACTGAAATCTTGCAGAAATAGCTGGGTGTTCACACCACTACTGAAAAAGGATAGTATTACTTTAGTGCTACCAAGTTGCGTTTTAATGACTAATGTAGGGACAGGTGTGAACCATTGTTCCGACATAGCAATCAAAACATTTTGTGATACTGTTTGTGTTCTGCGTCTGGTTTGTGGGTATTGCCATATTGACTGTGACTTTTGCAGTATTTGTCCTGGCTGCTGTTCTCGGTCTGTCAGTAGCTATTAACTCCATAGCATGAATCATCCTAATCTGAGGTGTCACTGCTACAGTCTGTTACTGTGAATCCAAAGGCAAGACTGGGGCAGTGTTTCTGTTTATACAACATACTTCACTAGTTCCTACACCCTGCTCAGATTTACATATTAGTCCCCAGCTCATGCATGCGAGTAGATGCATCACTTTCTCGTATTACACTGTGCCCAGTTCATGCTCATAATGAGATTTTGTTCATGCCTGATGTAAAATAAGGTCCGGGCCGGCAGGGTCCAGATCACATGGAAATTTGGTGTGTGGATAATCAGAGACAATGTGTTTGGGCAGATGAGGACATGTTTTTGGATGTATCATTCATTCGGAATCTGAAAAGACCTTTGCTGGTCCAATCTTTACTCGGCATTTGTTGTGGCACCCAAGAATGAATTTCTTGGATAGCTATTTTGATGGGGGGGGGGCATAAAGGCATTTCATAAAGATGGTATGGCCCATTATAGAGTGATTGAGGAGCAGGTGAGGCACTAAATCTTTCAGTGTGTGGCATTCACACTTGATTTCCGCTTTATTCAAAGAGAGTATGTAAAATCCATCTGCTATCTTTCTCTTCTAGGGTCCACATAAAGTAAAGATTGAAGATTTGGTAATGTGCATCTCGCAGAGATTATGTTACCGTATGTACATCAAGTGATGGCTATATAGGAGCCAGTATACCCTAAGATCTTCAGGAACAAAATAATTAAAAAAATATGAGTGAAAATCTTAATGCACGTCAAGCTTGTGATTGCAGAAGTTACCTGGTATTTCCCCCTCAATGAATAGAGAAGCAAAGCTTGTTTCACTGAACCAAGGTTGAAGAGAAATAATTGAAATGTGTAGCTAGTTTTCGTCTAGGGTACCTGGTTTTGAAACTGCATTTAAAAACAGTTTCATCTCTAGATTTAGTCACTGTGTAAATTGTAACTTCTCTTCACCTGTGATTTAATTAGGTAGGTTTTGCTTCAAAATGTATTATGAGGAGATAACAGTTGGCTCTTATAATTACATGACTGATACAGGATTGACATGTTACCTATTACTGGGCCTATTACAAACACAGCTGAATTGTTCTATGCTCCCCCAAGGCTGGTACTCAGCGTTGCACCTGAGTGTAGTGAGATGACCTTGACCACTTTGCATTTTATCCAAACAAAATGGACTTTACAAACTCACGATGATCCGAACGCATAAGTAGTGTAATTTTGTTGTGAAGTCTATGCAGTCTCTTACCTGATTGTGGCAAAGAAATAATGATCTTCTATATATACGCTTTATTTGTTGTGATGCATGTGTTAATCCTCTAATAATTGTTTACCTGTAACAGTTGTTATGAAATGGGTTGTAACTGGCTAGCGCTAAGAGGACTCCAAATCCAGGGCCGAGTGAAAAAAAGATCTGTGCTGCTGCATCAACCCAAACCTGTCAATTAAAACAAAAGAATTACACTAAATGAAGATCACAGACCTCGTTCTTATGTGCATTAGTTAATGATGTCAGCAATTTTTGTCAGCATTCTGAGGCAACCAAATGAAACATGCAATACTGACAAAGCATTAAAAATGTTAAATACATTTTGCAAATCACCCTTGTTATTATCCATCGGGAGTTTGAAACAAATGCACATGCCATATTGTGCTTTATTCACTTCTAAAGCACAAGGAGATTTCTGTGGTTGTGCAACATTTAGCGAGTCTTTGGGTCATGAGCAAATTAAAATGGAAAAAAATAACAGGAGCAATAGTATGGTAAAGCACACAGTGTTCCATTCCCATGGCCTCAAAGTGATGTTGGTTGTCTGGGAATGCCTCATGCCACTCTAGTGTGTCCATCAAAGACTGAGGTATGAAGGTTCCTGGGATGATATATATATTTGTTTCAAAATTCATAAGTATAGGTCCACCCCACATTAACAAAATAACAAATTCTTAGTATAGATCCGTTTTTTTTTCTTCTGTTATTACTTAAATATATAAAATCGTCTTGCCAGTCAAATACAAACACTTCTTAATACAAGTGTTACACAAAAAAATGTATAATTAATAATCCTATCAAACAATTCCAGTATTCCTATTTATCAATTTTTTCAATCCTTTTCAAATGACTGTTGTTCAGATATTACTGAAAGTTTATTGAACCACCAATTAGATCAAGCTGTGAAACCTCACTTGGTTTTAATCATGACCAGATGTAAATGAATTTGAGCTTGAGTCGATATTTTTTGCGGCATCCTAACACTTCTTCAGCACTCTTGTATATACAGTTGTCTTATATTTGACTAAAAGAGATACAGGATAAAGGAATTACAATAAAAACATATAAATAGAAAAACATTGATGTAGAAAAACGATTTAAATTCTGTAGTCAAACAATCCCTTTTAATTTCTATTTAAAAGGAACATTCAATTCCTCTCCCAAGTGTCATCTAAAAAACACATACATATAAAGAGTTTTGTACCTAATTAGGTGGATCTAACATCAGCGACTCAAACACAACCTTAAAAATATGCATCTAAAGTTCCATCTATTTTCAAAAGCATAACTTATTACCAAAATGAGCATATTGCAGATTTTTATTAATCATGCAAACTTTTCATAAACTGAGTTCAGATACCCACAGTACATGATTGGAAAATAATACTACTCATAACTTTTTCTTAACGAACGAATGTAAACAAGTTCTAAACTTCAGCATTGTGACGTTTTCACAGAAATTCATTACAATTAAATTACTGATTATATAATCATGATATTATTATATACATAATCTTTCTGGTTACATATCACTCAATCAGTAAAGTAATCTATACCTCAAAGCCTAAAACATTTAATTAAAAATGGCACAATCTGAATCTTGAATATTCAACTATCTCATCAGTACCCTTTATGTGCAAGAGGAATTGATTTTCACAAACAGTATACAACATCAATTCAAGCACAAGGGAATTTAAATATTGATATCTGCCTCTGCATAGGAAAATTACGACTCCCACACAGAAAGTTATTATAGGTATAGTTACGAATCCCGTAAGAACAACCTACTATTAGATCAAGTGCAGACACAGCTCATATTTACGTCTATTATATTCATCATTCAATTCAAAATCTTAAGTCCAAATCCATTTGATTGATCACACTTTAAAGATAATGATAACAATTATAAACAAGAAAAAATAAGATTCAAATTACATTCTAATTCTTTCAAATATTTAAATTCCTATCCCACAATGACACTAGGCTACAAGGTTCTTACCTATCACTCATAGAGATATCACACACAAGGGTGGCTTTTCATTTCAGCATTTCAACAGTCTAAGACACTCCTTAATGATGTAGTACCATTTGACATTAAATAGCACCAGGAAGAAAGCTAGAAAATTAGTAGTCAAAATGAAACAATTAACTACCTTTACTATCAAGCATTGGATTCAATTATTCTCCATATAGCACACTAACAATTATGATATTCCCCGCTTTAGCTGACTTTGTTATTGTGACGTTATTTTCTTCAAATCCCCTTTAAATGGTTCATTCAGGTGCCTCCTCTTATAGTATTCCCAACCAATGTGGCATCTTTCACTACAAATAGAGATTGAAAGGGGTTGTGTGACTACAGAATTTAAATTGTTTTTGAATATTGATTTTTTTCTGCTTATATTTTTTGTATTCTAATTCCTTTATCCTATATTGATTTTAGTCTACTTTAAGATGACTGCACATACAGGAACCCTGAAGAAGTGACAGGATGCTGCTAAACACGTGTCAGCTCAAGCTAAAATTCATATAGATCTGGTCATGATAAAAACTGAGTGAGGTTTCACCACTAGATCTAATTGCTGGTTCAATAACGTTTCTGGGATATCTGATCAATAATAATTTGAAAAATATTGTAAAAATTAATACATAGGAGTACTGTAAATTGTTTGATAGGGTTGTAAATTATAAAGCCTTTTTTATGAAACACTTGTTTTAGGAACAATTGTATTTGATTAGCAATGAGATTTTATATATTTGTGTAATAAAAGAATGACGAAAATTACATGGATTTGTTCTAAGAATTTCTTATTCATTTTTCATGCAAGGTGGACCTAAAGGTATGAATTTTGTTAAATTGTTTGCTCCCATTTTGTGACACAAGTAACTATTGATGTGATTGGAAAGGTTAATGACCTCAAAGGGTTTGAGCAGCGCAAGGTCAGTTCATCGAAATAATCTTCCTCTTGCTATTATGATACATTTATGTTGCTCAGGTTCTTGCAGGTCTTTGCAGATTACTATGTGTTGTGATATTCTATCTATGAGAGCGATCGAAGGTTTGATTTATAAAGGATTACCTACTGTCCTTCAGAAAACTTGGAAATAGTTTAAAATCATTGGCCTATTTGTCTGGACATGTTATGCTATGTTATGTTATCAGGAGGGTTTGTAAAGCGTCCCGAGGGGTAGCCAGGCACTGGAGACAGTGTGAAAGTTGTTTACTGGTTGTTAGTTGAAGAGCCAGGTCTTTAGAATCTTGTGGAATTCTAGAAATAAGGAGGGGCACTTATGTGTGAGGGGGGTTGTTCAAAGTTTTGGGGGGGAGGTTAGGAGAAGCCTAGACCTTCTGTTCTGCTTTTGCAGATGCGAGGGGTGTTTGCAAGAGAGAGTGAGGCAAACCTTAGGTGTCTGGTGGGCTGGTGAATTGGAGGTGGCAATTGAGGTAGGCGGTCCAAAATTGTGAAGTACCTTGTATGCATGCGTGAGGAGTTTAAATTGACAGCGCTTGTGTATTGGCACCCAATGGAGGTCTGTGAGGTGAAGTGTGATGTGGGTGCACTGTGGGAGATCCAAGATGAGTCTAGCAGCAGCATTCGTTCGTTCGTTCGTTCGTTCGTTCGTTACTTTATTTCGGCAAATATTGCCATAAAAGTCAGGACAGGAAATAAATACGACATACATAAATACATTATACAATAAAATATAAGATACAATACATACAGTTGGCAAGAAGTATATGGATGTCCCCATGATTAAGCAGTATCATTAAGTGTATAAAAATATAAATAACAATTTATAAAATAATTAAAAAACAGAACTAAGAGGAAAGAAAAAAAAAAAAAAAAAAAAAAAAGGATTTCGACTTGTCGATAAAACAGTGCATCATATACCTTTGCAAGGAGGGGGATGAGCGGGCCACCTGACAAAGCGTTACAATTTGTGACCAAGTCGATTCCTGATAAGGTACACATTATATAGGAATCTGCTTGTGCCAAACACCACTAGTTGTGAAGTATTGGACTGAAATATGCGCACTGCTTCTTTATAGGATCTGACCCCCACATATTTACAAACGGGTTTGATCCACCGATCCCTTGGTTTCTTGTATACTGGGCAAAAGAAGAGTAAATGAACAACGTCTTCTTTAGCCCCTAAGGTACAGAGAGTGCAGAGTTCACATCCTTTTACCCCTCCCCAATTGCATGTGTAAGCATTAATCTGTAAGACCCCGTACCTAAACTGTAAATAAAGTGTTTTTGCCAGAGGAGGGCCGACCTCATCCAAAAATTGTTCGAATTTAGGTGTATCTTTTATGTTTAAAAAATTCAAAGTCAGAGTACCAATCGATGAACTATGCAATAGCTCTCCGTTGACATAAGACCAAAAAGTGTCCTTTACATTTTTCCTGGTACATGTTGTCATGTTCTGTGGAGCTTCCCATAGGTGTGATAAACCTAATCTCTCGTACCACTTAGATACATATTTTAACCAAGGGGTATTCATATGTCCATCTATCTGAGTTAGTTCAGTCAGTCCGTTCTTGTAATCACTCAACTCCGGGGTTACCCATAGCCTGACCCAATACAGCAATGGTCTTAATAATGCTTGATAGTCTGCTCTTTTAAGATTAATATCAAGGAAAACAGGGACTAGGGGGGTTCTTGTCGGTATTTTAAGTAGCCTTCGTACAAAATGGTTTTCCGTTTTTCCAAAGTTGTTATTGCAATGGAATCCCCAGAGTTCAGCGCCATAAAGGGCGGTCGATTGGGCCTTTGCTTTATATACTTCCAGTGCTGGTGAGATTGCTTTAGAGTAACTGGCTCCGTGTATTTTTAAAATAGGCATTGAGTTTTGTTTAAGGGCTAGGATGCTTTTATCCATCTGCCCTTTCCAGGACAGGTTACTATCCAGCATCATCCCCAGATAATTGAAACTCCCTACCTGTTCCAGTTTTTGGTTATCCAAGGACAGATTATTCCTGAGGGATTTCTTGGAGTTTATTGACATATACTTTGTTTTGGTAGGATTTATTTCTAGCCCCTTCCCCACGCAATACTTCTGGAAAGAATCCACCAAATTCTGTAAACCTCTCGGAGTTTGAGAAATGAGGATGGTGTCATCGGCAAATAGTAGTGCCGTAACCGGCTCGCCACCTAGCTTCGGTGAGTCATGTACACAATCCCTTAAATAGATTGGAATATCATTAACATATAGTGAGAAAAGTGTAGGAGCTAACACGCAGCCTTGGCGCACACCACGGTCTACAGGTATGGCCCTTGAGGTCTCACCTTCTTTACCCCACCTAATTTTTGCATAGTTCCCTGTGTGAAGCTTGATAAGTTCTTTAAGTAGTTCCCCAGGGACCGCCATGTTTCTTAATGTAGACCACAACAAATTGCGAGGAACAAGGTCAAAGGCGGCCCTTAGATCCATGAATGCCACATGGAGGCTACCCTTCCTTATGTTTATATACTTCCAACAGATGCACATGAACCTAAACACCTGGTCAACCGTACTTACTTTTATTCTAAAGCCAGCCTGATATTTGGTTAATATTTTAGTCTCTTCAATCCAATCTAAAAGCCTGTTTAAAATATGTCTGGCATATATCTTTTGAAATGAGTCTATCAAACTTATTGGGCGGTAATTACTTGGATCATAGCGATCACCTTTTTTAAAAATTGTCATAATTTCTGCCCCTTTCCAGGAATCGGGGATTGGTGTGCCTGCCACAATGGAATTACTCAAGTAATTTATGTAAGGCCCCCACACATCCACATCATATTTTAGAAGATCTCCGGGGATTTTATCAGGGCCTGGGGCTTTGCCCAATTTCACAGCTAATAAAACCTTATTAGTTTCTTCTAAACTAAAGGTTAATGGAGCAACACTTATCTCTGAATTTGTCTCATGGTACTCAAAGGGCAAATTCTCCTGTTTGTTAGCATAGAGCTTAGTGAAGTGGTCGCACCAAGTATTTTCATCTAGGAAAATATCCTTTGTTGATCTGCCCTGCTTATTTCCATTAGCGATTAAGTTCCAGAACATACTCTGATCCCGTAGCTTAGCTGCATTCAAGAGATCCTCCCAGAAGTTTTCATCCCATGTTTTTTTAGCTTGGGCCAGCATTTTTTTGTGGGCTAGTCTATTGTTTTTTATATCCAAGCTGTTCCCGGATTTTACTGCCTGGATTAGTCTTGATTTTGCTATACGACAGTCTTTATTATACCATGGGTTCGCTGCCTCAAGATCATTCCGTTTCCTATTACCATTTTTTTTATAGATTTTGCTCAATAGTGGGGTTAATGCGTCTACCAGCTTAAGATGTATGTCAAGCACACCTTGTGTTCCCACTAATGCTGTCTGAAGGCCTCCTACCGTGTCAGTAAATACATTGTATATATTTATCAGCGTTATTTCAGTTCCCAAGATATAGGGCCATCTTAGGGCACGC
This sequence comes from Pleurodeles waltl, assembly GCF_031143425.1. Classification (NCBI taxonomy): domain Eukaryota; kingdom Metazoa; phylum Chordata; class Amphibia; order Caudata; family Salamandridae; genus Pleurodeles; species Pleurodeles waltl. The sequence goes on along the minus strand of NC_090450.1, from coordinate 867,669,408 downwards.
CTGTTATTAGTTACCTCTAGTTCCGCGACCGTGGTATTTAATAGGGTCTCTTCTTTGGATTTAATAATGAATGATTGAGAATCCAGCCATAGTAGGAGGGGAAAGTGATCACTCTCCGTCCTAAGGTCTATCTTGAAATCGGTTATTTGGTCCCATATATTCCGGGTAGCCATTACAAAATCTATATGGGATCTGAAATTTCTCTTAAAATAGGTTGGGGCTGCTGGTCTGTCTGAGCGAAATCGACCATTACAGGCCCTTAGGTCATGCGCCACAGTCAACTGTAAAATCTGTAAGGCGGCTTTTGTGCCTTTAGCTGCACTTACGGATTTTAAGGGCAGGATGTCATTAGCAGCATCTTGATCGTCAAATAATTTTTCCAACCCCGGGATAGGCTCATATTTACAGTTAAAATCTCCACCAACTAACACCTTTGCATTATCTCCTAATGAGTCTAGAACGGAGTCCAAGAGTTCTACTACCTCTGATTCCTTGTTAGAAGGGAACGGTCTGTTATATATATTTATTAGATGTATAGTTTCTTTCCCTCTTGTTTTGATTTTAAGGCCTAGTAGGTCCGGGGAGGGGATGGGTAGCGGGGTGACATCTATTTCTAGGGTCACTTTAACCCAGATGACCAGTCCTCCTGAGGCTCTCCCTCTAGTTGATGGAATGGCATGGGAACAATAGGTTTTATACCCCAGCCTATGGGGGGTTTCTACAATCCAAGTTTCTTGTAGGAGTATGATGTCGTAGTTCTCAATATAGGAGCACCATACCACATCCTCAAGGTTCCTTGCTAAGCCAGCTATGTTCCATGATATCAATCTAATACTTGATTTTCCTTTTACACAGGGAGGATCTAATACTGTAAGTAGGTTGTCTTTTTCTGTAACATCCTCCAGCTCAACTAAGGGGTTTGGCTCTTTATCTTGGTTGTAGTTTTTACTAGTGTCTTTACTAGTGTCTTTACCCTCCATGGTCACTGAGAGGCACTTATCCGGTACACCCAAACTAGTTGTCTTACTTAAAATAGAATAAGGGGATTTAACGTTGCCTACCAATTTAACTGTCTTTGTATTTCTGGGACTCGAGGGTACTATAAGTTCCGGTTCAAGATCTTCTATACTCTGTTTTTGTTCCCACGTCTGGGTGTATACTAACGTTTCTGTGATGGGATCCCCTGCTCGTGGGAGTCAATCGTTTTCGTCCAAAGTGCTCAGTACCGAGAAGGTATTTCCAGTTGGGGTATAAGAGCTAGTGTTTCTTCTAATAGTCAAGGGTCTGTGTTTTTTAGAAGGTTCTGATGTACTGGCTAAGTGTCGATAAAAATAACCCAGAGGATGCACACCCACGTCAGATTCCTTTATATCCAAGGAGGCTGCTCTAAGAAGGACAGTCGCAACATGTTGAGGGTGCCTAAAATTGACAATTACACAGTCTCCCTTACATTTTTTCCTTGCGTTTCCGATCCATGGTATCCGTCTAGTAGACAGTATTTGATCGGATAGATGTGGGGGGAAACCACAATTTTTGTTTAACCAGGCAACTGATTTCCGTTTGAGAGAATCATGTGATTCCTCACGGAAGTTCACTGCTGTTGGGTCTAAGGGAGGAATGTTCGTAAGGACTATGACATAGGGTTCACAATCAGGTGGAAGGTTAATAAAATTTGGTCTGTTCACAGGAGTAGTGTTCCTCACAATATTAGATGCAGCTGCTTTCATATGAGGGGTGCTATCCACCATACTTGGTGGCTCCCTATATTCAGGTAAACGTGGCATCTGTGCTTCAACCAATTGTTCAGGGTTGCCGGATTGGACGGATAGCTCAGACTGTTTCATAGTCTGTTCCATATACATTTTGTCTAAAAGTCCACCCAACCTAGATACCTCCGTAGATAGTAATTCAATCTTTTCCATAAGAGGTTTAGTCATATGGACTAGTTTTTCCTCAAATAGCTTAGCGATGTGACCCAAGAGAACACCATTCACATCGTCCTTGTTAATTGTAATCCCATTTTCAGCTACATTACTTCTATGACCATATTCTATCATTGGTTCTATTGTTGGTTTGAGATGAGTGTTACCCCGCTTGGATAGCATTTTTCTGCATTTTCTAACAGCTCTCTTAGGGGGAGAGTGAGACGATGCAGGCTCACTCGGGGGCTCCAATGGGACTTGATTTGGTGGCTCTAAAACTAAGGGTAAAGCTGCTGAGTTTTCCAAAGGGAAAGCTTCAATATTAAGGGGGTCCATCATAACAGAACCGCTACCATTGTTTACAGGAGAAAACATTTCTGGGGTGGACTCCTTCCCTAAGGACTTCCTTCTATCAGTGTTTATCTTGCTCACCATTTTAACCAGGTAATTATCCAGGGTGGAAATATTCTTAGCCATTCTACACCGCCTTCACGAATATGACGACCACTACTAGTTTTTGATAAATACTAGACTGTCTAGTTTTACGGCCCTGCACTTCACAGAACTTTTATATCGTTTACAAAGTATAGGGCCTCTACATATATCAGCAATAACACAGAACAGCAAGTGTATAACACCCAGAAGACACAATGAATTAATTTAAATGGAGCCCAGGTATACAACTTACTAAAACGTTATCAGATTCAATAAAAACAATTACAATTAATTGCTTAGTGAACTTGCTCAACCCGACCCCTTCTGGCCCCCTAACGGCTCCCTAACGGACTCACAATGGCCTGTCCTTTGCCCGACCCCGCTCAGCCAGGGGCAGGATCAGTTTGATATCACCTTCGGGCGTGTGAGATCCGTTTGTTCTGCTTCCGTGGTGCTAGGGGACCTGGCTAAAGTAGTCCCGTCCTGGTCCGTCAACGCTCCTCCCACACAGCGGTCGCAACGTCGGGCGGCGGCGGGGGGGAGACGTGGAGGTCAGCAGAGGGAACAAAAGGGACAGCACCCCCCGAGGACCACAAGGGCACACAGGTATGCTGCACGATACAGGTGTAATTAAATTACAGCAATAATATGTCTGTGACCAGATATTAAAGAGGGGTGGCCCAGCCCAGCCTCTTCCTGTCGAGGACGGGCGAAGGACGGGCCCGCCCTTGGCCCGGGCTTCGCCCGGGCGCCGCCCGCGCGCGTCCCGCGGTTGCGGGCGCGCTGTGAGGTTAAGAAGGGCTTCCCGCCCTATCAGCAGCTGAGGCTGGCTCCGACAATGTTTAAAGGGCTCCCGCCCAGGAAAGAAGTTGTGCGCGTCCCGCGGTTGCGGGCGCGCTGTGAGGTTAAGAAGGGCTTCCCACCCTATCAGCAGCTGAGGCTGGCTCCGACAATGTTTAAAGGGCTCCCGCCCAGGAAAGAAGTTGTGCGCGTCCCGCGGTTGCGGGCGCGCTGTGAGGTTAAGAAGGGCTTCCCGCCCTATCAGCAGCTGAGGCTGGCTCCGACAATGTTTAAAGGGCTCCCGCCCAGGAAAGAAGTTGTGCGCGTCCCGCGGTTGCGGGCGCGCTGTGAGGTTAAGAAGGGCTTCCCGCCCTATCAGCAGCTGAGGCTGGCTCCGACAATGTTTAAAGGGCTCCCGCCCAGGAAAGAAGTTGTGCAGCATTCTGTATGGTGTGAAGATGGTGGAGGAGGTGGTTGGAGATTCTGGCATAAAGCGCTTTGTGGTAGTCAAGCCTGCTGATAACTACGGCTTGAGTGATGGTATGTCTGGTGCTCTTGGGAATCCATCTGAAATGTTTTTGATGATGTGTAGTAATTGGAAGCAGGAGGAGCTGACTATGTTCACTTAAGCAGACATGTTGAGTTTGTCATCTAAAATGATTCCTAGGTTACGTGCATAGTTGGAAAGTGACGGTTTTGAATGGAGCTCTGATGGCCAACAGGTGGAGTCCCAGGGGGAGTTCTTGTTCCTGAAGATCAGCACTTTGTCTTCGGGGAGCTGGTTCTCATCCATTCTGCTATGTGGTTAATGCATTTGGTTAAGTTAGATCTGGTAATGGGAGATTAGTTTAACAGAGCGAAAGAGCTGGGTGTCATTGATGTAGAAGATGATGGAGATGCTGTGAGATCTGATATCTGCGAGTGGTGTCATGTAAACTTTGAACAGGGTGGGGGCTGAGGGATGATTCTTGAAGGACTCTGGAGCTCTGGAGATCATGTCCTTGTTCTCTGGTGTGTAAGGGGGGCTCTGGCAAGCTATGGTCTCCTTGAGAGATTAACATTTTGATGAGGTTGTAGTGTGAAATGGTGTTGAATGCTGCTAAGAGGTCCAGCAGTATGTGGAAAGTGGTTTCTCTCAGGGTTGAGAAGGGTGCAGATCTCAGCTGTGGTAGCAATGAGTGCTGCCTCTGTACTGTGATAGCTAGGAAAGCCAGATTGTGATCGGCCGTGAAGATTGTGGAGTTCCAGGTGGCTGGTGAGTTGCTGGTTAATTGCTTTCTCTATCACTTTTTCTATGTATGGTAGTAGGCAGATGGGCCAGAATTTGCTCAGTTTATTTAGGTCAGCCAATGTTTTTTAAGCTGCTTTTTCTGTTGCTAATTACCACTTGCTTCACCTCACTCAGTTCCATTCATCTTGGAGTCCTTAGATTCACCATGTTGGTGAAGCTGTTGCATAATCTTCAGGTGGTGAGTGCGCTTATGAATGCTGTATGTCTAACTTTGCAAACATAGCTAGATTGTTGCCTATTTAATATCATTGTGTGATGCCTTTTTCACAGCAGGTTGTGAGCAGCGCTTAGAACATTACGTATTCCAGTGTTTCTCCCTTTGTAATCCCCTCTCCCTTATTTCCCCAGGGCCTGATTCCAAGTGATTGTGTCACTAATATAAGTACCAAGAATCCTAGGCTTCAGGACGCCTTGAGATTATCTTCTTGGATTCCAGTCCTACCTAAGGTCATGACAGTATGCCAGGCCAATAGCTTTTTCAAGTGGTAGTTATGAGGCAACTGTGTTGCAAGTCATAGGAATTTACAACAAGAACTAAGAACTGATAAAGCCAAAAGGCCATTCTTTGAGTCAGTTGGATCAGTTAGAATGTAGGACCTCTCCCCTGGCGTTCAGCAGCAGTTAATAATCAATTAGGTACTGTTGATTACTCTCCCTCTCAGGATAACAAGACCTGCCTCTTTGGTACCAAATAACCAGGGGTCACATATAGCACCTCTTGAAAAATAGTCAGGTCATCAGAAGCACTTTTTGTCCGTTCTTTGAAATGACAATTGCATTTTTCAGCACAGACCCTCCATGTTTTTTTTACAGGTGTTATGCTTTCTTATTTGTTCAAGGATGCCTTGAACTGGGCTACACCATTGATCTTAAAAATGAATCTTGTTTATTGAGTTATGATTTTTTTGTCTTGCTTTTGGAGGTGGGGCTTGTGAGAGATGACAGATTAAACAAGAGGCCCATCTGAGGTTACTAGAAATACAAAAATGTTCTCATAAATTGATATTCTACCCCTAGAATATCCTGTTTCAAAGATATTTATTTATGGCTTCATGAACAGATAAAACAACTCCAGCATATTTCTATCATGGGTTAAGAGAGCATCTCAAAGAAATATTGGCTATGGAGGTTAACAGACCACCTATTGCTGCTGCTCTTATTGACCTGGTTCTGCAGATTTAAACACAATTAGCTAACAATAGCAAAGAAAAGAGTCTAGAAACTCATTGCTACAATGTGTACTTTATTCTGCAACATCTTCACCTCCAGTCCCCAGGGGTTCAGCAGAAGAACCAATGCAGATTGATACCATCAGAAGACAGCTTAGTTCTGAGAAATGGATTCAAGAGACTACCAAGATCATCATTGTCTTTGTTGCTGGCCATCTAGAATTTGTTACCTTTTACATCATCTCTGCACCATCCTTTAGTATCATCAAGAGTTTCCCAACTTAATTTTGTGAGAAAGGGGCAGAACAATTACAACACCATCAACCTCATGATTGTAATATAGACATAGTTCCAGTAGCCATGATTTCCCATAGGCACATATATGTTCTCATTCAAAAAAAAGAGAAAGAATGCAGAGCTATGGGTTAGAAGTACTAAGAGTCTGTTTGCAAAAAATGATTGCAGATTGCTGTCTGACTTTTTGTGAATGCACTCTGATTTTGCCTAAAGTAACCTATTCATTAGGTCGCAATGCAACAATAACCATTTGCAGGGTGGCAGAAAAACCTGCCCAATGATAATAATTAGGCAGGTTGCAAAACCGTCAGGGGGAGCAGACGTTGGTGCCCTGGGCAAAGGCATACATGTCCACGACTGCCAACACGATTCCCAAAGGGGAAGAAGTACCAAGGTTACCATTCCCCCTTTGCACATCAATTACCACCTCCTTTGAAGTTTCCGTAACTAATCAATGATTTGAAAATGGAATAGTGGTTACAAACTATTGACACCTTGCAGACCGAATCACATTTTGGAAGGAATACTCCATTTACCTCACCTATAAAATTGCGATTTGGTATGGGTTGCGAATTGTGAAATGGGTTGGTATATTTGAAAAAGACATTTTACATTTATAAACCCTGTGATTTTTGCAAATTGCAATGTTTGCAAAAGCCAAATACCTTCATTGATGTCTCCTTCATACAAGAAAATCTGGCTAAAATGTTTATGTAACGCTCCGCTTCCCCAGCGGGAGGACCAATATTCTTGTAGCTAAGTTCCGCTGAGAACCGTGCCCCTGCATCAGCTATGGAAAATTGAACCTTATAAATATATGGATGAGGCATCAATTACTTGTCATCTTAGATAACATACTTTCTGCTAAATGTTTTACAAAGTTAGACCTTTGTGGTGCCTACAGTTTAGTTCGCATGCTTGTTGGTGATGAATTGAACACAACATTTAACACTAATTGAGGTCATTACGAGTACGTAGTAATGCAGTTTGTTGTCTACAATGAACATGCTGCCTTCCAACATTTTGACATTAATATCCTTTCTGGCATCTTGTATTTTTGAGCTATCTAAGTAGATGATATCCTCATCTGTTCCATCTTCCTCTCAGAATACCAACAGAATTTAAAAGAAGTCCTTCAATGACTCAAGACAAAATCGCTTATACGCTAAATTATCGAAATGTCACTTACATAGGCAACAATGAGGAAAAAGAAGAGCCTGCACCCCAGAATCTGAAAGAAGTGCAACGTTTTGTTGAATTTCTCAAGTTTTACAGACACATTATTGTTGGAAAATGGGTTATTGGTAAGGGCAGGTAAGTACCTACACTTAGCAATAGGCCACTAACCTCCACTTAGGTCCAGTTAGGTCTCAGTAAATTAAACCCAGCTCAACCTTTGGTAGCTTGGCAACAAGCGACAAGGCATAACTTAGGAGACAGAGTGTAAAGCATTCCAATATCACAAAACAGTAATTAAATAAAACACAGGAAACAGTTTAAAAATCCAAAATCAGTTTATGAAAATAGGAAATATTTGCAGCTTTCAAATGAAACAAAAACGTATAAAATCGGATAAGGGGAACCGGAGATATGAATTTTGAAATAATTATTGCTTTCTAGCTCGTAGAAACAAAAAGCTCCAATCTGGTCATCTGATCGCACCTAGACTGTGGAAAAGTCAAAGTTAAGGCCGACCGCGATGGAGCCCGGCTCGGATACAGCCCGCGGGAGGCTTCGGTCAAATGTTTACCTTAGGACTTAGTCGTTTTTCTGAAGATTTTCTTCAGCGGGACGAACCTGCCAGTCCAATCCGACCTCCTGGAAGTCTTCCTCGGATACACGTCGCGGGAGCCCTCAGTGGAGATTTTTACCTTCGGACTTAGTCGTTTTTTTGAGGTGAAAATCCTTCAACCAGGACAAACCTGGATCTTGATCCGTGTCCTTGGAGCCCTCCTCGGATACGCTGGCTGGGAGGTCCCGGTCAACTTCCTACGTTCGGACTTAGGAGGTCATTCCAACCCTGGCGGTCGGTGTTAAAGCGGCAGCCAACCCGCCAACAGACAGGCGGTAAAAAAAATGGAATTCTGACCCTGGCGGGAACCGCCAACACAGCCCGCCACTTTAACACTCCGACCGCCACGGCGGGACAAACAAACAGCGCGGCGGTCACCGCCAACAGACAGGCGGCAGACAATGTACCGCCCACACTATCACGACCCAGCAATCCGCCACCTTTTCCAGGGCGGGAGCCCCGCCGATAAAAACACGGCGGAAACAGACTACGAACGGGAAAACGCTCACCTCTATACACTCCACGAGGAATCTGGACAGCACGGAACCCGAATTAAACATCCTACCAGCTATTGTCTACCTGCTCCTCTACCAGGAGCACGAACGCCAGCGCAGACGACAACGGTGAGTACTGCACCTACGACACAGGGGAGGGGGGAGGAGAAAAGGTTACGGGCACACACATACGCGACACACCCACCCCCCCACCCCAAATCCCTACACACCAATGCAGAGCAACAAGTCAGAGTGACACCCCCCAAACCCCCTGGAATAATGCAAAGACAAGATAAAATTATCATTAAAATTGAAGTATATTATAGCATATTTGAAGTTAAGTGAAATATGAAATATATAAATAAAATATATTACAACATGAACAATATATACATAGCCCAAAAGTCCGGCACATATTGGCTACCTTCCATTGTTCGTGGGCCAATGTGCATAAACACATGGGCAAAGCCCACACATGAGACCCGATTCCATTGGAGAGAACACTGCTGGGGCATCAGATAATAAAACCACAGGCACCTCAGGGGGAAGGGAAGGGGGGGCACCTCAGCCACATGAGTCCACGGCGCCAGATCCATGAGGGGCCTCCATGCCCACTGTACCATCCTGGGGAGTGCAAAGCCACAGTCTCTCAAGTCTCTACAGTGGGTGGATTGCCCACTGTACCATCCTGGGGAGTGCAAAGCCACAGTCCATCAGGTGGATTACAGACTCAACTGGTTATGGAGGAGGCATGTTGGCCAGAGTGCTTCGTGAAGCCCTGCCCGACACAGATCCGGCCCTGCCAATGGGCCAGCGGTGCTTGAGATGAAGGGCCCAGCGGAGCGGTGCTTGAGATGAAGGGCCCAGCGGAGCAGTTCAGAGACGGCGGTGCCCAGCGGAGCAGTGCTTTACAGGAAGGGCCCAGCGGAGCAGTTCAGAGACGGCGGTGCCCAGCGGAGCGGTGCTTGAGATGAAGGGCCCAGCGGAGCAGTTCAGAGACGGCGGTGCCCAGCGGAGCGGTGCTTGACAGGAAGGGCCCAGCGGAGCAGTTCAGAGACGGCGGTGCCCAGCGGAGCGGTGCTTGAGATGAAGGGCCCAGCGGAGCGGTGATTGAGATGAAGGGCCCAGCGGAGCGGTGCTTGACAGGAAGGGCCCAGCGGAGCAGTTCAGAGACGGCGGTGCCCAGCGGAGCGGTGCTTGACAGGAAGGGCCCAGCGGAGCAGTTCAGAGATGGCGGTGCCCAGCGGAGCGGTGCTTGAGATGAAGGGCCCAGCGGAGCGGTGCTTGAGATGAAGGGCCCAGCGAGCGGTGCTTGACAGGAAGGGCCCAGCGGAGCAGTTCAGAGACGGCGGTGCCCAGCGGAGCGGTGCTTGACAGGAAGCGCCCAGCGGAGCGGTGCTTGAGATGAAAGGCCCAGCGGAGCGGTGCTTGAGATGAAGGGCCCAGCGGAGCGGTGCTTGACAGGAAGGGCCCAGCGGAGCAGTTCAGAGACGGCGGTGCCCAGCGGAGCGGTGCTTGACAGGAAGGGCCCAGCCGAGCGGTGCTTGAGATGAAGGGCCCAGCGGAGCGGTGCTTGAGATGAAGGGCCCAGCGGAGCGGTGCTTGAGATGAAGGGCCCAGCGGAGCGGTGCTTGACAGGAAGGGCCCTGTTCAGCGGTGCTTGTCTTGGCGGGGCCCTGTTCAGCGGTGCTTCTCACGGCGGGGCCCTGTTCAGCGGTGCTTCTCACGGCGGGGCCCTGTTCAGTGGTGCTTCTCACGGCGGGGCCCTGTTCAGCGGTGCTTTTCACGGCGGGGCCCTGTTCAGCGGTGCTTGTCTTGGCGGGGCCCTGTTCAGCGATGCTTCTCACGGCGGGGCCCTGTTCAGCGGTGCTTGTCACGGCGGGGCCCTGTTCAGCGGTGCTTCTCACGGCGGGGCCCTGTTCAGCGGTGCTTGTCTTGGCGGGGCCCTGTTCAGCGGTGCTTGTCACGGCGGGGCCCTGTTCAGCGGTGCTTCTCACGGCGGGGCCCTGTTCAGCGGTGCTTGTCTTGTGTTCCTAGGGAACCAGATCTGGCCAATAATTCCCGCTCAGTCGCCATCCGACCTTTCGCTTGCGGGGCCCTCCTGTGCTGGAGTCCTGGGCCCGTGGGTGTCCTCCGTCACACCCGAAATGGGGCTGGTGGGGCCCTCCTGGGCAGCTCGTCTGCTGCCGGACTTGTCCGCCCTGCTGCCCTTGTCCTCCTTCACCGAATCTCTGGGGCCCTTGCCTCCCTTTGTGGATGTGCCAGGTGACGGTGCAAGGGTAGTGTCCTTGGGGGCAGCCGTCTCAGGCCTGTCGCGCCGGCCCTTCCCTTTTTTGGTTCTTTTCCCAGGGGGTGGGCTGGCTGTCCCCTTGCTGCTGGCCGATGTTCCTGCCCTAGGAGCTGGTGGACTCCAATCGCCCTGAACTATGGTCCTAGTAGATGCAGGGCTTGTGGTGGCTGAGGTGCTGTTTGGACTCTTACGAGATGGAGGGGGTGGGTCAGGTGATGCAAAGAGGTTAATTTTGGAGAGGAAAAACTTTTTAGGAGCAATGGGAAGGGTAGGTGCAGTGGGTATGGGAGTGGAGGAAGAGGATGTGGTTGTAGGAGAGTCAAGTGTGCTGTCTTTGGGTGCAGGTGCTTGTGACGGAGGCTGTCGTGAGGTGGATGGCTGTTGGGTGGGTGGCTGCCTGCGTGTTGGACCTGGCTTTTTGACGGGGACATCCCCAAACTTTTTGCCTCCTTCCTCCTATTTTTTCTGACCTGTTGTTGTTGGCTTTTGACCTCTGGGCACTTTACCACTGCTAACCAGTGCTAAAGTGCATATGCTCTCTGGGTAAATTGTACTACTGATTGGTTTATCCATGATTGACTATTTAATTTACTTGTAAGTCCCTGGTAGAGTGCACTACATGTGCCTAGGGCAGGTAGATTAAATGCTACTAGTAGGCCTGCAGCACTGGTTGTGCCACCCACCTCAGTAGCCCCTTAACCCTGTCTCAGGCCTGCCATTGCAAGGCCTGTGTGTGCAGTTTCACTGCCACTTCGACTTGGCATTTAAAAGTACTTGCCAAGCCTAGAACTCCCCTTTTACTACATATAAGTCATCCCTAATGTGTGCCCTAGGTAACCCCTAGAGCAGGGTGCGGTGTAGGTAAAAGGCAGGACATGTACCTGTGTAGTTATATGTCCTGGTAGTGTGAAACTCCTAAATTCGTTTTTACACTACTGTGAGGCCTGCTCCTTTCATAGGCTAACATTGGGGCTGCCCTCATACACTGTTGAAGTGGCAGCTGCTGATCTGAAAGGAGCAGGAAGGTCATATTTAGTATGGCCAGAATGGTAATACAAAATCCTGCTGACTGGTGAAGTCGGATTTAATATTACTATTCTAGAAATGCCACTTTTAGAAAGTGAGCATTTCTTTGCACTAAAATCTTGTTGTGCCCTTCAATCCACGTCTGGCTAGGTTTAGTTGACAGCTCCTTGTGCATTCACTCAGACACACCCCAAACACAGGGTACTCAGCCTCACTTGCATACATCTGCATTTTGAATGGGTCTTCCTGGGCTGGGAGGGTGGAGGGCCTGCCCTCACACAAAGGACTGCCACACCCCCTACTGGGACTCTGGCAGACAGGATTGAGCTGAAAGGGAACTTGGTGCATTTCTTAGAGACTCTTTGAAGTCACCCCCACTTCAAAGGCACAACTTAGTATAAAACAGGGCCTCTGCCCTACCTCAAGAGACACTTGCTGGAGAAGAAACCTGAACCAGAAACTACATCCTGCCAAGAAGAACTGCCTGGCTGCTCAAAGGACTCACCTGTCTGCTTTCTACAAAGGACTGCTGTCTTGCTGTTGCCCTGCTGCCTTGCTGAACTCTTGTCTGGCTGTGAAAGTGCTCTCCAAGGGCTTGGATAGAGCTTGCCTCCTGTTCCTTGAAGTCTCAGGACCAAAAAGACTTCTTCCTTTCACTTGGACGCTCCGTGCGCCGAAAATTTCGACGCACAGCTTGTTTCGCGGCGAGAAAAACGCCGCACACCGATGCTGATCAACGCGACGCCCTCGGGACGATCGAGACTTCGACGCACAACCTCGCAAGGACAACGCCGCCCGACTTTCCAGGAGAAATCGACGCGACGCCTACCGTGAGTGCGAAACTTTGACGCACGGCCTCGCAAGGACAACGCCGCACGACTTCCGAGGAGAAATCGACGCGACGCCTGCCGTGAGACCAGAATTTCGACGCACGGCCTCGCAAGGACAACGCCGCCCGACTTCCAAGGAGAAATCGACGCGACGCCTACCGTGAGATCGAAACTTCGACGCGCAGCCCCGCAGAACGACGCGCAGCCGGAAAATAAGCAGGAGAATTCACGCACAGACCCGGGACATCTGGTAATCCCCGCGATCCACAAAAAGAGACTGTCTGCGCGCCGGAAAACGACGCCCGACTTCCCCGCGTGGAAAAGAACGACGCAAGTCTGTGTGTGCTGAGGAGAAATCGACGCACACACCCCTTTTTCCACGCATCTCTTCTCCTGTGGCCCTCTGAGGAGATTTCCCACCAGAAACCAGGTACTCTGTGCTTGAAAGACACTTTATCGCTTTTTAAAGACTTAAAGACACTTAATATCACTTTTCAGTGATATCTTTACAAATTCGTATTGCAACTTTGATCGTTTTGACCTACAATTACCCAGATAAATATTCTATATTTTTCTAAACACTGTGTGGTGTATTTTTGTGGTGTTATACTATGGTGTTGTATGATTTATTGCACAAATGCTTTACACATTGCCTTCTAAGTTAAGCCTGACTGCTCGTGCCAAGCTACCGGAGGGTGAGCACAGGCTGATTTTGGATTGTGTGTGACTTACCCTGACTAGAGTGAGGGTTCTTGCTTGGACAGAGGGCAACCTGACTGCCAACCAAAAACCCCATTTCTAACATTGGTGATCAGCGGTGAGGATAGGACTTGTGTTTGTGCAGTGACATACAGTAGCTAAGTATTTCACTACCTACCCACAGTTGAAGGTCAACTTGATTTTTCATCTTTTTTGGCTTTTGGTTCTCTGATGTCCTCCTGGATATACTATTGATATTTTGGACTTTGGATTTTGGTTTTTGCTAGTAAGATCTTATCAGAATGGGATTGCTTACCTACTCATTCTTTGTTCGTACTGACCACCTCACTAAGGCTGACCTAAGGAAGCTTTGCAGACAATGGGGCCTTCCTGTAGCAAGGAGATCTACTAAAGCGGAGATGCTCCATCACTACATAGTCTGGGGGGAGGAAAGATGGGCAGAGAGAGAGGCAGCAAGAAACCAAATGACTAAGTACCCCTCAGATGAGGAGGAAGACTACTCAGATGAGGAGGAAGGCTACTCAGAGTTGGACAGTGACCCAGAAATAGATGAATGGCTCCGAAGTCAAAGGCGACAGGAGCAACAATTAGAGGAGTATCTTGCAGAGGTTGAGGCAAAAAGACTTTTAGCCCTGGAAGAAGAAAAGATTGCAGCTCAAGAGCTGAGCTGTAAAGAGCTGAAACTGGAGGCCGGAAGGGCTGAGTCCAGTTCAGATGGTGGCAGCAAAAATCTTGCATCTAGAACTGCTGAAGAAGGGCACAAGCCCAGAGATGTGGTGGCCAACTTGAAGAAGGGAGTTGACACACCCCAGGCAGTTCAAGGGTATGAGGTAGTTCCCGTTATGCACAGGGTCCCTGAGAAGGATTGGGGAACTGGCACAGGGAGTCATATTCCTACAGGGGGGAGGGACACTTTACTGACTCTAGCAGAGAGTGACAGAGAAAAGGGTTCCCCCCTGGTGGACGTCCTGGATATAGAGTGTAGAGACATCCCAGAAGAGTTTGGGTTGAGTGTCAGGGACAGACAGATACTGTCTCACCAGTCTCAGGAGGGTGAAGTAGAGTGCTTTTCCAAGGTTGAGTTACTGGGTGGTTGGGTGAAGGGTACTGTGGTTAATACATGTGAAGGGCAGAGTGATGTAATTGCTGGAGAGCATATGTCTGGTCCTTATTTTCCAGAGCTACGCCAACACCAGGTGGAGTGTGAGTTCTCTGACCCCAGGGAACTTACAATGGAGGCAGACTTCTGGGTGAGTACCAGAGAGTCTGAAGAGGCATTTGGGGGTGCTCCTGAAGGGAGTGGTCTAGGTGGTTCCCAACCGAGTGTGGTGGGAGAGGATTGTAGGTCCCAGGTCCTAGAGGGTTCCATGAGGGAACACCAGGAGGGAAGCCTAGCCTGTACCGTAGGGCCACCTTTTGAGGGAAGCCCCGCAGTGTCAGAAGAACTTGGGGGGGGTGACTGTAGCCAGCATCCCAACAGTTCTGGTGTCTGGCAGTACCCCTCCTAGTGAGGGGGTGCAGAAGTCCAGACATAGGGTTGAGAGGGGGTTGCAGACCCCAGTGGAGGACCCTGAGAGTCAGGGGACAGCTCTGAGAGCAGAGCCCCCCAGGAATGACCCAGGTGAAACCGTTTCTGGTTTGGGGGAAACCCAGACTCTGCCGGATGGGCAGAGGTCGGGAGACCTGCGCCAACCAGACTCTTGTGTGGCCCTTGGGGACGGTGTATCCCTTGTGGGGGGTGGGAGTGCCCCCCAGGAAGTCCTGGCATGCCAGGCAAAGATTCAACCTCAGGGTGGTGACTCTGGGTTGGATACCCAGGTTCAGAGGTTAAACTCTGACCTGGTGGGAGGTAGATGTGCCTCCCAAGAAGTCCTGCTGTGCCAGGCAATTGTCCAACCTCAGGGTGTTGACTCTGGATTGGATGACCAGGTTCAGAGGTTAAACTCTGACCTGGTGGGGGGTAGGGGTGCCCCCCAGAAAGTCCTGGCGTGCCAGGCAATTGCCCAACCTCAGGGTGGTGACCCTGGGTTGGGGAACCAGGCTCAGAGGTTAAACTCTGACCTGGTGGGAGGTAGGTGTGCCTCCCTGAAAGTCCTGGCCTGCCAGGCAATGGTTCAACCTCAGGGTGGTGACTCTGGGTTGGCTAACCAGGTTCAGGGGATAAGCTCTGACCTGTTGGGGGGTAGGCGTGCCCCCCAGAAAGTCCTGGTGTACCAGGCAGTGGTCCAACCTCAGAGTGCTGACTCTGGGTTGGATAACCGGGTTCAGAGGTTAAACTCTGACCTGGTGGGGGGTAGGTGTGCCCCCCAGAAAGTCCTGGCGTGCCAGGCAATTGTTCAACCTCAGAGTGCTGACTCTGGGTTGGATAACCGGGTTCAGAGGTTAAACTCTGACCTGGTGGGGGGTAGGTGTGCCCCCCAGAAAGTCCTGGCGTGCCAGGCAATTGTTCAACCTCAGGGTGGTGACTCTGGGTTGGATACCCAGGTTCAGAGGTTAAACTCTGACCTGGTGGGAGGTAGGTGTGCCTCCCAAGAAGCCCTGCTGTGCCAGGCAATTGTCCAACCTCAGGGTGTTGACTCTGGGTTGGATGACCAGGTTCAGAGGTTAAACTCTGACCTGGTGGGGGGTAGGTGTGCCCCCCAGAAAGTCCTGGCGTGCCAGGCAATTGCCCAACCTCAGGGTGGTGACCCTGGGTTGGGGAACCAGGCTCAGAGGTTAAACTCTGACCTGGTGGGAGGTAGGTGTGCCTCCCAGAAAGTCCTGGTGCGCCAGGCAATTGTTCAACTTCAGGGTGGTGACTCTGAGTTGAATGGCCCAGTTCAGAGGTTAAACTCTGACCTGGTGGAGGGTCAGTGTGCCCTCCAGGAAGTCCTGGTGTGCCAGGCAATTGTTCAACTTCAGGGTGATGACTCTGAGTTGAATGGCCAAGTTCAGAGGTTAAACTCTGACCTGGTGGAGGGTCAGTGTGCCCTCCAGGAAGTCCTGGCATGCCAGGCAATTGTTCAACTTCAGGGTGGTGACTCTGAGTTGAATGGTCAGGTGCAGAGGTTAAACTCTGACCTGGTGGAGGGTCAGTGTGCCCTCCAGGAAGTCCTGGCGTGCCAGGCAATTGTTCAACTTCAGGGTGGTGACTCTGAGTTGAATGGGCAGGTGCAGAGGTTAAACTCTGACCTGGTGGGGGGTAGGTGTGCCTCCCAGGAAGTCCTGGTTTGCCAGGCAGTGATCCAGTCTGAGGGTACAGACCCTGGGCTGGAAGACCAGGTTCAGGGTGTCCCCCCGGACCTGGAGGGAGGGGCTACTGATAACAGTGCCCCTACCATGTTGTCTTCTGAGGAGGCCACTCCTAGTTGGAGGGTGCTGGACCCCAGAAGGGAGGGCAGGGGGAGGGAAGCCTCACCCCGGGCCCTAGTCCAACCTGAAGGTACAGGCCCCAGGTTGGAGGGCCAGTTGCAGGTTAACAGCCCTGCACTGGTGGAGGAATGGTACAGGGTGACTTCTGTAAGCACCCTGACCATGTTGGACTCTGGGGGTACTGCTCCAGGAGGGAGGGTACAAAGCCCCAGAGGGGAGGACCAGGTTCAGGCTGTCATCCCTGACCTGGTGGAAGGGAGAGTGGTTAAAGGGTGCCCAGCACCTGGGGCTACCGCCCCCCACTCTCCACAGCCACAGTGGTTGGAGAGCTTTGAGAGGCATGGGGCCTGGCTCTCATCCCTGGCAGCTGTCAGTAATCACTGTGGCTTGCTGTCCGGGTGGACAGAGTTATCCCTGGGGAGGGGACAAGTGTCACACCCCAGGGGTAGAGTGGGCAACACCACTGTGTTGGTCATGGTGGTACTATCCTGCTCCTGGGATACATCTGTGAGCAAAATAAGATTAGGTGCTGCACAGATGGGATCCGCAGGTAAGGAGAAAGGTTCCCCATGGGTTGGCTTAGTGGGCCCTGAGAGTATGGACAGAGTGATCCAATTGGAGTCAGGAAGGCGAAGAACTGGAGCATGCCCCTGCTGTTGTGGGCCTGGGTCCTTGTTCTGTCGCCTCAAACAGGGAAGTACATCAGGATAGTGATTGTTCTCCCCTGGCTTTAGGCTGGTAGGGGGTCATGTTGGACCTGGCTTTTTGACGGGGACATCCCCAAACTTTTTGCCTCCTTCCTCCTATTTTTTCTGACCTGTTGTTGTTGGCTTTTGACCTCTGGGCACTTTACCACTGCTAACCAGTGCTAAAGTGCATATGCTCTCTGGGTAAATTGTACTACTGATTGGTTTATCCATGATTGACTATTTAATTTACTTGTAAGTCCCTGGTAGAGTGCACTACATGTGCCTAGGGCAGGTAGATTAAATGCTACTAGTGGGCCTGCAGCACTGGTTGTGCCACCCACCTCAGTAGCCCCTTAACCCTGTCTCAGGCCTGCCATTGCAAGGCCTGTGTGTGCAGTTTCACTGCCACTTCGACTTGGCATTTAAAAGTACTTGCCAAGCCTAGAACTCCCCTTTTACTACATATAAGTCATCCCTAATGTGTGCCCTCGGTAACCCCTAGAGCAGGGTGCGGTGTAGGTAAAAGGCAGGACATGTACCTGTGTAGTTATATGTCCTGGTAGTGTGAAACTCCTAAATTCGTTTTTACACTACTGTGAGGCCTGCTCCTTTCATAGGCTAACATTGGGGCTGCCCTCATACACTGTTGAAGTGGCAGCTGCTGATCTGAAAGGAGCAGGAAGGTCATATTTAGTATGGCCAGAATGGTAATACAAAATCCTGCTGACTGGTGAAGTCGGATTTAATATTACTATTCTAGAAATGCCACTTTTAGAAAGTGAGCATTTCTTTGCACTAAAATCTTGTTGTGCCCTTCAATCCACGTCTGGCTAGGTTTAGTTGACAGCTCCTTGTGCATTCACTCAGACACACCCCAAACACAGGGTACTCAGCCTCACTTGCATACATCTGCATTTTGAATGGGTCTTCCTGGGCTGGGAGGGTGGAGGGCCTGCCCTCACACAAAGGACTGCCACACCCCCTACTGGGACTCTGGCAGACAGGATTGAGCTGAAAGGGAACTTGGTGCATTTCTTAGAGACTCTTTGAAGTCATCCCCACTTCAAAGGCACAACTTAGTATAAAACAGGGCCTCTGCCCTACCTCAAGAGACACTTGCTGGAGAAGAAACCTGAACCAGAAACTACATCCTGCCAAGAAGAACTGCCTGGCTGCTCAAAGGACTCACCTGTCTGCTTTCTACAAAGGACTGCTGTCTTGCTGTTGCCCTACTGCCTTGCTGAACTCTTGTCTGGCTGTGAAAGTGCTCTCCAAGGGCTTGGATAGAGCTTGCCTCCTGTTCCTTGAAGTCTCAGGACCAAAAAGACTTCTTCCTTTCACTTGGACGCTCCGTGCGCCGAAAATTTCGACGCACAGCTTGTTTCGCGGCGAGAAAAACGCCGCACACCGACGCTGATCAACGCGACGCCCTCGGGACGATCGAGACTTCGACGCACAACCTCGCAAGGACAACGCCGCCCGACTTTCCAGGAGAAATCGACGCGACGCCTACCGTGAGTGCGAAACTTTGACGCACGGCCTCGCAAGGACAACGCCGCACGACTTCCGAGGAGAAATCAACGCGACGCCTGCCGTGAGACCAGAATTTCGACGCACGGCCTCGCAAGGACAACGCCGCCCGACTTCCAAGGAGAAATCGACGCGACGCCTACCGTGAGATCGAAACTTCGACGCGCAGCCCCGCAGAACGACGCGCAGCCGAAAAATAAGCAGGAGAATCCACGCACAGACCCGGGACATCTGGTAATCCCCGCGATCCACAAAAAGAGACTGTCTGCGCGCCGGAAAACGACGCCCGACTTCCCCGCGTGGAAAAGAACGACGCAAGTCTGTGTGTGCTGAGGAGAAATCGACGCACACACCCCTTTTTCCACGCATCTCTTCTCCTGTGGCCCTCTGAGGAGATTTCCCACCAGAAACCAGGTACTCTGTGCTTGAAAGACACTTTATCGCTTTTTAAAGACTTAAAGACACTTAATATCACTTTTCAGTGATATCTTTACAAATTCGTATTGCAACTTTGATCGTTTTGACCTACAATTACCCAGATAAATATTCTATATTTTTCTAAACACTGTGTGGTGTATTTTTGTGGTGTTATACTATGGTGTTGTATTATTTATTGCACAAATGCTTTACACATTGCCTTCTAAGTTAAGCCTGACTGCTCGTGCCAAGCTACCGGAGGGTGAGCACAGGCTGATTTTGGATTGTGTGTGACTTACCCTGACTAGAGTGAGGGTTCTTGCTTGGACAGAGGGCAACCTGACTGCCAACCAAAAATCCCATTTCTAACACTGCGTTTGTGTGGTTTGGAAGAGGGGGTGACAGACACACTGGGAGAGGACACAGGGGACGTGTAAATGGCAGTGGGGGTGGTGACTGCACGTGTGCGGAGTGTTCTGGTGGGTGTGCTGGTGATGGACGTACTGGCTGATGGTGGTGTGCATGCAGGTGTGAGTGGAGACGTCACAGGGAGGGAGGAGGGAGACGAGGAGGGGGACACAGAGGAGGCAGTGGCTGTTGGCATGTCTGCATGTGGATGTTGCTTGGGTGAATGCTTGTGTGATCTGTGGTGCTTATGTCTGGATGAGCTGCCCTTGGGTGTTGATGTGTGTGCAGGCTGGTCTGTAGGTGTGTCTGGGATAGGCAGAGGAACAGGGGAGTGGGACTGGGTGGAGGGAGTTGGAGGAGGGAGGCTGGAGACAGGGACAATGGCTGCCGTCAGTGCTGAGGCCAGAGCGTTGAACGATCGCTGATGGGCAGCCTGACCCGAATGAATGCCCTCCAGGTATGCATTGCTCCGATGCACTTCCCTTTCTACCCCCTGGATAGCATTCAAAAGGGTAGACTGCCCAACAATGAGCGTCTGGAGGAGGTCAATGATCTCCGCACTGAGGGCAGCAGGGGTAACTGGGGCAGGGCCTGAGGTGCCTGGGGCGAAGGAGATGGCCGGCTTCCTGGCCGAGCAGGCACGGGGCGAACGCTGAGGGGCTGCTGGGAGGGCGGAGCTGCTGCGCTGGGTGGCGGCTGTACCTGTTGTTGCGGTGGGCACGGATGTTGCCGCCACCACAAGGGAGCTCCCTTCCGAGGACGTGTCGGTGTCGCTGACGTCTCCACGGGTCCCCGTTGTGGAGCTCCCCTCGCCCTCCGTCTCACTGGTGTACTCGGAGTCGGTTGCATGGCCCTCCGGGGCCATGTGAGATGCAGCTCCCTCGTGCGCCGATGCCACTTCTCCTCCGACTGATGATGCTAATGCACACGTGAACAGGAAAACCAAAAAAAAGGGGGGGAGAAGAAAGAAAGAGATGTTGAGTGCATGCATTGGCGACACCGTTGGCGGAGAGGACAGACACAGAAGCCCCCTGCACTACGCCGCGCACTCGGGGTACACTACTCAATTATTGTGACTTGGCCTACAAGTCTATGGACGACAAATGCACACATAGGTGAGCCCGGGCCATGGATAGCTGTACTTAGCACCCTACAGAGGTGGGGGGCGGGGCACAGGGCCATGCCTTACGGAGGGGCCTAGCCTACAGAAACCGCCCTGGCCTAGAGATAGCCACAGCCCTCCTCCCCCACCCAGACACCTCCACTGTGCGCTAATATAGCAGAATGTGCTGATACTCACCCCCTTGTGTCTGCTGTGATGTCCTCACGCGCCCATCCAAATCGGGGTAGGCCACCGCCAGGATCCGGGACATCAGGGGGGTCAATTGCCGTGTGGCACCCCTCCTAGGTTGGGAGGCCATCCCCAGCAGAGCCTCATCGGTCTTTCTGTTCCCGCGGCAGATATCCTCCCACCTCTTGCGGCAGTGGGTGCCACGTCTGTTGTGGACCCCCAGGGCCCGGACGTCCTTGGCGATGGCACGCCAAATGTCGATCTTCTGATGGGCGCTGACCTGTGTGACATGTACAGGGTGGGAAAAGAAATATCACCACTTTTCTGCATGGTCGATGTGAGTGGCCCCCCTCCACAACCTTGCCATGTGGCACATGCTCTCATCTGTCGTGTGTTGCATTCCTCATTCGCTCCCCTCCCCACCATCTTACATCCACCCCACTCAACACAGGCATAGCCCATACAACGTGCTCCCTGTGTACTTACCTGTTGGTCTGGAGGACCGTAGAGTAGCGCATACTGGGGGAGGACCCCATCAACAAGTTTCTCCAATTCCTCAGATGTGAAGGCAGGTGCCCTTTCCCCAGTCGCAGCAGCCATTGTCTCTTCCAGACCAAGGTCACAGCAGCACTTGCAGTATAGGTCCTCTCCTGTGGATGATCAGGTCTCGAGTGATTAAGCAGATAGAAAATGGCGGTCACGCCCGCGCCGGTGCATACCGCGGCGGTGCGTACCGCGACCGCCGGCGCACATCGTCATTGGCTCATGAGACCTATAGGGTTCAATGTTAACCAATGCTGCTTTGCGCTGCGGTCTTCGACCGCCTACCACCACGGTGTGCCACGCCAGCGCATTGACCTCACATCCCATTGTCACACTTCACAGGTCAGGCAGCCGCCATTTCAAGGGCCCACATGGCTTAATTTCTACTGCGTCACACAGGCCTAGGCCTTGCATTGCCAATCATACAAGCCATTCAATGCATAGCGAATCGTGTACTGTGCAAGCTGTGGTTACGTACCTGTGGGTTGCTTGACTCTGAGCTCCATGTTGTCCTTCCTAGGCACCGTCCGCTGGGACTTGCAAGGAGATGGAGGAATCCTCCCGTGTACAGACCACTGGTGGACCTGTCGACAATGGAAGAAAGACATGTCATACTGACATACAGACTTGACCGAGCCACTATACAGGAACTGTGTGCCCAGCTGGAGCCAGACCTGATGTCCCCCATTCGCCAACCCACAGGGATTCCCCCTCTGGTGCAGGTTCTGTCAGTACTCCATTTTTTGGCAAGTGGATCATTCCAAACAACAGTGGCCATATCATCAGGGATGTCTCAGCCTATGTTTTCTAAGGTTTTGTCCAGAGTGGTGTGTGCCCTGATGAAATACATGCGGAGCTACATTGTTTTCCCTGAGGTGGGCGATTTGGCTACAGTGAAGGGTGATTTCTATGCCCTTGGCCATATCCCCAACATCATTGGTGCCATTGATGGGACTCATGTGGCTTTGGTTCCCCCCAGTGACAGTGAGCAGTTGTACAGGAACAGAAAAAGTTATCATTCGATGAATGTCCAGGTGGTCTGTTTGGCTGACCAGTACATCTCCCATGTAAATGCCAAGTTCCCTGGGTCAGTGCATGACGCGTACATCATGCGAAATAGCAGTATCCCTTATGTGATGGAACAGCTACAGAGACACTGTGTGTGGCTAATAGGTGACTCTGGATACCCCAACCTGTCGTGGCTACTTACCCCAGTGAGGAATCCCAGGACAAGGGCAGAGGAACGCTACAATGAGGCCCATGGGCGAACTAGGAGGATTATAGAAAGAACCTTCGGCCTCCTTTGCTGGCGGGGGTCTTGGCATCCTACTCTGTCTTCTTGTGAGATCTCAGGGACCGCTTGCGGGGTGGTTCTTCTTCTGCAGGAGGTGGGGTTCTGGTGGCCTGTCGTTGTGTGGGGGCCTCCTGTCCACTAGCGCCGGCGGAGGTGGTAGGCTGTTCCTGGTCCATGCTAGTGACAAGGGCCCTTTGTGGTGCCACATGGTCCCGCAATGTGGTGACTATCTGGTTAAGGGCCACGACGATGGTCCCCATTGCGGAACTAATGTTTTGCAGTTCCTCTCTGAACCCCATGTACTGTTCCTCCTGCAGTGCCTGGATCTCCTGGAACATGGCCAGTACCGTAGCCATCGTCTCCTGGGAGCGGTGGTATGCTCCCATGATGGAGGAGAGGGCCTCTTGGAGAGTCGATTCCCTGGGCCTGTCCCCCCCCTGTCGCACAGCAGCCCTCCCAGTTCCCCTGTTTCCCTGGGCTTCTGTCCCCTGGACCGTGTGCCCACTACCACTGCCCCCAGGTCCCTGTTGTTGTTGGGGTGGTGGGTCAACCTGGGTGCCCTGTAGTGGTGGACACACCGCTGATTGACGTGTCCTGGAGACAGAGGCATGGGCCCGCTGGGTGGGAGCTGTGCTGATGTTCCCAGAGGGGGTTAGGTCTGCTGTAGCCTGTGGATGTCTGTGGGGAACCGACTGTCCCGAGGTCCCCGATGGGCCGGGCTGGTCATCTGGGTCCAGGGAGACAGAGCTGCTGTCATCACTGGGGGCCTCTTCTGGGGGTGGGATGGACATCTCTGGACCCTCCGTGGCGGTGTGGTGGCGTTCGGGTCCTGCAGGGGTATAAGAGTATGGTTATTGCTTCTGTGTGTGCCATTTCGTGTAATGGGTGGGTGGCCGTGTCCCCCAGTGCTGGCATTCCCTTGTGGGGGCTTTTGTGACGGTGGCTTGTGGGGGTGATGGGTGTGTGCAGTGGGCATGCTTTGGTGATGGGTGTCCATGCTTTGGGGACGCATGCAGGGCTAGGTTTTGGGATGGGTGGGTTGTGATGGTGAGCCATTAGCAAGGAGTTGGTGTGATGGGGGTGGGGGTATGATTTGGCATGCAGGTGGGGTGGGGGGAATGAAGTAGTGAAGATTTGACTTACCAGAGTCCATTCCTCCGCCTACTCCTGCGAGGCCCTCAGGATGCAGGATGTGCAAGACTTCCTCCTCCCATGCTGTGAATTCTGGGGGAGTAGGTGGGAGTCCGCCGCCAGTCTTCTGCACCGCAATGTTGTGCCTTGATACCATGAAACGCACCTTCCCCCGTAGGTCGTTCCACCGCTTCCTGATGTCGTCCCGATTTCGTGGATGCTGACCCACAGCGTTTACCCTGTCCACTATTCTTTGCCATAGCTCCATCTTCCTGGCAATGGTGGTGTGCTGCACCTGTGTCCCGAAGAGCTGGGGCTCTACCCGAACTATTTCCTCCACCATGACCCTGAGTTCTGCATCAGCGAACCTGGGGTGTCTTTGGGGTGCCATGGGGTGGTGTGGATGAGGTGAGGGGTGGTGTATGTGTTGTAGAGTGTGGTGAGTGTGGTGGTGTGTGGTGTTTTGTGCGTGGATATTGTGTAGGTGATGTTGTGATTTGCCTCTGTGTGATGGTGTACTCTATTCTGTGCTGTCTCTCTCTGTCCTTCAGTCGCAATTGTGGTCGTAGGGGTTTGTGGGTGATGTGGGTGTGTGTTTTATATTTAATTGGGTGTGTGGGAGTGGTGTGTGTATGTGTCTCAGGTGTGTGTATTTTGAATTATCCAATGTGGATGTGTTTTGTAAAGGTGTGTGTATTTTGAGCGCAGCGGTGTGTACCGCCAATGGAATACCGCGGTTGAAAGACCGCTGTGGGGATTTGTGGGTCGGAATAGTATGTGGGTATTTCTGTTGGCGTGATGGTGGAGGTTTGGTCATCGCCAGTTTCCCGCTGACCTTTGGTGTGGCGGACTTTTGTTGATGTCGGGTTTTTGGCGGTTTGCCAGTTGCGGGTCGGAATGACCGTGGAGGTTTACCGTGACCGCGGCGGTGTTATGGCGGTCTTCTGACCGGCGGTAAGCTCCTTTTACCGCCGAGGTCAGAATGACCCCCTTAGTCTCTATTTTGGAGATTTTCTTCACCGGGACGAATCTGCAAGTCAGGCCGGGTTGCGGTTGAGGCAAGCCGGCTAGAGTTTCCGCAGCGGGTCGGTCCCTCTATGGAGCTTTTTTCCAAACGTTCTCCAAAGTTCTCCAAACTTCTGGATCTTCTTCCAGATGTTCTTTTAAGGTTCTTTTGGGGTCCACAGCTCACTCCAAGGTTCCAGAAGCGCTGAGATGCTCCTTGGGGGTGTGGACTACAACTCCCAGAATGCACCTGGTGCAAACTCCTTTTTGGCCACTGGACAGTGGTCAGCTGGTTGGTTTCTTTAGGAGTTGGTGCAGGGGACTCTGGTTAGCAAGTTTTCACCTGTAGCAAACAGGGAGTCCCTCCTTGAACCAGTTGAAGCCAGGCAAAGTCCTTCTTGTGGTGGAGCCCAAGTGTGCAGCTGGTGCAGTCCTTCAGAGTGCAGGATCCAGGTGCAGGCCAGGGGTCCAGCAGGGCAGTCCTTCTTCTCCTGTAGTGCTTCCTTGTTGGAATCTGATGGGGATCTGAGTTGTGGGTGCAGGTCTGCCAGTTTTATCCTTGCTCCTGGGTGAAAAACAGGGGGGTCCTGGTTCTCCAATCAGGGACAGGGTCCTTCCCCCTGTGATGACCACTTCCTGGGAAGTGTGGCAAAAATCAATCCCAGGGAGTAACATTCCTCGAAAATCCATCATGGCTGAAAGTGATTTTTATAGGTTACATCTGTCTGAGCCCACCCACTGGTGTGGCTACAAATCCTAAACACACCCCTCTCCTGCCCTCTCCTAATCTAATCAAGGGGGAACCTAATTGTCTGGGTTTGCAGGATGTGAGGGTGTTGCTGGGTTGCTCCAAATGTCCTTCTCTGCCTTTGAAGACCAGTTTGGCAGCCCTCCCCCTTCCAGCTTCACCATCTGCTGAGGGGAGACCTCCTCCCCCAGGCACATCTCTTTGTGTGGAGCCAGGCCACTTCACACCTCATCAAGGCATCCTGGCCAGAGGCTGGCCAATCAGAGCAGAGCAGCAAAAACACTGCAGAGCTGAAGTTGGCAACTTTTCAGGTAGAGTTTAAAAGTCTTTACCTGAACAAGTTACATTAAATCCAACAACTGGAAGTTGTGGGATTTATAATAACAATTAATTTGATACCAAACTTCTGGTATCTGTTACTTAAGGAGATTTTTAAAATTAAAATAAAGTCTCCCCATTCTAGCCTATGGAGGCCATTCACTACAATGAGGGAAAAACGAATTTGGCTGTTTTACCTCACCAGGGCTTATAAAACTATTTTTATAAGGTCCCTGCTTATAGTTACATGGCACCCAGCCCTAGGGGCACATAGGGTATACCTTAGGAGTGACGTATATGTAAAAATAAGGTAGTTTAAGACTTTGGAACTACTTTAATTCGAAAGTCGAATTTGCATGTAACTTTAATTTAAAAGCAGCCAGCAAGTCAGGCCTGCCTTTAAAATGACACTGGGCACCTCAGCAGTGCACCTATGGGGGCACTACCTATGCTGGGGTCCCTAAACCTCCATGCTCTACCATATACTACGGACTTATAGGTAGGTTAATTTTGCCAATTATAATTAGCCTAATTTGCATATACATTTTACACAGAGCACTGGCCCTGGGACTGGTAAGCAGTACCCAGGGCACAGCCAAGAGTCAGTAACAACCAGTACCTGTCCAAAAAGTTTGGGGGTGACCAGGGCAAAAAGGAGGACTTTCCTACAATCGTTCAGTGCTTTTTCACTATTATTGCTCCCATTACATGTTTAAATCAAAAGGGGGGTAATTTTTGTTTGGGGCATGAAACAGAAGGAATCATTGTCGACTCTTACAAAGGCATTTACTTCATCTTCAACCTCCAAAGATCTGTTTGGGCTTTGAATGCACTACTGAGAAAGAGCCAGACGTAGTAGAAGTTTGGTTAGAGCAGTCTTGGGTAGCTTAAGACCATAAGATGTGAAAATCACAGCACGCTTGCTTGATGCTCTTCTTCTCTCACTTACATTTTTACATTAATTACAGACCAGGAAACAAGCAACCTAAAACAAATGCTTTATCACAAATTGGAACATCGAGGAATCACCTTTACGATGGAAGAGTTGATTGCACAGTCCTTGTGGTGACCATACATAATAAAAACTGTCGAAGAGTAAATAGCACTTGTTACTTATTTACAAGCTCAGAATGTATGTTGAAAAATGTATGTCACTTACTGATCAGAGTAAACCACGTTATAGAATAATATCTCAGTTGCTTTGGAACACCTTGGAGTAGGTGGATTAGCACTGTTGGTGAATCTGTCCCATAGCCTCCACGTGGTCAGATTTCTTACAAACTCTGTATGTCTAACTTTGCAAGCATAGCTAGAGTTCTCGCATCTGTAGAATCTATTTATTATGATTTGAAAATGTATTTTTGGTTGCAAGTGGTAAACGAAGCTCAAAAGATCACATATTCCGTTGTTTCTCCCTTCCTGTTCACTTCTCTCCTGTTTCCCCAGATCATCTCTTCTCTTCCAAGTGCTAATATGTGTACCAAGAGTCCTAGGTTTCAAGCATCCTTGGGATGATCTGCTTGAATTCCATCCCTACTTAAGGTTGTGACACTCTCTATGCATGATATTGGTGTCAGAAAATAAAAAATAAGGCATTTGTACAAAACACTTGGTGCACTGGAATGCGTTTTTCCCCACCCAACTGTAATAGTATGCTCTGTGTGATATTCGAAATGGTGTAATTAGGAACGTTGAAAATGGCTGTCCTTATTGGGGCAGCCTTCAGAGGCCATTTCTCCTGGTGTTTGATCCACAAACAGGTAATGGAGAACACTGCCTTCCCCACACTCTAATTTAGACAGGTGGCTGGGGATGCGGGCAGTCAGTACCTACCAAGTACGTTGGCACATACCCCATTACCACCCTTCTATAAATTAGAGTCTAAGGGCCACATGTACGAAGGCTTTTTCACGTCGCAAACAGCGAATCGGGCTGTTTGCGACCTGCAAAATGCACTTCCCCATGTTCAAACCCATTTTTGCGATTCTGTAAACTATTTACCGAATCGCAAAAAGGGATTGCGACTTGCAATTAGGAAGCGGTATTCCCTTCCTAATTGCGACTCGCAGTCCCATGTATGATTGTTTTGTGGCCACAAATGCGGTCGCAAAACAATCGCAGTTGTGGTGCTAACCCATTCGCAAACAGGAAGGGGTCCCTAGGGGAACCCTTCCTCTTTGCGAATGTCAGTGAAAACATTTTTTCGAGAGCAGGCATTTTTGATTTTGAAATGCATCCCGTTTACCAAGTTCTGAAAGTGTTTACTATGTCTTCAATTAATGATTTGTTGTAATTCTTTCCAGTGCTCCAAAGAGAATGCCAGTTGTTTCTTCAAGAACAGGTTTTACGTCCCACTTTTGCCACCACTATAACTTTCCCATGCTGGGTTTTTGGCTGTCTCAGAGTGTTTCACCTTTGCAATTTCACACTCATAGCACTCTGTCTTTGTCCTACCAAGTTTCTAACCGGGCTTTGGAAGGACACTACTCACTATATTTAAATTTGATTTAATGTCCAATGCCAGAGGCTAGTGTGGTCTTCTTAACATATTGTGGCTCAAACTCGGAGTTATCAATTCAGTGTTTTTTTTAAGAGCGTGATGGTCGAACGATGGAATACCTCTAGTGGCGTCTTTCTTTTGCCTTTCAAAATAAAACAGCTGTTTAGTACTGAGGGCAACAACTATATAAAGGATGAGGGAAATGTTGAAAGGCAGGGCGTAAACCTTTTATATAGCTGTAAAATGATTGTGGGCATATTCAATGCAAATTCCACATATTCATTTTAGCTAGACCTGCATATATAACTAATTGATTGATCTGCAGTAGTTCTTCTATTAACAGTTATAATGAAAGCTCTAGAAAAATGTATCAGCAATCACTTTTAATAAATGTTCTAAGGAGATTTGGAAGGCATGATCAGGCCTGACCACCCCACCATAGACATACCAGAGGGATAGTATCTTCTAGGCTTAATTGCTATCCCCAGATAAGGCTCTAATCGCCCACAAGTACTTTATATTTCATATTGTTCTTAGTTCAGTATTTTGCTTAGAGAGATTTTTTGCCATCCAAGTACATGGAGAGCCACAGAATATTTTCCCTAGTCTCAGTTATGCTAATGGCCATGTAGCACTCTTTAAAGAAGTGTAAAGTTTTGTGATTCAGAACATTGGGTGAGTCATTTTACAGACCTGATAGGGCCTTCCACCAGATAGATTCTCTTGCAGAAGGCGAAAGCCCTCTCAGCTTTTGATGGAAGATAGAAAAACATGAATTACTTTTCTGATATTTTCATCAGTACTCTTCATACAGGAGTGAGTTGCTATACCAGGATACAGCCTATACCTTAAATATGTGGTGCTTGTACTTATTATACTTTAAAGGCTATGCTGCCAGGAGCCGTTGGCACTCATGAACTGTCCATAACCAAAAACGTGCCTTCAAACAAAGCAGAATATTTTTAGACAGTCTTCCATCCAAAATGTGAGAAAGCACCAGCAAGGCATAACAAGACACAAACCTGTGATACTTCAGCAAACAAATGTATCCTTGATGCAATTAGCCTCTCCAGGCATTCCTTTAAGCATGTGGCTATGGAAATCCATATCTGGGTTGATACATATGTGATGACTTCTCTATAGTCCTGAACATTCTTGATATACAATACTACTTTAGTGACCATGCTTGCTTTTTCACATACTGAAATGCTCCCCTCTTAAGTTTATATTCTAATCAGAAATGGACTGTGCCTGCTCTTGTACTGGCTTAAGCTAGTCTCTGTACTGCACACATGTTGGGGTGCAAACAAGCATTTGTGGCTCCTCAGCTTTGTATTCCACCTTTTCCTTCCATGCAAAATGCCACATTGAGTATACCAACAATGCCTTACCTCTGTTCCACAGCCACTCTGCGCTCGGGTACCTTTCCGGGTTATAGTGCACTTCTCTTCCAGGGGATCCTCCTCAATAGTGATACGCACTGAATAGTCCCACCCATGCACGGGATCCCGGACCACTTTTTAAAACTTTTACTAATATTTTTATGTACCTTTGTACAACAGTACACTGCATATATGTTTGCTGTGTAAACAAAAGGCTCAATACATGGCCAAACTTCATTTAATTGGCATTTAAAAAAAAAAAGAAACCAATTGCATAAAATGTAGTCACCGACAAATCAGTGACTAGAGAAAATCTTTCCGAAACCCTTTTGAAAAAGGAAAAGGGATGTATGACATTGTTAGCCAATGGGCTGCACTGCAAAGCACAGGAGAGAAAGATGTCACTGTGTCTTTAGGATCCTTACCATACACCCGGATCCCATCATGTTCTACAGGTGATAACTAGATCAGTTCTTATTTTCGCTCCTGGAAACAAGATCCAGTGGCACTAAACTCTGCCTTTTTGGCTTTAAATTATGGGTACATCTTTTCAAAACCTTTATTTTTTGTGTTGATCCCATGTTTTTCAATGCTAAGAGTATAGTTTCACCTTTTTTGATAGAAAATATAAAATTTTCTTCTCAAAATCCCTTCACTTTTTCTGAAGTGCCATTCTTGTGGGAAAAATAAGGCCCAGACAGATCTACATGTTGTCCACATTGATTGCCTTCCGAAAGACCATCATCCGGAGACCTGTACCCACTGTCAACAATTCTTCAGAAGGACCTTCAAGGACAGAGAGAAGATCAGGCGGCATGCCCTCCCGTTAAAAAGGCAAGAAACAGCTTCTGGGTCAACTAGAGATCTTGGGAAAGTTAATCCTTCTTTCTTAGCACCCTCCTTCCACTCCAAGAACTCCCAAAGAGGGAGATCCAGTGAGAAACACCTTTGAGGGATATTTAAATGTCAAAGACAATGTTGAAAGACCCACAGCACTTGCTGTCAAAGCACATCTTAACGTCAAAGCACATTTCAACATCAACATTACCATCAAAGCCTGACACAAAAACTGTGTTCTTTATTTAGTCTTGAGTACTTTGTGTAATATGACTACATTTGATTGAATTTATGATTAAATTAAAATAATCATTATGTTAGTTAATAGCAATACATTTGACTACAACTGTCCACTTCCAGTTTTTCAGATCATACAAGCAGACTCACTTAGCCGAATAGTTCAAGAAAACCAAAACCATCACTGGGTTCTAAATGGGCATGGGTGGGATTTTTAATTTCGCTAGTGGAATTGGTGGAATTTGGTATTCCTGTGCTACACTTGTAACGTGGAACTACTGATAAATTCCACAGTGGTTTTAAACACAAAGGGACTGCTTTTCTGCCCTGTTTAGAAACCACTGCACAGCACAGCAGTGCATATCCTTCAGCACCCTTCCATACTCTGCAGTAATGACTACAGAGTACGTTAGGGCTCTGAGTGGTATTTGGCTGCAATATTTTCTTTGCACAAAATGCTTTCTCACCTCCATTTTTAGATGTGAGGGTGCATTTTGCACTAAGAAAATAGTGCTAAATGTCCACTATGCCTGTCGCAGAATCGCATGCAATTTTAATGTAAGTCTGCGGAATCCCGTGGAATCAGACTTCCTCAATTCCACACAACATTTCTTCTAAACAGCAAAGTCTTGCAAAAAAAGTTTTCAAGAGTAGGGTTATCTGAAATTGTTTGTAGCTGCAAAAAACAGAAAATGCCTAGATTACACACCCAGATTCTACTAACAGGGTCGAAAAAGAAATGCTCTTTTGATAGATTGGTCAAACAAATAATGGCCCTCATTATAAACCTGGCGGTCGGTGGTAAAGCGGCGCCAAAACCGCCAACAGGCCGGCAGTAAAAAAAAATTGAATTATGACCATGGCGGAAACCGCCAACATAGACCGCTACTTTAACACTCCTACTGCCACGGCGGTACAAACAAACAGCATGGCGGTCACCGGCAACGGACAGGCGGAAGACAATGTACCGCCCACACTATTATGAAAGGCCAATCCGCCACCTTTTCTGTGGCGGATTCAACGCAAACAAAAACACGGCGGAAACAGGACTTGGAAGGGAAAACACTCACCTCTACACACCCCACGAAGAACCAGGACGCCATGGAGCCTGAACTCCAAATACTCCCTGCAATAGTCTTCCTGCTCCTCTACCAGGAGCACGAACGATAGCGGCGACGACCACGGTGAGTACTGCACCTACAACACAGGGGAGGAGGGAGGGAAAAGAGAGTGACACACACACGCAACACGCAAACACCTCCCCCCACCCTCACCCACAACAACATACGCCCAAATACATGCTGCAACATTACATTTACACCCCCCCCGGGAAGAACGCAATGACAAAAGGAAATGATTGTAACCATTGTATTCAAGAATAATCCATTAGTCAAAGATTTATATACACTATAAACAATTATGTACACCAAAAATTCAAGTCCAGGTACTGCACCTATTTAGTCCGTGGACCACTGGGCCCAAAAGGCATGGGCGAGGCCCACACTCAATACCCGATCAAAACGGAGAGAACACTGCAGGGGCATCAGTTCGAAATAAAACAGGCACCTCAGGGGGAAGTGAAGGGGGGGCACCTCAGCCGGATGAGTGAACGACGCCAGCTCCACGAGGGGGCTCCATGCCCATTGATGTATCCTGGGGAGTGCAAAGCCACAGTCTCTCAAGTCTCTCCAGTGGGTGGTTTGCCCACTGCTTTATCCTGGGGAGTGCAAAGCCACGGTCTCTCAAGTCTCTCCAGTGGGTGGTTTGCCCACTGCTTTATCCTGGGGAGTGCAAAGCCACAGTCTCTCAAGTGGATGTCTTTCTCCACTGGTTCTGGAGGGGGCTTTGTGCCTAGAGTGCTTCATCCTGCCAAGAACTGAGGTAGTGGATGTGACACTCCACTGACGGTGGTGTAATATGCAAGCTGCCGAGGCCCCTGGAACTGACCACCAGCCTCATAAGAATGACCACTGGGGATGGCAGCCATGTCTGCGGTGGTGCCACTGGCTCAGGATGTCGCAGGGCCGCTGGCGGTGCTGGCGGTCGGGTCAGTAGCGGCAGTGCTTGCGGAGGTCATTGTGGCGGCGGTGCTGGCCTCACTGACTGCGGTGCAGGTGGCTGGCTCACTGACTGCCGTGCTGGTGGCTGGCTAAATGACTGGAGTGCTGACGGTGGTGTCAGTAGCGGCGGTGCTGGTGGTGGGCTCACTGACCGCGGTGCTGGCGGCGGTGTCAATAGCGGCGGTGCTGGTGGCGGGCTCACTGACTGCGGTGCTGGCGGCAGTGTCAGTAGCGGCGGTGCTGGTGGCGGGCTCACTGACTGCGGTGCTGCTGAAGGGCACAGTGTCTGCGGTGCTGGTGAAGGGCTCAGTATCTGGGGTGCTGGCGGCGGTGTCCGTGGCGGCGGTGCATGTGGCGGTGCCGGTGGCAGTCTTGTCTGCTGTGCAGGTTGGCGGCGACGTTGACTTGCCTTTCATTTTCAGGCCCTTCCCCACCTTGGATGGTGGCACAGCTGTCTTGCCACTTCCAGCAATTGGCTTGTCTGAGCCCTTGGTGGCAGGTGTTTTGGCCTTCTCCCTCTGGGATGTGGGCAACTTTTTCTGTTTTGGAGGTGGGGGAATGTCCTTGGCCTCGCTCCTTGGGACACTGGCAGCCCTGTTGGGTGGCGCACTCCAAAATCCGGCTATTGCTGGCACCACTGTGCCCGGTGATGTGGTGGCTGAGGTGCTGTGTTGGGACCTGGAAAGGCAGGCCCTAGGGGACGGACGGGGTGGGGGAGGTGTAGGGAAGAGGTCAACATTTGATAGGAAAAGCTTTTTAGACACACTGGGACGGGTAGATGGAGGGGCTTTGGGAGTGGAGGAAGAGGTAGTGGTAGTAGGAGGTGTTCGTTTGCTGACTTTGGGTGAAGGTGCATGGGCTGGAGGCTGTCGTGAGGTGGATGGCTGTTGTGTGACTGCGTTTATGTACTTTGGGAGGAGGGCTCACAGACACACTGGTAGGGGCCACAGGGGATGTGTGAATGGTAATGGGGGTGGTGAGTGCACGTGAGCGGTGTGTGGTGATGGGCGTGCTGGTGATGGAGGTAGTGGCTGAAGATGTAGTGCATGCAGGTGTGAGTGGAGACGTGACAGGGAGGGAGGAGGGAGACGTGTAGGAGGGGGACTCAGTTGAGGCAGTGGATGTTGGTATGTGTGCATGGGTATGATGCTTGTGTGAGTGCCTGTGGAATGTGTGGTGCTTATGTTTGCCAGAGCCACCCTTGTGTGTTGAGGTGTGTGCATGCTGGTCTGATGGTGTGCTTGGGATAGGCTGGGGTACTGGGGATTGGGTCTGGGTGGAAGAAGTTGGAGGGGGTAGGCTGGACACA
This sequence comes from Pleurodeles waltl, assembly GCF_031143425.1. NCBI lineage: Eukaryota > Metazoa > Chordata > Amphibia > Caudata > Salamandridae > Pleurodeles > Pleurodeles waltl. The sequence goes on along the minus strand of NC_090450.1, from coordinate 867,635,312 downwards.
GGGACAATGGCTGCCATCAGTGCAGAGGCCAGAGCCTGAAATGCTCTCTGTTGGGCTACCTGGCCAGAATGAATGCCCCCAGGGATGCATTTGTCTGTTGCAGCTGCTTCTCTACACCCTGGAAGGCATTCAGAATGGTAGACTGCCCAACAGTGAGGGATCTCAGGAGGTCAATGGCCTCCTCACTGAGGGAAGCAGGGCTGACTGGGGCAGGGCCTGAGGTGCCTGGGGCAAAGGAGATGCCCACCCTCCTGGGTGAGCGGCCACGGGGGGGTGGCGGCTATACCTGTAGATGCGGTGGGCACAGAGGGGCCCACCACCGCAAGGGAGCTCCCATCAGAGGAGGAGTCGGTGTCGCTGGTCTCTGCTTCTGTCCCCGCTGTGGAGCTCCCCTCGCCCTCCATCCCACTGGTGACTTCAGACTCCTTTGTCTGCATGTGGGATGCAGCTCCCTCCTGCTCCAGTGGCACAGCTCCTCTGCCTGATGATGCTAATGCACACAAGAACAGGGAGACCACAAAAAGGGGGGGGGGGGAAGAAAGAAGAAAGACATGTTCAGTGCATGCAATACTGCTAACGTTGGCGGACACTACAGACACAGCAGCCCTCTGCACTACGCCATGCACTTAGAGTTCCCTAATTAATCACAGGGACATGGGGTACATGGCCTATGCCCGATTGCTGCACACATGGAAGTCACAGGAGCCTGACTAGGTGTAGATGGCTCTTACCACTGGTGGGGTTGGGGTGCCATTTAGCCTGCCTCACAAACGGTCCTTGCCTACAAAGCTCGCCCTAGCCTAGGGGAACCCACTGCCCACCTCCCCCACCCAGACACCTCCAATGCGCGCAGAGTCAGATGGATGTGACGGTACTCACCCCCTTGTGGCTGCTGTGATGCCCTCAAGCACCCATCCAACTCCAGATACACCACCGCCAGGATCGGGAACTCAGGGGGGTCATGGTGCGACGGGCACCCCTCCCACGTTCGGAGGCCATCCCCAGCTGGGCCTCCGCCATCTTCTTGCTCCAGCGGCGAATGTCCTCCCATCTTTTACGGCAGTGGGTGCTCCGTCTGTGGTGGACCCCCAGGGTCCGGACGTCCTTGGCGATGGCACACCAAATATTCTTCTTCTGGTGGGGGCTGACCTACAGGAATAGTACAGGGGAAAAGGAAAAACTTTAACCGTCCGGACCGTCACAGTCATAGTCCCACGTTCCCACCCTTGCCCTAACGCACATACACTCACCGTCCGATCATGCAGGCCTCAATCCCCCCCTTATCTTCCATCCACACCACTCCAAACAGGCATTGCCCATACAGCATGCTCATAGTGTACTCACCTGTTTGTCTGCAGGACCGTAGAGTAGCATGTACTGGGGGAGGACCCCATCCACTAGTTTATCCAACTCCTCCGATGTGAAGGCAAGGGCCCTTTCCCCAGACACATGAGCCATCGTCGCTTCCAGACTGAGGTCACAGCAGCACTTGCAGTGTAGGTCCTTTCCTGTCGAAGATCAGGTATCAAGTGAGTGAACAGACAGAAAATGGCGGTAACGTCCGCGGCGGTGCGTACCGTCACCGCCGGCGTACATCGTCATTGGCTCCTGGGACACATAGGGCCCAATGTTAACCAATACAGGATTGCGCTGCGGTCTTTGACCGCCTACGGCGATGGTGTACAACGCCAGCCCAGTTACCTCATATCCCCTCGTCCCACATTACAGGTCAGGCAGCTGCCATTTCAGGGGGCCACATGGCATTACTTTTAAATGCGTCACACATATCTAGGCCTTGCATACACACAAATACAGGCACATAGCGGATTGACAAATGTGTGCAATAAAATAGTTTTTTTACTACCTCAGTGTTGGCTGACTCTGTGCTCGCTGTTCTCATCCATAGGGCACGTCCGCTGGGGCAGGTGAGGAGATGGCGGCATCCTCCACTGTACAGACCGCTGGTGGACCTGTCGACAATGGAAAAGAGACATATAATAGTCCCCTACAGACTTGATTGTGCCACAATCCGGGAACTGTGTGCCCAGTTGGAGCCAGACCTGATGTCAGCTATCCGCCATCCCACAGGAATCCCCCCTCTAGTGCAGGTCCTGTCAGTACTCCATTTCCTGGCAAGTGGGTATTTTCAAACAACAGTGGCCATAGCATCAGGGATGTCTCAGCCTATGTTCTCAAATGTTTTGTCCAGAGTGTTGTCTGCCCTGCTGAAACACATGCGCAGCTACATCGTGTTCCCTCAGGTGGAGGATTTACCTACAGTGAAAGGTGACTTCTGTGCCCTGGGACATATCCCCAACATCATAGGTGCCATTGATCGGACACATGTGGCCTTGGTCCCCCCGCAGGAGTGTACAGGTGTACAGAAACCGGAAGAGCTACCATTCAATGAATGTGCAGATGGTGTGTTTGGCCGACCAGTACATCTCCCATGTGAACGCCAAGTTTCCTGGCTCAGTGCATGATGCTTACACTCTGAGGAATAGCAGCATCCCTTATGTGATGGTGCAAGTCCATAGCCACTGTGTGTGGCTAATAGGTGAGGACAAGGACCCTATACCCTCTGAATAGTTGTCTGGGTCTGGGGTTGTCCCTAAGGGTTAGTGTGTGTCTAACAGTTGTCCCTCGACATTTGAAGGTGACTCTGGTTACCCAAACCTGTCATGGCTACTGACCCCAGTGAGAAATCCCAGGACAAGGGCACAGGAACGCTACAACGCGGCACATGGACGAACTAGGAGAGTGATAGAAAGGACCTTCGGCCTCCTGAAGGCCAAGTTCCGATGCCTCCATATGACAGGTGGTTCTCTGTACTACTCACCAAAGAAGGTGTGCCAGATCATCGTGGCCTGCTGTATGCTGCACAACTTGGCTTTGCGACGACAGGTGCCTTTTCTGCAGGAGGATGGTCCAGAAGGAGGTCTTGTGGCAGCTTTGGAGCCTGTGGACAGTGAAGAAGAGGAGGAAGAAGAAGAGGATATCGAAAACAGAAACAACGTGATCCAGCAATACTTCCAGTGACACACAGGAAAGAAGACATCACTGCCTCCTACATCTGATAAAATTGTTAGACCTATCATATGTCTGTCACTTTCACCCAGTGTATGGACCCTAACCTGTCACTTTGCCCTTCCACTTCACAGATGTGGGTCCCACTGTGTGACCTCTGCTATGTTACCATATGGACTAGAGCTGTGTGACATAGGTATGTTGACAATACAATGGACATTGCTATTTTCCTCAGTTATTGCAAATACACATTTGTGAAAGCACAGACTGACTCCAGATTTTTTTGTGATTCAAGGGTGTTTATTTAAGTGCAAAATAGTGGAGGTGGTTGTAAAATGGTCAGGGGTGATGGTGGAGGAATGTCCATGGCAGAGTCCCGTTATTTGTCTCACAGGTGCATTGTCCAAAGGGGCATAGAAAGTGGAGCTAGGGCAGTTTAAGGATGGACAGGGTGACAAAGTGGGACAGAAGGATGACATTCAGGGTGGTCTCAGTTCTTGGGGGGGGGGCTTGGCATTGTTCTCTGTCTTTGTCCTGGATCTCAGGGACCGTTTGCGGGGTGGTTCTCCATCTGCATGGGGTGGGGTGCTGGTGTCCTGGTCCTGTGGCGGTGCCTCCTGTCCACTAGCACCGGCGGAGGTGGGGGGCAGTTCATCGTCCAGGCTAGTGTCAGGGGCCCCTTGTTGTGCCACAGTGTCCTTCCTGGTGTTCACAAAGTCCTTCAGCACCCCTACAATGGTGACCAGGGTGGTGTTGATGGACTTGAGTTCCTCCCTGAACCCCAAATACTGTTCCTCCTGCAGCCGCTGGGTCTCCTGAAACTTGGCCAGTACCGTTGCCATCGTCTCCTGGGAATGATGGTACGCTCCCATGATGTTGGAGAGGGCCTCTTGGAGAGTGGGTTCCCTGGGCCTGTCCTCCCCCTGTCGCACAGCAGACCTCCCAGTTCCCCGGTTTTCCTGTGCCTCTTTCCCCTGAACCGTGTGCCCACTGGCACTGCCCCCAGGTCCCTGCTGTTCTTGGGTTGGTGGGTTTACCTGGGTTCCCTGTAGTGGTGGACACACTGCTGATTGACGTGTCCTGGGGACAGAGGTATGGGCCCACTGGGTGGGTGCTGTGCTGGTGTTTCCTGAGGGGGGGAGGCTCTGTGATGGCTTGTGACTGTGTCAGGGGAACCGACTGTCCTGAGGTCCCAGATGGGCCGGGCTGGTCATCTAGATCCAGTTGGACAGAGCTGCTGTCATCACTGTGGGTCTCTTCTGTGGGGGGGTGGACATGTCTGGAACCTCCTGTCCAGTGACGTTGGGTAGGGGTCCTGCAGGGGTGTAAAGGCATGATTATTGCATCTGTGTGTGCCATCGTGTGCAATGGGTGGGTGACCCTGTACCCAAGTCTTACATTCTTGTGTAGGACCTTGTGTGATCATTGTTTTGGGGTCTGTGTGGGTATCTGTAGTGGACATGCTTTGGTGATGGGTGTCCATGCTTTGTTGTTGCATGCAGGGCTTGTTGTTGGGATGGGTGGTTTGTGATAGTGGGACATATGTGAGGTGTTGGAGTGATGGGGTGAGGGTGGGGGTATGTGATAGCATGCACGTAGGGTGGGGGGTATGGCAGTTAAGATTTGACTTACCAGAGTCCGTTCCTCCAGCTACTCCAGCGAGGCCCTCAGGATGCAGTACAGCCAAGACCTGCTCCTCCCATGTTGTTAGTTGTGGGGGAGGAGGCGGGCCGTCCGCCGCCAGTCCTCTGAACTGAAATCTGGTGTCTTGAGACCACGGAACGCACCTTCCCCGGTAGGTCGTTCCACCTCTTCCTGATGTCATCCCGTGTTCTTGGATGCTGTCCCACTGCGTTGACCCTGTCCACGATTCTGCGCTACAGCTCCATCTTCCTAGCTATGGAGGAGTGCTGCACCTGTGATCCGAATAGCTGTGGCTCTACCCGGATGATTTCCTCCACCATGACCCTGAGCTCCTCCTCAGAAAACCTGGGGTGTCTTTGCGGTGCCATGGGGTGGTGTGGATGATGTGTGAGGTGGTGTGTGTTGTGATGTGTGAGGGGATGTGTTTGTGTGTGTTGTGTGAGGTGCGTGGATGTTGTGTGAGTGATGGCGTTGAGTGCCTGTGGATGCTAATTTGTTGATGGTGGTGTCTATCTCTGGCCTTCTGTCGCAATTCTGGTTGTAAGGGTTTGTGGGTGATGTGGGTGTGTGTTTTATATTGTATTGGGTGTGTGGGAGTATGTGTATGTGTATCAGGTGTGTGTATTTCGAACTGTCCAATGTGGTTGTGTTTTGTAAGTGTGTGTGTATTTTGAGCGCGGCAGTGTGTACCGCCAATGGAATACTGCGGTTGAAAGACCGCCATGTGGATTAGTGGGTCGTGATAGTGTGGGCGTATTCCTGTTGGCGTGACGGTGTCGGTTTTGTTATCGCCAGTTTATCACTGACCTTGGGTGTGGCAGACTTGTGTGGGTGTCTGGATTTTGGCAGATTCCGAGCTGTGAGTCGTAATAGCTGTAGCGGAATTTACCGCCAATGTTGTAATGAGGGCCAATGTCTTTACGCATTTGCCCCAATCACCCTTATACCAGCAGTTTTCATCAAGTTGTACCAGTTCAAAAGCAGAATTATTATAATAGCACTGGAATGGCCTTGTCAATGTTGGTTCACAGACTCCCTTCACCTGTCAAAGTGACTGTGAGGAAATAGCCTTTTTTCAGGCTTACCGTGAATTTTTTCCCCATTTTGACTACCAGGTACTGGTGTAATGGCTCTGATATGCCTTGAGCCCTGCTAAACAGGATAAAGTGCATGTGCTTTGACCCTTAAAAAAGTGCATGTGCACTCCAATTGGCATGACTTAACTTGTTGTAACTCCCTAGTTTATTGTAGCAGGGGTACTTTTGTCTTGAGCCTTACGACCAACAGATGATGATTCTTCAGGAGGTTTATATGTCTGAGTTTTATTTATTCTTCAAATATGAACTTGTAACATTTAGGGGGTCATTACAACCCTGGCGGTCAAAGACCACCAGGGCTATTTTGACGGAAGCACCGCCAACAGGCTGGCGGTGCTTCCCATGGCATTATGACCGGGGCCAGCGGTTTCCCGCCACAATGGCCCCGGTGGTTTTAATCCGCTAGGGCAGCGCTGCCCAGGGGATTACGAGTCCCCCTACCGCCAGCCTTTTCCTGGCGGGCTGGCGGTACGGGGAGTTGCGGGGCCCCTGCACTGCCCATGCCCTGCCAGGGCCCCATGCAGCTTTTCACTGTCTGCACAGCAGACAGTGAAAAGCGCGACGGGTGCAGCCGCACCCGTCGGACGGCCGCAACACTGACGCCTCCATTTGGAGCCGGCTCCTGTGTTGCAGGCGAGATCCCCGCTGGGCCAGCGGGCGGAAACTAGGTTTTCGCCCGCCGGCCCAGCAGGGCCCAGCAGGGATCTCCAAATGGCCGCGGCGGGGTGTAGCCGCATTGGCAGCCGCCCGGCGGTCCGATCTTGGCGTGCGGCTTCAGCCACCCGCCAAGGTCGTAATGAGGGCCTTAGTTTCAGAGGTAACCAGTCTTCTATATTTGTTGAGTTCTGGGAAGTTTAGAGTAAAGTTCTCGAGTAATGTTATTTCTTTTCCTTCTTTGGATTCTCCCAATAAACAACCATCCCATCCGGAGCCCCCAGCAAAAGAAGGAAACCATAGGTAAGTGTTCTCTTCTTTAACTTGAATCTTTCTAATCCACTTTTCTGTCTTATATGTAGCTATTTGATTTCTTCTTTCTCTCTCGACTTTTTCCTCCCACTTCTATCTTTTTTAAGACTTGTCTTTTGCGCATCCCTGATTGAGCTTTCTGCCACTGGTTGGAGTCCCTTTTTACTAATATTTTTCATTTCTGCGTCTTCTCCATGTGGCGCTTTCAGCATCCTTTTAACTTCCTTTTCGATTCTTGACTCCACCCCTTTTTCTCCTCCTTTTCTCTCCTTTCCTCAGGTCTTTCTTCACTGTCCTTGCTCTATGCTTCTCCCTGTAAAAGCAATAGTCCCCTCTTTGTTTCTATTCTCCTACTTGGCTCTTGTCCGTCTTCTTCTTTTGTAACCCTTTCTTCCTGTTGTTTTCTATGGTCTGCGGACGGAAGGGACCAGAATGTAAGTTCAAGTAAGTCCTCCGTTTCCTCCTGGGGGCACCCATTGTGACAAGTACCCAGGACCTGTAAGTTAGAGTGTCCCTCAGGGAGGGCAGCACTTGTTGTGCCACCCTGAGTAGGACAAGGTAAAACATGGCTCCTAGTCTGCCACTGCAGACTGGAAGGGCACTTTAAAATTGCTAACTCAACTTTGCCATTTAAATTAATGGCAAAGCCCAAACCTCCCTCTTTAATGTATGCAATTCACCCCCTATGGCATGAGTAAAAAGCCCTAAGACAGGATGTTATTTGATGATGTAAAAAATGGGCACATGTACTTTTACATGTTCCAGCACTAAAAACTCTAAATTGTTGTTTTACTGAAAAGCTAGTAGCTCTATTGGCAAGTACAGAGCTACAGGATGGCACTCCATCCCTGCTGACTTCTGAATGGGACTCCTAAGGTTAGTACTGTTTGGTAACAAATGCAGTGCATTAAATCCAATTTAATTGTTAAATCAAAATTAATGTCACTGGTGGTCAAAGTGCAACTTTAGAAGTTGGCATTTTAGATGCCCCTGCTTTCCGGTGCCCATTTACTGATGTGCATAGGCTTGTCCTGCAGACAGCTTTCTGGCCTCCTGGAGACACGTGCTAATGACTCCCAGGAAAGGACACAGGAGAGCCTCCATTAGTAAGAGGTGTTATCTCCCTCCTGCACTGGTGTTAGCTCAAAAGATGAGCTTCAAATGAAAAGCTGCCTTTCTGAACGACAAATGGTAACACTTGGGAGAGGGGATATTTATTGTTTAGGAAGACAGGCTGTCACTGGGGACAAGAGAGGAGGAGCCAGTTGCCAAACCAGGTTTTCCAGGGACATGTAGCCCCTTGGTAGCCACACCTCTGGGGGTGGACTAAGGAGCTCTGAGTGTTCAGAGAGGGGTCTCGCCATCTTAGGAGCTGGCAGAATGGAGTATCATTGGATAGCCAGATGCCACACTTCCCATGAAGTGGTTATCAGGAGGGAGGGAGCCTGGTGGACCTTTGACCACCAACGCATCCTACCCTGAGGGCATTTTCTGAAGATAAATAGGGCACCCCTGGTACCCAGATTTCAGATCTCAACCGACTCGGAAGAAGGACCAAAGAAGGACCAAAGAAGGACTGCCCGATGCACTGAGGGACCAGCAAAGAGAGGCTGCACAGACAAGGACTTCACCTGATGCACCATGGGGGCTAGTGAAGAAAGGGACTGTGCCTGCCATGTCCTGCTCAGAGAGAAGCTGTCTCTAGAGCCCAGTCAAGCCTAAAGAACTCCAAGGGCAAGCTGTTTTTTGCAGCTCAGCAACACATCAGCTGAGAAAGTCTGCTGGGGCAAGTTGGTAGCCCAAAGTCTTCAAGCCACTACCACCACTGCCATGCAGCACCAAACACAATTGACCCTATGGACAGAGTTGCAACCAAGTTCCCTGAGCCAAGAAGTGATGTCAGAGATTTTCTGGGACCCTCAGGAGAGAATTTATTGACCCAGGAAGTATTGGCCTGTTACCGTGACAATGGGCGACTGGTAGTCCAGTGCACCAGACTGGAGAGGACTTTGTGTGATGTCAACCCTGCAACCAAGACACCTTCACTATCTTCGTGGATTGAGAAATCATTTCAGGAAGACCCCTGCTGACTTTGTCACATCCACAGCATCCTTAGAGCATCTTCAGCATCCTTCATCCCTTGCATCAGGATCTCTCCATTGGAATCTATTGCAACACAGATAAAGTGCCTGGATCAACTAAAGGACTGCTTCCCCTGTGAAGGTAACTGTACTTGAGGACCTTGCTGGCCCCTCTGACAAGTCCCCTGCTGGAGTCGGTCACCCCAAGTACTTCTTTGAAAACTTTTCTAAATGTCCCATTTGTTGTCTTTGCCAAGGCTTGTTTCCAGGAGAGTGAAATTGCACTGATTTATTATTTCTTGTAAATTCTATATCTCCGGAACCCTCTGGTGGATCTTTTGTGTTCTTATAAAAATACATCCTATTTTTTAAATAAATTGTATCAGATTTCTTGAGTGCTGTGTCTATTTATTCTTTAATTGTTCTGGTGCTGTTTAAATGCTTAACATCTGTTCCTCTGTGTAAACCTTGCTGCTAAGTGCCACAGCTATCCAGGGTTGAGCTGAGGGTTCTACAAACTAAACCTACTGGACCTTAAAGAATTGACAAACATACTATACGGTAAAGTTACACAACCACACCCTATAATACATCCCCTTTCCTCACAGCAACCACACAAGATACTTCTGTGCAGACTGTATCTCCTGTGCACGTTCCTGAACTCCTGCAAAATTGTAATCTAGGTCTTCCACAAAACTGCATGAACATTCTATGAAAAGTGAAATGATCAAACACTAGAAGATTGTGTGCCTTTACGTGGAAGAGATTTTGCATTTGGTTCAATCGGACAGCCACAATCCATCCTTGTGTCAAGAAGATGTGATAATACCTTACCTACTTCATCTGGCAAGGACTGGTGTACAATTTTCTTTTATTAAAGTATATCTTGCAGCTATAACGGCAGGTAGGAAATCTCCATGACAATCCTCCTTCTTTAGAATGCCTGTAGCTAAATATTTCTTAAAATGATAAAAAGGTATTCCCTCCTGTTACATCCCCTTTCTCTTCCTTGTGAGCTTAATATTGTTCAATATAAATGAATGAGGCCTCCACTTTGAATCCATTTACAATTCTTGTTTACAACATTTTACTTGGAAAGTAGCTTTCTTAGTCACTGTTACCTCTGCAAACAGATTTAGTGAAACTCAGGCTTTATGTGCTGCTGAACCATACACAGATGTCCATAGTAATAGAGTGGCAATGAAAGGAAACCCCAGTTTTCTTCTGAAGGTGGTTGTTTATTGGTCCAGGAAGGACCTGGCCTGGCAGTTCTGGCTGGGCTATTCCCATTAAGAGCAGAGTCAAGACTGCTTTGCATATGGCTGGGTCAAAACTGGGGTGGCATGGTGGCCAAAAAAACAATGCATTGGGATGAGGCCCCAAGTGATTGCCAGTGGCTGAGATGAATTCAAGCATTCCACCCATCACCTTGTTGCTTTTGCATTTGCCACCCTAAGTGCGCCGTGTATATCCAGACCTGGGTCCTGGGCTCACTGTGCCAGTGATTTGAAGATAGCCTAGGCAAGTGCAGGTTGATATTCTGAAACCAGTCCCAGGATGCTTGTTTCCAGTCCAGGATGGACCTGGCCTGGCAGTATGAGCCGAATTGTTCACATAGGGAGCAGCATCAAGATTAATTTGCATATGGCTGGGTTCAAATTGGGGTGGCATGGTGGTAAAAAAATGATGGATTGGGATGTGGCCACGAGTGATTGCCAGTGGTGGAGATTAATTCAAGCATTCCATCCATCACCTTGTTGTTTTTGCATTTGCCGCCCTAAGTGCGCTGGGTATGCTCAAACGTAGATCCCAATCAATCAATCAATCATAGAATTTGTAAAGCGCACTACTCAGCCATGAGGGTCTCAAGGTGCTGAGGTGGGGGGGCGCTGCTAAAGCTCGAACAGCCATGACTTGAGAAGTCTCCAGAAGGTAAGTAGGTCCTTAGTCTGACGCAGGTGGGTGGGAAGAGTGTTCCACGTGTTGGAGGCGAGGTGGGAGAACGATCTGCCACCAGCGGTTGTTCTGCATATACATGGGACGGTGGCGAAGGCAAGGTCGGGTTGGGGTGTAGAAGGAGAGCAGTCTGTTGAGGTATTCTGGTCCGGTGTTGTGCAGTGCCTTGTGAGCGTGGGTGAGGAGTTTGAACGTGATTCTCTTGTCGTCGGGGAGCCAGTGTAGGTCTCTCAGGTGGGTTGTGATGTGGCAGTGGCGGGGGATGTCCAGGATGAGATGTGTGGAGGCGTTCTGGATGCTTTGCAGTCTTTTCTGGAGTTTGGCCGTGGTTCCTGTGTAGAGGGCATTGCCGTAGTCTAGTTTACTGCTTACGAGGGTTTGGGTGACTGTTCTTCTGGTTTCATTGGGGATCCATTTGTAGATCTTCTGAAGCATGCAGAGGGAATTGAAGCAGGAGGAGGAGATGGCGCTGACTTGCTGGGTCATAGATAGTGAAGAGTTCACAATGCATCCCAGGTTGCACGCGTGGTTGGTGGGTGTCGGTGTGGTTCCCAGTGTGGCAGGCCACCAGGATTCGTCCCATGCAGAGGGGGTGGAGCTGAAGATGAGGACCTCAGTCTTGTTGGAATTCAGTTTCAGGCAGCTGTTCCATCCATTCGGCGATGGCCTACATTCCTTCGTGGAGGATGGTCTTGGCAGTGGCGGGGTCCTTGGTGAGGGAGAGGATCAGCTGGGTGTCATCGGCATATGAGATGATGTTGAGGTTGTGATATCAGGCGATGTTAGCAAGTGGAGCCATGTAGATGTTGAAGAGGGTCGGGCTTAGGGATGAACCCTGGGGTACGCCGCAGATGATTTTGGTGGACTCAGAGCAGAATGGAGGGAGGCGGACTCTCTCAGTTCTGCCGGTAAGGAAGGAGGTGATCCATTCCAGGGCTCTGTCGCTGATTCCTGCATCGTTGAGGCGTGTGCGTAGGGTGTGGTGGCAGACGGTGTTGAATGCAGAGGTCCAGGAGGATGAGGGCCACGGCTTTTCCGTTGTTCTGTATGGTCCTGATGTCATCGGTGGAGGCGATGAGGGCGGTTTTGGTGCCATGATTACTGCGGAATCCAGATTGGGATGGGTCCAGAGTGTTGTTCTGCTTGAGGAAATGGGTCAGTTGTTTGTTGACAATTTTCTCTATGACTTTTGCCGGGAAGGGGAGCAGGGAGATGGGCCGGAAGTTCTTGAGGTCCTTTGGGCCTACCTTGGGTTTCCTAAGGATGGTGTTGATCTCTGTGTGTTTTCAGCTCTCCGAGAAGGAGGCGATCTCGAAGTTACTGATGATGATCTTCCGGAGTTGGGGTGCAATGACAGAGCTTGCTTTGTTGAAGATGTGGTGAGAGCAGGGGTGGGATGGGGAGCCTGAGTGGATGGTGTTCATGATTTCGATGGTGTTGTTGTTGTTAACGTGGGTACAGGAGAGCAGGAGGCTGGTGGGTGGTGAGTCTGTGGTGTTGATGGTTGACGGGGGGTCTGTGTACTGAACCTGTCATGGATGTATATGATCTTGCCGTAAAAGAAGGTGGCTAGGGAGTCACAGAGGTCTTGTGATGGTGGGATGACGGTGATGTTGGAGCCGGGGTTGGAGAGCTCCTTCACGATGTTGAAGAGTTCCTTGTGGCTGTGTGTGTTGGTGTTGATGCGTTCTTTGAAGGCAGTTCTCTTGGCGGTTCGGATGAGTTGGTGGTGTCTGCGGATGGCATTCTTGAAAGCTGTGTGGTGTTCCAGTGTCTGATCTTGGTGCCACTTCTTTTTGAGTCTTCCACAGGTTTGCTTAGAGTCTTGGAGGTTGGCAGTGAACCAGAAGGCCTTTCAGTCGGTGCGTCTGTTGGAAGGATTCTTGATTGGGGTGAGAGTATTGGCACAGTCATTGATCCATTGCCTGAGGTTGTGGGCTGCTGTGTCAGTGTTGGTGGTGTTGATAGGTGGGTTCCAGGAGAGGGTAGTGATCAGTTGGTCTTCAGTGACCTTATTCCATCTGCCGTGGGGCATCCTTTGCGGGTGATGGTGTGTTGTGGGTTTCTCGAAGGAGAAGTGGATGCAGTGGTGGTCGGTGCCCTGGAGTTCAGTTTTGTGGCTGAAGGAGATGTTTGCCGATGGAGAAAATGGTATCGAGCATATGTCCTGCGGAGTGGGTGGGTGTTGTGATGAGCTGCTTGAGGCCGAGGTTTGTGAGGTTGTCGAGCAGGGTGGTAGAGTTGTTGTCATTGGTGTTCTCGAGGGGGAAGTTCAAGTCCCAAAGGGGTATGTAGTCTGTGGAAGCGAGCGTGTGCGTGCTGATGATGTTGGTGATGGAGTCGCTGAACTGCTGTTGGGGGCCAGGGGGTCTGTATAGGAGGGTACCTCTGAGGGTGGTGTTTGGGTCGGGGTGGATTTGGAAGTGCAGTGGTCGGCGGTGCCGAGTGTGTCTTCGGTGCTGGTTGTGATTCTGAGGGTGTTTCTGTGGACGATGACGATGCCTCCTCCTGGTTTGTTGGTGCGGTCCCTATGGGTGATTTTGTAGCCGTCCTGGATGGCTATGGCGATGTCAGGCACTGAGGAGGGGTTCATCCAGGTCTCGGTCACGAAGGCGACATCAGGAGAAGCTAAGTTGAGTAGATTCCAAAGTTCAACAGCGTGTTTGTGGACGGAGCGGGTGTTGAGTAGGATGCATCTGAGATGGCTGCGTCCTGCCTTGGTGGGTGGGTCATCAGCGTGGAGGCTGGTGAAGGTGCAGTTCCAGCAGGAGAAGGGTCTGTGGGTGAGCTGCGGGGGGCTTGATGGCAGGAGGGTGAGTGGCCGGTGTTGAGGGTGTGGAGGGTGGTGGCTTTGTAGCGGATATGGGTGTAACAGCGGTGGGGGGTGAGAACCAGATTTTCCGGTGCTGGTTGCGGTCCAGGCATGGTAGGGCACTGATGGGCTAGCCTTCGGCGCACCAGTGGTGCGGCCGCCATTAAGTAGGGAGAGGGGAGGAGAGGGCAGCTAGGAGGCAGGAGTGGGGGCAAAACGGTACAAAAGGGGGCGGGGCAGCAACCGCAGGAGTGCAGCGCGAGAGAGAGGAGGGGGTGGGGCCACAGGGGCAGCAGCTGCGGGGGAGAGAGAGGGGAAAGTGAGAGAGCGAAGTGGAGGGAAAAGTGAAGACAGAGTGAAAGCAAAGTCAAAAGGAGCACTGTGGAGAGCGAACAGCAAAAGGGGCACAAGGGGGGGGGGGAGACACAGAATAGAGAGCACACACAGAGAGGAATGGAAGGAAAAGTGAAGAAAGAGTGAAAGCAAGGAGCACTGTGGGGAGTGATCGGCAAAAGGGACACAAAGGGCAGACACGGAAGAGAGAGCACGCAGAGAGCGAAGCAGAGAAAAAGGAGAGAGGCAGAGGGCAGCCTAGTAGGAAAGCAGAGCTCTCCCACTAGACACTAGCGATGAGGCGCAGGCAGAAGCCTGCGGGTGGAATAGGGCCTTGAACTCCTGACACGGGTCAGGAGTTCAGAGGAACGAGGGCTCTCCTTACAGGTGGAGCTACGGGAGGAAGAGCAGTTCACTGACCAAATCCCAGGCTCTCTGTGCCATTGGATTCAAGCTAGCCTGGCTGATGAGGGGTGATACCCCTAAACCGGTCCTAGGCAGCCGCGGCCCGTCCTTTAGGGCAGAGAGGCCATGCCCCCCACCACTTGCCCCTCATGAAGAGTGCCTGTCAGGCTGAGCAAAGGTCAGCCTGACAGACACTCTACATGTTCAGATTAGGCAGCCAGGAGCGAGACATGCATGATTTGCGCAGACTCCTAGCTGCCTGAGCTGAACTTTGCTGGGCTGAAGAGGTCACAGCTCCTATATGCATGACATCCTCAGCTCACCAAAGGTGCCTCGAGGCCCTTCCCCTCGGCCCAGGGTGAGTGTCAATCAGTGACACCTCGTCACAGAGTGGGGAGGGGTCAGCAGTCTCACTGACCCCATCCCCCTCTGTGACGAAGTTGGGACTGCTGCCTTCCCTCACTGGCTGACCTTCGGAAGGCAGCAGTCCCAACCCTCCTGGGACCTCTGAGTTGAAGGTAACTGTATGTGTTTTTTAAATGAATGTTTGGTGCATGCGTGTATGTTTGAATGTTGATGAGTGTTGTGAATGGATGTGCATGCTTGTGTGAATGAATGAGTGTGAGTGTGCTTCCCATCCGCCTCCCTCCCTCCTAAAATTACCACCCACCACTGGTCCCAGGATGCTTGTTCATGGTCCAGGGAGGACCTAGCCTGGCAGTTCAGGCTTCACTGTTCCTATGGCGAACAGGGACAAGCGGGATTTGAATATTGCTGGGTCCAAACTGGGGTGGCACAGTGGACAAAAAAGCAATGGATTAGAATGCTTTCTGGAGCTATTGCCAGAGATTAATTTAAGCATTCCATCCATTGCCTCGTTTAAGCATTTGCCAGCAAACAAAGCAAGCATTCCTTGCCTTCAAACCAAAAATGGAAACACCCCAGCTAATCAGTCGTTTTAATTAATGTAAGTAGATCCACAGAATGCTAATGTCTGTCAACTATCCTCACATACACTGACTTAACATCATAGATTGTGTTACCATGAATTATCTGTCCCATCTGTATGCCTCAGATTGAGGGTGAAATGCTTAGGACGTATTTTATTTTATTGTTAATAATTAATTAATTCCATGGAAACTAGAATGTGTGCCTTCTTCTATGTAAATTAAAGATTCCTATATAACGAAAAGATTCCTTCAAAAATACAATTACAGGTTTATCAGGGATGGAAAATTGTACAATGTGACAGAATAGGCTATTTTAGAAAACACACCTACTGCCACTAATTGGGCTGATTGCTCAGGCAATTCTGGAAGATATATGAAAGCTTATAGACATATCTCATGCCAAGGTTGTCAAATGAACTAGAAATTGCAACAGTAGCGCAGTAGGTATTTTGAGAACGCTCTAGCTTCTGTAAAAGCAAATAGAAATTCACACAACATGGTTTTCAGAAATCCATTGTCTTCTGTTCTCCAAGTAACTCCTTGCAGTAGAATGATTGATATAGCAGTAGGTGGTAAAGTGTTTGCTTTACTGTTTCAAGGCACCTGTCTATCCATTATTTGTTCCACAACAAAATGTAGTTACCTAATTGAAGATTGAGAACAGAATCGTCTATTACTTTTACTGGGATAGAACGCAACACGAGACTGTGGGCACTAGAATAAACCCCCATCTTTAATTGGGATCAGTTCCTGCATTGCTTCCATTATGCCCCCAAAGTCCAGTCAATGGTGTCTGTAGATCACCAGTTCCCTTACAAGAGAAATTTCCTGAGAATGTCAATAAAACCTGCACAAAATAAGCTCTGGGCTTACTTGTAACCCCCTGGCCTCCCTGTCCAATGTTCCACCCTCCACTCTCTACCCTCCTTCATGTACCTTATTTGGTAGTATGGCCATGATTTATACTTTTTGATGCTAAACTGCGCCAATGCAGTTTAGCGTCAAAAAGTATTCCGCCGGCTAGCGCCACCGTAAGACGCCAGCCGCACGTCATATTTATGGGATGACTGTAGCCGGCGGTAGGGCCTGGCTAGCGTCATAAAAAGGATGCTAGTTGGGTGGGGGAGGCATAGGGGGAAATGGGGTTTAGCATCAAGGGATGACGCTGGTATGGGCAGGGGCATAAATAATTCCTCTGACCAGACTATCGTCATTTTCTGACGTTAAAACCACATGGACATGACTCCTGTCTAAGTTAAGACAGGAGTCATGCCCACCACCCTAATGGCCTTGGCCAGGGGACATAAGGCCCACAGGTCTCCTAACGCCTGCCCTGACCCAGGTGTTAAATAATGGCGCTAAGCAAGCTTAGCGCCATTATTTAGGCCCGCCTCCCTCCTGTGCACCATTTTTGTACGGGAGGATAAATAAGGCGCAGGGGCCTTAGAGTAATTTTTGCCCAGGAACACTTACCTTGCATCTCATTGAGGCAAGGTAGTTTTCCACTGGCAAAAAATGACTTAAACTCCAATATTATTACGCTAGATGGGTCTAGTGTCAAAAAATAAATGTGGAGTTAAATTTGCGCTTAAATAGCATTAAAAAAATGATGCTATTTCAGCTCAAACAGAGTATAAATATGCCCCTATGTATTGCTTAAACAGTGGCTCACTAACTGCAGTCCTATCTCAGTGCTTAGTCCATCCAAGCGCATTGTTTCCTTGTAGATACTTTTAGGTCTCCTTCTATAGTCCAACTTACCTTGCTCGTGTGAGTGAATGTCTCCTTGACCAAAGTGATCTACATCCTTTCCAAATATTGGTCTTAGACCGTTATCCTAAATTTGAAGCCATGGCTCAATATGTGATCTACCTTCTGCCAGACTACTCTGCCTTCAAGTAGTTGTTTAAAGGGACGCTGCTATTATATTTCTAAGACTGCAAGGAGAGAGGCTATGCGAGTGGGATCAGAATCAAAAACGCTACTTGTTATCTTACTCTATAAAGTTTATAAAGTATTTTTGGCATTAATATATATTCCAGGAATCTGAAATTCAAATGATGCAGAACTGTGCTATGCGGGAGTGACCATGGCCCTGATAACATGAAGAGCAAAAGCATACCATCCGGAGGTAGCTACTGTCCATTGCATACGTGCAGGCGGTACCTGGCAGCAGTGATGTAGTAAGGTGCCAAAGGCTCTAATGTTACCAAGAAAATGGGCTATCCTGCCTATTGGTGGTAAAAGACAATCATAGGTGGGGTACAGTGGGCCCCTGAGCTATGGTGCCACTGCACCTGATGCCCTAATCACAGCTCATCCCTTCTTCACCATGTGGAGAGACTGGCGGAAATAAGGCCTGGGAGACTTTTCTATTTTGCATATGATGGCTTTTAATTAGGACAGATGAGGAATATACAACATTTCCTGCTGTCAAGAAATGGTAGACTTGGAAACACAACAAAATGCATTCCTTTCATGAGGTATCACCAAACCATATAGTAAGCACTGAATAGGGTCTTTTGTTTCTAGTGACCTCGTCAATGTTCTCCTTTCTTCGGGCCTGGGTTCGGTAGGATGGTGCCATCAACGTCCCTCAAAAACAAAAGAATGACCGGGTGTGCATGAATATAACAGAATTCTGCTATTTATTTCTGTAAGAAGAGTTATGTTCCCTATCTGTCAACCTTTGGGATTCTCACAAATTCCTTAACTCATCTGGGTGCAACGTCACTCGATTCCGTCACCAGGGAGCCGATGGCACTTTGTTCTACCTAACCCTTGTCCTTTTTCTTTTTCTAGGTTCTTCCCAATGTCGAGAATGCCCTCCGTGGGAGCTTTGATCCTGTCAGGAGGTAAGTAGGCTTAATGGCCACCAGTCCCTTCACACACTCCTGGACCTGGTCCTCTTTCACTTTCTGGGTGGTACGCCCCTGCCTGGCAGTGTTCCAACACTAACACATCTATGGTAGGTTTCTGTCATTAAACTTTCACTGCCATGATACCTATTGGTATTAAAATGCTTGTTATGCAAAGAGTAACACAACCCAGCACAAGATCAGTCTTTTGTCTGTCTTCTAGCATGTGTCACTGGGGTAAAAAAGTAACAGCTATAAGTGAACATCTCTGATGTAAGGGCTTCCTGGGGACTCTGTCCTTTCCAGAAGGTTAGGGGAATAATTAGCCGACTATCTACCAGATAGTATGATTAGCACCTGAATAGAATACATTGTCACTGGTATATAATACTACTATCAAGCAGTGGAGAGGCTCAGTAGTCAGATTTACCATCCATTTGGATGGACATGGATACATGTGTGTAGTCCCTTTCCATTCATGTCCTCCCCCCCCTGATCGCACACATAGGCACTCTACTTATCGTGTAACAGTAATGTGCACAGATCTATGTACAGATCATTCTGAGCAGGACAGCCATTTCTGGTGCAGAATTGTGACATTCTGGAAAGTGTTCATCCGGCAAGCAGCTGATACTCAAAAAGTATAGTCGTTTGGGATTTTAGCTAGTCATGGGTCCTGATCATTCACAGCTGTGCTAAGTAAGAGATTCCATATAGCTTAGGGATATTAAATGCAGCAGACAGATAATTCAGGGCCGTGTCAGACTAGAGACCTCGGTAATTCAAGTCTCGACCACTCAGTTCAATTTAATACATATTGAAATAAGGTTTTTAATTTCCAAGACGCTCAGTCAATGTAACCCTGATTCAATGTTTTCCCTAAAGCTTAAATAAGGATAATTCCATAACCAATCCATGTTAGCGAGTTGCTTTTCATTTGTAAAAGCTAGCAAAGTTCATCTATCCTTCTTGACTCCAGGGGCAGCCATGATTCCAAAGTTTTAGCCAGTAAGGCGGTGGGTTGGAGGCACAAAGCCTGCGATTTCACTTCCGCTTCCAGTTTATCAGGGGAAAACAGAGTGAGTGAGCAGAGGCGAACAAAAACCCAAATGCACTGAGTACTAATCTAGCTGTACCTTGACAGATGCAGGAAGGGAGGTCTGGAAGAGCATTAGTTCTAAATGACGCTGTACAGGAGTCATTTTGACCCATATGCTATTGTAAAATGAAGCACAAATGGTATTTGTGTGCTTTTTCAACAGCGTCTCTTTTAGCGTAAATTGTTCTCACTCCTGAAGCACAGCAGGAGCCAACAGATGTCACTTGACCATCTAAACCTCAGTACTAGTGTTAATAATGCGTCTATGTAAAAGGAATGTAACTATCCTAATCGTGTGTTTTACTCCCTGTGTTCGGGCTGGACTGTTCCCATGGGGAACAGGGTCAAGACTGATTTGCATATGGCTGGGTCCAAACTGGAGTGGCATGGGCAGCAAAAAACGATGGATTTAGGCCCAGATCTCTGTACTGGGGGTGAATGTTTGACATTGTTCAGCATTCCGTCCATCACTTGTTCTTTTTGCATTATTCCCTGTTTTTAGCCATGATCTGTAAATCGGGTCCAGTAAGAGTGGGAGCACCTGGAACTTATACTGTCTGAGGTGAGTGTTTACCGGATGGTTCTAAATGCAGCTGAAGAGTAAGTGAACTGAAATATTCCGAATCATAAAAGGTCTCAATCCCACCTACTGCATGAATGTTAATGAGGTAGGTTGCAAATTGCGACTCACTACGGATTGGAGGCCATGACTGGGAAGGAGACCCGCTGGAGCCAGCAGACTACCATGTCTGTGATTGCCTTTCAATACAGTAAACATGTTTCTCTAAAATGCAGTCCGTTTTCCTCAAAGAAAACAGGACTGCATCTAAAAAGGAAGGCTACTTTTATTTTCTGGACAATGGCCTACGTTTCAACAACCTTTTCTATTTACATTCACAGAGGGAAAGGGGTCCCATGAAGACCCCTTTAATTTTGCAAATGCATTATCATCTTTGAGGTGTCCATAAAATATAAATGCTTTGATACTGGATTTCAGTTGCAAAACAGTGACACATAAGGTACCATTCCGGCATTTGGAATGGAGGACTAGAACATGGTTCTTCACAATCCCAAATCACTATCCCTCTAGAATCCATTTAAGGAGTCAAAAAAATGTTCAGACCCAAAACATGCGATTGATAGATTGAAAAAGCATCTTATTATTTTGTTTTTAACATATGTTATTAATTTTCATCTGGGTCATGTATGGTAGCATTATTGAAACATGAACATATCCTTAGAGTGTACCTACTTATCACTACTCTGCGAGTGCAGAATCGTGGGAACAACAGAAGCTGTTTGGTTCGGAACGTATAACATAACACTGACACTGATAAACCAAGTAAAACCTAGTCATGTGAGGGTATCAATATATTAGGCATATTCTCAGTATTAAATACTAATTTTAGCGGTTCCAAGTCGCCTAGCAATATATCACATGTTTGTGACGCATGTACAGAGGCAGCACAGCAGGTGGTAGGACAGGATAATTGCTGGGATATGATGCTAGATATGCATATGAGGGGGGATCGTACAACTTGCATGGAGTGGGGGATAAAGAGGAAGAGAAGGGGGGGAAGAGTGGACCTACTTGGTTAAGGATCCATATTTTGTGATGCTCAAGTATCTATGTTCACTCCACTAATTCATCTCTGCAGGCGTGAAGGGCTTGCAGTAACGTTTCCCGATCGCCTGCTCTGGGAAGTTGGCGCAAACCGCAAACTTCCTCATGCCTTAATGCCACTGCTTCTGCCTTGCCCCACTTCAGGGTTGCTGCACACCAATGTCTGATATCTGGTAATACTCGAGCCTTCCAATTCATGGCAATAAGTCTACGAGCCATTAATGGTGCCAAGTCAATGAAGCAGTTTACCACTAGTGCAGTCAGTGAGCGTTTAAGCAGTTTTAGTGAATGCGGTAGTGAAACATATGGGTATTTCGGGAGAATATGGAGGAACTTGCGGCATTAACCGGAGGCCAAGATGTAAACTGCTGTAGGCAACCTTCAGTAGTCTGTTGGCGTCTTGTGGGGGTCGTATGTGGGGTCGAAAGGTTTGGCGAACTATGCTCCGCGGCGGTTCAGGGGTGGGCAATCCTAATTCTTTTAGGAGACGTACTGCAAGCCAACGTGCAGGCCAATACAAAAGCATCTTAATGATCGCAAATGCTGAATGTGAATGTTTATAACTGCTAAAATGCTTAGTACGGGCCTTGTTTATTGTGTTAAGTAGGGCTTTTGTAAATAGATTTATGGGGTACACTGACTGATATTTCATCCATTCTGGTGATCACGCCATCTGTGTCATATTAGAGGTTATGGGTTGTTAAGTGCAACCTATTCTGGTTCATTAGAAGGGACAATAGTCAAAAGTTCTTCAGATGCCCATGTGGACCCGTGAAAAGATCCTATGTTGGCTCATAGGCAGTGAGAGTGCATAGTCCTTAAACACTTTGCAGGCTCAGATGATACAAGGATATATTTTCTGCCTTCCTGAATTAGAAGCAGGCATTTAATTACTGTTAGAAAATCTATTTGATGCCTCGTGTTTGTTATGTATATGTTATTTAACATTGTCATTTGGAAGTACATCACGATTACCTTTAATGAAAATGCTCAAGTGAGCTTTGTAGTAATTACAAACAAGAAAGCCCATTGTAATTTACCTTGAATGAAAAACTGCATAATTAAATCGACTGCAAATGAGATGTGTGATTGAATAAAACATTTGCATTTCCAAGGATTTGCCCTGAAAGCTTCTCTTTTTTACTGAGAGAATAATGAACTCATTACTCTTCAGATCTCGGATCTGTTCTGGGGTTCGCACCAAATTATTCTGTTAGCAGGTTTTCGGTACAGCTGTTTGCCAAGGTGGTGGTTGCAGGAGAATAGGGCCCACGACTATGGAACAAGAAGGTTCAGCAGCAGTATCTAATGTTAACTTCGAGATTAGAGTGCTGTACAAAATCACTGAGTATGTATTTAGGGCCAACCGAACTTTAAGAAAAACATCGAAGTCTATGGTCTCGCCCAAATTATGTATTGGGTGTGCACTGTTGTACTGATAATTGACAGCACTACAATATAATGCTTTTAAGTGAAAACGCAAATAATTGTGCATTTATCCGTGTATCTAAGATAGCTCAATAAGTTAGATGCCCAACCAAGAGATTTATTTGTAACCTGCAAGTCATAGTTTTGAATCTGGGTAGGACTTACTCAGCTATTCACCCTTCTCACAATACCAAACTGAGTGTTATTGAGTTGGGGGATGGTAGTGCTAACACAGGTGTTTTAATAAAGAGTATTAATGAGACTCCATGTACTCTGAGTAATGGATTTGTGTAGAAAATATAATAACGTAGAAAAATAATTCACACATTTGAAAATGTGATCACGATGAATGGCCTCCAATGGTCACTAAATGTACTTAATAATGGTATTAATATGAAATGTTGAGTATATGTTTGACTAATGTAGTAATGTGTCATATAAAGAGTTATGCATTATGTATTAGCTTTATTAATTGGAGGCCTTCAATTAGCAAAAGTCTTGGCCTAGTTGCCCGGCCTCATGTCAAGCTGTATTTCTTAACGATTAATAAATGGCTGTCCTAGAGAGTTACACTGTGATTTTCCATTGTAATGTTTAAACGTGCTCGTAGCTGAAACCCTTTCTCATGAGAACCGATGCTAGAAGATGCTGTTCTTTCTAAATCTAATAATATGTATGTAATGTGTGAGAGACTGACTTTCTCAGGAGAATGAAGACAATGAATGGAGTAGAAGCTGCAACAATATTGTTACCTGACGAGCCGGATGATAAAGACATTGCAGGAAAAACCAATCAGCGACATGTGAATGGAGTAGTGGTAGAATTCATAGATTTGACATTTTAGTTTTATTGGACAAAGTGTGAACATGCGATCCCTTGACCAATAGGGATTTGGGAAGTAGTTTTAGTGAATTTAACTTAATGTGACTGCACCGAGAGAAGACAGCCCATTGGCCATTTTCTTGCAGACCAAAAGGTCGTTATTTTCTTGAGCAGAGACGTGCTCATCTTTACTGCTTAGACTTTGTGTTTCCTGAACTTTGATGCCTGACTCCTGATGCCTTGCTGATCGAACTGATGTCCTGATGACAAATACTATCTTAACTTGCCGATCCAATTGAGGAGAGGTAATATTGTACCCATGTGTCTGTTATGCCTATGTGCTTTCCCTTTCTAGGTACCAGCCGCTCTGTTTTGATAGAGCCAATAGTTAGATGTTTTCCAAATTTGTGTTATAACATTGTTTTGCATGAAGCTCAACATGCCGATGCTAATCTGGTGCTAGTTAAGGTTTCCTTACTCTGCTAATAGGGAATAATGTTTGATTAATTTCTGTGCTGAATCTAAATGTATGTGATCTCATTTGCACAATTGTTCTTGGTATTAATTTGCACTGTAACCCTGGAATGTGTAATAGTTCAAGCTTTGATTAGATTACGTTTCTTCCATAGCTTTGGACTGCCAGTGCTGTTTCTGTATGTGTATCATTTGATTTTGAGATTAATTTAAGTGACTTTAGCACTGCTAATATAGGGAAATAAATATTCTTTTAGCAAAAGGTGTGGTTATTCATGAAAAGTCATGGTGTGTGACAATTACTGACTCCAATGATTATTAATGCCATTGATTATTGTTGATCATGGTTATTGATTATTGATCTGCATGTACTGGAGTTATGGTGGGATAATTTTAATTGCGAGTCCAAGTGTTCATTGACCTATTTGCGCCCCCTTGTAACTTACTTATTAAGGTCAGACGCCGCTAACTGAAGGAGCCATTATCCTCAAGCTTAAGAAATGCCAACAAACACTGTATAAATATAAAATTGTTTCCCTCTCCCTTCCCACATATCTTGTTTTCTTTCTTTTTAAAAAGGTTGTTTTTAATTTGTACTGAATAAGGAAACAAGAACAAAGGTGCGCTGACTTTCAAGATCAAAGTACTATATCACTTAATCAGGACAGGTTGTTTAACAGGGTGACTTTGATGATCCCTCTGCTTGTCTCCGCAATAAAAGTAATAGCCGGAGAGACACATTTAAACCAACAAAACTTTATTGTCCCATGTTTTGGCGTGAAATACCCATATGAAACTCTAACTTTATTCTGTTTAAAAAAGATTACCAAATATTTAATATCCTTTGCATCAAGTGCAACCTGGGATACGAGCAGACGATGCCACTGTCAGACCTCTTTAGCCTGTTAGTCCATGCACAACTGAGCACGAGCTGTCTTTGGTGGTTTCTGGATATCAAACAAATGCACGCTGTCTCTTTATAAGTTACTTAAAGCTCCACCTTCTAGAGCACTTATCCAGGTCTTATGAAACGCCGATAATTTCACAGGCCTCTGTAAGATGTTGTAAGTAAACAGAAGCGCTGCAGAAAAGGATGCGCAAAGAATAGGCCCCCAAACTCACCAGAAACTCCGTGGATTGGTGAACCATGAACTATTGCTCAAAAAAATGCCCTGTTTCTTGTTCACCTCAGTGGGGGAAGTTCCGTTTGGATAGTGGCTCAGTCGTACACAAACTCACTCTCATACCTTCGTGCATTTGCTACAGCAAGATATTAGATCAGAGGTCTTTAACCATTACTGTAATAAGAGCTACTTATGCTCAGTGAAAATCATCCCGAGCTACTAATATCATTAATGTTGTAATTGTGGCAGACAAGTTTACATTAGTGGTTGGCCACCATATGCAAGTTTATCTACAGTAGTTATCTCAGTTTATTAGGCAATGTTGCAGCAGTAATGTAAAACAAGCATTTGCAATGCAATGGGTCTCGCGTTTGCTCGAGTTAAAGCTATTAGCCTTGTAAACTCCTACCCGGACTTTTCTTGCCACATAAACTGAAAATGAAAAGTAAAACAGTTTCACATAACTAACGGGACTTTTCTTGCCACATAAACTGAAAATGAAAAGTAAAACAGTTTCACATAAGCAAGCCGACGGCCGCCATGAGCGCAAAGCACACACACAAATGGAAACAGAAGTTAGCTCACAGTGAAACGTATCGGCAAAAGTGCAATTATCCATGTAACCGGCAAAATTGCAATTATCCATGTAGCCGGCAAAAGTGCAAATATCCATGTAACAAGGTCCATGTCATCCAAAGCGCTCGACTACTGCCCAGCGCGATCGCGCTGCCTACGATTTGAATATAAAAAGTAGTCCAGAAACCATACCGAAAACATGGAGCCTCATATGTTTTCAGTAGTTGGTCGGTGCACTCGCGGCGGGCTAAACACCGGAAAAGGCATGACGTATGCATGTTTTTCACTAATTAAATCAAGCGAATTTTAAAGCCCACGAACCAACCAAACTGATGGGCATGACATGGGGGTGGTTTAAAGCCCACAGAGAGATTACACCAGGGACAGAGCGCTTTGCGCTCGCCCCTGAAAAGATTATATCAAATGTGTAATACATACCCACATATGTGCAGTGACCTTACACATAATATTAGCACTACGTCTACCTAATGTTGCATGATTTTTTGCTCAAATATTTGCTTTAAATACATTTTGAAAATTCAACCATTTTTCTTCAAATATCAGCTCTAGAGTTCTGAAAGTAGACACTTTTTTGTCTCAAATGCAAACTTTTTAATTTTGGTATACATATATTTATTCAACAAAATGAAAGCTTCTAATTTAGTAGGCTGGGCCTCACAAAGGGCTGGTGAATTACTTCTAGCTCTCAAACTGAGCTACTCATTGGAGAATCCTGCAGTAGATAGTACTTAATCATCTGCCTGCTTCTCAACATAATTACTTCCTCTACTGTCATCGTCCTCCACAGCCAGGATGGTTGATAGTGGGCCAAGATTTAATGTGTTGTGGCATCTTCTTACAAGACATTACACTCCGCAGTGGACATTGACATAGGACTCCAAAGTTCCCCATTTTGTGAACTTTGAACTTCATTGTAGAGTACTTCAAGAAAACAACTGGAGCATGGTTTTGTAGAATTTGGACATGGTAATGAAGGAAGCCATCTTGGGCAAAGGGAGTTCAAGCCGGCTATTACAAAACAGCAGATTTGCTGACTGTTTCTCATTCCGGGATGATAGTACAAACCACTTCCAGGATGAAAGGTCATTCAGTAGTGAGTCCACTCATGAATTAGTACAAAACGTTAACTAGAAACAGAGCTTGTTGTATTTCAAAATATGTTAATTATCACCACAATTTCTTTGCAGTATTCCAGTATCGGTTGCAGATTTGAGTGTTTCAGAATTGCCTCTATGGTGAATCTTTTATGATGCTTAACTTCAGTGCAGTGACTCCATTGATGGTAGTAAACTTTGCAGAAGTTGCACTATGTTTGTTGCACCTGCTTAACATGTTTTATTTTTGTTTTCAAGGAAGCCTGGATGTTGTTTCACCCAAATGCCAGGGGTATCAGAAGTGACGACTCACACCCTTTGACCTGTGATTAAATCACAAGAAGTGATATAACATACCCTCACAGTTAGTGGTATAAAAGAAAGTGATGTAAAGCGAACTTTAACCCTCATACCATCCCAGTAAGTGACTCACAAAATAATAAAAAAGTACTATAAGTGCAAGATTAAACAATATGATTAACCTAACAAAATAAATTGCTAAAGGAGGTAAAACTTTTTTCTGTTATAAAATATATGCCAGCGAGGCAACCACCATGTCTCGTATGCAGCCACTACATACCCAGGGCCAGTCATCATTTGCCAGGTGCCCATGCTATGCCCTCAATGTCCAATTATTGCCTCTCACAAAAAGGCACAGCTATGATTGGAAGGTTCACTCAGGCACAATGATCAGGAACTGGATTGACTATAGCAGCAGTGCATCCTTCAATCACACTCATGGACTAAACACAAGAGAGATAGCAGCAGTGCAAACATCCCTCACCACGCAAAGCTGACACAGAACGGGCAGTACCAGTGCAGACATTTATGCATGCATATAGGCTAGGCTAGGCTATGCCTACTGAGTGTAGCCTTGGCTTCCACCCACAGGAAAAATCCTTTGTCACAAAACCTCCAGTTGACAACATTATGGGTGAGAAACAATATAAGCATTGTTTGTGGCCAACTGTGTTGATCGGATACAAATGGTCTCAGATTAATGTGCTAACCTACAGGTTTCCAACTGGAACACATATCTGATAGGGACCTCTAGCCACAGATTTCTTACCTTAGAATATCCCAAGGCGTCAAACTGGATCAGGAAGATTTTCAAAATTTTCAAGGAGTACCCCTGCACGCCAGTAGGTGGCGTCGTTTGGCTCCGCATCGGGGTCATCCATGCCAAAAGTGACAAGGGTGGTACCTATTTAGGTGCCACATCGGCGTGCTGATGTAATTTCTTTCCTTACTGCACAAGATAGTGCTGATCCGGTCTGAGCTGATGGAGTACTCCCTCAAGCTCCTCACCACCTGACGTCGGTTAACTCCACGACACTCGAGGTCGCGACTGTGTGGAGGGTCCCTGGACCATTTTTGGAGCCCTTCCCAAAGGTTTTCATCGAATTCCAATTTGTCAGGTAAGTCCCACAAGCACAAGAATTGGAAGAGGTCTTCGACTTTGCTGCTCCCATTGAAGTCCTCAAATGAGATGCGGGTGCCCCGGCACGCCAGGCCCCATAAGTCAGAAGAACGTGAACCTGGTCTGCTCTGCACCTCCCAAATTTTCATGGAGCTGGAATGACCCCTGCATAGCTGAAAGAGTTCTATGAGACCGTGCGCCTCATATTTGGCTGGCCTGCCCCTCTGGAGGGCCTTGGACCCCATGGGCATATGAAAGACCCTTCCCATAATGGAGCCATGCCAGTAGGTTCGCCTTTGCAGCCAATCAGGCCCCATAGATCTCTTGCTGGATTCAGAGCGGAGCCTCCACCAAGACCATCCTCTGCACCTGCTTCAGTGCTGATGCCCCCATGCCGTCGAAGCCCCTAGGCAGTGCTGCTCCCATTGTTATTCTCAACTCTGACACAGAGACAGATAAGTGTTGCCCAATGCAGACTCTGGTGCCCATATGGGTCCATGATTTCTGGAGCACAGGAAGTGCAGTATTTGTTTGATAGGCCTGGAGAGGGAGATGAATGGGAGGGATCTGTGGACCCTTATAATTACCAGCTCCCAGATGAAGAACAGGACAACTGGTATGAGGAACATGCAGAGGCCGGTGAGCTGGACACCTCACCTGACACTGGCTTGGTTTCTACTTCAATTGCGGCATACGGATAAGGGAGCATCTTTTGCAGTGGTGGTGCGTAGGGTTGTTGAGGTCCCAGACCTCACCCTATCCGCTGAAGCCATCGGCCCCGCCACGACAGCCAAGGTCAAAGAACAAAGCAAAGCAAAAGCTGGTTCACAGAGTAACTGCACTCCACCAAATGCAACTGCAGACAGCTTGAAAGGGAGTGGCACATCAGGAAAAAAACAGAAGACCGCACCACCTTAATGACTGCTCTCAACCAGTGCCACCATCTCCCAAAAGAAACCAAGAACAACGCACTTGTAGATGGCATCAAAGCCAGCACAAACCAAACCAAAGAACTCTTCAGCATTGTGAAGGAGTTCATCAATCCAGCAGTCACTGAGAACAATATCACTCCCTCCCAGCACCATCTCTCACACCAATGACACACAGCTCATCCTCTCACTGTCTAAAGATCCCTCCACCCCAAAAGTTAACTTCCACAGATGCATGATGAACATAGTGGACTGGATGAAGGACAACTGTCTCAAACTCAACACTGAAAAAACTGAAATCCTCATCTTTGAGAACAAACCCTTGCCACATGGTGGTCCACAGAGATTGGCACCTCCCTCTTGTCCAAACAAACCACACTTACAACCTCAGCATCATCCTGTATAGCAAGCTATTCATGAGGAAACAAGTCGATATGGTCTCATCAATCTGCTTCCACATGCTTCGGATGCTCCAAAAGTTCCTCAGGGGGCTCCCAGCAAACACTTAAAGAACTGTCACACAGGCCCTCATAACAGCAGACTGGACTACGAAAGCACGCTCTACGTAGGAATCACTGCACACCTCCTGAAGAGACTCCAGACAATACAGAAATCAGTGGCAAGGCTCATACGTGACCGTCCCAAAAGGACCCACATCACAACCCATCTCAAGAAACCACACTGGGTCCTGATTCAGAAGAGATGCCAGTCCAAGATTGTTAGAGGCTGGGTAGTGGTAGGTGTAAGTACACATATATCATTAGCAATACACCCCCAACACAGGGTTGGTTCCAGTCAGGGTCCCACAAAGTTGACCCCAGCTCAACTCCTGGTAGCTTGGCAACAATCAGTCAGGCTTAACTCAGGAGGCTGGTATGTAAAGCATTTAAATACACCAATAGAGTAAATAAGTAAAACACAACACACAATAAAAACCCCACACCAATTTATAAAAATAATAAATATTTTTATCTTTAAAATGACACCAAAACAACAAAAATCCAATATGGGGAACCAGACAGATTTAAAGTAAAACTAGTGCTTAGAAACAAATAGAGCTCAAAGGGAAGTTTGCACTGGAGCAAGACACAGTCAAGAGTTTCAGCCGTCTGCAATGTAACACTTTTACACTTACTTCCAGAAGTGTTTCTTGATGCAGAAAAGTGATCCACAACCCCCAATCCAAGGTTCACGGATCTCTGAGTTGCTCCTTGGGACATTGGGACTACAATTCCCACAATGCACATGGCCAAATCCTTGCAAATCCACTTGACGCACTCCAGGCTAGGGACTTTTGTGGATGTTGGTGCAGGGAAGCACTTTTAACCCATTGCTTTAGGTGTTCCATCCTGGAGTCCTTTTTGAAACAAGGCAAAGTCCTTTGGTCTGTGGTTCCAGTGTGCAACAGGTGCAGTCCTTAAGGTTGCAGTCCTCTGAGTTGCAAACCAGGGTTTCAGCAGGGCAGTCCTTCTTCTTGTGGCATCTTCTTGTCCCATAAAGCACTGCACTTTAACATTCCAAGATGGATGATTTTCCTCCAGAGGAATACGATCTGGCTAAACCAACTCCCTGGTGTAGCTTGTTTCCATTATCTCCCCTTCTGGACATCTGCAAATTCCTTTCCTAGCCCACCATCTATCTGTGGGTACAAGGGTGAGAGGGCAGGCCTGGCTGCATTCCTTTCTGGCTGGTATCCTTTTGAAGCCTCAGCTTAATTCATCTAGCCCCCTTCTCGGCCTGGCTTCATCATCTACCTACTTCCGCGATCAGATAACCTCTGCTCAGTGCAGGACTCCTATCAGCTTATCAAAGCAGCTTGGCAAATCCTGTTAGGGCTGACCAATCAGGAGAGACCACTAGCAGGCTAGAATTTGGCTTACAGTAAAGAAAGGCTCATACATTCTTTTCTGTATAAGTTGCAAATTGGTGCATTTATCATTACCATTCGAGTCCTTTCGTGGCATTTTTTACCTTTTTCCTCGCAATATTTAGGCTCATGAAAAATATTTCATTATAGCCTATGGAGCCAACTTTCTATAATGGGGGAAATGCCAGGTGCAGTTTTCCCTCACCAGGGCATATGAAACATCTTTTGTAATGTCCCTCCTTATAGTTACATGGTACCCTATACCTGGGCATCTAGGGGAGATCTTGGGGGTGACTTACATGTAAAAATAAGGTAGATTGTTATTTTGAAAGTACCTTTAATTCCAAAGTCGAATTTACATACATTTTACATTTAAGAGACAGTCTACAAAGCCGGGGTGCCTTTAAAAATTGCAGCAGGCACACAGCAGTGCACACTCCAGTGCAGGAAATCTACTGGCCATCTAAACCTCCCTTCTGTATTATATACTAGGAACTGATAGGTAGTTTGAATCCCCCTTGCCCTTGCTAAAAGGGTGACTTTTTTTACAAAGATGCTGAGCCACACCTACAAGGCACTCCACAATGAAGGACCAGCATACATTAACAAATGCCTGACCTTCCACCAACCCCCCCAGACACCTCCTATCAGCTTCTCTTTCCTTGTAGACACTCCACAGATCTGTTGAGCCGACAGCAGAGGATGCTACTTCTCGCACCTGGCAGCCAGGGCTTGGACAACCTCCCTCTGCACCTCAGGAACGCACTGTCACACCAGTGATTCAGAAGAGAGCTAAAGACCTGGATGTTCGAATGATCATATCTCCACAAAGCAGCATACAGCTCCAGTGCCTCAAGACCCTCACAGGTGATTTACCGTGCTCTATAAATGTTTGATTGCTTGATCTTCAGTGGCAGTCAGGACAAATGTCTTGATGGAGGTGCTTCAGCAGCGAGCCTTCCCTTCTGAAACCGCTACTCCCCTTCAATGAAGCCCTTAGCAGATGTCCTACTCTGGGCCTGGTTCAAGCTCTACATAGGGGCTCATCTCACTGCTCCTGGGGACCCCACTTTACTTACCTAGCACCCCACCCAGGAAAGCTTGGTGGTCCACGCCTCCTCATCCAGAATTAACCATGTTGTGTTCCTTACCACTCCACCTGATAGGGAATCAAAAAGGTTGGATAACTTTTGCAAGAGAATGTTCTCTTCTACTGGCCTAGCACTGCAGGTCGGTGAACACCACATCTAGTGGGCCATTATTCCCACACAATTTGGGACTCGGTTGCGCATGAGCTGCCCATGGTCTCGGAGAGGGCCCAACCCATACTTACCCAGGCTATTGCTGATGGGCGAGATGCAGCAACGTTCAACACAAGCTGTGGGCTTGACACGACTGAATCACTGGGAAGACTGATTTCATCATTGGTGGCCTTACGGAACCACACCTGGCTGAGAATAACTGGCTTTTCAGGGGATCTCCAGGCTTCCCTCATGAACATGCCCTTTGATGGCTCTTGCCTCTTTGGAGAGAAGGCATGTTCATAGCTGGACCACTTTAAGGACAGCAGAGCTACTTCCAGGTATTTGGGCAACAGGCTTCCCAGGCATTTCGTGCCCGAGGTTGCGGGTCCCATAGACAATGTGGGACAGGCGACTTGTGGTAGAATCAGTCCCACCTTCTCAAGAGTCGCTGCCTCCAAGGCTCTTC
The DNA here is from genome assembly GCF_031143425.1 of Pleurodeles waltl. Lineage (NCBI taxonomy): Eukaryota > Metazoa > Chordata > Amphibia > Caudata > Salamandridae > Pleurodeles > Pleurodeles waltl. Next base: position 867,602,995 of record NC_090450.1, on the reverse strand, counting down.
AGTTTACCCTCTGACCATCATGGGCATCCAGTGGGAAGCAGGATACGCCAATATGTGCTCAACTGGTGGTCAGTGACATCAGACCACCGGGTCCTCCAGATTGTCCAAGGGGGCTATTCCCTCCCCTTTGTGACTACCCGCCACCCATGACACCCACTCACAAACAGTACACGGAGGACCATCTCGCCTTGTTCCGTCAAGATGTGCAGGCTGGTTATGCACGGGAGCCATTTAAAGGGTTCCTGCATCAGAAGTAGGTTGTGGTTTTTATTCCTGCTACTTTCTGGTGCCAAAGAAGGACAGAGGACTTTGTCCTATCCTAGACCTGCACTTTCCTAACCTGCTTCCCTGAAATGCTCACACTCTCCCAAGTTCTGCCTGCCCTAGGCCCAGGAGACTGGATGGTTGTGGTGAACTTGCTGGGTGCATATTTCCATATCCCTATCCTGTCTGCCTACAGACATTACCTGCAGTTCATGGTGGGCCAAGACCACTTTCAGTTTGCTGTGCTTCCTTTCGGCCTTACCTGTACCCCACTGGTGTTCATGAAATGAACAACGGTGGTTGCAGCTCATCTGTAGAGGTCAAGGTTCCAGTCTTCCCCTCCCTTGGCTATTGGCTGTTGAAGGTGGGTTCACCACAGGCAGTTATCTCCCACCTTCAGACAACGGCGAACCTCCAGCACTCGCTTGGGTTCACTATCAGCGTGCCAAAGTCACACCTTACTCCCTCTCAGGTGCTCTGTTTCATCAGAGCCATTCTGGACACAGTGCAGTTTCAGGCCTGTCCTCCAGAGCGGTGAACCCAGGATATTGAGGCTATGATTTTTTAGTTTCAGCCTGTATACTGGATTTTAATGAGACTGACTCTAAGGTTGTTGGGACTAATGGCCTCCTGCATCCGGCATCCTGCTTCTTACTCATGTTGGTTGGCATAGGCAGGCTTTGCAGTGGGACCTGGAGTCCCAGTGAGCACAGCATCAATGGAATCTCTCCAACATGGTCCAGATCTTGGAGGGAAGTGCGAAAGATCTGAAGTGGTGGTTACTGAACCACGATTGGGTCAGTGGCAGACCCCTCTCTTTTCCTCAACAGTGCAGACCCCTCTCTTTTCCTCAACAGGAACTGACTGTAGTGACAGATGTGTCACTCCTGGACTGGCCATCTAGGAGAGATTGAGATCATAGAACGTTGATTTCCGTCAGAGTCCTAGCTCCACATCAACCTATTGAAGCTCCTGGCAATTTGCTTGGCATTGAAAGCCTTTCTTCCTTTGATCAAGTGAAGACTGGTGCAGATGCTCACAGACAACACTACCGCCATGTGGCATTGCAACAAGCAGGGCAGGGTGTGATTGTGGACCCTTTGTCAAGAACCCCTGAATCTCTCAAAATGGGCTTGACCATCAGGGCATTTCCCTGGAGGTTCAACACCTGGTGGCCTCTCTGAACGCCACAGCGGATGAACTCATCCAAAGTTACCTATCTGATCACGGATGGCATCTCTTTCCGGAGGTAGTGCAGGTCCTCTTTCAGCAGTGGGAAGAGCCTTGGTTAGATGTGTTCACCAACACCGAGAATGTGCAATATCAGCAGTTTTGCATGCTGGAGTTTCCAAGCTGACTCTCGCTTGGAGATGCTTTTCATCTCAAGTGGAACTCCGTTTCTCAAAAAAGTTCAGGACAAACTGGGCCCAAGTCATTCTTGTGGCTCTGGTTTGGGCACAGAAAGTCTGGTATCCCAAGCTGCTGAGCATTACCATCGGTCCTTCAATCAGAATGCCCCTTAAAGAGGATTCTACTGTCACTGCAACAAGGGAGGGTTGTGCACCTAAACCCATGCACCCTCCATCTTAATGCATGGAAATTGAACGATGACAGTTGGCAGCTTTTGACCTTCCTCCTGAAGTCTGTTATGTTATTCTGGCAGCCAGGCGTCCCTCCATGAAGTCGGCATGTGCCTGCCGTTGGGGCAAGTTTGTGTCATGGTGTGCTTCCCACAGTGTTGATCCCTTTCTGCATCTTTACCTACAGTTCTATTGTTTGTATTGCCTTAGGCCCAGCAGGGCACTGCTCTGGGCACAGTTAAGGATTATCTCTCTGCCATCTCTGCATTCTTCTGTTTACAGGACCAACCTTCTTTCTTTAAGTCACCTGTTGTGGCTAGGAGCCAGATGTAGCAAATGGTTTTACCCACTCTGTGTCTATGGGAAAATGTGTTCGTACATATGGCCCTAGGTTCTTTAAAGGTCTCCAACATATGGTTTCCCTCTTTAACATTCATCATGCTTGAGTGGGACCTCAAACTAGTCCTTGCCTTTCTCATGTGTGCACCATTAAAGCCTCTACACAATTGCTCTATTAGGTTCTTGACATTAAAAAACTCCCTTTTTAGTGGCCATAACATCGGCCAGGAGGGTCAGCGAATTGCATTCTCTGTTCACTCTCCTTATACCACCTTTTATCTGAACAAGCTGGTTCTCTGGGCACATGCCTCTTTCGTTTTGAAGGTTGTAACTCACTTAAATGTAAACCAGAACATCACCTTGTCTACCTTCTGTGATCTGCCCCATCCCTCCAAAAGGAAGCGAGACTCCACCATCTGGACCCAAAAAGAGAGTTGTTCTTCTAACTTAACCACACAAAAGAATTCCAGGTAGACAAACAACTCTTTGTGGGCTATGTAGTAGCTAAAAATCAGAGAAGGCAGTCCAGAAGAGGATCATGTCATGATGGATAGGTCTCTGCATAGGATCTGCTACACAATGGACAAGGATCATCCCCCTGAGGGCTTTCCAGCCCACTACTTCAGAGCCAAGGCCACGAATACTGATTTAGTGTTTCGGCATTCCTGACCTGGACATCTGTCAGACAGCAACATAGGCCTCACTGAACAAGTTCAACAAACACTTATGCCTACACAATTAGGTCTGTGCTGTCAGGCACTTTACCCATTTGATCTGTAGGACCTTCTGATTTAATTGGCTTTGCAGGCCTACTCCTGGGGAGGTATTGCTTGGGTATCAACTCTAAGAAAGGAATCTGCTGCTAGATGTCTCTATCAGATGAACAAGATACTTACCTTTGGCAATGCCTTGTCTGGTAGAGACTCTATGAAGTCGCAGATTTCTTACTGACCCTCCCATCCTCTCCGTTTTACGAATCGATTGCAATGTAGGAACCACCCTTGTCAGGGCTTTAGTTTGTCACTTCAGTGGTCAGTGCTCATCCTGGCTCTGCACTCCTGGCATGGAAAGTCATGAAGGTAACTGACTTCAGCATGCCAAGGAGGCACTTATTTAGGTACCACACATGTCAATTCCAGCGCAGATGACGCTGATGCGTATTGCTCCAAAATCTTCCGGATCCAGTCTGATGCCTGGGGACATTCTAAGGTAAGGAATCTGAAGCTAGATAGAGTTTCTACCTGTCATGACCTGAACGCTTCTTACCGCTGTAATCTGCCAGTCTCTGGGCACCACCAGGTCTCTTGCTTGTTCTGGATTGACCAAGGATGACCCTTTCCAGTAGCCACTGTGCTGCTGATAATAGAACACCAAGCAAGCTGTAACCTCCAGAAGGAGTCCCAGAGGAAAAAAACCCAACTTGGGAAAAACCTCAGACCAAGGAACTCCTGAAAAAGATATAAAGAAAAGAAAAGAAAATGAGGCAAAAAAGTCTGGAACAAAAACTGCAGACAGGGAAAAGCAGGTGAAGTCCAAAATCACAGGATACAGGAGCGAGGAGCACAACCGGAACAGAAGTGTTTGCAACGCAAGGAACAGAAGACCAGCTGTGCTTATATACTGACACACAGGAAGTGACATGCAGGAAGTGACATGCAGGAAGTAATGAAGACACCATCTTGGACTGGGAAAAGCCACATTAAAGTAAATGGAAAAATAGCCGTAGTATGAAAGGAAGGGAGCAAGGCATGCAGGGAAGGAAACACAGACTCCTGGGAAAGAGACAATATGGCCAAGAAGGAACAAAAAAGAAAAAGAGAAAAAAGAAGGAAAAAAGTAAAACAGTAAGAAACAGGTAAGTAAAACTAGGGGGGTAAAAGATGGCTGCAGCATGAAACAGAGCCCAAAGGGAAAGTTTCAGGTCACGCTGCGGCCCAAAAAACAGAGAAGCAGCCCGCAGCAGGAACGCCCGCCCAAAACACGGACCGCCGATCTGACTGCAGTGTGCAAGTAGGACGCCGCCAGTCTACGTGGCTTCACACTACCAGATAAGGTGTTACCAAAGGTAAGTAACTTGTTCTTAATTGCCAGTCTGTCAATGCACAAATTTACATTCCAGTTTGGCATCCTACAACCCCTAGTCAGTCCTTGTAAAAAAGACAGCTGGGGTTCATTCTAATGAATGCAGGAAATCACCAAAAATGTCACAATCCCCTGAGCAAGTACCCGAAAGATTGCAGCTGGACATGGCCTATCATTTACCATAAAACATAAAGCACCTCACTTCTCTTCCACTTCAGAGCACTCCTGGTTCCACATACTGTACTTTCCAAGTAGATTTTTCAGTCCTAATACAGGTGACAATCTATTTGGAAGCGGGTGGGGTATGGAAAAGAAAAAGATACACAGTGGTCAAATGTCCATCTCCTTATCCTGTCTTTTTTAGGTTTTGCCTGCATAGCGCTTGCGCAATCTATTGTAATAAATATAAATCTTAAAAGGGGCTTACATCCCGCCCTCACTTTTCATTTATCTATGTGCTTGCCACTTACTTTTCCTTCATTTCTATTGGTTGTAGCATACTATTTCCTGTTATTCCTTGTGTGTTTCGCTTATCAGTGTCCCATAGCCCAAGTATTCCGCTTTAGTGGGTGAAACTTATTTTATTGTGTTTTACCTACACAGAGTTTACTGTTTACCTTATCTCCCTCTGGCTGTACGCATCTCAAGCGTGCTTGTCGGTAGCATTTGTTTTTGTCCGATGCCTTTTATTTAATCTCCTTGTGTCAGCACACATTTCAAGTGTGCTTGTTTTTTAAATCCAGGAGATTAAGTGATACTGCCCAGAATCGCAGAATGTTGAAGCATTGCTGAGACTCAAACCCTTTGTTCTTTGGTTCCAAAGTCAGCTGATCTAAACGTTGCACCACATCTTTCTTCCCCCTCCCTATTAGTCCTCCACTCAAGTTGTGCATAAAAAGCAGAGGCTTTCTCAGTGACATTTTAAAAAAATCAGGTTGCTGCAATATATAATAAATATGCTATCACCACTGTTAAACAAAGTACGCCATAATTCACACTTGAACTTGTGTTGCCACACTTGAATCGCGCTTATATTTTAAAGTCAGGAGATTAAGCGATACTGCCCAGAATCACAGGATGTTGAAGCAACGCCAAGACTCAAACCCTTTGTTCCTTAGTTCTGAAATTGGTGGCTCTGACCGTAGCGCCACATCCTTCTTCCCTCTCCCTCTTACTTCTCCACTGAAGTTGAGCATAAAAAGCAGAGGGTTTCTCAGTGACATTTTTTTAATTCAACATGCTGCTACATAGAATAAATATGCTGTCACCGTTGTTAGACAAAATAAGCAATAAGTCACACTGGAACTTGATGTGACAATTTTTGACAGTGCAATGCTGATTGCTTTAAATGCGGTACTGCTATTTTAAATTCCGTGGAAATATGAACATATTATTTTCATGCCCAAAATGAGCAATCCCCAAAAAGGCAAATAAGAAACAATGCCAAATTCAATAGTTTTGACTTTCTATCTTTATCTACTCAGAACACGATCATTTGGGCAGCAGTTCAAGCTTCCCTCAGGGAGCAAGCACTCGATCAAGCTTCCTTCGAAAGAGAGCAGGCTCAGCATTTCATGTTCAATGTTCTCTTGCAGTCACACGCTGATAATGCACAGCAAAGGTAACAGGATCTCCTACAGGATACACATACACAAAAGGCAGCTACATTTCAAGGCTTTTTCACATGATTGCAACTAACACAAAATACCAACAGTAGCTGTGGATACAGATATTTTTGCAGCAGACGCTCCACCTTTTGTATTTAGCACTAGAAGCAGAAGTATCTGTTAGCTTCCAGCTCTTGTCCCTTCAGCTTTTAGCGGTCTGACCACATCATATCAACTTTTTATGGGCGAGCGCAAAGCACTCTGTCCTATGCTGTAATCTCTCTTTGGGCTTCTAACTACGCCCATGTCACGTCAGTCACTTTCATTGGTTCGTGGGCTTGCCTTTTAAAATCTGCTTGCTTTCATTTGTGAAAGGCATGCATACGTCATGCCTTTTCCGGTGTTTAGCCCACCAACACAGCACCGGTAAACTACTTAAACCATTCGAGGCTCGATGTTTTCAGCATGGTTTCTGGACTACTTTATCTTTTTATTTTCCACGCAGTGCGATCGCGCTGGGGTTTACATAGCGCAATTGTGCTCAGTTTTTCCGTTTTCAATTTCAGCGCGATTGCGCTGCATTTTACATAGCGCAATCACGCTGTGTTTTTGTTCTTGTAATTTGTGTGGCAAGAAAAGTCCGGTTTGGAGTTTACAAGGCTACTAGCTCTAACTCGAGCAAATTGCGAGACCCGTTGCATTGCAAATGCTTGTTTACTTTAAGCTATGAAGCACAGCAGTTCACACTGCTGTGCAATATTTGAAAAAAAACATTGACAAAGCCAATTGATCTCGCATAGTTGAAACCTATTGGCTTCACCAATGCTTGTTTGTTTTGCTACATGCTACAAGCTAATAAAAATATAACGTAAGCTGAATATGACCACCATGTATATGGCTGCTTAGCAGCTATCCAAATGAATGAACTTACTTGCTTAGCTCACAATGCACACTAACGTGCCTCTGTATGCTATTATTTTATGCAGGCCTTGATATAGGTCATAATAGACGAAAGCAGCATACCCAAGAAGTCGCAATAATTGTATGTCAGGATTCAAATTGTTATCCTTATCTCAAGCCTACAGCTTTTCCATCAAATGCATCTGCCCTCAAACAATACCTCTTGCACAAATGTGCTAGTGAAAGGAACTCTCGAAAATCTATGTTATTAATATTGTGCGTGATCTCGTTTACTTACAGATAATAAGTACTCATATGTGTAATGCTGCAGGCCATTCACTTTTCTACTAAGCAATGCACATTGTATAATGATAGCACTTCTGGCTGCAATACTGGTAACATAGACAATATAAATAAAGTGCTTGGGGTACTTGAGTTTAAGCACTAGACAAAACAAAATAAAGTAAACTTATAAATGACCAGTAGGACAACCATCAAGGAGGGATCTGAAAAACAGTATCAGTACTCTCATAGGATAAGGAATGTACCCTCTTTAAGATCTGCCGTGTGTCCTAATGTCATGAGTGGCACTTCAGCTAGCCCTGTTTTGTCAGTCAGCAGCGCTTTGCGTGCCTCACACATGCAGGTTAATATTGAAACTACAATTCTCCAAGTCCAACAATATATTTGCTAAAGTGCCAGGAATTGCTTAATGTATCACAGATGGCAAAGGACAATTTGTTACGTATGGTTTTCCATATTGTTGTAGTGCAGGCCAAGAGCCCTATAGTCAGATGTACTTGACTTGTTTTAAGTGCACTTTATGGGGACATCTGGGTATTTTCCAACATAACTACACAAGTGATTCTTTTGCAAGACATGTTACAGGAGTGAATTTCATAGGAGAGTGCAGATCACACTTTAAGTCCTTCCCAAACTCAGATTCCTCAGATGCACTGATCTTGTGGCTGCACATAATTTTCTCCAGCCCCCCAAAAATCCTTACTACGAGTGCCTTCACCCACTGACCACTGAATGCAAAATGTTGTGGCTATTAAGGTGGCATGTCATGGCTGTCATATGTGGGCCATAGAGAGTGTCGAAATATATTTGCTCTCTGCTGTACCTCGGGGAGAGGAGAGTCAAGAGACGGTGGTGCCTGATTTTTAAAAAATCATAAGCTGGGCGTAAGGGAATGTTCAGCAGCTAGCGACTGTTGCTTTTGTTTCATCATGCTCCATCCACTTCCAGACTGCCACTGTGCTATGGTTGGGCTGTGTCTGGTTTTTGGACATCTCATCTCACTAAGCTTTAACCCCACCCAACTTGTTCCCTTGTGGCTACGGATATCATCAGTCTTGTATGCTATTTCGGCCGACACTCTAAGCTTTGACGCAGTGCTTCATTTGTAAATTAAGAGGTGCCGGTGCTCAAAGCCCTTCTCTTAAACACTAGGCTGCTGTAATTAAATCTGCCAGCACTGAATACTGAGGCAGCGTAATTCTGAAGCCATCTCGGGTCTCTTCAGTCCATTTACGGCCACCCATGCCCCTTCAGCTCATTCTGCAACTTTCTACTTTCTCCCTTTATTACGCTTTTTTGTTTTTCCTTCTTCCGTCTTTCACATATGTGTCTTTTGCTCGCAGCAAATGCTTGAGGCATAAGAATAAGCCCCGGCCCTCACAAATAAGTGCCGGTGCTCAGCACCGGAAACAACAAGCACAAATTAAGCACTACTTTGACGTCATCCAACCTTACTCATATGGCTACAGATGTCAGCAATCATGCATGCCGTTTCGCCCGGTGTGCCAAACCTGGCTGAATCGAGCCCTGTATTCATTTAGCTGACTCTGTTAAAACTGCTCTCAGGCCAGGGATAGTGAGGGCAGTCATGTACCCTTTCGGGGTTTTCCTCCTTCTGCATGCTTTAGTGCCCATGGTTAGTTGATCCTATTTGTCAGGCCATTCTTCTATTGCTCATGCTGAGTATTCACCAACCCCTTTCTTCCTTGAATCCATTTGATGGGAAACCTTGAAGATTTGGAAAAAGAGGGATTGGACCAAGTAAACATAGATAACATGCATTCTAGAGTACATGCTAGGGCAGCATGGGTACCTCTTTTCTGATAGCTGGGTGTTGGCAAGTGGTTCAGGCAAGGTCTCACCTACTGCAATAAAGCTGATTTGCCATTAGTTTATGTACTGTGCTTAGACTGATCCTTTTCAGTATTGTGTGCAGTCCTGTCCCATGTCATTTAATGCCATGTACTATAGCCCCTGTGTTGGACTTTTGCTTATGCAGGGTCATCCTGAATCTTTTTGCCTCCTGCCTCCTATATTTTCTGACCTGTCGCTGTTGGCTTTTGAACTCTGAGCACTTTACCACTGCTAACCAGTGCTAAAGTGCAAATGCTCTCCGTGTAAATTGTATGTAATTGGTTTATCCATGATTGGCCTATTTGATTTACTAGTAAGTCCCTAGTAAGGTGCACTAGAGGTGCCAGGGCCTGTAAATCAAATGCTACTAGTGGGCCTGCAGCACTGGTTGTGCCACCCACATAAGTAGCTCAGTAATCATCTCCCAGACCTGCCACTGCAGTGTCTGTGTGTGTATTTTTATGCTGTAAATTCGACTTGGCAAGTGTACCCACTTGCCCGGCCTAAACCTTCCCTTTTCTTACATGTAAGCCACCCCTAAGGTAGGCCCTAGGTAGCCCCAAGGGCAGGGTGCAGTGTATGGATAAGGTAGGGCATAAAGTAATGTGGTTTATATGTCCTGACAGTGAAATACTGCCAACTTCGTTTTTCACTGTTGCAAGGCCTGTCTCTCTCATAGGATAATATGGGGGCTACCTTTAAATATGATTAAAGTATAGATTCCCCTAGAGAGTAGATGGACATGTGGAGTTTGGGGTCCCTGAACCCACAATTTAAAAATACATCTTTTAGTAAAGTTGATTTTAAGATTGTGCGTTTGAAAATGCCACTTTTAGAAAGTGAGCATTTTCTTGCTTAAACCATTCTGTGACTCTGCCTTGTTTGTGGATTCCCTGTCTGCCTCAGTTTGACAGTTGGGTTGTTTTTCACCTCGCACTAGACAGTGACACAAAGGGGGCTGGGGTGTAACCTGCATTTCCTGATTAGCCATCTCTGCTAGGAGGGAGGGGTGGAGTGGTCACTCTCATCTGAAAGCACTGTGCCTGCCTCTGACAATGCCGGCTCCAACCCCCTGGTGTGTGTCTGAGGCCTTGCCTGGGCAAGGCAGGATTTCACAAGTAGGTGTGAGTCCCCTTTGAAGAAAGGTGACTTCAAAGACTAAAATGGGTATAAGAAGGGCACCCCAAATCTACAGACTGGAGAAACACTTCTGGAACCAAGAGGAACCTCTGCCTGGAGAAGAGCTGATAGCTGAGGAAGAAGTGCTGCCCTGCCTGTGACTGTGCTTTGTGGAGCTTTCCTGCAGTGCTGCTTCTGCCAGAGTAAGAGGGCAAAGACTGGACTTTGTGTGCCTTCCATCTTGTGAAGAAATCTCCAAGGGCTTGAGTTAGAGCTTGCCTCCTGTTGTTTGAAGTCTCAGGGACAGCAAAGACTTCTCTCTCCCAGCACCTGGAGTCTCTGGAGAGACTCCTGCTCTGACAAGTGGTGCCCTATCCAGTCCCTGGGCCCTTGAAAGGAAAGCTGGTGGAAATCCAAGGAAATCGACTTCGGACGACTTCGGACCGACGCCGCTGCTGAATCCGGTAACGCCGCCTGCACCTGACGCCGTGACCTTCGCTGGAACGCGACGCTCTTCGCAGGCCCGACGCCGCAGCAGCCCCGCTGAAGTCTGCGACTCCGTGGAAGTCGCCGTACCACGTCGTGACCGACGCCGCTCTAAGTGCACGGATTCAACGTTTCGCACAGACGCCGCGATCCCCGACTTCGTGCATCAGCTTGTTTTCACTCTTCACCAAAGGTACTGTACTTGGGGGTCTACACGACTCCGTGTCCGGCGCCACTGGTGTCGGCTTGTTGGGAACGACTCCATCACGACGCCGTGTTAACATCTCATCGAAGCATTTTTGTTTCTAAGCGCTATTTTTGAGTTTAATCTAAAAAAATTCATAGCTTGACTTGTGTATGTCGAATGTTTGTCGTTTTGGTCTTGTTTTGTTTAGATAAATATTTCCTATTTTTCTAAACCGGTGTTGTGTAATTTTGTAGTGTTTTCATTAAGTTACTGTGTGTGTTGGTACAAATACTTTACACCTAGTGCTCTGAAGTTAAGCCTACTGCTCTGCCAAGCTACCAAGGGGGTAAGCAGGGGTTAGCTGAGGGTGATTCTCTTTTACCCTGACTAGAGTGAGGGTCCTTGCTTGAACAGGGGGTAACCTGACTGTCAACCAAAGACCCCATTTCTAACATTGGTGATCAGCGGTTGGGATTTGGACTTGTATTTGTACTTGACATACAGTGATTAAGTGTACACTACTGTTTTGATCTCAGACCACTACGTGACCACATACTACTTGTTTGGTGATCTTTCATTTTTCTCTTAGGGACTCCTTTTTGTTCTACTTGCATGATTTTGCTGATCCCTTGACTGATTCTTTTTACTTCATTGGGAACTTGTTTTCTGCCGTTGGAACTTTGCACTTGTTGCCATCATGTCTCAATCTGGAGATGCAACAGCTGGAGCTGTGTTTGAATTAGGAAAACTGAAGAGGTACTCAGTTGCTCAATTGAAACAGTTCTGTGAAGATCTTGCCTGTCACGTTAAGAGCTCTGCCAGGAAGGGTGAGCTACAAGAGGCATTGAGGGCCTGGGTGACAGCCAAGGAAGCTGGGGGGCACACAGAAGATATGGATGGGAAAGTAGAGAGTCTACACCGTGGTGTATTAGAGGTACCTGTTACACCTGGGGGGAGGTTCTCCAGGAGTGGTAGCGGTAGGTCCTCTAAGGGTCTGACTCCTAAAGATGTGCAGGACAGACAGGGAGAAAGGGCTCGCCGGTTGGAGGCAGAAAAGTTGAGGATGCAAAGGGAGTATGACAAGTGGGAAAGGGACTTAGAGATAAAAAGGATGATTTATACTTACGAGCTTAAATTGAAAGGGCTGGAAGTCATGAGGGCTGAGTCCAGCTGGAATGGTGGCAGCAACAATTGTATATCCAGTGCTGCTGAAGAAGTGCACATGCCCAGAGATGTGGTGCCCTACTTGAAGAAGGGAGTTAACACACACCAGGAGGTTCAGGGGTATGAGGTAGCTCCAGTGATGCACAGGGTCTCTGAGGTGGATTGGGGAACTGGCATGGGGAGTCATATTCCTACTGGTGGGAGGGACACTCTACTGACTCTAGGTGAGTGTGACAGGGAGAGGGGTTCCCCCCAGGTAGAAGTCCTGGTTATGGAGTGTGAAGACATCCCAGAAGAGTGTGGGTTGAGTGTCAGGGACAGTCAGGTACTGTCTCACCAGTCTTAGGAGGGTGATGTGGGGTGCTTTTTCAAAGCAGAGTCATTGGATGGTTGGGTGAAGGGTACTTTGGTTAATTCATGTGAGGGGCTGAGTGATGTAATTGCTGGAGAGCATATGTCTAGTCCTTATTTTCCAGAGCTACGCCAACACCAGGTGGAGTGTGAGTTCTCTGACCCCAGGGAGCTTACAATGGAGGCAGACTTCTGGGTGAGTACCAGAGAGTCTGAAGGGGCTTTTGGGGGTGCACCTGAGAGGAGTGGTCTAGGTAGTTCCCAACCAGGTGAGGTAGGGAAGGATTGTAGTGTCCCAGGTAGGTCCCAGTGTAGTGGGATGGGTGAGGGACCCCATGTCCAGTCTCAGAAGAGAGGGAATGGGGAGGGGTTGAGGCCCAAGGTGCCCAAGATCCGGTCCCAGGTCCTGGAGGGTTCCATAAGGGAACACCAGGAGGGGAGCCTAGCCTGTACCATAGGGCCATCTGTTGAGGGAGACCCCACAGTGTCAGGAGAACTTGGGGGGGTGGCTGTAGCCAGCGTCCCACCAGTTCTGGTGTCTGGCAGTACCACTCCTAGTGAGGGGGTGCAGAAGTCCAGACAGAGGGTTGAGAGGGGGTTGCGGACCCCAATGGAGAACCTGGAGGGTCAGGGGTCAGCTCTGAGAGCAGAGACCCCCAGGAATGACCTTGGTGAGACCATTTCTGGGTTGAGGGGAATCCCGGCTCTGCCAGATGGGCAGGGGTCAGGAGACCTGCGCCAGACAGACTCTTGTGTGGCCCTTGGGGACGGTGTGTCCCCTGAGGGGGGTAGGTGTGCCCCCCTGGAAGTCCTGGTGCGGCAGGCAGTGGTTCAACCTCAGGGTGGTGACTCTGGGTTGAATGACCAGGTTCAGAGGGTAAACTCTGACCTGGTGGGGGGTAGGTATGCCCCCCAGGAAGTCCTGGGTTGCCAGGCAGTGGTCCAGTCTGTGGGTACAGACCCTGGACTGGAGGATCAGGTGCAGGGGGTAAACCCTGACCTGAAAGGGGGGGTGGTTTGCCCAATCACCCCCCCTTGTGTGATTTCAAGGGGTACTCTCCCTGAGAGGGGGGTGCAGAACCCTGAAAGTAGGGGAAGGAAAGAGAGAGACTCACCCCTGACCCCAGTGCAATCTAAGGGTACAGACCCTGGATTAGAAGGACAGGTTCAGGGTGTCCCCCCTGACCTGGAGGAAGGGGCTACTGCTAACAGTGCCCCTACCATGTTGTCTTCTGGGGGGGCCACTCCTAGTTGGGGGGTGCAGGACCCCAGAAGGGAGGGCAGGGAGAGGGAAGCCTCACCCCTGCCCCTGGTCCAACCTGAAGGTACAGACCCCAGGTTGGCGGGCCCAGTTGCAGGTTAACAGCCCTGCACTGGCGGAAGAATTGTGCAGGACTGCTTCTACAAGCACCCTGACAGTTTTTGACTCTGGGGGTGCTGCTTCTCCAGGGAGGGTACAGAGCCCCAGAGGGGAGGACCAGGGTCAGGTTGTCATCCCGGACCTGTTGGAAGGGAGAGTGGTCAAAGGGTGCCAGGCACCTGGGGCTACCGCCCCCCATTCTCCATAGCCACAGTGGTTGGAGAGGCCTGAGGTCGGGCTCTCATCCCTGACAGTTGTCAGGGGTCACTGTGGCTTGCTGTCCTGGTGGACAGAGTTGCCCCTGGGGGTGGGACGAGAGTCACACCCTGGGGGTGGAGTGGGCAACACCACTGTGTTGGCCCTGGTGGTACTATCTGCCCATTGGGATACATCAGTGAGCAAAGGAAAGTTAGGTGCTGCACAGATGGTATCTGCAGATGAGGAGAAGGGTTCCCCATGGGTTAGCTTAGTGGGCCCTGAGAGTATGGACAAAGGGATCCAACTGGAGTCAGGAAGGCGTAGAACTGGAACATGCCCCTACTGTTGTGGGCCTGGGTCCTTGTTCTATCGCCCCAATCAGGGAAGTACATCAAGGTATTTATTGTTCTCCCCTGGCTTTAGGCTGGTAGGGGGTCGTGTTGGACTTTTCCTTATGCTGGGTCATCCCAAATCTTTTTGCCTCCTGCCTCCTATTTTTTCTGACCTGTTGCTGTTGGCTTTTGAACCCCCACCCAACCTGGTCCCTTGCGGCTACAGATATCATCAGTCTTGTATGCTATTTCGGCCGACACTCTAAGCTTTGACGCAGTGCTTCATTTGTAAATTAAGAGGTGCCGGTGCTCAAAGCCCTTCTCTTAAACACGAGGCTGCTGTAATTAAATCTGCCAGCACTGAATACTGAGGCAGCGTAATTCTGAAGCCATCTTGGCCTCTTCAGTCCATTTACGGCCACCCATGCCCCTTCAGCTCATTCTGAAACTTTCTACTTTCTCCCTTTATTACGCTTTTTTGTTTTTCCTTCTTCCGTCTTTCACATATGTGTCTTTTGCTCACAGCAAATGCTTGAGGCATAAGAATAAGCCCCGGCCCTCACAAATAAGTGCCGGTGCTCAGCACCGGAAACAACAAGCACAAATTAAGTACTACTTTGACGTCATCCAACCTTACTCATATGGCTACAGATGTCAGCAATCATGCATGCCGTTTCGCCCGGTGTGCCAAACCTGGCTGAATCGAGCCCTGTATTCATTTAGCTGACTCTGTTAAAACTGCTCTCAGGCCAGGCCTTTCGGGGTTTTCCTCCTTCTGCATGCTTTAGTGCCCATGGTTAGTTGATCCTATTTGTCAGGCCATTCTTCTATTGCTCATGCTGAGTATTCACCAACCCCTTTCTTCCTTGAATCCATTTGATGGGAAACCTTGAAGATTTGGAAAAAGAGGGATTGGACCAAGTAAACATAGATAACATGCATTCTAGAGTACATGCTAGGGCAGCATGGGTACCTCTTTTCTGATAGCTGGGTGTTGGCAAGTGGTTCAGGCAAGGTCTCACCTACTGCAATAAAGCTGATTTGCCATTAGTTTATGTACTGTGCTTAGACTGATCCTTTTCAGTATTGTGTGCAGTCCTGTCCCATGTCATTTAATGCCATGTACTATAGCCCCTGTGTTGGACTTTTGCTTATGCAGGGTCATCCCGAATCTTTTTGCCTCCTGCCTCCTATATTTTCTGACCTGTCGCTGTTGGCTTTTGAACTCTGAGCACTTTACCACTGCTAACCAGTGCTAAAGTGCAAATGCTCTCTGTGTAAATTGTATGTAATTGGTTTATCCATGATTGGCCTATTTGATTTACTAGTAAGTCCCTAGTAAGGTGCACTAGAGGTGCCAGGGCCTGTAAATCAAATGCTACTAGTGGGCCTGCAGCACTGGTTGTGCCACCCACATAAGTAGCTGTGTAATCATGTCCCAGACCTGCCACTGCAGTGTCTGTGTGTGTATTTTTACGCTGTAAATTCGACTTGGCAAGTGTACCCACTTGCCAGGCCTAAACCCTTCCCTTTTCTTACATGTAAGGCACCCCTAAGATAGGCCCTAGGTAGGGCAGGGTGCGGTGTATGGATAAGGTAGGACATATAGTAATGTGGTTTATATGTCCTGACAGTGAAATACTGCCAACTTCGTTTTTCACTGTTGCAAGGCCTGTCTTTCTCATAGGATAATATGGGGGCTACCTTTAAATATGATTAAAGTGTAGATTCCCCTAGAGAGTAGATAGACATGTGGAGTTTGGGGTCCCTGAACTCACAATTTAAAAATACATCTTTTAGTAAAGTTGATTTTAAGATTGTGCGTTTGAAAATGCCACTTTTAGAAAGTGAGCATTTTCTTGCTTAAACCATTCTATGACTCTGCCTTGTTTGTGGATTCCCTGTCTGGGTCAGTTTGACAGTTGGGTTGTTTTTCACCTCGCACTAGACAGTGACACAAAGGGGGTTGGGTTGTAACCTGCATTTCCTGATTAGCCATCTCTGCTAGGAGGGAGGGGTGGAGTGGTCACTCTCATCTGAAAGGACTGTGCCTGTCTCTGACAATGCCGGCTCCAACCCCCTGGTGTGTGTCTGAGGCCTTGCCTGGGCAAGGCAGGATTTCACAAGTAGGTGTGAGTCCCCTTTGAAGAAAGGTGACTTCAAAGACTAAAATGGGTATAAGAAGGGCACCCCAAATCTACAGACTGGAGAAACACTTCTGGAACCAAGAGGAACCTCTGCCTGGAGAAGAGCTGATAGCTGAGGAAGAAGTGCTGCCCTGCCTGTGACTGTGCTTTGTGGAGCTTTCCTGCAGTGCTGCTTCTGCCAGAGTAAGAGGGCAAAGACTGGACTTTGTGTGCCTGCCATCTTGTGAAGAAATCTCCAAGGGCTTGAGTTAGAGCTTGCCTCCTGTTGTTTGAAGTCTCAGGGACAGCAAAGACTTCTCTCTGCCAGCACCTGGAGTCTCTGGAGAGACTCCTGCTCTGACAAGTGGTGCCCTATCCAGTCCCTGGGCCCTTGAAAGGAAAGCTGGTGGAAATCCAAGGAAATCGACTTCGGGCAACTTCGGACCAACGCCGCTGCTGAACCCGGTAACGCCGCCTGCACCTGACGCCGTGACCTTCGCTGGAACGTGACGCTCTTCGCAGGCCTGACGCCGCAGCAGCCCCGCTGAAGTCCGCGACTCCGTGGAAGTCGCCGCACCACGTCGTCACTGACGCCGCTCTAAGTGCACGGATTCAACGTTTCGCACAGACGCCGCAATCCCCGACTTCGCGCATCGGCTTGTTTTCACTCTTCACCAAAGGTACTGTACTTGGGGGTCTACACGACTCCGTGTCCGGCGCCGCTGGTGTCAGCTTGTTGGGAACGACTCCATCACGACGCCGTGTTAACATCTCATCGAAGCATTTTTGTTTCTAAGCGCTATTTTTGAGTTTAATCTCTAAAAATTCATAACTTGACTTGTGTATGTCGGATTTTTGTCGTTTTGGTCTTGTTTTGTTTAGATAAATATTTCCTATTTTTCCAAACCGGTGTTGTGTCATTTTGTAGTGTTTTCATTAACTTACTGTGTGTGTTGGTACAAATACTTTACACTTAGCGGTCTGAAGTTAAGCCTACTGCTCTGCCAAGCTACCAAGGGGGTAAGCAGGGGTTAGCTGAGGGTGATTCTCTTTTACCCTGACTGGAGTGAGGGTCCTTGCTTGAACAGGGGGTAACCTGACTGTCAACCAAAGAACCCATTTCTAACACCCTGTGATGAGGACTGTGCTGGGTAATAAGTGTAGCAGAAACTCTGTACTTCCTGCACAATATGCTATCCACTAAACTTGAGGGGGCCTCCCTGCAAGGTACAGCGAGGGCTCCTCCAGACTCAGTCAGGAGGACTCACTGCAAGGTAATGTGCTGAGGGGGGGGTCCCTTGATTTGGTCCCCCAGCACCACGGGGACTGCAGGGGCCTATGTTACGCCACTGACCTCACCCCTTGGTGAATGGGGATCTTAGCAGCTGCACAACATTGACAGATCTGTGGATTGAGCAACACAGAGCCACAATTTACTGAAGGTGGGTGCGGCAGTGCCTCTCATGGATCCTTTGTCCATACGCTGCTGTCAGCCTTGATCCACTGTTGACAGAGCTGAGATACAACCACCTTCTTGATGGTGAACTAAGCCCCCTTTCTGTTGTCTGTAGACAGGGCAAACACACAGGCCATCCTCGAAGAGGGTGAGGATGATGGTTGTATCCTAAGTGAGAGACTTCTCCAGTGTTTTTGAACTAAGTACTGCTACCAGGGTTCAGATCAGACCGAGAGTCATTGAGGGTCTAAAGCAAAAGAATAAAGAAAAGAGAGAGAGAGAAAAAGAGAAGAGGAAATGAGAGCAAAGTAAGAGTGTTAGGGCAGGAATATCCCCTGCATGGTATACAGGCGTGAAACCTTGCCCTGAGTGCCCGCCTGCATGTGAATCTGGTATCTTGGCGTGTATTATGACCCCAGTGTCATAGTGCACTATTGTGATGTGTGTATTTAGAAATTGTTGAGTTCTGTCCGAGGCCTGTCTCTGACAATGCGAAACCCAGAGGCCGCACTGTGAAATGGAGGGGCTACTACACCTACCTTACTAATTATAACTATGTTTCTGCAAGCAGTGCGACAGAAGGATAGATACGGGGAGATAAGGGGCTCAGGGACACTGAAACAGAAGATGACATTTAGAGAATGAGGAACAAAGGCCCAAGTGGTGAGAAATAATGAGATATGAGAGAAATAAAAGGTGGCGGTGGAATGTAGCATTTATATTTAAAGAGAAAGGTAGAGAGACAATGACACAACTAGGCAGTTCGGAAAGGGAGAAAAAAAAGAGTAAAGAGATGAACATGAGCCTAGAAAAATAATGGAACAGGAAGAGAGAGCAAGAAGAGACAGAAAGCTGAAAAAAGTAAAGATGATTTTAGAACTGGAGAAGGGGTAAGGGACACAGCAGAGATGAGATAAGAAGAAGACAATGAGAAAGCAAGGAAAGAAGTGCCAAAGACAAAATGGAAAGATTACCGGGACGAGGAGAAATGCAAGAAGTGGTACAGGGAAAGGAGAAGGGAGGGGAAGAATGCTAGAGGAGGGCAGACATGATAGACACGATAGAAGATCTGCTGAAGACATGACAGAGAATGGAGTTTGACTTGAAAGGAGCAGGAAGGGCGATAACAACAGAGAGAAGGGGAAAAAGGGGCGACAGTTGTGCGATGGTGAAGTGTAAATAGAGGGGGGAGGGCACAGTATTACAATATTACCAGATGAGTGGACACGTAACCACTGGTGCTCATTGCCTGCTGCCTGGTCTCGCTCTTGCTATCAACCGTATAGAAGGCCCAGGTATCTGAGTGAGGGCTGCTGTTCAGATCATACAGACTCCTGCCCACGTGTGTTCAAATCGCAGAAACAGTGGATGTGCACTGAACCTCTTTCTTGTCTCTCTTACTTATAATCAGCAGCGCAGCAGCTGAGACAAACTGTTTGTGTTGGTGTCCTCACTAGATGGCAGTCAGGGTGCAGCTAAGATGCTCAAGCAAGACGAGCCCTGCTCTTTTCCACTCTCGTCAAGTTAAGACAACTTTTCTCCACAAAACCATCGCTCTGTACCTTTAGGCCTTAGGTAGACCGTGCTAGGGTGTGAGATGCACTTGGGGCCAGCACAGCACTCCTAGAGGGCCACTTTAAAGAGACAGCAGGGCAGTGAGATTTAGGTGCGGCCCAGCCTCAGTAAGGCAAGTCTTTGCACCAGTGATGACCCAAGCGCATCTGTTTTGTTAAGACTATCACTACCACATCAGGGCTGGCATAAGCACCACCAATGTAAGCACAACAATTTCCATATTCGTTACAGTAACCTGTGAGGCGTAACAGCTGGAAGGTCAATTTTTGTCTTCTGGAAGTTCTACCACCTAGTATGGGACTTCCAGCTGCGAGCAAGCACAAGGGTGGTGAGGTAGAGTGTCAGGAGTGGCCTGCTTGCAGAAACGAGAGGCTACCTGAATATGTCCGGCTGTTACAAGGCACCCCTTTTTCTTTCTTTTTTAAAAACTCTTAGGTGACCATGTGTGATACTCATCTTCTTAATTTCTCACGCCTGTAGTGATAAAGTATCACTCAAAGTGTAAAATTTTAGAAGTTGGAACATCACTCATAAGCACAATGGAAATAGGAACATGTCACACATATTCACAGTGAAAACGTGCTGCAGGAACAATACAAACAAGCTTTTTAAGTGCCATACATCTTGGGTTTGATTGGGATATTTTATTAATTTGCCCTCATCATCTCGAGGATTGAATAATGGCATGCAGTTTCAGCTGAGTATACAAAGCTAAGTGGGTTACTCAGTATCTGAGGCTCAACTTGATGTGGCTCTGATTGAGGGGTATTTTTTTCTACATTGACCCCTTCCAACAAGTGTGCGGCTGTGCAGCTATCACCAGGGACCAAACAGTTGTGAAAGGAGTTAACTATTATGGAGTTGAGTGTGCCCTATTACCAAGTAGGGCTCCTGCCATCTGAGCAGTATGGCCAGTGGGACTAGTTGACACATGGTACTGCCAGGTTGCCATAAAGAAAAGTTATCAGCAAAGTATGAAAGGTGGTTTTGTTTGCAGGAGGGACCTCCGATTGACTAGCAACTGTCTAATATTCTCTTTTGGCCTATGGCCTATCCCTGCCACTGGCAGAGTCCTGCCCTTCAACACATGTAACTTGCTACTCAGGGCACTCAACGACTTTATAAGATAGTCAAGCCTGGCAGCAATGGACAGGTCACCTACAGAACTGCAGCTTACTCTCCTTTACAGCCTTTACAGACTGTCCAGCAAGGCCTGATTCTTCAACCAAGTGAGCATGCTCCTTTGCCCCTTAGGTGGCAATTGGTCCATCAACCCATTGTGATCCGGCAGCTTGAACCAGCAAAGAGACCGGGCATGCCACCAAGCCTCTAGCAGTGACTAGTGCCTTGTCTAAGTGCGCGAGTGAAGTGGCACCACATGATTGTCATTTACCACCTCTCCATCATCCCGGAGAAGTAGCCCTCTTACACCACTTATAAATTATTAGGCATGTCAGTATCTGTAGACTGGGCTTTTAACTGGTAATATAAACACCTACAGCAGTGCCCTAGGCACTGAGGCCCATATTTATACTTTTTTAGCACCACATTTGTGTCATTTTTTGACACAAAGGCGGTGCAAACTTGCAAAATAAAATTGTATTTTGTAGGTTTGTGCCGTTTTTGCGTCAAAAAGCAGCGCAAACATGACGCTAAAAAAGTATAAATATGGGCCTAAGAATCATAAAGCAGTGAAATAACTAACCCTTCCCATATAAAATATAAAATGCGGTGGGCCAGAGCTACAAAAAATCCATTCACAAAATGTGATTGAAAATTGCACACCAACTGTTTACAAATGGAATAAAAGTTTCCGAAATGACCTGTATATAAATAGATCAGTGTGCAAAATCCCCCTTCGGAGTCTATCATATTCTCACCTAACTCCTTATTATTCATGAGGTAGGTCTCAAATTATAACTTACTCCAACGGATGAGCATCACACAGATGGTGACATGCTGGAGTCAGCAAACCACCATGTCCATTTTTGCTTTTTTATTATTATTTTTTAACCACAGCTCCTTTTCCTTAAAGAAAACTTTGCTGAGTTTTTAAAATACAATTTTTTTAAAGTTTGTTACAGAGAGGGTAGTGGCCCGCTGAACCTTTTGCAAATGAGTTACCCGCTCAACTCTGGTGTCTATAATTTTCAGTGTTTATTTACTGGATTATGGTTGCAAAACATTGATACCTTGCAATGCTGAGAGAAATTAGGTTGTTGGTTGAGTGGGGGAAAGCCCTGCTCAAGCAACAGCCATAATTCTTATCAGGGCGAACCACTAAAAGCCACTAAATTGACCCTCTGGCAGCTTGGCACAGAAGCAGCCAGGAACAATTTAAAGGCAATGTGATAAATATTTATGCAGCACATAAACAATAATGAGGAGAAAACATATCACAAGAAATATGCCACACCAATTTAGAAAAATAGAGTATTGTTTTGAAAAATATTTGAAACTAAAATAACAAAATCCAATCAGTAGAACCAGAGAACCAGACTTATGATTTTTTAAAGTTTAAGGTAGAAAGTAGCACCTAAAGGATCAAAGCCCCAAGCGTTAATATATCTAGTCATATGAGACTGGGTCAAAGTCTTGAAATATGGCCAACCATGATGGAGCGCAGGTCAGATACAAGAAGTGAATTGGTCCTGGTCGGTGCTTACCTCTGGACTTAGAAGAAATTTTGCGAAAAAAATGTCTGAGAAGGTAAAGTTCAGTGGGGCAAGACTGCAACTGGTGTCCAAGGAGGAGGCGTCCTCGTCGGGGAGCCACTGGATGAAGTAGCTGTGAAGATTTCTATGTTCGGACTTAGGACCTGATTTAAAAATGATGGAGAAGTTACTCCATCACAAACGTGATGGGTATCCTGTCCCCCATATTACAAGTTCTATAGTCTATAATGGAATTGTAATTTGATGGATGAGAAATCTGTCACATTTGTGATGGAGTAACCCCCTCCGCCAAACTCTAAATCAGGCCCAAGATGAAGCTTCAAGCTGTAGCTGATGAGCGATCCATGAGGCAGGCTACCCCTTCTGCGTAGGACCGCTGAACAGGATTTGCTGCTGTGGAGAAGAACATAGCAGGAGCTACAACGAAGTCAGGCTGACCATTAATGCCCCTTGGGCGCATTGATGAGCAGGTAGGTCCCAGTCTCCTCTCGATTCTCAGAGCACTTATGATCCAAAAAAATTCCAAGTCCAAGTTTTGGATTTTGGCTATCTGGGCACCTTTAGCATCATTTACAATGGTCCAGGACTGGAGAGGCACCACTTGGAGGGTCAGGTGTCACACAGGCTGGGTCCAAATGTGAGTTCAAAATGGTTGGAGCCTTTTCTGTCCCTGAGGCTCTGATCAGGAGGCCAGCCAACTAGCACTTCAAGTCACGCTGGTTGTTCTGGGTTCAAGCAGTGGAACAGGGCCCGAACACCAGTGCGTGTCCCTGAAAGTTCAAGGCAGGATTCAGGCAGCCGAGCTGTACTTTTAAGTGCAGCAAGGCATTCTTTTAAAGTACGCCGGAGGCCACGGCAGATGGCAGTCCTCTGTGAGTCCTACCATAGATCCAGAAGTAAACTGAAGAGTGAGTCTGAGGGTCATATTTTTATACCTGGTACATACTTTGAAGTAGGGAGCAATTTCTGTAGATCCCCTTTGAAGTACTTGGAATTTCTTTCCTCCTCTTCTCTAGCTGCATGCAACATGAACCAGTGAAAAGTTATTTGTGTGAAGGCAATGCAAGTGGGGCTCTGCCCAGCTCTGCACCCATCCTGTGATGTTATGGGAGACGTAGGCCTCACAGTAGTGAAAAACACATTTGTGAGTTTTTGACTACCAGG
Source organism: Pleurodeles waltl (assembly GCF_031143425.1). Lineage (NCBI taxonomy): Eukaryota > Metazoa > Chordata > Amphibia > Caudata > Salamandridae > Pleurodeles > Pleurodeles waltl. The sequence goes on along the minus strand of NC_090450.1, from coordinate 867,579,873 downwards.
ATATATAAAACACAAAAGTACCTTTTACAATGCTCTGTGCCCCACGTGCTATCGAGGGCCTACCTTAGGGGTGATGTATATGTAATAAAAGGGGAATTTAAGGCTTGGCAGGAGGGTTACTTTGCAAAGTCAAATTGGCAGTTTAAAACTGCATTCAGGCTGCATGGCAGATCTAGGACATGTTTTAAAGGGCTGCTTGCGTGGGTGGCACAATACGTGCTGCTGACCCACCAGTAGCATTTAATTTACAGGTCTTGTGTATATGGAATACACATTTAATAGGGGCTTATAAGTAAATTAAATATGTCATTCAGGTGTAAGTCAATTTTACCATGTTTAGGTAGTGAGCACAGGCACTTTAGCATTAGTTAGTGCAAAGTGTCCTAAGGCCAGCAAAAATGCCTTCAGAAAAATAGGAGGGTACAGGCAAAACGTTTGGGGAAAGACTGACAGCTCTAACAACTGTGAATCGCAATTTGGAAGGGACACCCTAAATATAGCGATTTGCTATAAATTTCAAAACCCATTATGTAATTCAGTATCCATTTACCAAATTGTACAATGGATTTAGTATGTTAGAAAAAGCCATTTATGGTTGCAAACCATGTGATTTCATTAACCAAAGGCTTTACTATTTCAAAGTAACTCTGTACATCAGACGTCAGGTTCTGTCCAAACCTGTGTTCATCTCAGAGAAGCATCAAACATGTTATTGTTTATAAGTGATACCAAAAATGCATTATTACATTTGGATGCCCACAGATGATAGTGAAACACTGCCTCAAATCCCCTAAGAGACCCACACCTCTATTTCTTGACCTTACTTACAGTTTGTGACTGTTCAAATATTATGGGGCAACACGGAATCCCTGGGAATCAGGGCATAAAAAAATTATGAAGACAGAATGATTCACTTGGGAGAAGCATAAGGCCTAGGCTTCTATGGGTAAGCAACTCTAATGCACAACACTGTATTGTTGAGCAGTGCATTAATCGCTGTATAGTCATAAAGTGTAAGAAAAAAGCATTTGCAATATGTCAAATGAACGACACAGTGAAAGTGATAAGTGATACAGATGAATACAGTGCTGTGATCATTCAAAATGAACAATATGTTAATAATCCTGACTTTAGTAGTGTCATATTTCTTAGAAAAAGGCTCAGACATTCACCGGTTGTCCGTATCTACATGACTCAGGATCAGCAGTGTTAGGCCAGACAGCCCTAGGGTGGCCTTCCCCCAACTTTATGCCTACCTCTTCCACTTTTCTAGCCTAATTTTTGCTGGTTTTAGGACTCTGTGCACGTTGCCACCGCACACCAGTGCTAAAGTGCTTGTGCTCTCTCCTCTAAGACATGATAACAGTAAAGTAAATTAAATATCCCAATTGGCATATTTAATTTACTTATAATTCTCTATTAAAGGGTACTACAGGTGCCCAGGGCCTGTAACTTAAATGCTACATGTGGGCCTGCACCACTGATTGTGCTACCCACTTAAGTAGCCCTTTAGCCAGGTATCAGGCCTGCCACTGAAGAGCCAATGTGAGCAGTTGTACACGGCCATAATGACCTGGCAAAATAACCATTTTTGCTAAGCCCAAACCTTCCCTTTAAAAACAATATTTTTACATATTCATCACCCCTAAGGTAGGGCCTGGATGCCCAGAGAGCAGGGTGCTATGTATTCAAATGGCAGGACATGTACTTTAAAATTTGACATGTCCTGGTAGTGAAGAACTCCCAAAGCTGCCCAGTCGAACACAGAGCCTGCAAGTATAGAATTTTCCTGTATGGTGAGGTCTTGGGTCCAAAAGGTCTTGAAGGGTGTGTTGCCAGGCAATTTTAGCTGACAGGACAAGTTGAAACAGTTGCCAAACTGTGGTCTGTGTCCTGCAAGAGAAGCGTGGAGCATCTTCTGTTGAAATCCCCAAACTGATTTTATTTTCAGACAAAAATGACTTGCTTGCTCTGTTCCTGACACTGCCCTTGGTAACCTAAGCACATCACTTGCAAAGTTAGAGACAAGTGTCACAGGTGCAAGCCAGAGGTAGCGGTTCCGATCCCTAAATGACGTCTAAGAATGGCAGTCTGTTTCCTGAAGATAAAAAAAACAATACCCTTGACATACAGGGAGCTTTCTCCCTCTGTGTCGCAGGCTTGTTTGATTACCCTGACCTCCATGCTTTCATGGTATCCCGGGGAAGAAGATCTTGCAGTGGCACTGTAAGATGACTTGGCAGCACAGTGATGGATGGCCAGCCAATTTAGAGGTTTTGGCGACAGTGCCAGCTTAGGATCCACAAGTATAATTATTGGTTTACCATGGGGCTCCTGTGCCTCCAGACCCTAAACGATGTACTGCTTACATTTATTAAAATTGGAAACCTGATATCTTTTGCCAGCGGTTAGTTTTTTTCAGAAAATGACAAAGCGATATATGAAACAAACCTAGTGTACTTAGTGAACATGCCAAGTAGACATTTGGCTGAAAAGTATGTTTTTTTTTTTAGAAAATTACAAGCCAATATTTAGGGATATAGTTAGGGGGCAATAATTGACAATGGGCAGGCTTGTATTTGTATGAAGGAATCATTTGCTATGACTTAGTAATTCAAACGAAATTAATTAAAATAATTCACTGAATATTAGTTTAGGATGCAGCGACTGGTAGGCAGCGTAGGAGAAGCTAGCACTGGTGGGCAGCATAATAGGCTGTAATGGTAGGCAGTGTGATTATTTGGATTCATGAGTCATGAACAGTGTGGAAAGTTGAACTTGTCTGTTCATAGGCCTATTGTGCAGATCTTCTGCATGTGAAGCTTCTCCTGGCTATTTCGTCAAAATCGGTGGTTTTGAGAAAATGTCACACCAATATTTGAAAGTAAAGTAATGCATTCCATGACAATATCATGGTTTTATTTGTATTTGGGCAGCATGAAGGATTTTAGGAAATTTCTGAATTGAATTTTGGAACAAAAAGAGTGAATATCCTAAGTACAGCAAAGCCCATATTTGGGTTGTAATAGATGGAGACGTGGGGACATTCATGCTAATGTTGTAACAATTTCGTTCCATTAGAAAGCACTTTCTTGCTGTTGTGGTAGTTATTTCATGGTTCATGCGATGGGTTTTGGTGATCTATAGAAATAGTCTGTGTTTCCTCTTCATCACTATATCATTCTCTCTGAGGCCTGAACCTTTAAGGTCTGGGTCACATGGATGTTGTGTTGTCTGAAACCTTAGGACCCGTTTGACCTGCGAAATGAATCTGCAGACCAATACCTAACACTGTGAGTTCCATCTGTGACCTTTCATTTCCACATCCCGTCCCTTCAAGGTAGACTCTCAGTCCTATTACATGACTCATACACTACATAGAAATCATGACCAAATGAAATGAAGTGGAAGGCAGAGTTGAGGTGAGATTATTTTCTACTTTTTGAAAAATGGTCCAGAGTCCTGAAAAGTACATACAAAGGGCACTTAAGCTGCTTACAGATCTGATGGTTTTAACCCAATTTCTCTTGAAATTGTGTGCAAAATTAATTTCCTTACATGCAGTCACCTATTCACCCAGACCAAGGGACATGTATTGTGTTATAGCTGTTACTTTAATAGTGTTTTATGATGCCCTGAACTGGCCTAAGAGCATTATATGTAACAGGACAGTGGAAAGAAGTGAATAAGAGTGATGGTTGAGGAAGCAATTACAATGACTGAGTGTTCTTTACTAAATGGTGTGTTAGTTTGTAGCTAAATGTAGGCATCTGGCAGGCAATCAGGATCAAGGCATGAAACCAGGTTGCAGGTTTGGGAACGAGGGGGCAGGAGAGGATAGAAGCTAGAGTTCAGAAAGATTAACTGCCCGGGACATGCCTAGACTAGACAGGGAATACCAAGTAACTGTATTAATATACAAATACAGGACAATTAATACAGAGACACTTATCATACATACACAAACATACAGTCCCACACAAAGCTTACACAGTTAGACCCGACATAAGCAGGCAGTCAGTGGGGGATGAACAGTTGGAAGGAGGGATGGATGTCGTTATGGATACGTATCTAATGTCAACGTAATACATTTTCGACCCTGCTGATTAAATGAAATTTGAGGTAGGGGAAAGTGTGGTGTCAAAACTCAATCAATACTTGACTTCACTCTTGAGAAATAAGGTTAACTGGTGATAGAATAATTCAGTTTCGATGCCCATTCAATCGTTGCCTTCTTTGGAATGGTACCTGTCTTAATGCAATTCTATCTGCATACCTATTCAGTTATTTGCTGGAGTTGTACATATCATATCACAATTTAGGACGTTTAGGGGCATATTTAAAAGCCCCTAGCGCACCATAGCGCCGCCATAGCCTAATTTTTTATGCTAAGGCGTGCTAAAGTGGCATTTTCCCCATGCCATATTTACAAAGTGGTGCAATGCATTCATTGCGCCAATTTATAAACCCTTGTGTCACATTATGCCTGCACCAGGCTTAATGTATGCAAGGGGGGAGTTCCCCCATTAGGGGGGCTGTAAAAATGGCACAAGGAAATCTAAAAGATTTCCTTGCGCCATTTATTTCGGCACTTTTAACGCCTGCTCAGAGCAGGCATTAAAAGGGGGCATACCATTATTTATAATGGACGCTTGAGTCCTCTGCATGAGTAGCGCCAAAATTGACGCTATTGCCCCCTACCCTGCGCCATGGTGCGCCGTATTTTAAATACGGCATGCATTGCACCAATTGTAAACCCTTATGCCACATTATACCTATGCCAGGCTTAATGTATGCAAGGGGGGCGTTCCCCCATTAGGGGGGCTGTAAAATGGCACAAAGAAAGCTAAAAGATTTCCTTGCAACATTTATTTCGGCACTTTTAACGCCAACTCAGAGCAGGTGTTAAAAGGGGGCATACCATTATTTTTAATGGGCCCTTGAGTACTCTGCACGAGTAGCGCAAAAATTGACGCTATTGCCCCCTACCCTGCGCCATGGTGCGCCGTATTTTAAATACGGTGCACACATGTGGTGGTAAGGGGCGCCTAGCAGTGCAAGGAAAGTGGCTCTGCACTGGGTGCAGCTCCACTTTCCTTAAATCTGCCCATTTTTTCTTCAATACGAACATATGACATAGGTTTGACTGCTCGATTAGTTCATCTGTAAAAACATATTTTTATCAAGTTAGCACATATATTGGTTAGTTGAAACAACCAACAACTTCCAGAATGCACTGACTTCCTAAAAATTGAGGACCAAAACACAGTGCCCAGAATAAGTGGAGCAAGCTACCTAAATGTTTACTTATTTTCTTGCTACTACTTTTTTTATTGTTTCCATCAAAAACAAAGCAGATACTCCACCAAAGAAAAGTTTTAGCAGTGAAGCATAAAGCAAAATAGCAACATACTGCACATGGGGATGATCCAAAACTCAGATTCCATTGAACCACGGACTACTGCAGATGTATCCCCTTGCTTCAGAAGCAATTCTATGGATTCCGAGCCTCAGACCACTAACTTGTTAAATGTATTCCTAGGAAACACCATTTAAGCATTAGGTCAGCCCTTATGACCAAAGTAGATAGCATACAAACAACCTTTCTTTTTGCATAGGTAACAGTTTATATGTAATTCCAAAGGTAGGCAATGTTCGTGTAAACTAAAGTTGTCCATATGAAGAAGGCTTTTTACTTGGTGAAACGGGACTTTTTGATTTATACACTTACATGTATGTGCTTTTCTTCCCATTTCACCAGGTTGATTAGATCTTTATACGATGGGGTTTCTGCACGTTTGATAAATGGAGGCAAGGCTTGTGACAGTATTCAGGTTCAAATACGCACCAAACATTTTCTGTTTATATAGTTCCTTTTAAACATGAGGATGCTTGGTCTTTAAGAGGCCCAGAGTTGGTCGGGCGTTAAGACTAATTCATTATATGAAAATTGTGTATTGTTTTGTGTAGAAACGGCTGGCAAATCTCTTGTAATTTGCAATCTGAAACAAAAACAGTCAACTGATGGCCCAGTACTCCAGGAATTAGTTTGGGATCCCTTTTCCTGAAGTGTCCTAAAACTAGGCCAGGCTCAACCACAGGAACCGAGTCCCATTTCGTCTTACAAATCACAGAGGTATCCCAAGGAATTGGTTGATTTGTAGGCAAAATAAATGCATGACATGCAGCCATTCTGTATTAAACACTGGAGAGAGTGTAATTTTGCAGCTAAAAAGATGTAATGAGCTTTTTTATTTGAGAATCGCCATTTTCCCAATTTCTGTTTCAAGGTTATTTGACTGTTCACCACCAGTGGCGGCTGCCACTGAACAGGGGTTACAAAGAATGAGTATCTCACTATACAAGTAAACTAACAGTTCTCCCTGAATAACTCAAGCTTCGTCCCTATATATTCTTGTATGAAAGCTGAGTATAGGTTCTACTTGACATCTGTAGAACTGTAAAATAAGCAACAATGGTAATATTCTGTTGTTCTCTAATCTTAGCAATTTGTTTGTGGATACTATAACTCTAATACCTTCTGCATAGCATTCATATAGACATGTGTAATTTAATCCAGTCCCAAATCATTCCTGTTGTGTCACAGGATAACCTATAAAAATATGTAACAACCCAAAGTATTTCTGAATACTTAATTGCATTGTCAAAGTTCATAAGTAGAAAACCTTGGTAAGCAACAGGTCTTAGCAACAGAAATCCTAGCTCCATGACGCAAGATGCGGGCTGCAGCAACACTGAATAACAATTGCCTAGCAAAGAATCAATGAAACAAGAGAGAAGTTATATCCGATAATCTAAGATGGCAGCTGCCTCTCCATAAAATGTAAGAGTTTATGGCCTGCTGTCAGCATGCTGCTACATAGCTCATTCGGGCATATAGCCTCAGTCCAGACAATGCTGACACTCTATGATGGCTGCTAGCCTTTCCTTTGCTGAACGGAACTTAAGGCATGGGGGCTTGGAATACTGCTTCTCTGTGCTCAAGGCATACTAAGCAGTAAGTAATGTATTTGCCCCTTCTTTTTAAGCATACAAATATAACTATCTTTACCCTTTGCAAAGCCTTCTTTGCAGATCTCCACATATCATTTATCTCAGTTAAGTGTTCTTGCAGAAAAGTAACTGATGTAGGCAAGGACTGATCCAAAGGAAATGTAAAAGGATGAAGCCTACATACAAAAGAAAGGTGACATTCAAATAGATGAGTGTTCAATGTTATTGTATGTTAACTGCTAACGACAATATTTAGCTTTATCTCCCTTTTGTACCAAGACTTGATATCTGAAACACAAGGCTTGAAATTTCAAATATAACAGATTTATTCATTCTTTCTGCCTCTCCATCCGTGTGAGGATGGTAACTAGTGGGCAGATACATTTCTATACCTCATTCTTTATGTGGAATAGATAAATAAATTGAGATCCAATGGAACACCATGCAATCTAATACAGGTTGTGAAAAAAGGTGGTGCTAACTGTAACTTTAAATGTGGAAAACAAGGAGAGATATACAATGACCCATCTAAAATGATCCACAGCCACTAAAATGGTAAAGCCATTAGTGAAAGTCAGTCACCTCGGATGGTAAAAATGTTGAAAATTACATTTTCAATACTTTCAAAATGACTACCACATTGCAGATGCACACTGCATTGAGGGGGTTGCCTAAGCAAATTTTATAGCACATACTTTAGCTTGCACTTTGCTTTGTAGGATTCGTCCTTGAAGGGTTATTTCCTCTGCTTTTGAAAGACTGCAATAATTGCATTTCCTTAGATGCCAAAGCCAGATCCATAGAAAAACATTATTGAATAACATGAAGCTTCCAATTATTTCGCCTTGATTTAATTATATAGTTTTATATAGATGGGATGAGCAGGACAACTTCAGGATACTTTTTTAAACAATCCTATAACAATATTTATTGATGGATCTAATAAAAAGTTAATATCTTCTATATCAAAGCTATACAGATTGGAAGGTCTTAGTTTTAGCATTTTCAAGTAGGTTTATTAAACCATGGAGCAGGGTTTGTTTGTCACTTTTTAGGTTTCATATGGACTGGCATAACCGTGTTAGCTGTCTGAGAAATCAAATCTTAAAATGAAATATACATTTCCATTGTGGATGCATCTGTAGAGTAATTTTGGACAACTGAGAGCAGCTGAATGTCTCCTTGCTTGGTTTTAAAGGAGGCCACACCCTCACCCATATGGGAGCCAGGTTGTAGCCTTACATTAGAGTACAAACCTTTACCCATACAAACTATTCGGACCAGCAGAAAGGTTAATCAAATGTCTGCCTGGTTGGTAATACGAGTCATCAAACCAATAATTTTGGTTGACAATGACCATTAGTTTATTGGAAGAGCTTATCAGAGAAATGGTCAAATGAGTGCATTTAGTCAAAAGGTGCACACTATAGAAGCGAAGAAAAACTGCAAGTGTAAGACTAGGATTGGGGAAGGCCTGATCAGTGAAGATTGAGATACTGGTAGCCTAAGAACAGAAAGCACAACAGTTTCCCACATAAATCGTATGCTGACTGCCACCCTCTCAATCAAGCAAGCTGTATGAGTAGGAAATGCAAAAATCCATGGGAATGGCTTTGGCACTTTCCAGGTATTGGTGTCAACCACATTTACACTATGAGGAGCTTATCAAGTTTTTTATCCAGTATTAATGATTGGACTACAGTGGGCATGCCTAACTAATGAGGAATGAGAAAAAATATAACAGTTTGACCATCAGAACACATTGTTTGTAGCCTGGAATGTCGAACACGGCTGGAATCCAAAGCCACATGAGGGTACAGTATACTCAAATCTGATAAGCAACCTCATAACAAAGAAAGTCCTGAATTGAACTTTATGAATGACTTTCCAAGCAGTGATTATGCTCTTGCAAAATGTGTTTACACCTTCAGAAGAAAACTCATTGGGATAGCACGATGAAAGACTGAGTGGACTTTTGTTATTTGAACCTATATGCGATAGGTCAAACAAAGATCCGTGCAGCATGTGCTTTAGTCCACAGAGCTACCCCTGCCTAGAAGTATGGAGGGTATGTTGCTCCATGCAGCCATACCTCTATGGTAGAGCTAGGGTTATCTAGCTGTCCAGTTTGCATCAGCTTCCAACTGTACCAACAATGACATACCTTGAAGCTCGATCCTCTCACCACTCATCTTAAATCTCTTTCCCACTTCACTATTAAACCTCTTTAAGTTCTTTAACCTAATCTGTTGATGCACAGAGATCACTGTAAAACTAGGAAATCTGACAGATCTTGACTCCTCATGACTTGAACACTGCCTCAAACCCATCAACAAATGAATACTGAATCACCAAATTAGGCGTAACTCTTTCACAAGTGACGCTCTAACATGTGGAGAATGTATAACCTTCTTGCCGCAGGCACTTAATCCTCTCCCGCAGCATCAACCGAAGTAAGTAATATAAGTGGTTATGGATATCAGCCACATCCTGGTTCACTAAGTGATGATTGCTTTTGCCATCTGAACCTTCTCTCATCTTTGTTTTCCACAAGCCACCATCAACATCATCATGTCTTGTATTGACTATGCAAAAGGTCTCTAAATGGTATGTACATGGTGGCCCTATACTTCCTTCTCTAAAAACTGAAAAGAACTCTATGGTGATATTGTGTCATGATTTGGACACCTAATTGTGGGACTCAGGTCAATGGTTGATGGCGAACTTTGGGTCTTGGCTGTTCTGGTCTACCAGAGGTAATGGTGACTTTTTCTAGTAGCCACATTGCTGTAGACACTAGAACATCCAAGCAGGAAAGTGCCCCCAAGAAGGAATCCAAATGGAGTAAAATGTCCAAGGGCAAAATACATCCAAAAGGCAGTTGGAATATAGGAAGGAAAGGTCAGGAAGAAAAACAACTGGGAGGAACCAAACTGAATGCATGGCTGGAATAAGGCAGGACAACAAGGAAGAAGACATTATTGCTGACTGGGAAAATCCAATCGAAGCAGAAGCGGTGCACACTAAGGCAGGAGCATGAAGTGTTGCAATACAAGGACTAAGCTCGACTGACCTCTTTACGCAGGGCAGAAAACCTAGGAATTTATAAGACGGGCACCTTTTATTGGGATATGGTAATGGAGGAATAGTCTGAGGCAGCCATCTTAGTTTGGGTTCTATTAGATTCGAGGAATCCCACCTAGGGAATCCTGGGAAGAAGAAAGCGTAAGGGATTGGCGATGCCAATGGCATCCTCCAGCCACAATTTATGTCATGGAGGCAGGGGCATGACAGCACCGGCGGTCAGTCTAATCTGCAAGGGTAAGTACCAGTAAGAAGAACAGCGACCCACCAGTGAGCCACTCGCGCTGCCTGCCAGCCTCCAACAGCGCAACTTGCTGATTCCTGGCATTGGAGATGAGTGAGATGCCGAAGGCAATGCCACACAGTGCACCATTGAGATTGTATCACTCCAATGCTCCAAGTGCCACACTCAAGGCAGGGCTTATCGTTTATCCAAGTAAAACTGCAAAGATGTTCGGAGAACAGTACTCTGTTTTCTAAAGTGGCACCTCCGTTAATTATTATCCACTCCTGTACGAAGAAGTGCATCAGTGGAACCTCGTTCTCCCTAAAAGCTGCACTATCATGGAGCTTAGTCTCAGCAAAAACAAGAAATATCCAAGATCACTTGGAATTGAGGAAGGATATGGACAATTTTCACTCAAGAACATAGCCCTATTCCCCCCACAAGGATGGTCAGTATGATCACATTCAAAGCTATTTCTCACTATCCTTTACCCCATCACTGGCATAAGAGCAACTTTATGATCACACCGACACGAGAATATCAATTCCATGTTGTAGGAATTTGTTTTACTGGTAGACTGGAGCTTGAGCCCTGGTCAAGCAGCAACCAATATTCTAGTCAGGGTAAGACACAAGCAAATCCCAAATTAACCTACGCTCAACCCCAAGGTAACTTGGCACAGGGCAGTCAGGCTTGACTGAGAGACAATGTGTAAAGTATTTCTGCAGCACTTCAAACAATAAAACAGTGAAAACACCACCTAAAAAGATCCTGCGCCAGGTTTGAACAATAGAGCTTAATGTAATAAATAAAACATAACCAAACAACAAAAATACAATTAGTAGAGCCAGAGATGTTGAATTTAAGGTTTTTAGAGTAAATAGCACGAAACGGCATAAAGCCCCAACTGTGGATATCTGGTCGTGCCGTACAGGGATAAAGTCACAAGTTCAGGCAGACCGCGATGGAACGGGAGCTGGTTACAGGGACACAGTTAGGCCCCTTGAACAGAGTATCTTAAATCCTGAGTTGAGGAGCATTGCATGGATCCACGTCGCAGATGCTTGGCACAGCCGAGGTGATTCGTCAGTTTTGAGATGTTGTGAGGCTGCAGTGCAAAGTTCTGTTGGTTGACATTGCTGATCCTGTTGCTGTGTCTTGGGATGTCGAATCTGGTGTCAAGGATGCGACATGCAGTTGGGGAGCTGCGTCAGTTCTGAAGAGCTGCAATGTGGAGACCATCATGGAGGCTGCCATCGTCAAGAGGGCCTGCGCTGGAAACATGTCGCACAGTGACAGTTCTGAGGGTGATGAGGGCTGTGAGGCGATGCAAGTCTTTGCGGCAGGTCCAATCCATGCAACAGCGAGGATGCTTCAGTTCTGCTCTGGTCCACAGATGCTGATAAAGCATTTTAGACCCACTTCCAAGGGTCCCAGGCTGGGGGGGCACCACTTGGCAGGGTAGGCTCACAGATGGCACAGGTGCAGATACAAGGTTGTTGGAAGCCTGTGGTGTCCCTGAGGCTTCAGATCAGGAGGCCAGCCAACTAGTTGTTGGCCATGTAGTCTGGGTTCAAGTGATGCAGGTCCAGCCCTTCTAATCCAGGTAAGCGGGTAGTAGGCAGCAGGTCAGGACAGCAGGGCAGCAGTTCTTTCAGAGAAACAGTCCAGTTGAGTGGTTGTCCTTGTAGCAGTTCAGCAGTCCTTCCTGGAAGAATATCCATAGATCCAGAAGGGTGCTGAAGTGGTGGTGTTTGAGGTCCTTCTCTTATACACATTTGCTCCTTTTATGTGGGAAGAAGCTTCTAGGGGCATGCCTTTGAAGTACACAGATACTCTGCCTTCCCTGCCCTGGCTCCAGACTGACTAAGGGGAGTATGCAGCTCTTTGTCTGGAGACAGTACACAGCCTATTTGGGTGTAAATGAGGCTGGGCCCAACTCCTCCCTCCCATCCTGCCATTGACAACCCATCCAGTCACACCTAAGCTTCCATTGTGTGTGGCTGTCAAGGACGAATACACAAAGCCCAACTGCCAACTACTTCCAATAATGTGATCAGGCTGCAGGCTGCAGGCACCAACTGGCTAAGGCAACAAATGCCAACTTTTTAAAAGTGGTATTTTCAGAATTGTAATTTAAATTGAGTTCACCAAAGTTAGGATGTTTAATTAGGATTCCAGAGATATTAAACATGAGTCAGTTATCGCTTCCCATTTGGAAATTACACTCATAAAATGTAATGAGGGACCTCCAGTGTTATCCTATGGGAGAGATGGCCTTGCAGTAGTGAAGAATGCATAATTTAAGAGTTTTTCACCACCAGGACATGTACAACTTAAAAGTACGTGTCCAGCTTTTTAAATACACTGCACCCTGCAGTTGGGGCTGTCCAGGGTCTACCATATGGGTGGCTTATATGTATTGAAAAGGAAGGTTTATTTTGCCAGGGTAAAATGACAGTTTAAATTCCAAATACAGGCTCTGCAATAGCAGGCCTGAGATGTTTAAAGGGCTACTTAAACGGGTGGCACAATCAGTGTTGCATGCCCACTTGTAGCATTTAATTTACAGGCCCTGGGCACCTGTAGTGCACTTTAGTAGTAAACTAAATACATCAATTGGGTATAAACCAATGTTACCATGTTTTAAGCAGAGAGCACAAGCACTATACCACTGGTTAGCAGTGGTAAAGTCTGCAGAGTACTAAGGGCCAGCAAAAAATAAGTTATCAAAAACAGACCATCTGTAGGCAAAACGTTAGTGGAAAAGGACTCCAAGGATGTCATGCCTAACAACTATACATTACACATGCCACCCAACACTTTCTATATAGGCCGCACCCAATCAACCAGACACAAAAATATAAAGCACAGGAACTCTATCCGTTCCTCCTCTTCTGTTCACTACATGCAGAAGTACACTTACAGATAAAAATGTAAATGCACCTCGCCCCCCTCTTAAACCTTCCTATAATCCAGATTATTTGCAGTAAAGCACAACCTATGATATATAGCGCTAGCTGTCTCTTAATATACTGTGACTCCACAGGGGAGTGAAGCGCTATGTAAGTGCAACTACAATAGTACTATGTAGATGCAACTGCAGTACAATATATCTGAGAAATAACTTTGTATTCCGGGCTGTAAAGGAAGAAAGTTGAGAGTTCATACAGCAGACAACCAATTATAAGCTGTACAATAATGATCTAGCTATCTGTTTAATTTGAGCCTAGTTCTCCAAATACACATAGGTCAGCAGTGTTTAAACTTGTCAAAGATGGTGAATTCTCTCTCTCACTTTTGACTCGTTGAATGTTGTTATGATGTGTATTTGAATGCTGCCTCCTGAGAGATAACCATGGGGCTTCTTGACTATTTAGTTAATTTTCTGGTTTTCTTAATGGCTGCTGGTGACTTCTCATCAACTGCCCTTTCTTCAAATTTCCATTTACTCCATTAAAAACGTATTGTGCGCTCAAGGGAATGCTTTTCGTTCCACTGATACTGTAGTAGATTTGGTTCTAAAATAATTTGTCTCTGCTTCATGGACACTTCCCTTATTCTTTTATCTTCTTCAGTGGGTATGTTAGAGGGTAGCGGGGCACTTGTTAAAGGGAAGGTATGGCAGCTGGAGGGGAATATATTAGAGTTTACACTTCCATCCAGGCTTCGGCTGTTCTTGGAATATGGACATTTTCACGGGGTCAGATTCTTATTATGATCAGGGGCAGGGGGAGGCGGGGCTCTTAGGTCATTATTGTTAACAGTATTTCCAGAATATCAGTCGATTGTATAGTTGATCAAATAGTTTAATTGGTACCGACAGAAATACCTTTACCATCACATTCATCTACAGATCGAAAGTATATTTACTATTACTCTGGTCACAAGGGGACTTCTTCCAAATCCATGCAAATTCAACAACCTCATTCCACTATTTCTATCTTCACATGTCTCATCCTAACTGGCAATCATGGTATCCTCTAAAAAAACCCTCTCACTGAAAACGGCACCAAGAACATTTACTTATTCACTCGTGTTTAAGTATCTTCATTGAAATTCTGAGATGTCATTTCGATCTCTGCAACTCTTCACTCTCTTCAATATCTCCAGTTAACTAAACAGGTGCAATATTGCATCTACTTGGTTATACACTATTGTTACCTCAGCCCCCACGTTGTCAGTATAAATGCATTTTGTAACAGGAATGCAAGCACTGAAAAATACGGGACTCCGTCAGAAAGCCCCGAGTGACCCATTTGTGTTGGCCTTGGAAAAGAGAAACATTCTTGCTAGCTTCCACCACAACAGGAAATAGTTTCCTAATTCCAGATTTGTCCTTTACCCTGTGGCGGGTAGAATATGACTGTATTCAACTTTTTCATTTTGGAGATACTGCAGCAGAAAATGAAAGAACGATATCCACTGTGACACAAATCAAGGGGCTCCACAGGGCACAGTCCTTTCCTTAACCCTGTTTAGTCTATGGGCCTGATCTAGATGTTGGTGGACGGGCTACTCAGTCGGTGACAGATATCCCTTCTGCCGAAATCTAAATTCCATAGGAAATAATGGGATTTAGATATCAGCAGATGGGATATCCGTAGCCTTCGTGACGGAGTAAACTGTCCGCCAATATCTAGATCAGGCCTTATATCTTGAATCCCTTAGCGTGATTTTGAGAAAATCTGGGATTCTTTATCATCAATATGCAGATGGAACTCAGACATCTGCCTCATCTCTTTTAGCCTCACCAGGATTCATAATTTTTTACTAATCTCACTAAAAATCCAGACCTCCTATTCAAGGGAGACTGGAATCCTTTTGTCCCCTGAACAGCAATCTGGACATTATTGATAATGCTAAATTTCTGCATAACCATCTGGATCTTCAGAGGCAAATCTCAGCCAAAAGTGCATGCCACAAATTAAGACTGTTCTGGGGTCTCAGGCAATTCATTCCTGAGTAGGACTTGAAATGTCTGGTCCAGCTGTTGGTTCTTTCCAGAGTGAATTATTGGAATTCACTCCTCTCCTCTTTTCCTAAAGCACATCTAGAACCCCTGAGAGCAGTGCACCATGCAGTTGCCCACTTTGCAACAGGGCACAAAAAATTGAACCACATATCAAAAATTGTTCGTTCCCTGCAATGGTTCTCCATCATAGCAAGAGCCCAATTTAGGACCATAGGTATCACTCATAGAGACCTCCATAACCCCAAACCTGCTTACTTAGTTTGAAAACTGAAAATCTGTGGCACTCATTGACGACCAAGAAACACTGAATCCCTATTGCACGAACATCTGACATTCAGGCAAGAGGCTTTATGAAACAAGGTTCTCAGGTAATGCCACAAAGCTGTGGAACTCCCTCTCATTCACACTTCACACAGCATCTTGTTTAATCACATTTACAAGGGAATTCAAAACCCTCTTATTTGAGAGATACTTTGATTAAAGCGAGGAATGCTGCTTCACATCTCTGGCTGACTTTAAAGTTTGAAAGTGAGTTTTTCCTGATTAGGGAATTATGCCTAATTTATATGTGGTTCAGTTAGCATCACTAGGACCCAGTTAGCTTATGTTGATAGCTATTCATAGTAAAACAATAATGTTTATTTATTTTATATGTATGGGTGTTTTTCTGTCTATGTATGCTTGTGTGTTTTTCCATTCCATGCAAATCATTGAAAATGAAGCCTAAACAGTGGTGCCCATACAAACAGAAAATGTAATATACAAGCATACTTGAGGAAGCAATGTTCAGGAAGTTTCTCTGTTCTGTAACTTTTCAATGTTTCATGTTGATGTTCTCTGTATGCCATTCATTAGCTGAAAAACATTGTATTGCTGTGTAGCATAACTTGTCAATGTGTTTAATTAATTCGTTGTGTATAGCCTAACCAATGAGATGCAGTAGGAAGTAGGTGTCTCTAGAAGTTTTGTGTTTACCAGAATGTTGATTAGTTTATACGTTTGCAACATTGCTAGATAAGCCCCATCATGTCATATCATACCATGAAATGTGTGTGGTTTCTCTACTCTATAAAACTGTTTTATTCTGGAGATGAGCCAGTTGTTTTTGGGATTACTAACTGAGCAGAATCTATCCCAGTCTGCCTATTAGATTTATTCTTTGTTCTTTCTGGTTTTGCTTTTAATCTAACAGACTCTCCTGCTAGTCTGTTTACTGATTTGTTTTTCATTTTTCCTTTGGTTTTCTGCATGAGGTCTGACTCTGTCAGTCTTATATTAGCCATTACGTTACGGGTTTATTCCTAATTAACTAATTGCTTTTTATTTTCTGTGATGGCAATATTTTTAAATAAACCCATAAAGTGCTATCCTTGCACAGATTTGTTTATTAGCATTGGACTAAGGGGCAATTAAAATTTGGGTGGTCGGTCCGTCCTCTGCCACGGTGACAGAGTAAAATTACTCCATCACCCTTGCATAGGTGCCAACCGGAATTTTCTTTTTTAAATTCCCGTTGTCTTGGCAGACATTTCAAATATTGACAGGGATCACCATCAAGGCGGTTTCGGCAAAGCATTGGAACTTTGCTGGACGGAGTGGCATCTCGGCCAAGATCGAAATCAGGCCCTAAGCATTACGAAGACTCAGAAGGTGCTACGAAGATTCGGACAGTCACGATTTTGTGCATCAACCTTTTTAATCAGTTAGGGCATCAAAAATATCTGTTTGTGTGTTTATGCTATTTTGCATCCAGAACATATTTCATGCTCTTTTATGATGTGCTCTAAAGCCTATGCACTACATAAAAGCAATAACATTAAAAAATAATACAATCCTGCAAGAATGTGTTCTCTTAACTGAAGAGTTGTACATGGAGCTAGAAGCTGATCCGCCAGTCAGCTGTTTAGTACCCAAAAAATGCAATTGGAAAGGAAGCCCTACAAGCAAACTCTAGTCTAACACTGACACAGAGAGGGAGCCCCCTCTTCTAGCACCTATGTTTGCCACTGTTACACTAACAAGCGTCTTAGTGCTAATGACAGCAGCTCTCTTGTTTATGCAGAATTTCTCATTTTGGACAGGTCAGAAGCTGCCTAATTCAATGCTGGTCAAGGTGAAAAAAGAAAAGGGAAGCGCTTAGGTTCTTTCACTTTAATCGCATTTAGCATGCTCTTGGTGTTTATGATAGTGTACTGTTGCGTTCCTGCTTTAAATTGAATAAAATATCCATTTGGCAGCAAGAATACCAATCACTACGGAAGTTATTTTTAATGCTTGGCTATCTGCATCTGTTTAGTTTTCTTGCGCATGTATTATTCACTATAATATATAACCATAAGGCCGGGGAATGTCTAACAAACAGAGTAGAGGTGGGCGAGCACCCAGATTAACACAAGAGCCGAGCCAAGCCGATGGTCAACTCTGGCTCGAAGAGTCCGTGGATGAGTCGAACCCTGAAAATATTTGACATGTAAACTATGCAACAAGCATCCCCTTAGAGTATAATAAGTTGTCTTTAAAATTCAAGTGAATTGCTTTAACACTAAGAAGTGTTTCACCTTAGCACACCAGATTAGTTGAAAACAATTTATTAAAATTCAGAGTTTTTAGACATGAACTGACAAACATTCCCGCCCCGGCACTGGTAACAATGCTGTGAATGAACGAAGAGGCAAATCAGTTGTCATGTATACCGTGTATATTACCTAGATTCTTATTAAAATGATAAGCTCTTAAATCAAACACAACAGTGCACATCCTGAACTCATGTATTTGATGGTGCTCCATATTTGATAATGAACAATAAGGATGCTTGGTGAAATAATGCAAAAGTGAGTGCTTAATTCTTGGAGGATGAGACTGGAGTTTGAGTGACAGAATCAACATTTATTTTGGGCAGTTTTACATAACATGCATCTTGCCCAAACACAAAGATGTGTTATCCTCAGCAAGCAAGGCAATGATATCGATCATACATTTAAATAACTGTGGAAGTAGAATGGAGTGGCAAAGAGTGGAGTAGTGTAGAGTCGAGTGGCATAGTGGTGTAGAGAGGAATGGCGTAGAGTGGAGTGGTAGACTGTGGCACAGAATGGTTTACAGTAGAGTGGTGTAGCCTGGAGTGGTATAGAGTGGAGTGTAGTGGCTTCAAGTAGAGTGGTGTAGAGATGAATACCGTAGTGTGGAGTGTTGTAGAGTGGAGTGGGATAGAGTGGATTGGTATACTGTACAGTGTTGTAGAGTGGAGTGGCGTCAAGTAACATAGTGTAGAGTGGGGTTTTGTAGAATAAAGTGGCGTAGTGTAGAGTGGAATGGTGTAGAGTGAAGTGGCATAGAGTGGAGTAGCATAGAATGTAGTGGCACACTTTATTGTGGTGTGGAGTGGCAGAGAGTGGAATAGTGGAGTGTGGAGTTGCATAGAGTAGAGTGGCGTAGAGTAGAGTGGCATAGAATGGAGTTGAGTGGATGGAGTAGAGTGAAATGGCGTAGAGTGGAGTGGTGTAGTGTGAAATAGAGTAGAAAGCATAGAGTGGGATAGCGTACAGTGGAATGGCATAGAGTGGAATTGCGTAGAGTAGTGTACCATAGAGCTGAGTGATGGAGAGTGGAATAGCAGAGTGGAGTGGCATAGAGTGGAGTGGCATATGGTACAGTTATGTAGAGTGGAATGGGGTTGATTTGAATAGTGTAGACAAGAGTGGTGTAGAATGGAGTGGCATAGTGTGCAGTGGTGTACAGTATAGTGGCGTAGAGTGTAGTGGTGTAGAGTGGGATAACTAGAAGTTGAGTTGCGCAGAGTGGAGTGGTGTAGAGTTGGATGGTTTAGAGAGAAGTGGATTAGAGTGGAATAATGTAGATTGGAATGGGGTAGAGTGGAATAAGGTGGCATAGAGTTGAGTTGCAAAGAATGGAATGGCATAGAGTTGTGTTGTGTAACATGGAATGGCGTAGAGTGGTGTGAAATACAGAACAGTTCTATACTTTAGAGTGGCATAAAGTTGAATAGCTTAGAGCAGAGTGGCATAGATTATAGTGGCGCAGAGTGGAATAGCACACACTGGAGTGGCATAGAGTGGAGTAATATACAGTACAGTTTTGTATTATAGTGTGGCATATAGTCTAACAGCTTAGAGTGGAGTGGCACAGAGTGAAGTGGTGCAGAGTGGTATAGCATACACTGGAATGGCGTAGAGTAGAGTGACATACAGTTCAGTTCTGTACTGTAGAGTGGCATAAAGTTGAATAGCTTAGAGTGGGGCGGCTTGGAGTATAGTGGCGTAAAGTGGAATAGCATACACTGGAGTGGCGTAAAGTGGCATAGAGTTGAATAGCATGGGGTAGATTAGCATTTAGTAGAGTGCCATACAATGGAGTGGGTTAGAGTGAAATAGCGTGGAGTACAGGCGAGTGACGTATAGTGGAATAGCATAGAATTAAGTAGGGTAGAGTAGAGTGGTGTAGAGTAATAAAGTGGAATAGGGTAAAATGTAGTGGCATAGAATGGAGTGGCGTGGCTTACATGAGAGTGGGGTAGAGTGGAATAGTGTAAAGTGGAGTGGTGTACAGTGGAGAGGAGTACAGTGTAATAGCGCAGAGTGGAGTGGCATAGAGTGAAGTGTCGTAGAGTGGAGTGGTGTGGAGTTGTGTAAGGTGGAGGTGCATAGAGTGGAATGGCTTTGGTTGGAATAGTGTAGAGTGTAGTGGCGTTTGGTACAGTGGTGTAGAGTGGAATGGGTAGAGTCAAATATCGTAGAGTGGTGTGGTGCATGGTGGAGTGTTGTAGAGTGGTATAGTGTAGAGGGGAGTGGAGTACAGTGGAGTGGCGTAGGGTGTAGTAGTGAAGAGTGTTATGGAATGAAGCAGCGGTTCCCAAACTTTTGACTTCTGTGGACCCCCACTTTATCATTATTGGAATCCAGGGACCCCCCACCGTGATATCACTGGAACCCAGGGACACCGGCCTAAACATTGTCGATGATCTGAAATGCAAAACAATACACAGAAATACAGAGACAAGCATTCATCAAACAGATTAAAAAATGGTATCACATTTTATTAAATTTGCAAACAAATATGAATTCAAAATAAAATAAAATATTTAATTTTAACAGAAAGGTTGGAGCTTTTCGAAATCAACTGAAGCCAATATCGTCCATACTGTATTCTGTTTGATGCACCTGCACGTCCCCCACAAATCAATCTGAGGATACTAATTTAATTTTTAGCCTCCAATTTCAAATTCCTTGACATGTGCAGTATGTTTTAAAAATGTAAATTGTACATTTAGCCACTGTATTTATATAGACTTTATTAATCTGTCAATATTATTTAATTTTCTAAGCAGCCGCGGACCCCCTGAGAAGGCTTCAAGGACCCCCAGGAGTCCCCAGACCACAGGTTGGGAACCACTGTCATAGAGTGGAATAGCGTACAGTGGCATTGAATAAAGTAGCCTGGAGTGGAATTGTGTAGAGTGGAGTGGCATAGAGTGGGGTGGCTTGGGGAGCAATAGCGTATTTGTGGAGTGGCATACAGTAAAGGGGCATACAGTGGAATGACAGAGTGCAGTGGCATGGAGTGGAGTGGTGTAGAGTAGTATAATCATACAGTGGAGTGGTGAGAATGGCGTAGAGTTAAGTGGTGTGGAGTGGCATAGAGTGAAATAGCATACAGTCGAGTGGTGTACAGTGCACAGACTACAGTGTAGAAGCGTAGACTGGAGTGTCATGGACTAGAGTGTTGTAGAGTGGTGTGGCACACAATGTAATAGATTACAATGGAGTGCCGCAGTGCGGAGTTGCCTAGAGTTGAGTAGAGTGGTGTAGAGTGGAATACTGTAGAGTGATTGGTGTAGAGTGGAGTGGTGTAGAGTGGAATTACATAGAGTGGAGTGGCTCAGAGTTCAGGTGCAGAATGGAGTAGTGTAGAGTGTAGTGGCGTAGAGAGGAGTGGTTTAGAGTGCAGTGGCATAGAGTGGAGTAGCATACACTGTAGTGGCATAGAATGAAATAGCAGAGAGTAGAGTGGTGAAGAGGGGGGTGGCATAGAGTGGAATAGCCTAGAGTGAAATAGCGTACAATGGACTATAGTAAAGTGGAATGGCATAGACTGGAGTGGCATACTGTGGTTTAGAGTACAGAGGCATGTTGAAAACGTTGGAGTGGCATGTCATAGAGTTTAGTGATGTATCGCCGAGTGCAGTGGTGTGAGGTGTTATAGAGTGAAATTGCATGTTGTCAAGTGAAATGGCGTGAAATAGACTGCAATGGCATGTCGTGGAGTGTCCTGGAGTGGCATAGATTGAAGTGGACTGCCGTAGAGTGAAGTCAGGAGTCGTAGAGTAGAGTGACATGTCATAGATTGGAGTGGCATAGCATACAGTGGAGTGGATTGGCATCTGATGTTGTAGAGTATTGTTTAAACATGCATACTGTGGAAATGGCTGAACAGATTTAGATGAAATGTGTCAGCAATATAGATTATGGGGTGTAAAGCGTCCTTTTTGGTAACAGATCTAAATTGTTTCAGTATTTTTAAAGTTATAGGGTCTCATACACAAAGGTTAAATTTCATGTTTTTGTAAGTTTTTGATTGTTTGATATTCACAAAGGTATTTTACACGCAGTATCATTATGACAGTGGATAGTCCTATCTTTTTATGTGCGGAGACTAGTCAGTTTTCAATTGTGAATCAGGCTTGAGGGGCACAAAAACTTTGTGATATATTGGCCTGTGATATATACGGTAATGTCACAGTATACTATGGTACATGCCAATGATAAAACAGTTTGGCTGATGACTGTGGTTGCAAAAGTTGAAGATAGCCGTATTGTTTAGACCACACTTTGGCTGTGTTCTGGCTTTTAAGCAAATTTAGTGCCCTACTGTTTTATAGGTGTATGGGAAGGGATGAGGTAGATTATAAAACTTTTTAAAGTTAAGTGAAAGGTGTTTTTATTACTTTATATATTTATACATTTTAGAATTCGTTTTCAGAGTACCACACCACAATAGTACCATATTGTTTAGACCACACTTAGGGCCTGATTACACGGCCAGATTTGTATGCTGGCAGTCAGACCACCAAAAGACCCCTGCAACCACCAGGATCTGAGATCCCAGGGTTGCGGCGGTGCAGAAAGCCGTGGTCTGGCACAGCTGTGCCGATGTCAGCACTTCCATGCTGATCACGACTTACATTTCCGCTGGCGTATCATGGCAGGGACCCACCATGAAAAGGCTGGCAGAAACGCAGGGACGGGGCCACGGGGGCCCACTACACTGCCCATTCCCATTTCATGGGCAGTGCAGAGCTCCCCATCAGCACACTCGAACTGCACACTGTCTGCCATGGCAACAATCCACATTCTGAGTGTGCTGGTGGCACCGACAGTGCGGCGGCATTGGCTTCAGCTCTTCCTGTGAGCCAAAGCCAATGCCACCACACTGTTTATGCTGTCTGGCCCTGCGGGGACTTCATAATACGTCGGTGGGGAGGCCTCCGACTTTGCAGAGTCCTCCCCACCGCTGTATTGGTGGTCCAGCAGTCAGACCACCAAAGTCCAAATTAGGACTTTAGTATGCGTCCTGGGTTTGAATGGTAAATATAGTGTAGCAGATTTATTTTTTATTTTTCATTTTTTAAAACATTTTTGTACTATACTATATTTCCCCTTACAACCCAGAACGCAGACTAGGGGCCTAATTACTACTTTGGCAGTCCCACCACAGGAACCCCAAAGCCGCTGGGAGGATGCCACCACCATGGCGGTGACATTCCACCCAAGCATATTACAATGTTCCCTATAGAAACATTGTATTACACTTTCCTGCCGGGCTGACTGATGGGAACAGTGGTACAATATTGATCTCAGCTCCCTTAAGAGAGTTGAGGCCAATATTGTAGCATTCCAGCGCCCTTGGAATGTGCACTGTCTGCAAAGCAGGCAGTGCGTATTCCTACAGTGTTGGGTGAGGGGGCCCATGCCATGGCCAGACTCCCTAAGGCCCCCTGCACTAGTTTTCCATGGGGTTGTACTCAGCCAGGTGGCACTGAGTTCAGCGATGCCATGCCTGGTTACAACTGCAACTGCCATCACCTCGTCAGGAACCATGTTTTCTTTTTTTCCACCATGTCACGTTCATAAAATCCCCGTTTTACAGGAGATGAGTTAAAAGTCATGGTGGGTGAAATCATAAGAGTAGAGCCACAATTGTTTGGAGCACAAGTCCAGCATACTCTTCTCAGTAGGAAAATTGAAATGTGGGACAGGATAGTCAACAGAGTGAATGCTGTAGGCATCACCCTGCACACAAATGCGCACATTCGGAAGAGGTGGAACGACCTTTGGGGCAAGGTCCATTCCCTGGTCCCCAGGTACTAGTTGCAGGCCAAGAAGACTGGCGTGGCCTTCCCAGTGTGCCATTAATACTCTTTCCCCGGGAGGATGTCTTGGCCATCCTGCATCCTGAGTGCTTGACAGTAGTACCTTAGGGAGTGGAGTCTAGTAAGTCACAACTCAAAAAAATTTCACAAAAATGCACTGTCCTGCATACTCACAGCTCACCTTTTGCCACTGTCTTGTTCATGTACTTAACCAACATTCAATACCCAGAGTACCTGAGTGTTAACACTGTCAATGTGTATCGTTGGACCCAACATCACAGCTACCAAGGCACATCACACGGCATATGTCCAAATGGTGCCTGTAAGTCTTTCAATATCAAAAAATAATCCCAGGATTCATGGTATGTCTCAACATGTAAATGTATGCCCAAACCCAAATGCAGTCTGCATACAGATATGTAATACCCATGATTTGTATAGCGTGTGAAGCGAGGGAGTGACCTGACTGCAACTCCCAGGAGGCGTTTTGTCTGTAACTCCAAACACCAGCCCAGGGTTCACTTGCACAATTACCCTTGCTTGTTAATCCACAATTGAATTGTACTCACCTGGGAGGATACCATTTGTGCAGTATGTGTAGTAGAGGGAATGACATGACTGCAACTCCCAGGAGGCCTTGTTTTTGTTACTCCAACTATCAGCCCAGTGTTCACTTGTCCAAATACCCCCGTGTCTTACCTCTCAATTGAAGTGTACTTACCTCGGAGGATACCATTTGTACAGTGTGTGTAGTAAAGGGAGTGACCTGACTGCAATTCCCAGAAGGCCCTGTTTCTCTAACTCCAACCTCCAGCCCAGTGGTCACTGTCCAAATACCCCTGTTTGTCAACTCCCAAATGAAGTTTACTCACCTGAGAGGATACCATTTGTCAAGTGTTGGGAAGTAGATAGACTGACCTGACTGCAAAGCCCAATAGGCCCTGTTTCTCTAACTCCAACCATGAGCCCAGTGTTCACTTGCCAAAATACATCTGTAAGTTGTTAGAAATGGGGTCTTGGGTTGGCAGTCAGGTTACCCCCTGTCCAAGCAAGGACCCTCACTCTAGTCAGAGTAAGTCACACACAATCCAAATTATCCTGTGTCCACCCTCTGGTAGCTTGGCATTGAGCAGTCAGGCTTAGCTTAGAAGGCAATGTGTAAAGTATTTGTGCAATAAATCATACAATGACACAATATAGCCCCACAAAAATACACCACACAGTGTTTAGAAAAATATATAATATTTATCTGGATATTTGCAGGTCAAAACGATAAAAGATGCAATAAGAAAATGTAAAGATATCACTGGAAAGTGATATAAAGGCCCTCATTCTGACCCTGGCGGTCTTTGACCGCCAGGGCGGAGGACCGCGGGAGCACCGCCGACAAGCCGGCGGTGCTTCAATGGGGATTCCGACCGCGGCGGTAAAGCCGCGGTCGGACCGGCACCACTGGCGGGGTCCCGCCAGTGTACCGCGGCCCCATTGAATCCTCCGCGGCGGCGCAGCTTGCTGCACCGCCGCGGGGATTCTGACCCCCCCTACCGCCATCCAGATCCCGGCGGTCGGACCGCCGAGATCCGGATGGCGGTAGGGGGGGTCGCGGGGCCCCTGGGGGCCCCTGCAGTGCCCATGCCACTGGCATGGGCATTGCAGGGGCCCCCGTAAGAGGGCCCCTACATGTATTTCACTGTCTGCTGCGCAGACAGTGAAATACGCGACGGGTGCAACTGCACCCGTCGCACAGCTTCCACTCCGCCGGCTCGATTCCGAGCCGGCTTCATCGTGGAAGCCTCTTTCCCGCTGGGCTGGCTGGCGGTCTGAACGAGACCGCCCGCCAGCCCAGCGGGAAAGTCAGAATTACCGCCGCGGTCTTTCGACCGCGGAACGGTAACCTGACGGCGGGACTTTGGCGGGCGGCCTCCGCCGCCCGCCAAGGTCAGAATGAGGGCCAAAGTCTCTTAAGTCTTTTAATAGCAAACAAAGGGCCTGATTCTAACTTTGGAGGACGGTGTTAAACCGTCCCAAAAGTGGCGGATATACCACCTACCGTATTACGAGTCCATTATATCCTATGGAACTCGTAATACGGTAGGTGGTATATCCGCCACTTTTGGGACGGTTTAACACCGTCCTCCAAAGTTAGAATCAGGCCCAAAGTCTCTTTCAAGCACAAAGTACCTGGTTTGAGTGAAAAATCTCCCTAAAGGGCCGCAGAGGAGGAGATGCGTGGAAAATGGTGTGTGCGTCGGTTTCGTCCCTTCACACACAGACTTGCGTCATTATTTTCCACAAGGGGAAGACGTTTCATCGATTTCTGGAGCGCGGACGGGTCTCCTCTTCGGGTCGCAGGGTTTTCAGACACCCTGGGGTCTGTGCGTGGAATCCCGGGCTTGTTGACCAGCTCTGCGTCATTCCGGTCGGCGATGCAGGGAAATTTCTCCCTTACGGCAGGCGCTGTGTCAATTTCCCCTCTGGAAGTCGGGTGCGTTGTCCCAGGTGAGCCATGCGTCGAAGTTCCAGTCGCACCGAAGGCGCTGCGTCGATCTTTTCCTCGCGAAGTCGAGCGGCGTCATTCCGGTTCGGCGAGCGGTGAATTTTTCACCGCGTCAAATGTTTCGCCGCACAAGGAGTCCAGTTGTAAGAGAGAAGTCTTTTTGGTCCTGAGACTTCAGGGAACAGGAGGCAAGCTCTATCCAAGCCCTTGGAGAGCACTTCTGCAGCAAAGCAAGAGAGCAGCAAGACAGCAGGGCAACAGCAAGGCAGCAGTCTTCTGTAGAAAGCAGTCAGGTGAGTCCTTTAGGCAGCCAGGCAGTTCTTCTTGTCAGGGTGCAGGTTCTGGTTCAGGTTTCTTCTCCAGGAAGTGTCTGAGGTGGTAGGGCAGAGGCCCTGTTTTATACCCAAATGTGCCTTTGAAGTGGGGGACACTTCAAAAAGTGGCTTAGAAGTGCACCAGGTCCCCTTTCAGTTCCATCCTGTCTGCCAGGGTCCCAGTAGACGGGTGTGGCAGTCCTTTGTGTGAGAGCAGGCCCTCCACCCTCCCAGCCCAGGAAGACCCATTCAAAATGCAGATGTATGCAAGTGAGGCTGAGTACCCTGTGTTTGGGGTGTGTCTGAGTAAATGCACAAGGAGCTGTCAACTAAACCCAGCCAGACGTGGATTGTAAGGCACAGAAAGATTTAAGTGCAGAGAAATGCTCACTTTCTAAAAGTGGCCTTTCTAAAATAGTAATATTAAATCCAACTTCACCAGTCAGCAGGACTTTGTATTACCATTCTGGCCATACTAAATATGACCTTCCTACTCCTTTCAGATCAGCAGCTACCACTTCAACAATGTATGAGGGCAGCCCCAATGCTAGCCTATGAAGGGAGCAGGCCTCACAGTAGTCTAAAATTAATTTAGGAGTTTTACCCTACCAGGACATGTAAACTACACAGGTACATGTCCTGCCTTTTACCCACACAGCACCCTGCTCTCGGGGTTACCTATGGCACACAGTAGGGGTGACTTTTATGTAGAAAAAGGGGAGTTTTAGGATTGGCAAGTACTTTTAAATGCCAAGTCGAAGTGACAGTGAAACTGCACACACAGGCCTTGTAATGGCAGGCCTGAGACAAGGTAAAGGGGCCACTAAAGTGGGTGGCACAACCAGTGCTGCAGGCCCACTAGTAGCATTTAATCTACAGGCCCTGGGCACATATAGAGCACTCTACTAGGGACTTATAAGTAAATCAAATAGTCCAATTTGGTGTGATCCAAGGTTACCATGTTTAAAGGGAGAGAGCATATGCACTTTAGCACTGGTTAGCAGTGGTAAAGTTCGCAGATTCTAAAAACCAGCAAAAACAGTGCCCAAAAAGTGGAGGGAGGCAGGCAAAAAGTTTGGGGTGACCACCCTAAGGCTGTCAGGTCTAACATAAGTTAACTCACAAATTAAGTCTACTCACCTGGGAGGATAATATTTGCCAATTATTGGGAAGTAGAGGGACTGCCTGATTGCAAAACCCTGTTTCTTTAACTCCAACCATCAGCCCAGTGTTACTTGCCCACATACATCTGTAAGTGAACTCACAAATGAAGTTTACACACCTATGGGGAGAACATTTGTCAAGTACTGGGAACTAGAGGGACTGACATGACTGCGATGCCCAATAGACCCTGTTTCTCTACCTCCAACCATCAATTGGAGTCAATGTTCACTTGCCGAAATACATCTGTAAGTGAACTCTCAAATGAAGTTTACTTACCCTTGGGAAACATTTATCAAGTATTGGGGAGTAGAGAGAGTTACCTGACAGCAAATCCCAGCAGCCTGTAACTCCAAACACCAGCACAGTGTTACCTTGTACAAAAAACCCTGATTATCAGCTCACAAATGAAGTGTACTCACCTTGGAGCGATCAAGCACAGATCATGCTCAAATCAGAGACGTGTCTGTCTACATGGCTCCATCTTGACTTGCTGTGCCAAGATGAAACTATTGAGGACAGGAATGATACCTTTCCCAGTGTGTACAACAAGTATTCATAAGGCCTCAAGATGCATCACCAGATTGTCTGCAGCAGTAGACACATTGACATGACTCCAGTCACATATACAACAAAGTCCTGGGTCTGCCTCCATCCCACTCAACTAGGCCTCAAATGTTTTTGACTCTACTCTGTGTTGGCTGCATTGCTGGCAAGATGCCATTTTCATTCCATCTTCAAAAGTGCAACTGATCTACATATCTCAGCAGCTGCTTGAGTCAAATTGGGTTGTCATGCTTCACATATGGTATGTCAAATCACCCAATACCATGGTTACTTGCCACAGTTGGATTAACTACAACCTACCTTTGTCCAAGGTCTCTGCTTACTGTAACCCTAAACCGTTGGTGATAGATGTCACAATACAGCCTGTAACCATGCACGTTTTATATCAACAGGTAGATCTGCCACTGGTCACACAGAGGCCACGGAACAGACTACCGCTACTCCCCCTGGATGAAGCCCTTAGTGACGATGACAGTCCTGGACATGGAGAACGGTTCTGGCCCAGTTGGGCAACCTCGTCAGACGGCATCAGTGAGTTTCACTGTGCCCACAACGTTACCTCCCACCTCTATTGCTTCAGCATCACAGGCAACCATTCACTCCCAACCTGTGACCCTAGCACAGTGTCCACCATCTCGTGCCCCCCGATACTGGTTCCTGAGGAGCAGCGCAACACTTCAGACAATGAGGGTCCAGGAACAAGTTGGAGAGGGCACCCTGTGGCAAGGGCCAAGCCTGTGGGGGTAGGGTGCATGGTGAGGATGCTGTGGGCCAGTGGGGTGAGGCCACTGGGTCCACTCTTGGCCAGGGGTCCATCAGTCACGTCTTTGGGGGCTATCAGGAGTCCCAAGGTGTGATGGGCCAGGTGTTGAACAAACTCAAGCAAATCAAGCAGATACAGAGGGACATGCATAGGGACATGCGGGAACAGATGGAGGCCCACAATACCAACATGGCCTCCCTAAAAGGGGTGCTGAGGGACATACACACCACCTTGAGCAGGGTTTTTCAACACCAGTCTTCCCCTTTCTTTGGCTTATCAACTCATCATTCACCATGACTGACCTCTTCACATTTGAATTTTTGTTGAGTCATGCCTTGTGAATCATGGCTCCCCACTAAATTCACCCTTCACTGACTCATTGTCTGCTGATTTTTATTACATATTTGGCCTTGTAGATATGTCAGACCATGTGAACCACACAGTGATGATGTATGTTGCATGCACACAGTGTCCAGCTCAGGATTACAACCTTCCCACACAAACACATACATACAAGTGTCTGGCCAAACTAAAACCTTTATTACAGTGTTCAGTACATAGGCTGTCAACATGTCTTTACTATTGAAAGTCATGAACGATTGTCTCATACTGAGTAAATGAACATATTGACAGGTACAGACCCCCAGACCACAGAAGGAAGGGATTTGTCAGACATTGTCTTGTACAATAGGCAAACATTGAGGTAGTTGATGTCATCAGCTTGGCCTTATCACATACCGCACCAAAATAATTCAACATCACATAATCCAAGATGCAGACAGATGGCAGTACAACAGTCCCTGATCACATGGACATCATAATCCAGTGCCCACACATTTGGTGGTATGACACAAACATATGTCAGTTTGTGGATCAGGCACTTTGGCCTACAATGATGAAACACAACTGTAGCTACATACAGGTCATACAAAAAGAGTGTTTACAAATGTGAAGGAAAATGACTTGGTCGTGATCTAGGACTACATATTTTATGTCCACTTGTTGACACACATGATGCATCAGGCCCACTACAGCACACAAAACAAGTCCAATGGGCACTTCTGACCTTCCACCCAAACACTTTGCAAGCTGTCTTGGTACAGATCTTATACACCCAAACTCTGTGAACTACATTACCTGGAACAATCCATGTCCAGTTTGTATGTCAGAACAGCATCACATACCTGCAAATGACACAACTCTGAAATGCCCTCATGAAGAGGTCATGGTGGAGGTGCAATGGACAAAACAAGGTGAAGAGGCTTGAAACCATAAATATGACACAAGTCACATAGTAAGCATCTGGAAAACAAAGTACATTGCAAGGCAACTGGCACAAACAAAGCAACATCATTAAGGGGGGGATGTGTCAAAAGCAATCTTATCTCGCAGCCTTTGGCTGATTATTGCAGAGAATCAGTTCCGTAGCTGTAACCAAAACACTCAACACATTTTCACAACTACAGTTCATTGGACAGTCACAATCATGCCCTCAAATGACATGCTTACACTCATGAGAAGTAGCTGTGGGTGAGATCTTCTTGCAGGTCAGCTTCTTCCTCTTCACCACTGTCATCCTCAGTTGGCATTTCTGGATTCTCAACTGGTGGCACCGCAGGCTTGCCCTCCTCTGGGATGTATGGAATATTCCTCTATAGGGCAATGTTGTGGAGCATGCAGCATGCCACAGTGATCTGACACACTTTCCCGGGTGAGTAGAGGAGGGCTCCACCAGTGTTGTCTGGACACCTAAATCTGGCCTTCAGGAGCCCAAAAGCCCATGCACCTGCCCGCCGCGGTGTTCACTGGGCCTCATTGAAGCGGACAACCCCTGGTGTAGTTGGATTCCTTATAGGCGCCAACAACCAAGGACAGTTTGGATATGCTGAGTCCCCTGTTAAGAAATGGGTCATAAGTGCAATAATGAGTTACTCATTTCATGATTGTAGCACCTGACATTGCTCACACACAATCAGGACAGACGTAATTTACCAGCCAGCCAGGCCCGCTCTGGGTGGAGTTGTGACACCAGCTGGGGTATGGTGCTGTTCGTCATTATGAAAGAATCATGGGCTGATCTAGCATAACGGCACACACACTTGAGATGTAGCGATCTGCCAGACGACTTGCACGTTGATGTAATGGACATTTTTTCTGTTGTGATAGACTTATTCAGTGGCCTGCGGTGACACCAAGCCAGCATGTGGGCCGTCAATGGCCCCCACCACATGTGGGAGGTGCGCAAAACCATAAAAGTCAGCCTTCACAATGGCTAAATCCTCACATCGGTTGGAACCTAATATAGCTGTCAATGTGTTTCAACATTGCTGAGAGGAAATCTTTCAACACCAGACTGAACATAGGTTGGGACATACCAGCAGAGAGGGATACTGTATGTTGGAAGGACCCTGAGCCCAGGAAGTGCAATACTGACCTGACTTGTACAATTGGTAATACGCTGGTTGGATTACTGTTAGCTGGCATCAGATCTGTCTTCAACTGATGGCATAAGGTCACTATTATATGCCTATCCAGGTGGCATAGTTGGATGATGTGGCACTCCTCCATGGTCTGAAGGTCTGGCAGTAGATGTTAGACAGGAGGTTGTTGCATCCTCCCTCTCCCAGGATACCTATCTGTGACAAGGCATGATTTGTAGTATTAGTCAATGTGTCCACAGCAACATACATGATGAATGCCAACAGTATCATGTGACAAAGCATTTCTGACTGGATAGACAACACATAGTACACATCCCAGCTGGCAACTACACAAGGGCCACATGTGACCCCCATGGTTGTCATCACATGAGTCCAGAACATGGATTTGGGCCCCTCAGAATGTGACTGTATTTTCTGACCACCAAAAATACCTTTGGCGGTGGTGGACCGTGCACCGCAGTCACATGCCATCTGTGCCCTGCAACACACTACACTAGTGATTGTGTAGTAGGACCTACATCACAAGACAGAATACGGATGTTTGTGATGATCCAACACCTATATTGTAGGTGTGATGCAGTTTATGAAGCCATATACAGTATTTCAGTCCACCAAAATGGTGGATGCTTGACCTATTCCACTGGACATTAGGAACTGCTGGCGGAAGTTGTCTGCATTGTAGGCAGTTCCAACCATGGCAGACACAGCCATAGGCTAACATTGGCGCCTGTGGCGGTGTGGCCCAATGTCTGTCCTTCAGCAGTGATGACTGCATACCTGGTGGATGTGATTGCCATGTTGAGCAAATTCACTCACTTGACACCTGACTCTGCTGCCAGCAAGACCTCCACTACTTGAGCTGCTGTGTGCCACCTCTGGGAGCAATCATACCATGTCCAGCAGTAATAGGTCACCTGCTTTCTCTCCAAAGAAGCTGGAGAGGCTTGTGAATGAGATCCTCCCCCTGTATGGACTGCTCTGTGGCTCATTTGCATAATCGACTCTGTTCAACACCATCCTTTCCCTTCTCACAGGCTACAATGTGTCCTGTGTGCCAGTTAGACTTCCTGTGTGCCTGTTATGTCAGTCTGTGTGGCATCAATGGGATGTACATGGTGCAGGTATTGGTGACCAGTATTATATGTTTTGTTAATTAACATTGTGTTGTGTGATGTTTTTCGGGGTCCTGGATCCTCCATGTAATGATTGCACATAACTAGGCAAGGATACTTAACTGCCATCCAATGTCATTTCTTGCTTTATGATGGTTGTAAATGTTAGACAACATGTGTGTACATGACAGCTTGAGCTGTGTATGCATCTTGTCTGAGCCATTTGAAAATCTTGTAGGCAATGTGTGTAGTGCCATAGACCTTTCAACCCACATCTGACCTTGCAACATTGTTGTCTGGAAGGCATATCATGACTCACTCTGCCCTTCAGGTTGCCACACAAAACACAATCCCCATTGCGTATGGCCCATATGATGTTCTGTCATGCATGGAAATGATGGAAAAGTGAGAGTACATATAGGTTCTGTATGCTCAGCTTGCAGAGTCTAGGGCCTGTCAAATTTATCTCACAGTATAAGACGTAGTCCAGGCTGTGGGAGATTCACTGTGGCTATACAACTGTGGCACTGTGCCGACTCCCTGTACACCAGCAGATCCTGTCATGTGGACAATGGGATGCTCTAGTGGCAAAACGTGCCCTGAATGCCTCAGTCCATTGACAAGATTTGGAATGTGTACCGAGATCTATCCCAGAAGTAGTCCATATGTGCACTTTGCATCATTGTCAATGGGTGTATTTGACTCATGGCAGATCCCTTACTCCCACAGCTCTGTTGTCACCTTCACATAAGTCTTAATTGTCCTGTACAGGCGTATTGCACACATGGCAGACCCACAATGCAGTGTGTAGATTCCTGGGAGGCCATGACATGTGACTCAGTAGCCTGGTCACATAGCAGAAACTGAACAATGCATACCATTGCATGTTGGATGCCATCTCTGTAGTTTAGTCACATATGTCCAAAGGAGTGTTCTGTGGTACAGGTACATACCACATAACCCCTCCCCCTTGAAGTTGCATGAGTCAGCATTTGGTAGGCCACATGTCCATACATGCACAGGGAAGACACTTTCTGGCCCACCATGACAGCTCCTTGATTGCCACTCAAGTGTAAGGGTGAAGTCTGTACCATGGAAGTTTTCAGTAGGGACTCCATGCAGTGAGTCAATCTCGCAGAGTGTTAATGTGTTGGCCCAGTCAGGCCTACCCTTCAGAAACCACATATATGTAGTGTTTCATTGTGGCTCACATCACAGTACATGTTGCTGGAGCATGGGCTACCTAATGTGAATAAGCTTGCTTAGTCATTGTAGGCCATGAGTATGGTAGTGGCTTGGTCTGCAGATGGTTACAAAAGCTTGTGTGCTTTACACTGGCGTGTTGACAAATTTACGATTTTCGATTTGGTGTTTCTGATATGTGTGT
This sequence comes from Pleurodeles waltl, assembly GCF_031143425.1. Lineage (NCBI taxonomy): Eukaryota > Metazoa > Chordata > Amphibia > Caudata > Salamandridae > Pleurodeles > Pleurodeles waltl. The sequence continues at coordinate 867,545,946 of NC_090450.1, read as the reverse complement.
GACACTACTATTTAGGCAAAACACTTATGATTGTAATGGCTTGATTTGTCTCTTACATCCATACAGGTATAAGCCCATCAGAAGAAGAAGATATTGAGAGCCATCGCCCAGAAGGTGCAGGCCGTAGTGGGTCCACAGCCGGCGAAGCACCCGCTGTCGCAAGAGGTGGAAGCACCTAAGACGCTGGGCTGGAAGATTGCAGAGATCCAGCTGGGGCTGTCCTCCCAACGTGGGCAGGGTGCACGACATACCATGACTCCCCTAATGGCCCGCAATCTGGCGGTGCTGTACCCAGACCTTGAAGGGCGTCTGAGGGCAGCTCAGCAGCCACAAGGGGGTAACAACAGGGCATATTCCTGCCTGTCACATTGCCAAGTTAATGTGTTAGGTTCTGACATCTCCCCCTCCCGATTAGGGATGAGCCATGCGTGACACAGTAGATGAGCAACTGTTTGTGTAGATATGTAATGTAGTGCATACAGATGTGCCTTCCCTATTGGCCCAGGGAGCTAGGACACAACCAACTGTGTACAATCCATAAACAATTGGCTCTCCAGGAACAACACATGGCTTTGTACATTGAACAATCAAGTAATGTTTGTTGTTGTTGTGGGTGTAAATTCTACGCCCTCAGTCATGTGTCTGGTCAAATGAGTAAATTGGCATCTGCCCCACAGAGACCACTTGCCTTCAGTGTGTGATGAGTGCTGGTGCCTCACTACTGTCTGTAATAGGAAGACGACCATCATACATGTTACAGAGCATACATTGTTCATTCGGTCAGCTACAGATCAATACTTTCTCTTGGTATTCCCTCACATATTTGTGCATGGCATCCTGTGTTTGGAATAGAACATTTGCAATGGGGCTACAATTCATGTGGTGCCACAGACAGGAATGTGTCAACATTGATTGTTGGCTGACACATTCTCTTACCGGTCATAGCATGTCATTTGGCAGGTACAACTGCAGTGGCAATGAGGGACATGACGGGTAGGACTAGAGGTTTTACACACAATGTGCATTTATAATCCATTGAAGTCAAATCATGTGGAAAAGTGCAGTGCACATGTATAATGTGTAAGGTTTGTTACCTGACAGTTGGCATGTGTTAGAAACGGGGTCCTTGGTTGACAGTCAGGTTACCCCCTGTTCAAGCAAGGACCCTCACTCTAGTCAGGGTAAAGAGAATCACCCTCAGCTAACCCCTGCTTACCCCCTTGGTAGCTTGGCAGAGCAGTAGGCTTAACTTCAGAGTGCTAGGTGTAAAGTATTTGTACCAACACACACAGTAACTTCATGAAAACTACAAAATGACACAACACCAGTTTAGAAAAATAGGAAATATTTATCTAAACAAAACAAGACCAAAACAACAAAAATCCGACATACACAAGTCAAGTTATGAATTTTTAAAGATTAAACTCAAACATAGCGCTTAGAAACACAAAATGCTTCGATGAGGTCTTAACATGGCATCGTGACGGAGTTGTTCTCAACAAGCCGACACCAGCGGCGCCGGACATAGAGTCGCGTAGACCCCCAACAACAGTACCTTTGGTGAGGAGTGAAAACAAGTCGATGCGCGACGTCGGTTGAATCCGCACACTTCGAGCGGCGTCAGTCAGACGTGGTGCAGCGACTTCCACGGAGTCGTGGACTTCAGCGGGGCTGCAGAGGCATCGGGCCTGCGAAGGTCTTCGCGTTCCAGCGAAGATCACGGAGTCGGTTGCAGGCGGTGTCGCCGGATTCAGCAGCGCGTCGGTCCGAAGTCGTCCAAAGTCGATTTCCTTGGATTTCCACCAGCTTTCCTTTCAAGGGCCCAGGGACTGGATGGGGCACCACTTGTCAGAGCAGGAGTCTCTCCAGAGACTCCAGGTGCTGGAAGAGAGAAGTCTTTGCTGTCCCTGAGACTTCAAACAACAGGAGGCAAGCTTTAAATCAAGCCCTTGGAGATTCCTTCACAAGATGGAAGGCACACAAAGGGGGTCATTCTGACCCCGGCGGTCTAAGACCGCCGGGGCCAGGGTCGGCGGGAGCACCGCCGACAGGCCGGCGGTGCCCCGCAGGGCATTCAGACCGCGGCGGTTCGGCCGCGGTCAGAAGAGGCAAACCGGCGGGAGACGCTGCCCTTAGAATCCCCCATGGCGGCGCAGCTTGCTGGGCCGCCATGGGGGATTCTGACACCCCCTACCGCCATCCTGTTCCTGGCGGTTCGCCCGCCAGGAACAGGATGGCGGTAGGGGGTGCCGCGGGGCCCCTGGGGGCCCCTGCCGTGCCCATGCCAATGGCATGGGCACGGCAGGGGCCCCCGTAAGAGGGCCCCGAAAAGTATTTCAGTGTCTGCTAAGCAGACACTGAAATACGCGACGGGTGCAACTGCACCCGTCGCACCCCTGCAACTACGCCGGCTCAATTCTGAGCCGGCGTCCTCGTTGCAGGGGCATTTCCTCTGGGCCGGCGGGCGCTCTTTTGGAGAGCGCCCGCCGGCCCAGAGGAAATGTCTGAATGGCCGCCGCGGTCTTTTGACCGCGGTGCGGTTATTCAGCGGCGGTACCCTGGCGGACGGCCTCCGCCGTCCGCCAGGGTCAGAATGAGGCCCAAAGTCTAGTCTTTGCCCTCTTACTCTGGCAGAAGCAGCAACTGCAGGATAGCTCCACAAAGCACAGCCACAGGCAGGGCAGCACTTCTCAGCTCTTCAACTCTTCTCCAGGCAAAGGTTCCTCTTGATGTCCAGAAGTGATCTAAAGTCTGTGGTTTTGGGTGCCCTTCTCATACCCAATTTCTCCTTTGAAGTAGGCCTACTTCAAAGTAAAGTCTCTTGTGAATGTGAAATCCTGCCTTGCCCAGGCCAGGCCCCAAACACTCACCAGGGGGTCGGAAACGGCTTTGTGTGAGGACACGCACAGCCCTGTCAGGTGTAAGTGACCACTCCTCCCATCCCTCCTAGCACAGATGGCTCATCAGGAAATGAAGACTACACCCCAGCTTCCTTTGTGTCACTGTCTAGTGTGAGGTGCAACCAGCCCAACTGTCAAACTGACCCAGACAGGGATTCCACAAACAGGCAGAGTCACAGAAATGGTATAAGCATGAAAATGCTCACTTTCTAAAAGTGGCATTTTCAAACACACAATCTTAAAATCAACTTTACTAAAAGTTGTATTTTTAAATTGTGAGATCAGAGACCCCAAACTCCACATGTCCATCCGCTCCCAAGGGGAATCTACACTTTAATCAAATTTAAAGGTAGCCCACATGATAACCTATGAGAGGGACAGGCCTTGCAACAGTGAAAAACGAATTTAGCAATATTTCACTGTCAGGACATATAAAACACATTACTATATGTCTCACCTTAACCATACACTGCACCCAGCAGTTGGGGCTACCTAGGGCCTACCTTAGGGGTGCATTACATGTAAGAAAAGGGAAGGTTTAGGTCGAATTTACAGTTAAAAGTGCAAACACAGACACTGCAATGGCAGGTCTGAGACATGATTACAGAGCTACTTATGTGGGTGGCACAACCAGTGCTGCAGGCCCACTAGTAGCATTTGATTTACAGGCCCTGCCACCTCTAGTGCACTTTACTAGGGACCTACTAGTAAATCAAATATGTCAATCATGGATCAACCAATTACATACAATTTTACACAGAGAGCGTTTGCACTTTAGCACTGGTTAGTAGTGGTAAAGTGCTCAGAGTTCAAAAGCCAACAGCAACAGGTCAGAAAAAATAGGAGGCAGGAGGCAAAAAGATTGGTGATGACCCTGCATAAGCAAATAAGTCCAAACGCATGCATCATGGAGTGACTCGCAGTTATGTTGGAATCATATGTGGTTGGGTACAACCATTCATCCACAAACTTCTGGGTTAGTCATTCATCCACAGACATCTGGGTTTGTAGGACCAAAATGGAAACAGTGATGTATCTTCCCATTGACAAAACATGTTGGGGGCCTTCTACAAGTACTTGCAAATTTCTGTCCCTCTTCAACATAGAAAAGACTAGTGGTGTCTACTAATACAATCAGAATATGCCATTGTAAGGGTTGCTAGACATTAATGGTAATTTTCCTGGGGCTTGCTGATTCATTGTGTTGTGGATTTTAGAGACATATCTCCCTGACATTTTGCACATTTTGTCTATAGTGTACATTTCCATGCCAAATGTGTAGCATATCTGAGCAACATTAGTACTACCTTCATGACTCCATTAGGACAAATTTCACATAGAGAAGTGTGCATTGTTGAATTGTTTCCAGTGTGACATGAGTATTTCCATGTCATCTACTCCAGACTACTGTACTGTTGTCAGCAACATGGCAGGTTTTAGGAGCATCATTTCTTATTGTTGTGTTATTGTGTATGTAACAAATAGATGTCTGCATGACCTTGTGTGGGATCTGTGGGAATGAAGTTGGCATTGGCCTACTATTGAATGACAACAAGTAACTGAGGTGTGCTCCACGAGGCAAAGCATTGAATGTGGTTTGGTCTCCTACAATGGGTACTGTAATTGCACACTTTCAGCCATACATTTGTAGTTTTCTGAGAACTGATTTTCCTTCACAGTTCAGATGACATGCATGGATATGGTATGGTACATGTAGGATGCACTTTGTTGTAGTTTGTTGCTGGGGCCTACTTGACATCATGGTAATGTTTGGTAATCACAGCTGTTATTCAAATGTGATCAAGAACATTTGGTGACCCTTTTCCTTTTTGTATTTGAAGCATCAGCCCAGGCAAACAAAGGAGACAGGGCATAAGCAAGTGGGGAAGTATCTGACTATGCTACCTCCAGTCATGACACCACTGACATGGAGGGACCCAGTGGCCCGGAGCGTGAGAGGGGTCCACAGTTGAGACAGGATGAAAGTTGTCATTGGATTCTAACTCCAGTGGCCCCTCCGTAGTTGTGGCGGGCCCATCAGGACCTACTCCTGTACCATCTTTGTCCACCACCCCCAGTTCTATTGCCACCCTCCCTGATGTCCCCACCTAGTTGGCCGTTCCTGCTCACCCAAGAGGGTGGGCATTTCCTTTGACACAGCGATATCCACCCCAGCCCTAATTACCCCTGCTGCCCTGAGTGAGGAGGCTATTGGTCGTCCTGAGGAGCATGTCTGTGGGGCAGACTGCCATTTTGAATGCTATCCAGGGGTTGGCCAATATTTAGATATCTCTCCCACAGTGAGGGCCTGGCCCATCTATCTAGAGGTAAAGTATGTCTAAGCAATAGTACATAACTTCACTAGTCACTGGCCATAGTTTGAAATTTGCTCCATATAACAAAGTATATAACATAGTATGTTGTCAATCCCAGGCGGGAAATCACTGCAATGCAGCTGCACTGTAGTATGTAGTGCTGGTTACCCTGAGATGTCAGTTCAAGGTTTTTTTGAAATTATTTTTATCTTTACTGTATTACTTACTAAGCTTTACAGCAACACTTCGTAAAAGTAGAAAAGTACTATATCATGGTACCTGTACATACATCTCCATATACCATATACATTAAAAATATACAATATTTAAAACTGTTTATCACATCTATTGTATATATTAATCAACTGTATCAAAACTTAAGATATTTCTTCTCTAAATCATAAAACAGTGGGGAGTTACACATTTAACAAGGTTCTCAGTTGATCACTACCACAAATACATAACCTGTTTCATTAGATAGCAATTTTTATATGTATTCAATCTTTATATGTATGCTAATATCAGTGGTGATAAATACAAAAAACCTTAATTTCATATACAGATTCTTAGAACTCATGTCTGGCAGTTATAGAAGATATGGTTAAATTCCGGCATTCAAACTCTTACTTAGGTAGTGAGTCGTACATCGTAAGACATCAAGATGATCTATCATTAGTTTCCTTGCTACATCATTTAATGTAAGCATAAAGGCTACTTGGAATACAGCTGGTAAAATACTTAATATCAAGCTCTAATAAGGTCCCCACCTGTTGACTACTAACACTAAAATGTATTTATTTTTCCCAACCATTGTGTTGCTTCAGGAAGGTAGATGCTGCAAAAGTCTCACTTGTCTTTGTAAACACTAATCCTAAACACTGAATACAGATCTTGTTGATATGGAAAGAGAAGGTCTAGAGGCCCAAATCCCCATTGATAGCATTCAAAGCAAGTGATTAAGGAAGACAGAATACTTTCCCTTTTAGGCAATCACTAATTAATTGAGGCTCTTTTCCTTCCATTACAAAGGCTATTTGTAGGATGACCTTACCCATATAGGATTTCAAAACTAGCCTCATTATATAAGCTTCATACATTCTGTCAAATTGTTTAGGAACCTTCATAGTCGATATCCCCAAACAGGGTACTGTCTTAAGATGAGCATCCTAACTCACAGCCAAAGACCATCATCTATTTTGTGCTCACAATAACCTGGTTACCCACTGTGAATGGATGTAGTATTTTAATTGCTCTTGGACCTTGGAGAAATGTGGAATTCAAATCAATTAAGGCTTCAATATTGGTGTATGTGAGGGCATCAGTAATCATATCCCTCACTTTCTGGAGAAATACTTTTTACAACTGAGGGGTGACTGATGTTTAAGTGCTATGCCACATTGAAGCAAGGGCACATTCACACAGGACCAAAGATTTCCATGAGATCCCTGAGTTAAGCTGTTTTTCTAAGGGAAATTGTCCCTGGACTCCACTGAATGTATTTGAGAGGTGCACAAATGTCTATACAACCTCTCTCCGAGATGTGACAGTATGTATACATTATATAAGCCATGAAAAACACTTAGGCCCTCATTAAGAGTATGGCGGTCTCAAGACCGCCACACTTGCGATGGTGGTCGGACTGCCACAGACAGGGCGGTCTGACCGTCCCATTATGATCGTGGCAGAGCTGCCACGGTCAAACCGGTGGTCATCCCGGTGGTTGTAATGTGCCAGGGGCAGCGCTGCTAGGGATTACGAGTCCCCATCCGCCAGCCTTTCCATGGCGGTCAACACCACCATGGAAAGGCTGGCAGAATGGGGGTATTGAGGGGCTGCTGAGGCCCCCTGCACTACCCATGTACTTGGCATGTGCAGTGCAGGGGGCCCCAAGCACAGCCCCATCACGCATTTCACAGCCTGAATTACGGGGCAGTGAAATGCGCAACGGGTGCTGTCGCACCTGATGCACCACAACATTGCCGCCAGCTCAATTATGAGCCGACGTCAATGTTGTGGTGAGTGTTCCGCTGGCGCAGCAGGCAAAAATGATGTTTTTGCCCGCTGGCCCAGCGGAACACTCCTAATATGGCGGGGAAAAGACTTACAGGACTAGCAGTCTTTTGCCTGCAGTGGCTTTAGCAGTCCTAGTAAATGAATTGTATGGAATATGTTTTTCTGACGCCTTCTTGTACTCCTGCACTTGTTTCAGCCACTTATGAAAATGCCTTAAAATCAATCACTACAGCGCTACAGTGAAGCTACAGTGACAGTGACATTGTTTCCAATCGGCCTCCCCACGCATTGCTGGACTAGCGCCACAATTTTTGGCGTTAGTCGACCAATGTGCCACAATAGCATCAAAAACGTTGACGCTATTGTGCTAACGTGCGCCATGGTGCACTGTATTGTAAATATGGCACTACCATGGTAACGTTAGGGTGAAGCAGGGGGGCACAAGAAAAGTGGTGAATCACAGTTAAATATGCACAATGGTTTGTTATCTTATCATGACCTGGTGACATCTGTCCTTAAGGCCAATGATACATTTCTTTATTTCAGGAAGCTCACTAAGGGCCAGATGTAGCAAACATTTTGCAAAGTGCAAACTGCGAAAATCGCAGTTTGCGCCATGCAAAATGCCGTTTGCGATGCTCATTCACATTTTGCGAGTCGGTACCGACTTGCAAATTGTGAATGCGACTCGCAAATAGGAAGGGGTGTTCCCTTCCTATTTGCGACTCGCATCGCTATGCTAAATTGCTTTGTGACCGCGAATGCGGTCGCAAAGCAATTCGCAGTTACCACCAGTGTCACACTGGTGGTAACCCATTCGCAAAAGGGAAGGGGTCCCAATGGGACCCCTTCCCCTTTGTGAATGTTATCAAAAAGGGATTTTCAGAGCAGGCAGTGGTCCAATGGACCACTGCCTACTCTGAAAAACCGAAACCAAATGGTTTCGTTATTTTTTTTATTTTGCAACTCGTTTTCCTTTAAGGAAAACGGGCTGCAAAATAAATAAAAAAACTGCTTTATTTAAAAAGCAGTCACAGACATGGAGGTCTGCTGACTTCAGCAGGCCACCATGTCTGAGTGCAGGGAATTGCTATGGGTTCGCAAAATGCGACCCACCTTATTAATATTAATGAGGTGGGTCTTTGCGACCCCATAGAGACTCGCAATCGGTGTCTGAGACACTGTACTGCATCCGATTTTGCGAATCGGACTTTGCTACTTCTGGCCCTAAGATCATTGGCAACTCTAACCTTGTAACTAATTGAGTGTAGTTTGTTTGAGACAGGAAACAATTTAGTATTATATAACAACACAAGTTTTTTTTTTAGATACTTGGGAAATGCCTTGATCGATTTTACACCACTCCTTTAAAGTACTTAAGGTTCAAACATGCTTTAAATGTTCTTTAAAAGTTTTCCGTAGACCTTTTGGATTGCAAGCCCTTTTTCTGTGAAGCCATAAGACAGTGTATCATGTAATCAGTCATTGTGATATGCATTTTAATAACTAAATGTATGTAATTTTGAATAACAAAAGCAGTTAGTGTGACAGTTTCACCATGCAGTTTGCTTCCAATTTTGACTTTGAAAAAATACAAAGCTGGCCCAGCAGCGACTTACTGCAGTGCTTGTAAGTTTTTCCCAATTTGGCCTCAGGTAGAAGACAATTCCTCGCCAGGCCCCTGGCAGAGTAGCCCCTCTGATCAGTAGTATTATAAGGACTACATAAGGTAGAGTCGCCGTTACCCACACAACCTGGGGAAAAATGCATAACCATGAAGTCAAAATAAATTATATGTCTTGTAGCATCACATAATGTAAAGGTTCTGACTTACTTTTTTCAAATAATTTAGGGATGGCTACATTATATATAAAACCTCCTATGCCTAACTTGTGCTTCGAGGACAAGAGTGACATTGCACTTTTAGACAGGAGAGATGAGATAACAACAGATTAGACACTGATAAAGATAGAATAGAGGGAAAGAGAGAGGAAAAGTGATATCAAGCCTAACACAGAAAATGTTTGAAAAAACACACGGGTCATTTGTGCTACATTGATAAAAACTGTAGTTCTTTCTTTGTACATATGATGATGAGACTTATTGTCCATGATCAGAGTCTGCCTTCCATTTCTGTGGGTCAGCAAACTGTGGGCTTATTCACAAGGGTAGGTTTACACGTGGAGATCACCTCTTGTGAACATCTACACCTACACTTAGCTGTAGGTTTGCTCATTGATGGAATTTTCCATTTTTGCATGGAGCTGTCTGCCTAGATGTAGATCAAATCATGGAGTGGAGATTAATAAGACCAACTTTAGGGCTGTTTGAGAAGATCTCCACTCTTTATGTATCGTAAAAGGGAATTTTAAGGAATTTTTTAATTTTATTAGCACATATGATAACAGAATTTACAACTTTTCCACATAGGATTACTACAGTTACAAGGGATCTGCACAAAATGTAACATTGTATTAGACTGTGATTAAATTTTTTTTTTTATTATTTTAAAGTAAATTAATCTAAATGTTAATTTTCCTTACAATATCATTTCTGTTAAATGTATCCCAATCTCGGATACAAGTTATTTTCTTTGTAATTTCAGTTTTTTAAATGAAGTTAAAATTTACAATATGTTTTTTAAAATATTATACGTATTACAAAATACCATTTACAAATAATTTTAAACTCAATACATAACAAAATAAATATATATTTTAAGTACAGTTTGATTTCAAAATGTTATTTAATGTAATTTACCTGTGCCTCTCTTGGTGTTATTGCCTGTCTCCATTGATTTCTATGGGGGTGTGTTGCAGGAGCAGTGGTTGGCATTGTGTGGCGCTTGCCTCTGAGGCTGGGGTTGAGTACATTTGAGCCTGCTTTGCCAGTAGTACTACAGAGGTAAATGTAGATGTGTAGGTTATGACTGGGAAATTATCTTAGCTCTGGGTCTGTTTTTGCTTTTGAGTCCTAAACTCCTTCTTCAATTTTCCTACCTCACTCATTTTATAGTAATTATTCTCCATTTCTCTCTCCCTTTTGTCCCTCCCACATTCCCTACTGCTACCGTGTGGAGATCTACATCACAGAAGATATAGTAGAGGCAGAGGTTTGTGAGCTACATTTTTGAGTATGTAAATTAGTACTACTTTACATACTCAAAAATGGTGAATAGGTCCGTCTACTTTAATTCGATGAACCTGTTTCGTCTTCTCTCTATTTGATCATCTTCTAAACATCTGTTACCTATACATCTTTAAATGTCACTTGCCCTACAAGGCATGCACATTCTATAAGGAATCTATTTGCAAAGTATTTTTCAACTTCTAAATCAAAATTTATATATGCATATTATTTTAATGTGCCAGGTTGCAACCTTAGAGGTAGTGCATTTTACATTTTATTTTGCAATACATTTGCTACATTATTTGCACAAAAGTGGCATAAATGGTGCAGGAAGTGTTGGAAAGGTACCTAAATGATCCCAAATATACCTGCAAGTATGGGTAGTTGAATAATTGCTTATAATACATGAAATCATGCAATCCTGGTATAAAAACGATCTTTCATTTCCTTATTACAGGTGACTTGCAACACAACTAGTCACCTGTAATAAAGAAATGATGTAACTGTCCAACTGTGATAACTTATTACAGTTGAGTTCTTACATCACAGTGCTGGCAGACAGTCAGTCCCAGGTGAAAGGTGAGATAAGGAGCATAATTAAAGTTGCATTTAAAAAAAAATGCAGCTTTCCCTTTTTCTGCTCAAAGAATGATATTTATGGCAACAGTTTTTTTGTAAAACGGATTCTGATATCTTTTTGGAACAAATATCTAACTGCTTTTTGGTGTGTTTATTTTGCACTAGAAATTCTCCTTTTATTTTTCATGTTTGCAAGCATGCCATCTCTTTCATACCAAAGAGCAGTACATCAAGAATTTAACTAATTTGTGAGAAAGGTGATTGTAAGGAATTAAGGCCCAGATTTGTGAAAAAGTGGTGCATCAGCTCTGATGCACCACTTTTTCAACACCACGCTATCAGCACCTAATGACCCCATGGTAGTGCTGTATTTAACATATGGCGCACCATGGCGGTAGTTAGGACAATAGCGTCAAAATCTGTGACGCTATTGTGGCGTTCTGCTACATTAGCGTCACAGATTTGACACAAGTGTAGCAAAGTGCAAGGAGGCCCATTTATTACAATAGGTGCGTCATGTTAACTCCTGCCCTTGAGAAGGCTTTAAAAACGATGCCAAAAATGGCGCAGTGAAATCTTGTAGATTTCACTGTGCCATTTTTGTAGGCCTTCTAGCACCAGAATGCCCCCTTGCATTCATAATGCCTGATGCAGGCATAATGTGGAGCAAGAGTTCGAAAGTGGCACAATGCATACATTGTGCCACTTTGTAAATATGGCGTGGCGAGCCACATTACAGTTAAAAAAAAATACGCTGATGTGGCACAAGGTGGCACTAGGCCTTCTTAAATCTGGCCCTAAGTATTATAAGGAATTTTATGGCCACATCTACAAAGATCCGGTTTTGCGACTCGCAAACTGCGAGTCGCAAAACCGGATGTACAACAGTGCACTTTACACTGTTTGCAATTCCCAATGGGGTTGCAAATTACCCCGCAATTTGCGACCTCATTGGGAATGGCCGCCCTCACATTGATGGTGGCCTGCTGGAGACAGCAGACCACCATGTCTGTGACTGCTTTTAAAATAAAGCAGTTTTATTTTTAAATGCAGCCCATTTTCCTTGAAGGAAAAAGTTTTCTTTTCATTTTTTCAGAGCAGGCAGTGGTCCGTGGGACCACTGCCTGCTCTGAATAAATATTTTTGCTGCCATTCACAAAGGGGAAGGGGTCCTAACCCATTAGTTTGCAAAAGGGTTAGCACCAGTTTGAAACTGCACAATCATGCATACCATTTGGATTCGGTATTAGGAAGGGACGCCCTTGACACGCCCCTTCCAAAAACCGAATCGCAGTTTGAGCTTTGTACATCCCAAAAAGCATTTTTCAAGTCGCAAAGGGGCCGATTCTGAGAATTGGCCCCTTTGCGACTTGAAAAATGCTTTGTGCATCTGGCCCTAAGTTACCCCTGCCTTATATTTAAATGATAATGCACCGTAGAGTTCCATGACCTTTTAAAGCAAATCTGCCGTCAGACTTGTTCCTAAATTTGTTGACAGAACTCCTCGGTGTCTTTCAGTACGGCAGGCAGAACGTTATACTATATAGATTTGTTTATCTCAGGAACAAGCATTTTTTTAACCCATTACTGAACCACGTGTTCTATGAGGAATGAGCCATACACATGAAAATCAAAATACATACAGTTTCATGTGTAAATAATAACACGCTCAGTTAAACATATTTGTAAGGGGGAAAGGTGAGTGCATTAACCAGAACTGCAGACACTACAAATAGAGGTTAAAGTTATACTGTCTTCAGAATAAGACATCATGTTTCCATAAATACCGAAGCTGAGTGTAGTCTTCTTCTCGGTATGCGGATTGACAAACAACCTATTCTTTTGATTTTCTTCAGCTAACAGTATTATATTTTCTCTGTGTGAGTATTTAATTATTACCCTATTTTTACGCACACAGGCCTCTGTGTACTCTTGCTCAGAGGAGTGATGCTGTATTACACACATGCTGTCGTGTCTTCAAGAAGGCATTGTGAACACTTTTGTCACAATATTGCATGATTGTGCCAGTTTGTGTCAAGTATTGATGAGAAGAAAAGGCTGCATATAAACAAACAAAAGTAGTGTCACCTTGCGGAACATTTTAGAGTCTGCTTTATTCTAAGGGCTATTGATTTTGTGATTTGGCTTTCTTTTTTACTGTCACCAGCTATTTGTAGAGCAAATAAAGTGATTAGCATATCCCATTCTTACTTTAAGAGAAAAAGACAGGAGATGCTAAATGTTTTGCAGCTTACAGTAGGTGTTGTCCATTCATCAGCACTCATGTTAAGGACCGCCGAAGAAAACATGTTGTAGTTACCCCTCCAAGGATTCATACCTAGATGATGCATTTTACATGTTGATTTTCGCATTAGGTAATTAACTAAGCAAGTTATTTTATCAGGATCATAGAATACTAATTGCAAATTACATACTACTGCAAATAACCAACTGAGCCACTTACACCAGGATTATAACTTGTAAATTGCAGGTTACATATAGATCCCTATAACAACCACATGAACCCAGTATGTTGTCTTGCTATGATTCTAACCTGTGCTCAACAGGGAATGCACATATTTCTCCAGAAAGCAGATTAATCCCTGAACTAATTGTTGCCAGTATTGTAACCTGAGAACAGATAGACAGCATGCTTCATAGCTTTCCCAGTAGATATATTTGCTCAACAGCCAAATGGTAATATAGCACAATGGGTTAATGCTCCTACATCAGTCATTTGCAGGAAAACTTAAAGGCCACACATTTGAATCTTATTTTGGGTAATTCTGTTTCTCATCCTTCTAAGGAATCGGAGGATACCACTGACTTGGGTATTAACAACACTTAAAATGTACGGTGGTCTTAGACTGCAGAATGTTGGGGACAAGCATCATGCCAAAAACAATTTCCAATGTGTGTGTTTATATGCTTTTTCCTCTAGGGCATCCTCATCCATAGTCGTAAGCACTGAATTGTCCCACTCACATCCCGCCCATCTGCAAGATCCCAAACTGTCTGTTTATATATATGCAACCTCTTTTAGAAGAAAAAAAACACATATAGATAGAAAACAATATGGCAACATTTAATTTATGTTTCAGTTTTAAAGGCATCTCAATTTGTAGTATTATAGTCACTGTAACCAAAGTGACTGTAAATATCAGTCACTAATCTATTTTTTTAAAGGGAAGCTAAAGAGAAAGGAGAGCAATGCTAGCACGTTGTTGCACAACAAAAGCATTAAAAATGGCACAGTGCCTCTAAGGGCCTCACTCTTACTCCAGTGTCCTATCATGCACCTAAGGTGAAAGGTCAGTTATTTTGTCCACCTTCTGGCAACAGGATCCTAGAACACTGAGTCTGGTGTTTTTGTGGCTTTTTCCTCAGAAGAATCATTTCAAACCTTGGCCAACCAATCTCACTCAACATCCTAAAGGACATGAGAGATATTTCACCATTTTCTAACTGGAATTTAATATCTTTTCCAGTCAGAATGCCTTCACTTTTTATGACGTGCCCTGTCTGCACCAAGAAAAAAGGCCAGTCAGATCCCCATGACCTCTGCTTTGTGTGCCTTCTTGGCGAACACTATCCAGAAGACTTAGGAAATTGTAAAAAGAAAATGTCCAGAGGAACCCTGAAGGACAGGCAGAGGATCAGGCTGCTCAGCCTACAGGATTCAGGAGACAGATTTGAGATACCATGAGGGCTGAGGAGAGAATTTTCAATCTACCTATGCTCCACTCTCTCGCTCTAGGAACTACCCAAGAGGTACATCTAAAAAGCGTAGGAGAAGAGAGAAAAAGCAACATTTGAGGTCAACATTGAGGCTTTTAACACCGAGAAAAGATACTGGAGCCACCTGCTTGCCATTGAGAGACACAATAAGTCAACTTTAAAACCATCATTGATGTCGAGACTAAGACTGATTTTGACGTTGAGACCTCCATCATCTGCATCTCGAATGCAGACATGCTATAAATTGGCTATGTCGTTTTAAGAAGTAGAGAGGTGCAATGTTCATCAGACTCTGAGTGTTTCAGAGCATACTCACTCACTAGCGATATAACACCAATGGTCAGTCTGTCTCCCACTCCTTCTCCCAAAACATCTGAGCTTCTTACCAGCACAACTAGCTACTCCTGGAAAAAAGGGATGTACTAGATCTCCAAGAAGATCTTGATCCCTTTTAAGACACCATTGATGCTATTGCGGAAGATCAACTTCCAACTGGACCTCTAGGTGACTTGACCACTCTCCATCAACATCAATGTACACATCAGATTACTCTTCCATGAAGTATTACTCCCTGACTCTTTCAGGCTCTCTTTTGGCTAGAAGATCGCTGGAGATGATTTTAATGTGTAAAGTATTCGTAAGAGGAGAAAACACTCAACATTCCCAATCCAATGCCCGCCTCCACTACTTCAGTGAATTTAGAAACACTGAATAACAGGGCATCATCAGGATCTCTATTGGTTTCAGTTTGTGGTTTCTCAGAACCAACAGAACAAATGTTTCTGGCGCCAACTCTGCAAACCCTGCTCCTTACAGATTGCTGAAGAAATATAAAGTACCAGATCAAGACCCTTTCTAAGATCTTCCTCTTGATTCGGTAATATTCTCTGTGGCAAAACGTCATTAACTGTTTCACCTTCATCCAGTGTTCTGACAGATAAGAAAAGTAAACATATGGATTGAATGGGGAGCAAAATGTGCGGCACAGCTGCTACAAGCATGAAGACTACAAATACAACATCTTTGTAAGGTCACTATGAAATATTTTTGTGGGATTCTCTTCAAAGATTCACAGAGAAATTGCCAAGGAATGTCAGGGAAGACTTCCAAGAGATCCGTCAGGAAGAAATGATGGTAACTAATCAGGCGATAAGTGCTGCATCATCTGCTTCAGACCTGTCTGCCACTAATATTGTGATGGACCTTGCCTCAGGCTGAATGCTTGGTTTAGAGTAACAAGCTTAAAACCAGAAGCCCAGTTAAAAATTCCAATTCACACCATTTTCATGAAATTCTCTCTTCAGCTCTAATGCTGATAATAGGATCAGATGGCCAGAATGAAGACTGAAACAGGCATGCCAAAAGCAGTAGGTCTTGAAAAGAAGAAAGAATTCAGGGGTCACTCCAAGCCCTGTGAAGAGAGGTAATTCCTACTGACGGTTCAAACCCCTTGATGCAGCCGCAACTTTAGCAACAAAGATAGACTTATCCCAGAAGGCCTCCTAAAGGAAGAGGCATCTGACAAATATCAGCCTTTGCAGAGAAACCTCAACTTCCTTCTCTCCTCTGTGTCAGTCATTAGAGTAGGGGGAAGTATTTCAAATCATCTCCAAGAGTGGCATGATATAAAAGACAAATGGGTCTTGAATATTTCTTAGAAAGGAATCAAATAACCTTCAGCCACTAAACCACTGAAGAATTCATTTTTATTATTCACAAGACTTGCTTTGAGGGGAAGTGGAGACCTTCCTTCAAAAGGATGAAATGGAGGAAGTGCCTTCTTACCGATGAGGAAGAGAAACCTATTTCCTGATACTTTCTGGTGCAAAAGAAAGGTCTGAAAAGAGATTTTAGACACATTTCCTATTTGAGACTGACAAAACAAATGGCTAAAGAAAGATTCAGAATGTTGGCTTTGCTCTTAAGTTACATTAGGAGGTTAGGTTTGCACAATAGATCTTCACAACACATATTTCCACATTCAGATCATAAAGAGACACATGACAGTTCTAAGATTTGTGATAGGAAAACATCACTAACAGTTTGAAATTCTTCTCTTCAGCCTCAAGTCAGCTGCTTGCACCATTTCAAAGTGAATGGCAGTGGTAGTTGCTATTATACAAAAGTTACAGACCTTCACCTACCCATATTTGTGTGATTGGCTAATAAAATAATCATTTCCAGATCTCATAAGAAAGTACTTCCATCTGGCAGAAAACATCTTGCAAAAGCTGGGATTGACAATCAACTTTAAAAGTCAATAATTATCCTAGTGGAAAAGATTTACTACTTGGGAGGGTGATAAGATACTGTTGTCACAAAAGTGTTTCCTCCAGAGGAGAGACTCACTTCTGTTCAACAGAAATCTTGTAGTCTGAAATAAACACTCCATGCAATGGCTCAACAGATTTCCTCTTTACTAGTATCAATGTCATCATGCATTTTTCTAACTCCAAATGCCAGACTTCAATGAGGACTTTACAGAAATGCCTGCAGGGTCAATGGAGCCAAAAATGAGGACGCTGTGAGAACACGCTAATGTTATTCCAAGAAGCTCTACAATCACTCCCTTAGTGGTGCCTAGTGACCAACCTTCTGAAAGGGGTTCCATTTCATTTTGATATTCTTTTTTCAAACTGTAGTGATAGATGCATCACTTTTACGATGGGGTGCTCACATGGACAATCTGCAAACAAAGGTAATGTGGACCCAACAAAGAGAAGTCCTATCACATCAATCTTTTGGAGTTGAGGGCTGTCCAGTTAGTTCTGAAGTCATTCTTCCATGCGTTCAAAATGAGTTCACTTCTTGTTCAGATGGAACATACACCCACAATGTTTTATCCAAGCAAGCAGGGAGGAACACACTGGAGACAACCGTCTCTAGAGGCTCGGGCCATTTGGAACTAGCTGTTGGCGAGAGGACTAACTATCATAGCAGTGCATCTGCTAGAAATATTAAGTGCTCAAGCGGATAACCCTAAGTTAGATTAATAGAAGAAAATTATGACTGGAACCTCGAAAAAGAAGTATTGCACAACGTCTTCAAAGATTGGTGCAAAAAACAAAAAATGACAAAACTTTGCCTCAGGATACTATCAACCAGGGTCTATGGGAATGCACTTTTCACCCACTGGACTGGGAGATTTCTCCAAGCTTTTCCTCCCATCCCACCTATTCATTGCTGATTAAGCTATGACATTCCAAAACAAGAATGTGACTTGTAGCCCCGGAATGGCCACATCAATCATGGTTCACAGACCTTCTTCCCCTATCAGAAAGATCACTGTGTAGACCGGGTGCTCTCTACAAGTTCGGGGACAAGATTCTTCATCCCAACCTACCATTGTTGAACTTAGCAGATTGGCTGCTGAACTCTTGCAATACAGATATTTAATGTTCCTCATGACTGTATGATCATCTTGAAAGAGGCAAAGAGATCTTCCACTTGGGCATCATATTGCATTCAAGTGCTAAATGTTATGTATCTGGCATATTTAGAATAACTATAACCCTATTTCTTTCCAAGAGGAAGTGGTTATTACATATCATTAACACCTAGCAAGGTCTGTTTTTTCCTTTATGGCTATACATTTTCACCTTACAGCAATTATTACATATAGGAAATCTACTTCACAAACCTCTTTCTTCAAAATAGCAGTAATAAATGATTCATTGGAGGGTATGAAAAAGGGGTTTCCTCTCACTTGAGCCCATTCTCTGCCATGAGAATTAAATGTTGTGCTTTCAGGGTTGATGGGTCCACATTTTGAACCTATACAAAAGACAACTCTACAGCATTTATCATGAAAGACAGCCATTCTCGTAACTATGAGTTATGTATGCAGAGTCAGCAAAATGCAGACCTTATGTTTCAAAGAATGTTGTACAATTGTTCAGGGTTGGTGTCTCCACTTTTACGAAATCCATTCCAGATTCATTGTTTCTTGCACTCTGTTCTGTTACCAGTTAGCAAATATATCCTACCCTAGAAAACCTAAAGATTATTCAAGTAGGGCAACAGCAGCCACTATGGGTCTGTTAGGAAATGTACCCATTTTGGATATATGTAGAGCTGTTACATGTATGTCAATACATGGAGATCAAATGCCCAGTTAGGTCAGACCTCTTTGCGGAATCGTTTTGGGTAAATATGGGAACAGTTTTGATTTTATTTTCTTCTTGTCCACAAGTCTTGTAGTGTGTAAGCTTGCTATATTATTCAGGTCTTGTGTCTATTTCTGAGGATCCCCTGGAAGAGAAGGACTAGTTCCTTACCTATAATCCTAGTTCTCTTCTAGGGGAATCCTCATCAGAATCATAAGCAACCCTCTCACCTTCCCGAACAAGAGTTCAAAGCAGAAGATACGTTTCTGTGGCCAAATCTTTAGCTCTGTAAAAATTAACTGACTTAACTGTCACCCCAGGTGTATTATGGTACTCAGAAGTAAGAGTGAGGCCCTTATAGGCATCGTACCAGTCTTTAATACACTAGGGCCCATATTTATACTTTTTTAGCGCCACATTTGCATCATTTTATGACACAAAAGCAGCGCGAACTTACAAAACACATTGTATTTTGTAAGTTTGTGCCGATTTTGCGTCGCAAAAAATGACGCAAATGCAGCGCTAAAAAAGTATAAATATGGGCCTAGATGTGCAGCCAATAAGCTAGCATTTCCATCCATTCCCACTATTTTTGTTTTTTTTAAAAAGAGGTGTGTGACTGATATTTCTAGTCACTTTGGATACAGTGACTGTATTACTACAATTAGAGATATTTTTAAAATGAAGCAAAGGAAAGTCATTCATTTCTAGCCTTTTTAGACTGCAAAGTCTATTGTTTTCTATACATGTGCACTTTTTGTCTTCTAAAGGAGCTTGCATGTATATAGATATATATTTTGCAAAGTGCTCTGGGATGCCGGCTGTGGGAAGAACATGGGTGAAACAATTTACTGCTTATCATTTTGATTTGGATTCCCATTGAAGACAACTAGCATTAGAGGTAGGAGCCTTTTCCACCTAGGCAAATCATGTATAGTCCCACTTAGAGTCTTTTAAACAGCCTTTCAGCTCATGTGGTCAGCTAAGACTTTGACCTCCTTGCCTCTGGCACTCTACCTATATGGCAGCAATCTTTCAGATGGCTGTTGCTTTGAAGGCAGAGGCACCATCTTGTTTTGTCCCCGCTTTTCAATCATTTTTTAAAAATATATACTGAAAGTAGGAGTTTGTTTTTTAAATAAAAAAAGGAATGGATTCTCAGGGAGTTGTTGCCCAGCATGCCGGGTCATTGATCAATTTCCATGCCTCAGACCGCCAATGTTGGTAATACTGGAGTAAAAGAGCATGTGCCCTGTTGGATCTGGCCCTTCTGCAGGGTCACCCCCAATCGTTTTGCCTTCCTCCTCCTCTTTTTCTGACCTTGTTTTTGGTGGCTTTAGAACTCTGGGCACTTCACCACTGCTAACCTGTGCTAAAGTGCATGTGCTTTCCCCTTAAAACATGATACTATTGGCCAATGCACAATTGGCATATCTAATTTACTTATGGGTCCCTAGTAAAGTGTACTACATGTACCCAGGACCTGTTTAGTACCTATGGAACTGTAATGATAAATCCTCTTCAATGATAAAGTCGGATTTACTATTACAATTTTGGAAATGCTACTTTTAGAAAGTTGGCATGTTCGTGCTCCTAAGCCCCATGTGCCTGCAGCCTGTCTCCAATACACATCTGGGGTGGGGTGACAGCCGGCCTCGTGCATTCCACACAGAAAGGGAGCTTAGATATAATTGATGGGCCATCAACAGCCTGATGGGCCATACTTGGCCGGATGGGAGGGAGGAGTTGACCATAGCCTCAAACTTACACCTGAATAGACTGTGCCCTGTGCACACACAATATGCCTATCGACCCTGTATCGTCACTCCAGCCAGTTTGGAGCCAAGTCAGGGGAGGAAGGGGATTTGCTGCACTTCAAAGCCATTGCCTAGAAGTTTCTCACATTTCCCAGAACCAGGGCACAAAAGTATAAATACTGGGCCTCAGACACCACCACATCAGTACATGTCTGGATCTGTGGCCACACTGCCAGGAAGAAGAACTGCTGTGCTGCTGCAAACACAGCCACTGTGCTGAGCTGCTACTCTGCTGGACTCCTGCTTTGCTAGCTGACCTGTTGCCCTCCTGCCTGGGAAAGGAGAACTGGACCTGAAAACGTCTTGAACCCAGGACCCCAGAATGACTCAAAGAGCTAGTCTGCTGGCCTCCTGATCTGAGCCTCAGGGACATAACAGGCTCCCCACAGCTCCTGGACATTTCTTCAACAAGCCCTGACCCCCAAGAGATGCCTCTAAGGTCCTGGGCCTTTGGAAGTAGTTTAGTGGCTCCTGAAATCAAGCTTCTGGGCTCTTCACAAATGGACCAACCCACACCACTTGCCGAAGAATTGACGTGAGCTGGTGCATATTCTGCTCCTTGCACAGAAATTATCACTGCTCCTGACCATGAGGCCCCAACTTGACCGTCCACAGCACCCAGCTGACTCCTTCTGCCTGCGGACCACCGCCAGTGACACTCTCCTTGCTCCCAGCGGACTTCTTCCCCACAAACGGGACTCGTGGCTCAATTTCTGAGAAGGTAAAACTTCAGCAGGACTTGTCTGGGACTGCACCCGACCCCTGCTCCATTTCAGTCAGCCTGAATGTTTGGATTTTACCTGGTCTAGTGCGACCAGATACCCTTGGTTGGCGCTTTATGCTTTTAGGCACTATAAGTTTAATCTTTAAAAACTAATATCTCAACTTCTTCTTATAGGATTTTTATTGGGTAGGTCTTTATTTGTTCATTAAAGTGAGATCTATTGTTCTAACTAGATGTATCTTCTTTGTGTAGTGTTGTCTCTGTTTTACTGTTTGAAGTGTTGCACAAGAACTTTACACATTGCCTCTTGAGTTAAGCCTGACTGCTCTGTGCCAAGCTACCAGAGGGTGATGACAGGTCAAGTTTTAGTGTATATCTGACTTACCCTGACTAGGATTTTGGTTCCTGCTTGGACAGGGTGCATACCTTTGCCAAGCAGAAACCCCATTTCTAACACTTCCTGGGAGTGAGGGAGTAAAAAGGACAGATGACCAGTTCAAATTCAGACAGATAGAGATAGAGCAGACAAAGTTAATGACAGTTGGCCCAAGTCGGGGTGTGTGGATATATGCACTCCTACATTTATAATGGTAAAAGCAAACTTTTAAGTACCAGAATACAAGGAGAACCCAGGCAATATTATATATTGTTTTAAATTCTTACTGTTAGAGCTGGGCCTACTTCTAAACTCCACTCTTAAGAAATACTAGAAATGAGGTGTGGAGGAATAATGTGAAATAACAATTAGGATATTTGGATTATATTTAGGGATGTGCAACATTCTTAGATCCACAGCCTAGAAGGAGTAATGTAGTGTGTTTCTGTAGTTGGTGGTTGAATGGGAACAGTGCAAAGCCCCGTTCTTGCTGGAACACCATGAGAAGGGAGCTGCTACACAGGTAAACATGGGAGTGGCCACCTTTCTCTGCATGAGTAAAATATTTATCTCCACTGGGCAGTGCATGGTGAGCCATCAGAGGCTTTTGGAGGCCATCATCAGGGTTGACATGACTATAGTGGTTAGTTCTGAGCCCAGTGCAAGTCCTGACAACCTGTGAGTGTTCATGTGCTAATGGCTTCTGTGGTCCTCCTGCCCAACACTCCAGTAGATAGCATGGATGTCATTTAGGGGCCCCTGGCTTGACCTTTGCGACCCCTGGCTTCATAGGTGGCAAATTTAGTGAAGGTTGCAACAATTCAATTTACTTATTCCATGATTTGGAACTCTGAAGAGGTCCACATGCAAAAATCGTACACACACCGATAGAATAATATAAATACAATTCTGTATAAAATTAAGTTCTTACAGTTACTTTTTCTAAAATCATAAAAGGACAGTCCTCCTCCCCCCTCTGTTTGCCATATACCTCATCTATGGCAGACCAGGTGCTATGTTTCGAGAAAACAGGCTCCAAAATAGATCATTCTCATTGGCTTTCCCGGTCACCTTATGAGGATATCCAGATTAAAGTCACAGTTGAACAATTACAGTATGTGTCCAGTACCAGAAGCCAAAGATCTAACATAGGCATGCTACCCTCTAACCATTCAGCATGGATATACAAAACACATTTAAAATCAACAAATCCTTATAAGGTCCCTCCTCCCAAGTAACTCGAGGGAGTCATCCAGCACCGACCCAATATTACCACATTGAGTCAGCGCTAGCAAACCCCTCACACCCATTAATTGAGAGGGATTTAATATAGATTTAAAAAGGGTTTAAAGAATTTGAAAATCCTAGTACAGAAGATCTCATTTGGTGGTTTATATAAAGAGTTCAGGGCCTCCCCAGCTGATTGAATATTTAATTGCAATTAGAGGGGTTTCAGCCATTTTTTCCGGTGAGTGGTTAGAGCAGGGTAGATAAATAATACGTGCTTAATATTCTGCACCCCTCTTTGGCACAGATCACAAATATTTGTGGCTCCATCCCATTTGGAGATTAATTTCCTGAGTGGCACTCTATCTAATCTAATCATGATGAAGAGGCGCCTCACTCCATGCGGGAGATTCCACATGAGATAGGGCTGAGCATGTTTGAGGGTCACCGTTTTAGTTACTCTCTTGAGACTCCTCTTTAGGAGGCAAGACTCAAGATCCATTAACTTAAAAAAAAAATTGGACCATGTCACCTCCTTCAGGATGTTTTTAAGAACAGTATGCGGTACCATTGTTAAAAGGTCCAGATCCAGCTCTAACAGCTGAACCGCACAAGTATAATTTCTGAAAAAACGGGATTTTCCTCGCAGACAATTAAAGATTTCTGAGAAAGCCAGGTTTCTCAGAGTTCATTCCTCACTATGTACTAGACAGTAGGCCCTCTGGACCACCGCCGCAAGGCCCTGGACAAAGAGATTCTTAATGCCAAATTCTAACCTTAAAACTGCCACTGGGGCCGAGGTATTACAAAAGGCGAAACATCTTAGAATCCAACCTTCTATCTTATCGAGAAAGTCCCATTTCGAGATTCCAATACATTCTATTGCATACAAGAGGGTGGCCGGGATCTTTGCTTCGCAGGCTGTGAGTAAATGGAGAAAGTGGCGCCAGCCAACTGCATTGTAAAAAGGCCACTAAACCTTGTGCTTGAGAGAGGGCCTTGCTGATATTATTCCAGATATGATATTGATCACTGAGAGAGCCGGATATAATTTTTCCTAGAAAACAATATGAGTTTACCTGCTCTAGCTTATATTGCCCGAGGGACCAAGATAAATCAGCTTTTTTCCCAACCTTTTTTCCCTACGAATCGTACTACTTGAGATTTAAGGGTACTAATTTTCAAGTGGTGCTGCATAGAGTATTCATTCAGGGTGGCCAAACGGTGATTTAGACCATTAGGAGTAAGGTCCATCACTACTATGTTATCTGCGTATAAAAGGCAGGTGATAGAGCGGCCACCTATTCTAAGAACATAACCATCAGCCTTCCCTATAGCAGCGTGCAAGTCGTAGATGTAAAGGGAAAAGAGCAGTGGTGCTAGTATGCAACCCTGCTTCAGCCCATTTTTTGTGATGAATTTGGAGGACAAACCCTGCTTTCCTCCCAAAAGAACTTTGGACCAGGTGGTTGAGTGCAAATCTGTAGCTAGGCGTAGCAGGCACGGCGGGACCCCCACCCCGAGCAGTTGCCTCCAGAGGATCTTCCTTTTCACCCTATCAAACGCAGTAAAATAGTCTATAAATGCAGCATATATTGCTCCTCCCCTAACATGAACATATTTTTTATTTATCGTCGGCATTAGTTAGATGTTATCAAGAGCATTATGTGCCATTCTAAAGCCTGCTTGTTCCACGGGTAGAATTGCATTTTCCTCAACCCAGCTTGTTAGGTGCATTAGTATGCTTTTTGCAAATATCTTACCCACTGCATCTAACAAAGCAATTTTGCAATCATTTTGGGGTATCGATCTATCTCCCTTTTTAAATATAGGGACTATAACACTCCCAATCCAAGAATCTGGAATACTACCTTGGAGATAGCAAGCACAGAAGACTGGATGGAGGATCCTTGCCCAAAGATGGGGTTCTCATTTAATGACTGCCATCGGGACCTCGTCAGGGCCCATGGCGCTGGATGCCGGCATGGACTCTATGAGTCCCTCTATCTCTTGCACAGAGGGTGAGCCGCCGTTGGCGAAATCAAGTACCCTTACTTAGAGACAAGTCCAGTTCCCCTATCTTCATTTCCCCATTTTCTGCATAGAGGGCAAGAATGTACTCTCTCCAATCTTCCTCTGCTATCGGAGGAGGAATAGGGGATTTATGATTTCTACAACAGTCTGAGATAATAGCCCAAAATTTGCTAGAAGTTCTAGACACAGCAGCTTCCCTCAAAGTGACCCTTTTCTGGTCAGCCATCTTCTGCTGGAGAGCCACCTTCCTCAGAGCTCTTCTTCTTTTTAGGAGGGTTATTTTCCTACCCCTATCCTTAGACTCCCACACGTGCTGCTGCCTTACCAATTTATTAATTTTGCTGTTTAGCTTTAGGACAGAGAACTTTACTTTCTTTTGGTTAGGCTTACTACTAGCAGTAATGTATCCCATAGGTTTGGTGAAATAGTTTAGCGGGTCTCCCTTCCATGCATCAATGTGTCTCCATGATTTTTCTAGTAATTGTTTCGCAGTTAATATTTTAGCTGGTGTCCAGTACAATCTCCCAGTTTTCCCATTAGTACTAAGATTTTCACCCTTTAGGTTCCAGGACTCTATTGTGGGCAACTGAATTTTTAACTTCAGCTTAAGGAACTTGTGATCGCTCAATATGGTGTCAATAATTGTCATATCCTCGACTAGTTGTACAATTTTATACGAAAACCAAATAATAGTCTATGATAGAGCTACTCTGAAAAGACTTGTGTGTGTAGGCTGCCGGAGAGTCTGAGGGAAAATGCCCATTTAAAATAGTACACCCAAGATTCCTTAGGCGTTTCAATAGGAGATACCCTCTTTTATCTGTTCTAATCCTGGGGAATTAGAATAGACAGAATATTAGATTTAATTTCCCTTTCTAAATCACATTAGGTGGAGAGTGTTAAATTTGAGATTTTATAGCTTAAGTCCTCCATTCTCAATACCTCCAGGGCATTTCCTTACAAGTCTGAGCTTGTAGCAGAGATTTGATTAAACATCTGTTGTGGAATTATATCGTACTCTCTTTCAGGGGGAATATAAACATTTACAATTAGTAGGGAAGTTTTCCTACCATTTTCCACTATTGGGTAAATTCTCACTATCTGAGAGAAATTTATAGAGGCGGAAAGGCAAACGTATTCCCATTTGTGATTATCACTTAACAGCATGGCGATACCCCCTTTTGCATGCCCTTTTTTGGGGGCTGGGCCTATGACTAAGGGCCAAATAGCCAGGACAGACAAAGTCAGATAAACTCCAGGTCTCTTGGATGCAGATTAAATCTGCTTTCAATCAGCATATAAGGTTTAGTTTTTCTGGAATATTCCCTATTCCTGCTGCATTTCAAGAGAGCATGGAGATATTAAGGTTAGTAATTGGGTAGTTCAGGCGTTCCCTTCGTCCGGGTGCTCTTTAAGGCCTCCGCTAGCCAGCTCCAGATTTCCTGTTTGGGCCCAAGAAATGCGGAGGAGCACCTTCCATGAGTTTCACCGCCCTTACCCCCTGCAAGAGGGAACCTTGCACATTTTCACAAGAAGATAATGAACAGTTGCCTAATGGGGGGAAGGTACTATCCGGGGGACATAAGGTGCGGTATGGCTGATGCCAACTAAATGGGCTTACTTTGCCCCAAACTGGGATCGCATTAATGCCTTTACGCTGTAGCTGCGCGCTATTAGCCAAGATCAAGGTTGTAACAGTTTTAGAACAAAACTAAACTTTTGCCTTAGACCTCCCACACTCTGGTCAAAATACACCTGCATAATGTCACTACTCTCAAGTAATTTGAGCTCCTCTTTATCGGCAAAGCATGGGAGCAGTAAAGAACGATTTAAATTTAAGTTTGAATCAAATAGAGCCTAGTGCCAGGCACACAGTGGCAGCTCATTCTTATGGACGTCAGTTGGGGCTTCACTCTCTTTGTTTTCTGTCAATTTTCATTACCCTAATAGTGAATAATAATATATCATTCACTATTAGGGTAATATAAATGGGGTACAATTAGGTAGTATTATGTGCTTCCATGGCAGCTGAGGAAATAAAAATGCTGTGAAATGTATGTTGTGTGCGTGTTCACAGGTGAGAGTGTGTCTATGTGAGGGAGTGTGTGTGTGTCAATCTGTGTGCATGTGTAAGTATTTGTATGTGAGTGAAAGTGTTTGTCAAAGGGTGCGTGATGTCACTTACGTTACCGCTTGCATTTTGGTGAATTGATGTCCATGGCAGGTAGGTTGCAGGAGCGCAGCAGCAGCCCTGTGGAGGACAACAAGCACAAATACCTTTTGCTCTCTCTCCGTCCTGTTGCATCCTCGCCTCTACTACCTGAGGTCCCTGCCCATGCCTTCACTAGGCCACCTCACAAGTCGCTGCTGTGCAGCCTTTTTCGTTCTACATGTATGTCCGTTTACCTCTGACCGCCTATAACCTCAACCTTTTCATCTTTTTGTCATGAACTTCAATTCACCAAAAGGCCAGGTGTAGCTGAAGTGACAGACCATTTGACCTCTAGACAGGCCTACACATAAACACATAAACACATAAACACTCATACACACGCTCTCCCACATAAACACACTCTCACTTGCAATTATGCACACAGCATACATTTAAAAGCATTTTTAGTTGCCTCAACTGCTATGGAGGGTCATATTCCAGCTATTGTACTCCATTTTTATTACACTATTAGTGAACAATATGTAATAATTCACTATTAGTGCAATATAAAATTGACAAAAAAGCAAGGAGATCGTAGCCCCAACTGATGTCTGAAAGGAGGAGCTGCGCCTGTGTTACTGACACTGATTTTGCCACCTCGGAGACCACGGGTCGCAAGGGGCAAGCCAGGGGTCGCAGCTTCGACCCCTGGTGACCCCTAAATCGCTGCATGCTTTTTGTCTGTGTTCTCCGCTGACATCCGTGTCTGTATCCCTGTGCACCGCTGTGTCCACGTTCCACTTTGCCTTCTTTGCATGTGTGCCTGCTGCACCTTCTTGTCACGTTGCTCTCCAGAATCAGTGCTTTTTCCATGTTAAAATCGGAAATACATGTTCCCTACAGCTTCATCTAAAGCAGCTGTCCCACCTTTGTGTGAGTGAAACTTGCACAGCTGCTCCCATGCTTTACTTCACCGTGTTAGTGTGTGGTAGGTAAGCTTGCGTTGCTGCAGTAAACGGTGCACCTTTTCTGTGTGAGGTTTCGCATGCGGCTGATAATGTGGTACCTGTTCTTCGTGTCTTACTGAAGGATAGACAAGAAACAGTTTGGCTTCAAAAAGCCAAATCTATTCGTTTTGTCTTTTTCTGTTTATTCAGCAAAAAAATCATAACCACATTTTAGCCAACTATGTCAATAGTGCAACAATTCGAGTAACTATCAGAGTTATGCATTTTTGTAAAATATTCAATAGAAATCAAGGAAGATGCTTTATGGAAAATGGTTAACTCAGAAGTACAATTAGTGTTATATTTCTGAAGCGCCAGCATCTAACATTCGTTTTTAGGTGCCTATAAAATTATAAAGCAGTTTAGCTCAGTAATTTATTAAGCACTATTATTAAAGTACCTTTCCGGAGGTCTTAACTCCCTTCCACAGGCTGAAGTAAACTATAGTGAAAATAAGGAAGAGGCAAAGCACGAGCTGCCAGCGGACCCCGCCAACATCATGCAGACCTTCTGACTTCTGGATTCCAAGCACTTTTCTCCTGAAACACAAAATGTTAATTAAATATCAGTCTCAGAAGTTCACTGTGCAGTACAATGTGGAACAGTAGAAACTAAGCATATCCCATAACCCATAAAGATCACATAGTTCTTCACTAGGCTTTTATTAAATGTTGTCAACCAAAAATCAAAGCACAAGCAAAAACCATCGGTGTGCAACTTCTCTTTTTGTGGCTGATATTTTTTTGTTTTTTCAAGAAGAGAAGAAACAAAATCAAATAATGTGGTGAAATACAACTAAGACAGCTATCTACACATAATCAGCAACAAAAATTGTCACACTAACTATTCAGAACACATTGGTGTAATGTAGTTTTTTAAATCACCCTTTATTTTAGAAGTTCACTCATCACAAAAGTGCATACAGGTGCAGCGTTCCTACCACGTTGTTCAGGCATGCGTGGTTCCATCATAAAACCCGCACTCTCTGTTACCGACACAGATATGGTTTCTTGCCTGGCTACCCCATGGCAATGGGAGAATTAGGATGCTGTTGAGGGTTGATAGACAATCAACCCTCAACAGCATCCTAATTCTCCCATTGCCATGGGGTAGCCAGGCAAGAAACCATATCTGTGTCGGTAACAGAGAGTGCGGGTTGTATGATGGAACCACGCATGCCTGAACAACGTGGTAGGAACAACGACCACGTTGTTTCCACGCATGCCTTTACCACGCATGCCTTTACAACGATTTTTTCATTGTAAAGGAGTCCCTAGTAAAGGAATGTATGGAAATGGCATGCGTGGTTGTCGCATGCCACCCCACACTGAAAACAGAAGTACCGCGACCCTCCCACCCTTAAAAACTACCCCGACACCCCCACCCACCCTGAGCCCTAAAGCCGACCCCCACCCCCAAAAATAAAACAACCCAACCCCTAAAAACAAAATTACCCAGACTCCCCCACCCTACCCCTAAAAACAGAAGTACCCCGACCTCCCACCTTTAAAAACTACCCTTATACCCCACCCACCCTGAGCCCTACAACTGACCCCACCCCAAAAATAAAACAACCCAACCCCTAAAAACAAATCTACCCTGATCCCCCCACCCGCCCCTAAAAACAGAATTACCCCAACCCCCCACCTTCAAAAACTACCCGAGACACCCCCACCCACCCTGAGCCCTAAAACCAACCCCAACCCCAACCCCAAAAATAAAACTACCCAACCCCTAAAAACAAAATTACCCCGACCCCCCACCTGCCCCTAAAAGCCCGACCCCCCGCCTGCCCTGAATCCAAAATTACCCCAACCTCCCACCCCCCCTAAAAACAAAATAACCCGACCCCACCACCCCACCCTAAAAAACATAGTACGCACCCCCGGCCCTAAAAACTACCGCCAACCCTGCCCCAGCCCCACTTACCTGACCTGACTGCATCCTCTCCCGATGGATCTTCCTTTTTCTGTTCCTTAACCACACATGTGCGTTGGTCAGCACATGCGTGGTTAAGGCAGAGAAAAAGGCCTGCATTGTTCAGGCAAGCAACGTTCAGCTGGCGTGAACAACGCAGGCGTGGTTCCGGACACGTTGTTCAAGATCTTTCCAGAGACTGCAAGCTGCATGCATTGAATCTCTCATGTACAAAGGGGTGTTGTCAGTCAATGAAGGTGGCTTTTAATCAGTTTTATCATCTAATGCCAATGAGATAGTTTACCATGTGTTACATTCAACTCTACCTTTAGAATTCCTTTTCATTACTGTGAGGGTGTCCTTTACACCATTTTTTCACCTTGGTAGATCTTTTACCAGAAGGACATGAGAGGCGCAGTGAACACCCTCCATTTGAGGGCTATTATTCTTTTGACTAGGATGTAGGTCATGTTGACAAATTAACTCGTGGTGCTGTATTTTGTTTGACCTGGGTAGGCATCCCTATATAGGACATCATATTCCATGTTAGATGTCTTTCTGACACATCCAATATCTGGAACGCTACCTTGTCCGAGTGCCTGTCTTTTACGGGGCAGAAACACCATGTCAAAGAAATCTGCTCTGGAGTCATGACAACTGGGGCATAGATCTCCAGCTCCCTCGTGCATCCTACCTATGCCCTTGGAGGAGAGAATGCTTGTTGTAGGTAGGTGAATTGGGTGAATATAATCCTGGAGTTCATAGACACTTTTTTAGTGTAGTCTAATATTTTCATCCAGTCACTGTCAGATAGGCCTCTGACGAATTTGATTTCCCATGATAGCTTCAATTTAGTGATATCCACTTGATATATAAAGCTCTAGCAGTGCCTTCCTGCCCCAACTGTGCATCAGTATAAAATGTAGCAGGTTAGATGTTGGACATTCAGTTGTTTCCACCCTCCATGTCAATTGGACAGTCCTAACAAGAGAATTATATAATGAATTGTCCTGCTTCGATGCTAAAAGCCCCTCTTGTGCTCTCAAATGTGTGGAAGGTGCTGTCCTGGTATAAGTCACTTATGTTTGTGGATCTTGCAGAATATTATTGGCCTTTCATCCTGCAGCTAAGACACACCCTTGAACCAGTGGCGGCTTCTGACTTTAAACATGGTGGGACATTTCAATAATAGAATAAAATAAAATAAACATACATCAATACAATAAAAGAGACTTACTTCGAGGATCTTCTTCTACTGAAAGCCTCTGAGTCCCGAGGTTAATCCTCCCGCCTCACGATGTGTTTCTAATCCTGGTCCGGGAAAAATACCCCTGAGGTCCCCAGCAAATATAAGCACTGTTGTTCTACTGCATGTAATACTAAGCAGCATAAGAACAGTGCTAGGATTGGCTGGGACATGCATGCAAAACGCTCCTTTGAAGTCCGATGGAGCTGTGTCTTTCCTGACACAATTCCATGGTAGCCCTCAATGTGGAAGCCTGAACTGCGCATGTCAGGCTGGCCACAGTAAAAATACCGGTCAATCTGACATGCGTAGCTCAGTTTCGGTCTAAGCTTCTCATCCCAGCCACTGAGAGGTCCATAGCCCTGTCCCATTTGGAAATACAACTGAATGGAGGAAGGGCCTTACAGGGCTAATTTCATTTGTCAAAATGAGCCTGGGAGTAGTGGCTCACACCGGTGGGGTGTGTCAACGCCCCTGCATTCCTATGAAGAAACCGCCGCTGCCCTGAACCATGGCATATACTGATTGGAATCTATTGTGCAAAAACTGTGTCTGTGCCCACATTTTATGCATATCTACCAGCAATGTTTGCCTTTCATAAGCAGTGTTGAGGAGGGAGGCTTCAATTTGCAGTTGCCCAACATGTTTTTGCATTTTGAGTCCACATCCAGCTGTGACTCCAGGTCCTGCTTCATCGACTCCAAACGATCTCATAGCCCTTTGCAATTGAGATGCAAGGTAATGTACTCCGTAATTAGGTGCACCCAGTGCTCCCCTATCGGGCGGGAACTGTAATTTGTCTATGGCTAAATTTTTCCTGCCATGCGTACAGACCATTGGATATTGACAAATCTGTCAGCCGTTGTGACAGTCTACCTGCCCAACATCAATATTAGGGATATAATGGATGAAAATCTGTCCATCGTCCGCAATCTGCGGCTCTCATACAAATCCGTTGATGGAGTATTTACCGAAAAACTCAGCTCCTGTTATTGTATATGTAAGGATGCATCGCCACCATTGGGATATGCAAGGCAAAATGGAAAGCCATCTAGAAACAGACATTTTTTTAGAGCGTGTCTTTAAGACCTTTTTATCTGCCCACCAAACATTATTCATTAAAAACATATATTCAAATACATACATACATAGTGAAGCTTTATTTGAGCTGATCTTCATCCTTTTGACTGTTAAATTAATATATAGATTTTTCTTCCACTGTACCTCATATCATTTTGATTGTGCACAACATCCTTCAAAATAGTTCCCTTTAGTGCCAGTCAGAGTTGGACTGGCTTAACTATAATCAGGCAGTGCCAAAAGGACTGGTCTGACAGGTCAGTGTGTGGTCATATTTTGGCTTGTTTGTGGGCCTCTTTTAAGGTATGCTGGGGTTTTTATTTTCATTCCTCAGATAATAAAACAAACAATGCCTGCAGCAAGCTCAATTCAATGAAGTCTTCCATACTTTGCAAACAACTTATACAACATGTCTTTGCAAGTTAAAAACTGCCCCTATTTGCAATCAGTGAATACTTTTGTACCCCTCTAATTTGCTAATGGGGGGCACTTTTGTTTCGCACCCGGGCCTATATACTGTACCTGTCCGACTCTGTGCCAGTGCTGGTGCGACAATGTGTTTTTCATTTCTTTTTAAAAATATTTCTTTCGTTTATAAAACTCGTTTTTTATGAGGTCCCTTTTTAAAATATTGCATTTTTTTTTTAAACTCGCTTTTTGTGAAGACCCGGAAGCTCCCCAGAGACTGCCACACCAAAATAATGCACACTGACACACACACACACACAGACACATACTAATAAAACTGTGTATAGAAATTGCAGTATGAGGTGCCGGGCCGGAGATGTCAATCTCCAACCCGGCTGGCCACAGACTACCACCAGCGGCAATATGAGCCAGCCTACCTCCATGGTTTCCGTGGCATTAGGAACGCCACGAAAAGCATGGCAGGAGGCCCCACCGGTGACAGGGAATTCCTTCCCTGTCACCCGTAGGCGGCTCCCCCAACACTCACCTGACACTCTCACCCTGCTCCATCCAAACGCCCCCCGATTCAAACACCCCCTCACCCTCCGACACACGCACTCACCTCTACACCCCCATAAATGCACACACACGAAGACGCGCACCCACCAAACACCTGCCCCCACCCCCACTACAGTCACAGCGCTCCACACCCCACACCCCCCTCCCTGCATACACACACAGACACCCACATGCACCACACATACACCCATTCACGTACACTGGCATACAAGCATTCACTCATTCACTGGCAATACACGCATTCACGTTTGCATTTGTCCAGACATACACACACTTTTCTTACACACAGACACACTGACATGCAGACACTCACTCACCACCACCATCCTTACACACATTCACTCACACACATAGAACCACGCATTTGCACACGCACTCACATATGCACTCACACACTCAGCCACAAATACACAACACCTCCCACCCTCCCATCCCCTCCCCTGTTGGATGTCTGACTTACCTTATCCGGTGAGGATGTCGTCCGGCAGGGAACAGGAAGGGGCCCTGCCACTGCCAGCAACGCCCCAACTCTATAAAAGGAATAATCCTTACTCAATAAAATTTGTGTAAGATATTTTGTGGCATGCTTTTTTAACATTATTGCTTTTTATTATGCTATATGTGTCTTACACTTGTACAATGTGTAA
This sequence comes from Pleurodeles waltl, assembly GCF_031143425.1. Taxonomy (NCBI): domain Eukaryota; kingdom Metazoa; phylum Chordata; class Amphibia; order Caudata; family Salamandridae; genus Pleurodeles; species Pleurodeles waltl. Next base: position 867,511,952 of record NC_090450.1, on the reverse strand, counting down.
CATCCACATGGGTATTTCTAATGTTTTTGGTACTGAGATTTACATTATAATGCTATGTTTGTGATTGTAATATAAAACTAAACCATTCACTATGTTGTATTTAAAAAAATGTTTTCCAAGAGACATTGTGACATCACAGTAGACATCACAAAATGGAACAGACTTTTAATTTTATGAAGATAGATTTATTTTAGAATCATCACATCAAAAGAATAAGGAACATTTTTTATCAAGGACCAATTGAAAATGGTAAAATCAATCAAAATCCCAGAGACAGAATTAACTGGTAGTTTGGAATGAGATTATTAGCATGTGTTCACAGTTAATTGAAGTCCATGACATAACACCTTTTGGAAAAGCAAATTATTCTAGAAATTGTACAAATGCCTCACCAAAGTAAATTACTGCTTGCATCTCTTGGTGATGGCCGTTTTGGAATCTTTTCATACTGGTCCAGGTGAATGCTCCCTCCTAAGGGGAACTGATGTCTTCTGACATGCAGGTGCATAGGTGATGGCAGGTGTCTCAAAGTTTTGCTGCTCCTCCCTTTCTGTGGAGGAACTTAGTTAAATGGTGGATGTTGATGATTCTCCACAGAAAATGGTAGATGACTCCTTGGCAGCCCTACAAATGTCCCTAAAATCATCCTGCACCACCCCTGAAAAGGAGCACATGATTGATATGTGACACGCCAGAAGGTTACTGGGATCCCTCTGCAACACATTTTGTTTCCCGAGGAGGTCATTGTTTCTTTGGAGGAGAACAGTCATCTACCCCATCTGATCAACATGTCCGGATGCTGTACCAATAATGCTCTGGCTCATAGTTGTATGAAAACCATGGCTATTCATGACCTCGCTCTGCTGATCCAGGCCTATAGCTAAACTCTAACCACACTACCATGTGGCCTTGATACTGGCCTTGATACTGTGTGCACAGTTATTGTAGGTCCAGGCTCAGCAGCAGATATAGTTGCTGGATTAAATACAGGGTGAACACTACAGAAGAGGTGGTATCTTTAGGGCCACAAGGAGCAGACGCAATACAAGATTGTTTTCGAGAGGACTGAATAATAATACATGTTGTGGCCATAGCTATTGGCTGAGTGAGTATCATCTTTGCAGCCTGACCAGACAAACCAGATGGGTCAAGCTGTACCTCCTCACAATCAAGACCAGCAGGCGAGGTCTGTCTACTGACGTTTTCTGCAAGAGTTGGAGTGGTGGGGGAAAGATTTTCACTGGTTTGACAAAGTTCACCTCTGGTCGAGGGTCCTACGATGATAATGGGCATAACAAGCGGTAAATAATGAAAGACAGTCATATATTGATAATAATTCAATACATAATCACCTGTGTACAATGTTTTTTTTACAAAAGGTGAACTGCAACTATGATGGATATTAACACAGTTCTTTATGCATAGGTAAGGGACAGATGAGCTATAATAGGTTGTGAGGAAACAATGCCCGATTTTGAGTTCGTCAGATGGGATACTCCATCACACACATGACATATACTATTCACTGTAAAACAAATGAATTATATACTATGACACTTGTAATAGAATGGACAGGATATACACCAAGGATATACATCCAGTTGTCTCTATGTTGTCTGCAAAACTGAACATGTGGTCAAAGTCATGATTGGCACCACTTGACTTTGGTATGTTACAGAAAGTATGTTTACAATATTACAACATTTGTATGATTACCTCTTTTGGAACAGTCTAAACCGTTGTATTTTTTTAAAAGTTGAATTGCCATGCCAAATGTATGTGCTGTCACCCTAAAGAACAAATCCACCGCCTGATAACAGATTGTCATAAGGAGTACACCGTACCTGTGATACGTAAGTGAATGTAGGTTTCCAGACTTGTCCATGTGAGGTAGATTGACTACAGAGAATTAGACCACCCCATCGCTGGACACAAAGGTAGGCAACTCACATTGGATGTGTATGTTGGGGGGTCACGGGACATGAGCACGAATCAGTACAGACGTATGTATGCCACAGTATTTTTTTAAACTACTGTGACATGCATATGTCGGGGACACAAGTGGGTTAGACACGGGTGGGACAAGCTGCTACACAACACATATCAAACACATACACAGTTGTCATTATGGTGCCAGCATTTATTGGTAAATGAATGCTGGCATCACAATGACGGTACATTCACACTTGTCAACTGTGTACCTGTGTACACATTGCCAGAGGACCTGTACCTGCCATGCTGTGCTTCGAGTTTGTGTGAATCAGTACATGTATGTGTGTATGTGATGCGATTGGCTGGGTGAGGGGAAGGGAGCTGGAGTAAGTGCTGTGGTAGTTTCAGTATGTGTGCCACTTGCTTGTGTTTTGTGTATTGTGTGCTTTGTTGCTTCGTGCAACAGCCAAATGAGTAGTGTTGTGTGGCTGTTGTTGTCACGATGTGTATAGTTGTGCTTGTGTGTGTGTCTGTGTGTATATGAGTGTGTAGTTGTGTTGGTATTTGTGGTTGTGGCACGTGTGGGTGCAATGTCAATGGTGTGTGTATTTTGTGTCATGGATGTTCGTCAATGTGTATTTGCAGAATGTATGTTTTGTGATGTGGTGGAATGGAAGTGGATATGGGTGCTTATGTGGTGTTTTGTGCCGTGTGTGATACAGGGGGACACATATGGCAAAGGTCAAGTATGTGTGTGTGACCTACCTCTATTCCATGGCCTTTGCCATTGTCTGCTGTCCATTGGGTCCCGCGATGTCCTCTCTCCGTCAGCGAACAGCTGCCATTACACCGCCTGCAGGACTGTAACATCTAAATATGGTGGGCGCAAGACTATCTACTGACTGTCTTCTTGGGTCCGCCACGACGTAGCTTGGTGGTGCAACCACTAAGATCCAAATCAGGCCCTAAGTCTATATATTTTCAGGATCGCCTTGGTGCCTTATGAGGTCTCAATGTATATCCCATGAAGTACCAGCTTTAATACCTCCCACTCAACTGCTGTACCTTTTATTGAGCCCTCATTTTCAGCAAGTAGTTAGTTATACCATCTTACGAAGTATGTCAGAATGCTAAGACTAGCAATGGGGCTGCCTGCAATCTTCATATTGGAATGGCAGGGATGCACTTGCTTCAAGCTTCTCCATTATTTTAATTATTGTTGACACCCTTTATAGTGTGACACCCTTTATAGTGTCAACAATAATGGGTTTTGGCCTGACATTATGCACCCTTGGTTCTTTGAGTTGTTTGTCAGCTGTCCTGTGTCTGTCGTGCCTAAAGTCCTGTTTAAAGGTACAGGTTGTGCGCTGGGGAATATTCATATGTTCCCAGGTTCATGTCACACCAAATATTAAAAATGTTTCATTGTGTTAACTAGTCCCTAAATGAGTCCAAGTTCCAGCGGATCTTAACACATTATAGTAAAGGGATGGGTCTGTCTATATCTGTGCCATATAAGTTATTTGTACCTCCCTATAGTTTGGCAGTCCATTTCTTGTAGTATGTTTGGGGATAGTGAATCACAGAGCTATGTTTAAATAGTGTTTTTGGTTTTTGGACTTGCTAGTAACTCCAGATCCCCGTCTCACACCTCCCCCAATATCGGATCCCTGCCCTCCACATCAATGTGTTCTACTATGGTAACATATTCGGATGAGTGTGTTTTCTGCATGTTCCCAATGTACAGCAGAATCAAGGATGATTTGTATGTGGCTGGTTCCTGTCTCAGGTGGCATGGTGGACACAAACATGACAGATTGGATTTTAACCCAGTGCCATTACCAGTGCCTGAAATTAATTTGAGCAGTGTACACATCACTTTTTTGCTTTCCCTAAGCATGACTGGTGTGCCAAGATATGTGTCCCATGCTCACTGCACCATAGAACCCTAGCTGCAGCCTACTGACAAAGTCCAAGACAGCCAAAATCACTCTGGGGTTTCTTGTGTGCGTGCTTAGGGGTCAGCCAGCTTGGTAGTGTGACACCATTTATAGTGTCAACAATAATGGGTTTTGGCCTGACATTATGCACCCTAGGTTCTTTGAGTTGTTTGTCAGCTGTCCTGTGTCTGTCGTGCCTAAAATCCTGCTTAAAGGTACAGGTTGTGCGCTGGGGAATATTCATATGTTCGCAGGTTCATGTCACACCAAATATAAAAAATGTTTCATTGTGTTAACTAGACCCTACATGAGTCCACGTTCCAGTGGTTCTTAACACATTATAGTAAAGGGATGGGTCTGTCTATATCTGTGCCATATAAGTTATTTTTACCTCCCCATAGTTTGGCAGTCCATTTCTTGTAGTATGTTTGGGGATAGTGAATTACAGAGCTATCTTTAAATAGTGTTTTTGGTTTTTGGACTTGCTAGTAATTCCAGATCTCGGTCTCACACCTCCCCCAATATCGGATCCCTGCCCTCCACATCAATGTGTTCTACTATGGTAACATATTCGGATGAGTGTATTTTCTGCATGTTCTCAGTGTACAGCAGAACCAAGGATGATTTGTATGAGGCTGGTTCCTGTCTCAGGTGGCATGGTGGACACAAACATGACAGATTGGATTTTAACCCAGTGTCATTACCAGTGCCTGAAATTAATTTGAGCAGTGTACACATCACTTTTTTGCTTTCCCTAAGCATGACTGGTGTGCCCAGATATGTGTCTCATGCTCACTGCACCATACAACCCTAGCTGCAGCCTACTGACAAAGTCCAAGAGAGCCAAAATCAGTCTGGGGTTTCTTTTGTACGTGTTTAGGGGTCAGCCAGCTTGGTAGTTTTAGTATGTTTGTTCTTATTGGAGCTGGATCAAATCTGCTTTGCATATGGCAGGTTCCTGTCTGATGTGGTATAGTGGTAAAAAAAAGTAATAGACTGGATTGCAACCTGGAAAGTAGTTTTTCCTATTCTCTGTAGAATTACTAACACAACAGATCTGAGAGGGCTTTTACCTCAAAACCGGAGTGCACCCCTTCAAGCTCTCCCTCTTATTTCTATGAGTTCCTCTTGGGGATTAAAAAAATCAGCTTTCTCTCCCTTCCTATAATGGTTCTTGATGGGATTAGACATCTGTTTCTGATTTCCCTATATTTGAGATGTATTTGTGCATGGTCAAAGATGACCATCGCTTCCACTCAGCCAATGTCTCTTGATGTCGAGGCCTAATGATATCCTTCACTTGATCTTTCTCCTGCAGCTGCTTTCCTCCTATAGCCCCAGTTGCTGGTCTTGCCACCCTCAAAAGGCCTACCTGTTCCAATATGAATAGAGGACTGGGACAGTGCCCTGCTTTTTGGAGGTTGGGACCCTCATTCTTCAAGTAATTACAGTCTATGTCCTTGGTTCTTGTTGTACCTCTATGTACATTGGAGACCTCAGAAAGTGGTCCCTTATTCACAGCACAAAGAAGCTGAGTTGACCACGCAGACACACCGGGAGGCATTAGGGTGTCTTTTAGGGGAGTTTTGAGCTGCACTCTCTGGATTTGAATCTGTAGAAAGCACTATACTCATCCGATGTCATAGCCTTAGGTAATAGCTCCACTCCAATGGTGGACTAGGGCAGGACCCTGCTTTTTTGAGGGCCGGCGCCTCATACTTTAAGTAATCACACTCTATGTCCTTGGGTGTTGCTGTACCTCCATGAACCTTGGAGACTTCAGAAAGTGGTCCTTTTCACAATCCACAAAGAACTTGAATTCACCACACAGACACAACAGGAGGCATTAGACTGCGTATTAGGGAAGCTTTAAGCTCAGCTCTGTGGAATTGATTCTGTCAGAATGCACTAGCTTTCTAGCCTCCATTCCAGCCTCCAAAATCTTTTTAAAAAATAAACAGAAAAATATGTTGGTCTGAAGTAATCCTGGGGAAAAGGTAATGGAAACATGTTTATAAACTACAGGTTAATGTACACACACTAGGATTATCACGTTCACCTGAGAGGTTCAGGTAGTTTTTTTTTTAAGGCTTAGGGTGGAGTTGTTTATTTTTTAAGGACAAGGTGGGGAGTCAGGGTACTTTAATTTTTTAGGGCTTAGGGTGGGTGGAAGTTTCGGGTTAGTTTAGCTATTAGGACTGGGGTTCGTTTTTAGGACTCAGGGCGGGTGTTGGGGTAGTTTTGTTGTAAGGGGCAGGGGTGGGGGGGGGTCAATGTAGTCTTTTTAGGGCTTTTCGGGGTAGTTTAGTTATTAGGGGTGGGGGATTGCTTTAGGGCCCAGTCCGGGTGGGGTTTCAGGGTAGTTTATTTTTTAGGGACGTAGTGAGGGGTCGGGGTAGTTTCTTTTTAGGACTTAGGGTGGGCGGGGTTTCAGAGTAGTTTGGCTATATGGGGTGGGGTAGTTTTTAGAAGCGGGTGTGGGGTGTCAGTGTAGTTTTATTTTTTAGGGCTTAGGGTGGTGGAGAGGTCAGAGTAGTTTAGCTATTGGGGTGGGGGAAGGTTTTAGGGCTCTGGGTGGGGGAAGATTGTCGGGGTAGTTTAGTTTTTAGGGGCAGGGTGGGGGGGTTGAGGTTTTTTCTTAGGGCTTAGGATGGGTGCGGGGTCGGGGTAACTTAGCTATCATGGGTGGGGGTAGTTTTGGGCCTCAGGGCAGGTGTGGGAGTTTATGACAGAACCACTATGCCATTTCCACATATACCTGTCCAAGGCATTCTTTTACAACAAAATTCATTGTAAAGGCATGTGTGGAAAAGGCATGCATGAAAATGGTGCGGGTCGTAGTCCTGACCGCTTTAAGTCATGCTTTGTTCCAAGATGCATGGTTCTGTCATACAATCAATATTTTCTGCACATTTATTTTAAACAGGAACATTGTTTTAACATTTTTAATATGTTATTTATTATTTCATAAACATTCCTAAATAAAACATGTTTGTACTAACATTAATTGCTTTCGAATGGAAGTCTTTTTTATTTTTATTCCATGTAATTGTTTCCATTTTCCTCGATTTTGTAGTCTTTTGTCATCATTTGTGCTGTTCCTAGAGGTTGCAGTCACAGTTTTCTGTTGCATGTCTCTGTTTCAGGTAAGATTATTTTAAAGTTTTAGCAGGTGGGGGGTGGTTTATAGGCTGAGGTAGTCTAAGCTTTTTGTAATTGGATGTTTTTCATTTTTTTAACAAAAGTAGTATTCAAAGGAGTCTGTATTTCTGTCTCCAGGCCCCAACACAGCCAGGTCTATGTTTTTCAACTTTCTTTATGTTGTAACATGCAGACGTTAAGTATTGGGAAATTGACTGAGGTAGTGCAGCTCAATACATACTTTCAACGACTGTGCATTGATACGTACATTACAGGTGCAACTACTTCACTAGGCAAGCAGCCTTTCAAATTGTTTCTTTTAGTTGAGAAAATCTTGCACTTGTTTATGGCCTGCTTGACACCTTTATACACAGCCAGAACATGGTAGATGTTCTGTTTACCAAATGATAAGTGCATTACAGTCACTGTACTGCACATAATGTTGGACGCAACATAGGCCACGTTGTCACAGGGTACCCTGTGCGCCAAAGTCCATAGTTGTTTTGGGTGTGCTCTTGAAGGAACTTAAGACAGTCTGCTACAGCATGGTTACCTCAGTTTCAAAGGTAGATATTCTCACTCAGTTTGAGGAATGTAGGCCATGAGGCATCCTCAGACACCCCCCAACTCACATCCACAAAGTGGAAGGAGTTGGATTTAGCACATCGAGTGTGGTAAAGGTGCATGAAAGACACCTATTCCTGATCCTCAGGTGCCTCTCACGGGAGCAGTTAGTAAAGGTTCAGTTGGCATATGTTCGGTATTGCTGAGAATGTTGAGGAAGGCATACAGTTGACTAGTAGTAAAAACATAGGCCTCATTATGATTTTGGTGGTCTTATGACTGCCAAACTTGCAGTGGTGGTCAGACCGCTGCACTCCTTGCTGTCCGACTCCCAGATTACAACCCTGGTGGTCGGTCCACCAGGGAACCGCCACCACCACTGGGATCACGGATCCCATTGGGATGCCATGGTTGGAGTCATGGTCAGTCACAGCGGTACCCATGGCAGCCGTGCTGTGCTGAGCATGAGTCCACTATCCTGCCTTTCCACTTGTCCTGATAAGAACGCTGCTGTATGTGTATTGCTGGATTGAGAGCCTGTGAGATGAACGGAAAAAAACAAAGCCAATAGGAGTTTCCTTGTGGAGACTCCCATTGAACAGCTAGAAAAATGTTTGCTTTTAGGCAAAGTTTAAGGTTTGCAGGGCATTGTGGGTAAGAAAACATCATGAATCCACACAAAAACCACACCACCCTAGAATCCCCTAGGTGTCTAGTCTTCAAAAATGTCTGTGGTTGGTAGGCTTCCATGGGTGGCAGCAGAGCCTGACCCCAAATACTGCAGCTACCCCTATCTCTGGTCTCGCCACGTATCGGATTAGGGGCTTTTCTGTTGCAGTCTCTTGGCCTAGCCATACAAGTGGGGTAACGTTGTTATCTGGAGACATGTGGGAATGCTGGGTGGTACGAAATTTGTGCCTTCCAGCTGATTTCTGAACTTTGTTTCATAGAAACATGAGAAAATAGGTGTGGCTTAAGCTGAAGTTTGAGGTTTGCTAATGGCTTTTGAGTAAGAAAACCCTTAATAAGCTATGCCACCATAGACTCCTCTGGTTGCCTTGTTTTCAGAATTGTGTGGGTTTGATAGGTTTCCTTGTATGGAGACTGAGACAAGCCTCAAAATCCACTGCTACCCACACTGGTTGGGTTCTGTGGAAAAACTTGATGTGCCCATATTGCATTTTCTTCCCATTCTTGTTGCAGGCACTAGACTCACACGCAAATGTGAGATACCATTTTTATCAGGAGACTTGGGGGAAGGCTGCGTAGTAGGAAATTAGTGGCTCCCCATAGATTCCAGAACTTCCCCTCAGAAATTTGAAGAATATGTGTAATTTAGACTACAGTTTGAGGTTTGCAGTGCATTTTATGTAAGAAATCGTCATGCAATACATGTGATGCACAACACTCTGGACTCCCCCTGGGTGTTTACTTTCCAGAAATGTGTGAAACAGGGCCCGCTGAGCTAAGGCCCTGTTAGAAATGGGGTCTTTGGTCAGCAGTCAGGTTACCCCGTCCAAGAAAGGACCCTCACTCTAGTCAGGGTAAAGGAGAATCACCGTTAGTAGACCCCAGCTCGCCCCCTTGGTAGCTTGGTACAAGCAGGCAGGCTTAACTTTATAGTCTAGGTGTAAAGTATTTGTACCAACACACACAGTAACTCAGTGAAAACATTACAAAATGGCACAACACTAGTTTAGAAAAATAGGAAATATTTATCGAATCAAAACAAGACCAAAACCACAAAAATCCAACATACACTAGTCAAGTTATTAATTTTAAAAGCAAAAGAGTCTTAAATCTTTGAGAAAATAGTAAAAGCACAGTTAGCATTGAAAAGTACCTGGGTAGCATCAAAATAACACGCACGGGTGAGTGTGTGTTGGAAAAGGTTAGCGCTGCGTCGATTGCTCACCCGCAAGCAAGACCGTGAGTAGTTTCTCCTCCTCTGGTTAGCTCAGCATGCGCCGTTTTTCCTTTCTCTGTAGGAGAGCGATACGTCGATCCGGGCAGCACTTGGATCAGGCAGGCTTTGCGTAGTTTTTTCCACACCCAGCGAGGTTTGTGTCGAAAATCCTGCTGCACGGTATCAACAAAACTGCGCTATGTGGGTTGCGACATTATCAGCCTCCGTCAGCGGGTGTTGCCTGTCGTTTCTCCAGCTGTGTGTATCGATCTCCCAGCCGCAAAGTTGGTGGAGCATAGATTTCTGCCACGAAGCCGGTGGAGCGTCGTTTTTCAGCCACGTCTCAGAAGGTGCCTCAATATTTTCCCCACAAAGCGGTCTGTGCGTGGATTTTCAATCTTGGTCTGCCAGCTTCACCTGTCAAGGCCCCACGAACTGGATAGGACACCACTTGGCAGGGCAGGAGTCTCAGCAGAGAGTCCAGGTGCTGGCAGGAATAGTCTTTGATGGCCCTGAGACTTCAGCAACAGGAGGCAAGCTCGGGACAAGCCCTTGGAGATTTCTTCACATGCAGGAATGCACAACAAAGTCCAGTCTTTGTCCCCTTGCACAGGCATAAGCAGCAACTGCAGGATAGCTCCACAAAGCACAGTCACAGGCAGGGCAGCACTTCTCCTCAGCTCTTCAGCTCTTCTGCAGGCAGAGGCTCCTCTTGATGTCCAGAAGTGAACTCATTTCCAGGGTTTGGGTGCCCTTCTCATACCCAGTTCTGTCTTTGAAGTAGGCATACTTCAAAGGAAAGTCTCTCTTGTTTGTGAAATCCTGCCTTGCCCAGGCCAAGCCCCAGAGATGCACCAGGGGGTTGGAGACTGCATTGTGTGAGGGCAGGCACAGCCCTTTCAGTTGTAAGTGACCACTCCCCCCTCCTAGCACAGATGGCTCATCAGGATATGCAGGTTACACCCCAGCTCCGTTTGTGTCACTGTCTAGAGAGAGGTGCAAACAGCCCAACTGTCAAACTAACCAAGACAGGGACTCCACAAACAGACAGAGACACAAAATGGTTTTAGCAAGAAAATGCCCACTTTCTAAAAGTGGCATTTTCAAACACACAATCTCAAAACCAATTTTACTAACAGATGTATTTTTAAATTGTGAGCTCAAAGACACATCTATCTGCTCCCAAAGGGAATCTACGCTTTAATAATTTTTAAAGGTAGCCCCCATGTTAACCTATGAGAGAGATAGGCCTTGCAACAGTGAAAACTGAATTTGGCAGTATTTCACTGTCAGGACATATACACCACATTAGTGTATGTCCTACCTTCAACAAACACTGCACCCTGCCCATAGGCCTACCTAGGGCCTACCTTAGGGGTGTCTTAAATGTAGGAAAAGGGAAGGTTTAGGCCTGGAAAGTGGGTACACTTGCCATGTTGAATTGACAGTTAAAATCTGCACACAGACACTGCAATGACAGGTCTGAGCCATGTTTGCAGGGCTACTAATGTGGGTGGCACAACCAGTGCTGCAGACCCACTAGTAGCATTTGATTTACAGGCCCTGGGCACTTCTAGTGCACTGTACTAGGGACTTACCAGTAAATGAAATCATGGAAATCCAATTACACATACATTTTACATAGAAGCACCTCCACTTTAGCGCTGGATAGCAGTGGTAAAGTGCCAAGAGTAACAAAAACAGCAAAAACAGAGACCAGCACACATCAACAACCTCGGAAACAGAGGAAAAAAGTTAGGGGAGACCACGCCAAGGATGCCAAGTCTAACAGGTCCATATTCTGCAGCCACTAACATTGCAAAAAAGGTTTTGAGCAGAAAAATGTGATCTTTTCATGTTGCATTTTGGACCCTTTCCTGAGTATATGAAAGGCCCACTCACACATGAGATACCATTTTTATTAGGAGACGTGTGAGAACACTGGGCGGTAGGAAATTTGTGGATGCTTTGCAGATCCTGAACTTTCTCTCACAAAAATGTATGAAAAATCAGTGTTTTACCCAAACTCTGAGGATTACAAGGACAACCTTGTTAGAGACACACGTCTCACCACCCCTGACACCACTAGGTGTCTAGTTTTGATTAATGTCTAGGTAGGTTTTCTTCGGTGGCGGCTATGCAAGGTCACACAATCCCCAGCTACCCACATTGTAAAAAAACATGGAGTCTTCATCTCAAAATTATCTCCAGGTTGTGTTTTTTGTTGTTGTTGTTGCAAGCACTAGGCCCAGCAACGCAGGAGACATTTGGAAACACTGAATAGTAAACATTTGTTATTATCAATTGGACTTGTCTGCATTTGTATATTTCAAATGTAAGCCAGTGTGCAAGCAAGAAGTCATTTGGCAAAATGTCTTCTGAATCAGATCTTACTAGAGGTACTCACAAATTCTGAGATATATAAATAATCACTGCTCCCAAACTCAGTATTCTATGTGCATTTCAGGAAGACGTGGGTTTCCTTCAAACCCATATTTCATTCTTTAAGTTTTGCTCTATACCCAGTGCTTAATGAAAAAAATATTGTAATGTGCAGCTTAGTTGTTGGCTCTTGGTACATCAGGTTCTTGGAGAACCTACAACCTCTACATATCCCTGTGCCCAGAAGGGTCTAGTGGACGTAAAGGTATAGTGCTTTTGTAAGTTGGCCATGATGACAAAAAGTTACAGATGAAAATATTGTCAAAATGGTCTCTTTGAGAAACCCTTGAGGGATCTACACAAAGGACCCCTTGCTAAATTCAGAATTTTGTCTGCTTTTCAGAAATATATAGCTTTTCAGCATCACCCATTGGTTTCACACCTGTTCTAGTTTTCCAACACAAACTAGAATTACGTTGGAAGCACAAATATAAGTATAATGGTCTATGGTGTAGAAAAATGCCATAACTGTGGTAAAAATGTTTTTTGATACAGCTCTCCTTGTTCCTGAAAGTTAGGAAAATGGTGATTCGCTGAATGGTGATTGCATTTTTTAGGAAGCAAAAACATTTTCTTGCACAGTACTTGTCCCCATTTTTCACTAAAAAGCAAAATGTAGCTATATTTTAGACATTTTTCTCAGTCCCGCCAGCTGTATCCACAATCCTTGGGTACCCTTAGAATCCCCATCATGTTGGGGAATAAGGGCACAAGTTTGCAGTGGATGCCTTTTATGTAAAATAAGGTTTATGGCCTAATTACGAGGCTGGCAGTCCCTCTGTGGTGGTTGGACCTCTGCGGAGGTCTGACCACCACATTATAAGTTTGGCAGGCGCACCCACTTAGAAACTGCCGTCCCAGCCAGGATCAAAGATCCCGATGGGGTGACGGCGGTCAGGCTTGTGAACAGCCATGCCGGCTTTGAACTCAGCACTGCCTGGCTGATTAAAACCCCTCTTTCTGCCAGCCTTTTCAAGGCGGGAACCCACCATGAAAAGGCTAGCAGAATGCCAGGGCCGGGGGCCACAGTGGGACAGCGCACGGGCCCCCTGCCCAGCACCATCGGAATGAGCACTGTCTGCTTTCCTGACAGTGTGCATTCTGAGGGTGCTGGGGTGTTAGGATAGTGGCCTCAGGTGCCTTAAAGGAGCCAAGACCAATATCCTAACACTGCTACTGCCTGGCACACGTATTACAATGTTCTTGCCGTTCAGCAGGGGAACATCACTGCTATGGAGGTGGTCTCCTTCCTGTGACTTTGGCGGTCCCGTGGTGGGACCATCAAACTCATAATGAGGCCCCCAAAGTCGTGATGGCAAAGTACCCCAAATAGCATAAAAAAGGCTCAGCATTGGTGTGAAAAAGCCCGGCAATTAAGGGCTTATTTATCAATCTGAATTTTTGTCTTTTGGTTTTGTTTATACTATTTAATCTTTTATTGTCTGTGTTTGTAAAGTAAGTTTCATGTTAGGTATAGTAAGCCTAGATTGTCAATAAAAAGTCGTTCTTTGAATGGTAGGAGTTCATGCATTTGTTTACATTGCTTGGAGACTTTTAGTTTGAGTTAAGTTGGGGATAGTTCCATGCTTTAGTTCCTGGTTCTTTTTTAAAGTATTTCTCAAAATTGATACAGCTGATAAGCGTTCCTTTAAAGGAATTGTGCCATCTTTCCTCTGTGTTATTTGTCTTTGTTTCTTGGGCTACTATCTTGAAATAGACATTTCACTGTGGAATTTGTGACTTGGATAGGCTATGGCCTGATAAGTGTAGATGACCAACGCAAATATCCCCAAACGTATCCATTAATGGAGCTAGTCTTCTTTCATGTAGTTTGTAATAGGGGGAATTCAAGAAGCATGTCATAATTTTTAGTGACAACGCTTGCAGGGACGTATGCTAAAGCTATTTCATTTTGTACGCAAGTTCTAGGTTAGTTGCATATTCTGTACTCAGGGTGGATTTTTGTAGGTGCCACCATATGCTCAGGTTAAAGTGATGGTAGCACCCCTAAACTGCAGTGTGTGGGTAGATTTTAAATATTGTTAAAATCATTGCCTGCATCAAATCAATGATTTTTTTGTGGTTTATAGTTGCTGTTAGCTTGTTTTTTATATATGCTGTTTTTCATTGTAAGTTGCACTTACTTAGGTAAAAGTGCATAGACTAAAGAGATGTCCGTGTTTTTATATTGACTAAGTATTGTGTATTCTTGACTGAATGGTGGAAGACATAATGTAAAAGTGCTATCTTCCACGTGTTACTTTGAGTTAAGGTCAGTATATTGTTATTGGTAGCATAAATTATAATTTTGATCATTATTTTGGTTGTCATAGAGTAAAAAGGTGTCTTGTTATTTATGAGTAGTAGGTATTGGGGTATGCCTATATCTTCATATTTTTAGGTGGCTGTTTGACATGTTCTTGCAAATAAGATTTTAGAGCTGGAATGCTAGGAAATTGTCCTCTTACTTGTTCAGGAATGTTTCGTATACTAATTATATGTATCGTTCCTGCTCTGAGCTCACACTGGTCTTCCCTACATCCTGTTAAATATTTTTGACTTCTGTTTTATTACTATCAATGAGCGGTTATGTTCTGTAATCCTTTCAACTATTTAATTTTTAGTAGTAGCCCTGCCATAACATGCATTTGAACCCTACTAGGTGCATTTCCAGTGTGTTTTGTCACTGGTTGTGCTCTCCTCTATGAGGACCTTTTTATTAAATTCTTGGATTGGCTAATGTGTCACAAAGGGTTTCCAAAAATTCACACCAGAGATATTTTAATGGTGGGCGGGTGTGTTTGGATCAGCCCAGACCCTGGAGATCCCACAAGTGACTGTGTCATCATAACCATCAGACGTCCGCTTTTAGACTGCAATCTACTGTGTGCCCCACACATGTCCCTTGCCTCGATGAGTGGCATTAACTTGGTCCCCTTGGGCTACTTTTATAAACCCCCAAATCAGTACTTGGGGAACAGTGCCCACCCTTTGGATTTGTCATTGGCCAATCCAAAGTTAGTAATGGCCACCAATATTAGGTACAGTTTAATTCTTCTGATTTTCTCTCTATTGAGGTTCCATTAAGGGCCCACTATCATGACCTTCAGTCATTTCAAAGGGACCGACTGCTCCTTTCAACATTCCTACTCTGTATTTGATATAAACTTCCCTTTTGTGATTTGTTGTATTTTGTTTTTTCCTATATTTTATCTGTGGGTTTTAAAGTATAGAAAATATACATTCACTTTATTTAACAAAAGTAAGATGTGATGTTATATTAATGTTAACATGCTTACATTGCAGGTGCACATTTTAACTTACATTCTGGATGCTGTCTTTAATAAATTTTAGTTGTAGAATTTTGCTTTGCGGGTCTGATCTGGGCACAGTTTTTCTTTTGTTGCAGTCTGTTCAGAGGAATAATTTATCAGTTGTTTCAGTTTGTATTTATTCTAAAGTTTAATTAGGGGTTTGCTTGTTTTATTCTATAGTCTTATTATGTTAAAGCTCTATTAGCGGGTTGTTGAAGTGTTGCAGACTCATCCTGTTGTCCTGTAATCTTTTTTTAGGAGGCATTTTGTTGTGGGTTTTTGTGATCTGTGTACACATTTTGTAAATTGAAAAAGTGTTTGTCACTATTTTTCATTATAGTTTGATTGCTTTGTTGAAAACTAGTTTGTTTTTTTGTACCATTTATCGTAACCCTATTTAGGGGGGCATTACGAGTTTGGCAGACGGAAACGTCCGTCTGCCAAACTCTCGACAAGGAGAGCACCACAGTGCTGGAGGTCTCCTTACCGGCCTCATTACAAGTTTCCCACTGGGCTCATGGTTGGAAACCAAGGTTTCGGCCGGTCACCCTAGTGGGAACGCTGTGGCAGCATTGTTCCCGGCTCATAATTCAGCCTGCAGCAATGCTGCCGCATACAGGGTGCGCCAGCACCCTTGAAATGCACACTGTCTGCACTGTGTCCATGCATTTACATATCAGACAATTTATATATCTCCACCGGGTGTACTGCAGCCCTAGAAGACACAATGAAATCTGACTATCACCCCACTTGCCTCCATTGTACAGTGACTCCCAGTACTTTCTATCACACAATCTGGACCTGTCCAGTCATACAAATATACTAGGTTCAGGTGCATTAAGCATAGACCAAAACTGTAAAAAGCCCTATAACGCCTAACCCCATGGTGGCACTCCTGGGGCTTATTGCCAAGTTGGGTGGTAGCCATGCCACAAGACTTTTATTTGCAATAGGCCTATTTTCTATACTGGACATAGTTGGTTATTGATGGTCTGGTCGGGCAGGGCCTGTTTTAGGGAGTCAGAGGCTTTCTGGCAAGCCTCTGTCCAGATCACCTTTCTTGGCCGATTCTTGGAAGTCAGCTCATGCAAGGGGGCAACAATGGTACTCTACCCCTTGAAAAACCTTCTGTGATAACCTGTGCGGCCCAAGAAGGCCCTCACCTCAGTTTGAGTTTTTGGGGGCTCCCAGGCCAGAAGGGCCTCTATTGGTACTGAGTTGAGCCCCCTGTAGTCCACACAGAACCAGAGTTCTGGGGCTGCGCCCAGTGGGGAAGCTTTTGGCACCAGCACTACAGGGCTGGACCAGGGGCTGCTGGAGGGCTCAATTACCTACAACTCCAACATCCTAGAGACTTCCTATTTGACGCTGGCTTTCACTTTGTCAAACAGCCTGTAAATCTTGTTTTTGGGAGGGAAGCTGTCTCCTGCATCAATGTCATGGGTACACAAAGGTGCAAGCCCAGGAGTGTAGGAGAACAAAGAGGCAAACTGCCGAACAATTGCTGTTCTGGGGTCAGGGTAGGGGAAATGGTTCACACCCTCCACTGATCCATCTTTCTCTTTTGGTGATAGAAGGTTAAGGAGAGGTTCACTGTCCTCCTACTCCCGATCATCTGTCACCAACAGCATGGTGACCTCATACTTCTCAAACTGTGGTTTGTGATGATTGATATGGAGGAATCTTAAGGGGTGTCTGGGGGTCTTGAGGTCCACCAAGTGTTTGGTGTCTCCCTTACTTTGAACTGTTTCATAACAGCTCAGTCCAACAGTCCTGGAGGGCTCTGGGCTCCACTGGCTCATCACCCACAGTTTCTGCCCAGGCTGGAATTTCACAGAGGTAGTCATCTGGTCATACCACTGCTTCATCGCCTCCTGGCTGGCCTCCAAGTTCTCAGAAGCTTTCTTCAAAAATCTAGCATGTAACTAACCATATCCTGAGGAGGCTTCTTGAGAGCTTGCACCCAACCCTCCTTAACCAGGCTGTGATGTCTATTTACAGGGTGACCATACAGTACCTCAAAGGGTCTAAATCCATCCCCATCTGAGGTACCTCCCTGTAAGCAAAAAGTAGGCATGATAAGAGAACATCCCACTTCTGCCTCATGGGCTCAGGCAGGCCCAAAATCATGCCTTTCAGGATCTTGCTGAACATCTCAACAAGCACATTGGTTTGTGGAGGATCGTGATAGGGTTTAGGTATATGTAACCCCATACTCCTTCCACATTGACTGCATGTATACAGACATAAAGTTGGTGCCCCTGTCAGACAGCACGTCTTTGGGGAAGCCCACACTGGTAGAAATTCCCATTATTGACCTAGCCACTGCAAGCGCAGTTGCAGTTCTCAGAGGTATGGCCTCTGGATATCTTGTAGCATGGTACACCAAGACCAGGACATACCTGTTTCCAGAGGCTGTCCTGGGGTACAGGGCTCAATAATGTTGAAGATTCTCCTTCTTAGGGCGAGGGTGTTCTCCCTGCAGCTTTGGGATCTTCTCTGGGTCCTGGTTCTCATCCCCATTTGGTCCCATGTGCCTCCAGGATCAACCTTATCTGTTGCTGCTTGCACCCTCTTGACCTACTTATAGGCTTGGAGGGTTATTTGTAGGCCCACTTTGGAAGCTTTCCTGCCCACATTCAACCACCTCTCCTTGCAGAACTTTTGTAGCTCAACCTTAGTGAGGTTTTTAACATTCAACAGCTCCATCTCCATGGTAGTAGAGGAAGGTAGGGTCAGTTAAATTTAGAAAAAAATAAAAACAGCCAATGCAGACTAAATAGAATTTTAAAAAGCAGTCGCTCTGATACCAAATTATTTATTATTTTTCTGGGATTTTTGTGTAGCTCAAATCACTCTATGTTACTGCACAAACACAAGGCCTAATCCACACCACGGAACACCAGTGTGACAAATTGTGTTGTTGGTTGACTGCCCTGTCGACCTCCTTACATTTGGGAATGACAGCTTATTCAATGTAATAAGGAATCTCCAATGTTATCCAAAGGGAGGGATAGGACTCACAGTTGTGAAAAAACAAATCTTGAAGTTCTTCACTATCAGGACATGCAAAACCTAAAAGTAAATGTCCTATCTTTTAAATACAAAGCACCTTGCTCTTTGGGCCTCAAGTCTACTGTGTGGGTGACGTATGACAAGGGCTTTTAAAGACCAACCTGACATGGCAGTAGGACACTGCATTCAGGCTGCAATGGCAGGTCTGGGGTATGTTTTGAATTGCTATTTAAGTGGGTGGCACAATAAGACCCTGGGTATATGGTAACCACTCTACAAGGGACTTACAAGTAAATTAAATATGCCAGTGAGGTATATGCCACTCAAACAATGTTTAGGGGAGTGAGCACAAGCACTTTGAGCCGGTTAGCAGTGGTAAAGTACCCAGACTCCTAAGGCCAACAGAAGCAAAACATCGAGTAAAAAGGAGGCACGCAGGCAAAAAGTTTGGGGGAAGACCACCCTAAGGCTGACAGGTCTCACAGTTGTTTTGCTCTAGATTCAGCTCTAGCTCAAGTGAATGCTGAAAAAGAATATGCAGTACATCAAAGTGCAGATTCAAAAATTGTTAGAAGACATCTACACATGTGGATTGGAAAGGTGTTCCCTACTAAGCCATCATGGGATCCTGCCTCCATTAGTCATGCGTTCTCATTTGCTGTATGATTCTATGCCAGTATTCCAGACCAACCAGTAGCTCCTCCACCGAGATGACAGACTAGTGATGGGCTGTCATGATATGCGTCCATATGTACTTCTTTGCGCTGAACTTGCGTGAAAGAGCAATACTCTAAATTGCCTGAGAGTGCGCGCATTCACAAGTAGGAAGAGTTGATATTATGTGAGGAGTGTTGACACCACTTGGAGAGAGGCTTCTCCTCTCTGTTGGACACACTACATGAGATGCCTGAGTTCACTGAGGGAAGCTACATATACCATGAAGCTGCAGGACTTTCCTGAATGCTGGCAGGTATTTTGAAGTCACAGAGTATAAGTAACTTTTGGTCCAGAGCATCCTTACTAAGCAATTAATATACATAGCTGCTAGCAACATGTTGGCAGACTATTGTGTGATATTTTGGATCTGACAAAAGACCAAATGATTCTAGGGAACTATTTGTGTTCTCAGATTTAGACTGCTTTTCTAAGTACTGTTTAAGGAGCTGCCATTTAAGGATTATAACTCACGTTTTTTCACACCTTGTTATTTCATGTGAGGAATCTCTCCAACGACTTTGATTAATTGTATTTTGTACTAAGGTATTGATGTAGGTTGGGAGATTGCCTGTTGTCAGCCAAACTTGATAATCCTAATGTGTGTCTGTTATTTTGCAGTTTATGAACCTGTCTGTTTTACAAGAATTAGAATTCATACCATGTTCCTATTTTGTAGAATGTAGACGTCTGTAGTAAGAAAAACATAATAGCTCTAAGTATTTTTGACATACATTTCATCAACAATAATTTTGTTTCAGCTCTAGGGAGATTAAGAGTTTCCCGAAGCCTTAGGGAGAGGAAATGTAGAGATGATTGAAGTTCTCATGGGCACTATTACATTGTAGATGCTTTAGCAACATTCATAAGACACTAAAGGCCTCTTCTTGTATATAGATATTAGCGATCCTCCAGCTGAAGAGAGTGCTTAGCTGAAAGACAAATTATAGTGGTGATATCCAGAGTCTTTGTTTTCCTTTCTATCCCATTCCTCTTTCTCTGGGCGTATATCAGAAATGTGTGGAAACATACGTCGATCCCATTTGATAGACTACAAGGTAGATGCTTTCTGACAAACTAGTACTGTAACTTTCCAGTGAATCAAGAAAAGTAACTGTAACAGACAGATGCTCAATACTTTGATATAACAGTGAATACAACCACATCATCCCAGTTCTTGAAACAGCTGTGCTCGCTCCCAGTGATCGATGAGGACCTTCGATACTCTATACAAGATGCACAAGGCCACCCATTTCTGGTCTCTTTCTGACTTTGCCCCTTCGGTGAAAGGCAGAAGATCAGCAGTCACAGGACTTGTATTTAATCATTGTATTAGGAAACAGCAATGGTGGAATAATATTTTCACTAATGGAAGCTGCAGTATTGAATTAATGATCCCTGCTGCTGCCCTTGTGCCTATGAGCTATGTATACAGTCTAGATTCTGAAATTCTCGGGTACTCAGACACGTCTAAGAAAACGTATACTTTTCTTCTTGAAATAATTCCTCCATCTTCAGAAAGGATGCATAAATATTTAATATATCTAAACCAATTAATTGTATTTAATACCCTACTAGATATGAGGACCAGGTCTCCCATTCTCTCTCAAACATATAGGAAGGTGGGTAAGGCAGGGCAGAGAAGGCCCTCATTACAGTTCCTTTTCTCTCCAGCAAATATTTGCGATCATACTCAAAATAAATTGTTGCATACTGATAATCATCTGCTTTTTAATGAAATATACACCTGATCTAATGTTCAAGAAACCCATCAATGTTTTTATGGTTAAATGATGTGAAATACTGGTCTATAACTTAACTATTCCAGCTGTTAGAAGCAAAGTGAGATTTACAACAACTATTCACTTTATAAAACATATCTAAATGTGCAACTGATTCTCCAGTATTGGAGTATTTTTCATAAATTCACTTGCTTGAATCATCCCCGAAGATCGAGGTAGCAGTTCCATTGTACATTCTAAAGCACTGGAAGTAGTTAACATAGCGTATAATGGCAAAAGACATTGACTTTAAAAGCGTAGCCACATCATTTTTAAAGAACCAAACTCCAGCCAATCAGCTGATAGCACCCTTAAGAACGCTTTCAGCAGAGACATGCTCTAGTATGTCAGTACAACAGAAAAAGGAGAGGTTACCTTCTGAAGCCACTAGGAGTGTATCTAGTATGTTCATCCTGCCCAAACAGTAAAGGACTGTAAAATTAGTCTAACCTTTTCCCCTAAAACTCTCACTGATAGAGAGTGGAGGCAATTATTGTGGTTACAGAACCTTAAATCTAAGACAACTGTCATTCCTGATGAGGAGGACAGTGAGGATTCCATCACCTCACAGGAGAGGTCAAAAGAAAGAGGTCGCACTGAGGGTCTCCAGAGGTCCACAGAAAAGCCACATGAAAGACTCTGGATCTTCAAAACGCAATTCTCATAGAGAGAAAAAGGGAGAAAAAAACCTTCTCAGAGGCAAAAGCAGAGTCCAAAACCTTTTATTCAGCCCTGGCATTACATCAGGGAACTCCTCTTCAGAACCAGTCATAGTTAAACATAAACTGACAATGAGGTGTCAATCGCAAAATGGCTGTCAAAATCATCAGCGACAGCAATGACGACCTCAACGAACACAGCCTTGTCAACTATCACTGCATTGTCGACGGTAGCCTTGTCGACGACAGCCTTGCCTACAACGACTGCCTTGTCGACGAGGACCTCTTCCACAACAGCCAGATGACAGCTTTGTCTACGACAACAGCCACGTTGATGACAGGCCTCATCGACGGCCTCATGAACAACAGCCTTGTCTATGATTTCCTTATCAACAATGACGCAAGCCTCATCAGGCCTAGCCGATGGCCTCATTGATGACAACCTCATCTATTACAGCCTCATTGATGAGTACAGTAGAAAGAGAATGAGGCAACCCAGTAACCGTAGGACCTGGGTAACATAAACAACAATGCTCAAATGCTCCTGATGGGGAAGTATAAGCCTAGACGTCCACTGCAATGATACCAAATACATCTCCAATAGGTAGAGTATTAATAAAACATAATTTATTTGTTTCAAAATACTATTTTATCCTAACTAAACATTACTTTAATTACAAATCAATAATATTGTATAAAGGTAGGTGCTCCTAAGAGTGGAACAGCGCAGTGCAAGTGATTAAGTGAGACAGAAGTGCGCATGTGTTACAAAAAATCAAGATGCAGTAGTTTAGTAGTGTTGGAAAATGGGTTATTGGTAGGGCAGGTAGGTACCTACACCTAGCAACAAGCCACAAACCTCCACATAAGTACAGTTAGGTCTCAGTAAATTAATCCCAGCTCTACCCTTGGTAGCTTGGCATCGAGCGTCAAGGCTTAACTTAGGAGACAAAGTGTAAAGCATTCAAATATCACAAAACAGTAATTAAATAAAACACAGGAAACAGTTTAAAAATCCAAAACCAATTTATAAAAATAGCTTATATTTTTATCTTTAAAATGACACAAAAACGATTAAAATCGGTTCAGGGGAACCGGAGATATGAATTTTTAAAGTATTATTATTTTCTAGCGCTTAGAAACAAAAAGCGCCAATCGGGTCATCTGGTTGGACCGGGGCAAAGTCAAACTTTCAGGCCGACCGCGATAGAGCCCTGCTCGGCTACAAGTCGCGGGAGGCCTCGGTTAAAAAGTTACCTTCTGACTTAGTCTCTTTTTTGATGTTTTTCTTCCCCGGGACGAACCTGCCAGTTGAATCCGACCTCCTGGAGCCCTTGTCCGGATACGCGAAGTCGGTTTCCTCGGTGGTGATTTTTACCTTCGGACTTAGTCGTTTTTTCGAGATGAAAATCCTTCGACCGGGGTAAACCTGGATCTTGATCCGACGTCCATGGAGCCCTTCTCGGATACGATGGCTGGGAGGTCCCGGTCAACTTTTTACGTTCGGACTTAGTCTCTTTTTTGGATGTTTTTCTTTACCGGGACGAACCACGAAGTCAGGCCGGGTCGCGGTTGAGGCAAGCCGGCTAGAATTTCCGCGGCGGGTCGGTCCCTCTCTGGAGCTTTTTTCCAAAAATTCTCAAATCTTTTCCAAACTTCTGGGGCTTCACCCAGATGTTCTTTTAAGGTTCTTTTGGGGTCCACAGCTCACCCCAAGGGTCCAGAAGTTCTGTGATGGTCCTTGGGGGGTGCGGACTTCAACTCCCAGAATGCACCTGGCGCAAACTCCTTTTTGGCCACTGGACAGTGGTCAGCTGGTCGCTTTCTTCAGGAGTTGGTGCAGGGGACTCTGGTTTAGCAATTTTTCACCTGTAGCAAACAGGGAGTGCCTCCTTGAACCAGTTGAAGCCAGGCAAAGTCCTTCTTGTGGTGAAGCCCAAGTGTGCAGCTGGTGCAGTCCTTCTGAGTGCAGGGTCCAGGTGCAGGCCAGGGGTCCAGCAGGGCAGTCCTTCTTCTTCTTTAGTTCCTTTCTTGTTGAATTCTGGAGGGGATCTGAGGTGTGGGTGCAGGTCTGCCAGTTTTATCCTTGCTCCTGGGTGAAAAGCAGGGGGGCCCTGGTTCTCCAATCAGGGACAGGGTCGTCCCCCTGTGATGACCACTTCCTGGGAAGTGTGGCAAAAATCCATCCCAGAAGGCAACAGTCTCTAAAAATCCAACATGGATGAATCTGATTTTTGGAGGTTACATCTGGCTGAGCCCACCCACTGGTGTGGCTAAAAATCATAAACACACCCCTCTCCTGCCCTCTCCTAATCTAATCAAGGGGGCACCTAGCTGTCTGGGGTTGCAGGATGTGGGGGTGTTGCTGGGTGCTGCAAATGTCCTTCTCTGCCTTTGAAGACCAGTTTGGCAGCCCTCCCCCTTCCTGCCTCACCATCTGCTGAGGGGAGATTCTCTCCCCCAAGCACATTCCTTTGTGTGAAGCCAGGCCACTTCACACCTCATTAAAGTAGCCTGGCAGAAGCTGCTGCAGGCTGGCCAATCAGAGCACAGCAGCAAAAACAATGCAGAGCTGAAATTGGCAACTTTTTAGGTAAAGTCTAAACTTTTTACCTGAACTGGTTATATTAAATCCAACAACTGGAAGTTGTGGGATTTATTATAACAATCAATTTGATACCAAATTCTTGGTATGTAACATTTAAGGAGACTTTAAAATTTAAAATAAAGTCTGCCCATTCTAGCCTATGAAGGCCATTTACTTCCATGAGGGAAAAACGAATTTGGCTGTTTTTACCTCACCAGGGCTTATAAATCTATTTTTATAAAGTCCCTGCTTATAGTTACATGGCACCCAGCCCTAGGGGCACATAGGGCACACCTTAGGGGTGACTTATATGTAAAAATAAGGTAGTTTAAGGCTTTGGAAGTACCTTTAATTCCAAAGTCGAATTTGCATATAACTTTAATTTAAAAGCAGCCAGCAAGGCAGGCTTGCTTTTAAAATGACACTGGGCACCTCAGCAATGCACCTAGGTGTGCACCACCTATGCTGTGGTCCCTAAACCTACATGCCCTACCATATACTAGGGACTTATAGGTAGGTTAACTTAGCCAATTATAATTAGCCTAATTTGCATATCCATTTTACACAGAGCACAGGCCCTGGGACTGGTTAGCAGTACCCAGGGCACCATCAGAGTCAGGAAATCACCAGCATAAAGTGGAAAATGGGGGCAAAAAGTTATGGGGCCTCTGCAATCAGCCCTAGTTTCTCACAAGTAGCTGGAGGCTGTATGAATCAGCCTACTCTAAGCAACCACCAAGGAGAAAGCAAACAGCACAGGCAAGAGACACTGGCAGAAAATAGTGACAACATCAAAGTGCTGGTTATGCAACCTACAGAACACGAACCTGTGGGAGCAAAAAAAAACAAATCCATGTTTTCTCATCAGTGGCAAAAAATAACATCGGACAAATGTGCAATGGATCTCATCCCATGTTAGAGTTCACCCAGATTCTGTTTACCACTCCACCACAACGAGGGCACCCACCTCACCTCCATCTGTTTTGCAAGGAAGTTACTAGCTATGCTACGCAAGGGTGCCATAGAAAAGGTCCCACATTCACAAGGAATGGGATTCTACTCTTGGTTTTTCCTCATAAAGAAGAAATCAGGATAATGGAGACCCATTCTGGACCTCAGAAAGCTAAACAAATACCTGAAAAAGCAATCTTTTAGTATGATTAGTCAAGAAATCCTGTACCTCCATCAGTCATGGTCTAGATCCGCAATTATTTCCGTACCTCGACAACTGACTCATAAAATCACCGTCTGCCCAACAATCATCAACAGCTACGTCATCTCTACAGACATTCCAATCTTTGGGCCTAACAGCCAATTACCATAAGTCCCTCATTCAGCCTTTCATGAGGACCATTTTCTGGTAGCAATTCTAGATACATTACAAGAAAAGACATGCTTGTCAGAAGACAGACAAAAGAAACTGAGGATTTTGGCACAAAACTTACCAAGAAGAAAGTCTATTTCTGTTCACCTTCTCAAATCATTTCTTTGAATGATGTTATCAACCATTTTATTAGTGTTTGGTGCCCATCTAAAGATGGGACCTTTTACAGGAAGGGGTAGATGCACAATGGATTCAGATTGAAGGCTCATTAGACAATATCATGAAGCTCACACCAGCCATGAGAAAAGCACTGCCTTGGTGGATAAACTCTAACAATCGCTCACTGGGGCTAACCCTCTTGTATCAAATTCCTGAGTATGTCATCACAACAGACAAACAAGTGTCTAATGGACATTAACGCAAATAAAAATGCAATACATTTCCTGGAACTCAGAGCAATATCACTTGCCCTCTATGCTTTCTTTCCAAGGACTGAAGGCTCTTCAGTGTTGATATGAACAGACAACACAACAAGTATGCACTGCCTCAACAAGCAAGGAGGAACAACATCTCAAATCCTGTCACAGGAGGCACAGGAAACATGGAGATGAGCTTTTGCTCATCAAGTGACAATAAGAGCAGAACATCTGCCAGGGATGAGCCACGGTCTGGCGTACCTTTAAGTAGAACTAGTCAGAGCTGTCATAAATGGGACCTAAATAAATCAGTTCTGAATGCCGTATTCCAGTGGTGAGGCACACCAAAACTGGATCTCTTCGCGTCTCAAGAGAACCAGAAGTGACAATTTTACGCAAGTTGGGACCCTCAAAAGGGTCATGTGGGGGACTGTGTTTTCGTTAAGATGGTCAGGGATCTATATGTATGCTTTTTCCCCGATAACTCTCATTCGACAAGGACACTGATTGAGCACCAGACATTTACAATAAGGAACCTTTCTTACAGTTCAAAAATAATACTGTGATTCTCCGAACTAATCTTATGTTCATACCTAAAGTTCCAACAGATTTCCATCTCAAACAAACCTGTTGTGCTCAAGATTTTTTTTCTCGAATCTGTAGACACCTGCGGAAAGAACTTTGTATACCCTAAATGTAAGCAGATGCTTGAAGTTCTACTTACATCGTACAACACATCTACGAACTACAGACCAAATATATCTGACATATGGAAACCATAAGAAGGGAGGTCTGGTTTTCAAATTCAGCATAACAAGATGGATCTCAAAAAGCTATTCAATTCTGCCAATCTAAGGCCAGTAGGCCTTTGAGACAAAAGACTAACACACACTCTACAAAGGCTGTTTCTACAAAGGCGGCCCTGTTTGCTGGAGTGCCTATCATTGTACTTCACATCTTTTCCAATAAGGTGAGCCTCGTATCATAAAATGTGTAAATTTTGTACCCATAATCCGCCATTGCTTTAGAACATAATTTTGCTAAACATGTATGTAACTGCTACCTATTCTGATTTGAGCATATGAATCTATGAATGATACTCCAATACTGGAGAAACATTTCTTACTTCCTGTAACTCTTGTTCTCCAGTATCGGTATCTTTCATAGATTCACATGCGATCCACCCTCCTCTCCTTAGAGGCTCTCCTTCATCACAAGTGGTGACTATTCCCAACAGTGTTTGAAAATCTGAGGGAAGATGCCTCCGCTGGGAGTGTTATAGAGGGTGCTATCACCTGATTGGCTGGAGTTAGGCTCTTTATAAATTATATGAATAAGCTGTTAAAGTCAATGTCTTTTGCCATTATAGGCTATGTTAACTACTTCCACTGCTTTAGTATGTACCGTGGGACTCCCACTTCGACGACAAGCATGATTCAAGCGTGAGAATCTATGAAGGATAATACTGGAGAATGAGAGCTACAGGTCAGTACTAAATGTTTTCATTGCTAATATTGATGATTGCAAGATAACAATTAAACAAAATATTCTGGCTGTTTAAATGCTGGAAACATGGCAGATGACAAAACATGTTACAGCAAATAAGCACATAATGGAGGTTGCAAGTGGCAATGAAAACGAGGAAGGAGAGCAGAGGATGTTGATATCCCATGTAAAGTTAAAAAACGTGCAACCTCCAGCACAACAAACAAGCATTGGCAAAGCCAATAAGTTCGGCTTTAGTGTTCTAACAATGTAAACATAAACAAACATCAATGTACCATGTCCGAAGTTATTTTACCAACGCAATAAATCATTAGTTTGTGATCACAAAATTTAATTAGCATGACCACAGTATCTATTCATAATTATTTCTCCCCTATTTCCTTTACACATTTTACATAGCACAATAATATACCTTGGATTGCATCCATTTGATACTAAGTAAACTTTAGTAGCCCACAGCTTATTCTTTGACACTGTAGAACATAAACTGAAATTATAAATAACAAAACATACAATAGAAACGTTTTTCTACAATTTGTGACACATATAAATTGTACCAGTACCCAACTTTCAAATTGGTAGGAGTGACAGATTTTGCTCAATTATCCAGATTCCTAAAGTCAAACCTTAGCAGGGGTTGTCACAACTCATCAATGAAACAGAAACAATTCACCAAGTTTTTTCACAATAGGGTTGCCTATATAAATGGATGAAAGTCCAACAACTCCCTAATGCATGGTTGTCTACTCTTCAAACCCCATTGTGAGGTATCCTCAAGACCAAGTATTGGGTATGACAGTGAAGGAAGAAATTAAATAAACAGTCATGTATATGAGGGTGTTCGTGAGTGTGCTGTACAAATATATGTTAGGTGGATACCTCTGTTAGTGTATAAATATGTGTACTTATTGCGATTATGTCTGTGTTTTAATATCTGTAAAAATGTCTGTTAGAAATGGGATCTTTGGTTGACAGTCAGGTTACCCCCTATTCAAGCAAGGACCCTCACTCTAGTCAGGGTAAAAGAGAATCACCCTCAGCTAACCCCTGATTACCCCCTTGGTAGCAGTAGGCTTAACTTCAGAGCACTAGGTGTAAAGTATTTGTACCAACACACACAGTAACTCAATGAAAACACTACAAAATGACACAACACCAGTTTAGAAAAATAGGAAATATTTATCTAAACAAAACAAGATCAAAACGAAAAAAATCTGACATACACAAGTCAAGTTATGAATTTTTTAAAGATTAAACTAAAAAATAGCGCTTAGAAACAAAAATGCTTCAATGAGATGTTAACACGGCGTCGTGATGGAGTCGTTCCCAACAAGCGGACACCAGCGGCGCCGGACACGGAGTCGTGTAGACCCCCAAATACAGTACCTTTGGTGAAGAGTGAAAACAAGCCGATGCGCGAAGTCGGGAATTGCGGCATCTGTGCGAAACGTTGAATCCAAGCACTTCGAGCGGCGTTGGTCACGATGTGGTGTGGTGACTTCCACAGAGTCGCAGACTTTAGAGGGCTGCAGCGGCGTCGGGCCTGCGAAGAGCGTCGCGTTCCAGCGAAGGTCACGGCGTCAGGTGCAGGCGGCGTTGCTGGATTCAACAGCGGCGTCGGTCCAGAGTCGTCCGAAGTCGATTTCCTTGGATTTCCACCAGCTTTCCTTTCAAGGGCCCAGGGACTGGATAGGGCACCACTTGTCAGAGCAGGAGTCTCTCCAGAGACTCCAGGTGCTGGCAGAGAGAAGTCTTTGCTGTCCCTGAGACTTCAAACAACAGGAGGCAAGCTCTAACTCAAGCCTTTGGAGATTTCTTCACAAGATGGAAGGCACACAAAGTCCAGTCTTTGCCCTCTTACTCTGGCAGAAGCAGCACTGCAGGAAAGCTCCACAAAGCACAGTCACAGGCAGGGCAGCACTTCTTCCTCAGCTATCAGCTCTTCTCCAGGCAGAGGTTCCTCTTGGTTCCAGAAGTGTTTCTAAAGTCTGTAGATTTGGGTGCCCTTCTTATACCCATTTTAGTCTTTGAAGTCACCTTTCTTCAAAGGGGACTCACACCTACTTGTGAAATCCTGCCTTGCCCAGGCAAGGCCTCAGACACACACCAGGGGGTTGGAGCCGGCATTGTCAGAGGCAGGCACAGTCCTTTCAGATGAGAGTGACCACTCCACCCCTCCCTCCTAGCAGAGATGGCTAATCAGGAAATGCAGGTTACACCCCAGCCCCCTTTGTGTCACTGTCTAGTGCGAGGTGAAAAACAACCCAACTGTCAAACTGACCCAGACAGGGAATCCACAAACACGTCAGAGTCACAGAATGGTTTAAGCAAGAAAATGCTCACTTTCTAAAAGTGGCATTTTCAAACGCACAATCGCAAAATCAACTTTACTAAAAGATGTATTTTTAAATTGTGAGTTCAGGGACCCCAAACTCCACATGTCCATCTACTCTCTAGGGGAATCTACACTTTAATCATATTTAAAGGTAGCCCCCATGTTATCCTATGAGAGAGACAGGCCTTGCAACAGTGAAAAACGAAGTAGGCAGTATTTCACTGTCAGGACATATAAACCACATTACTATATGTGCTACCTTATCCATACACTGCACCCTGCCCTTGGGGCTACCTAGGGCCTACCTTAGGGGTGCCTTACATGTAAGAAAAGGGAAGGTTTAGGCCTGGCAAGTGGGTACACTTGCCAAGTCGAATTTACAGTTAAAACTGCACACACAGACACTGCAATGGCAGGTCTGAGACATGATTACAGAGCTACTTATGTGGGTGGCACAACCAGTGCTGCAGGCCCACTAGTAGCATTTGATTTACAGGCCCTGGCACCTCTAGTGCACTTTACTAGGGACTTACTAGTAAACCAAATATGCCAATCATGGATAAACTAATCAACAATACAATTTACAGAGAGAGCATATG
This sequence comes from Pleurodeles waltl, assembly GCF_031143425.1. Lineage (NCBI taxonomy): Eukaryota > Metazoa > Chordata > Amphibia > Caudata > Salamandridae > Pleurodeles > Pleurodeles waltl. The sequence continues at coordinate 867,481,777 of NC_090450.1, read as the reverse complement.
CACTTTAGCACTGGTTAGCAGTGGTAAAGTGCTCAGAGTTCAAAAGCCAACAGCAACAGGTCAGAAAAAATAGGAGGCAGGAGGCAAAAAGATTGGGGATGACCCTGCATAAGCAAAAAAGTCCAACAATGTCTATGTGTGTGCTATGTGTCTTGTTATGCGTCTATGTGTGACCGTGTTTGTGTACATTTAAAGTAAAAGGAAAACTGCATTATTTTTATTCCTTCTTGCAATTAACATCCTGTGGTCATTATTAAAAAAAACTAATTTTACTGTTGGAGAATACCACTTTGTACAAAAACTAATCAGTTTAATTATTTATTTTCTGATAAAATCCAACAGAGCGGGCTTTAATGTGGCAAACAGTATTTGTGCATGCACACACCTAAACAGCATTTGTAAATGCCAATGTTCACATTGTTTCAACCAAGGGGTTGGGCCTAGAAATACACACCCACATATACACAAACAAACAGACAAACACAAACATAGTCATGCATATACACACACACTCATTTACAAGCATTTCTAAACATACAGGTACACAAACACCAACACAAGTATCCATTCACACACGTTTACCTGTAAGTTAAGTGCCACTAGTGGACTTCAGCACCTATTGGGATATCCACTTCAGAGGTAGTGCAAATATGGCGCTAGGCCTGCCATAGCATCATGAACATAGCAGTTTAAAAACAGAAATTCAACCTTTCAAGGTGAACTATTTTGACAGGCCTATACATTCCTTTTAAATATCAATATGTTATTTTAGGCCATAAGGTAGGGTGCCTGGTATTTAAAAGTAGGACATGTTTACATTACATATTTAACATTTACTTACAGTGATTAGCACCTAAAAGCTATTTTTACTTAGTAAGGCTGTTCCATAGGGAAAGTCCGGTATGCACTATAAAATTTAATAATGCTCTCTTTGGCTAGAAAACACCTAGAAATACACTCTTGGACTCTGTAATATTTATTAAAGGTTCAATTCATTAGTGAAGTTGGATTGATAATAGATATTAAGAAAGATGTATTATTAGAAAGTTGAAAGCTATCTTGTCCCTGCCTAACGCTGCTAAAGGCTAATTTGCACTACCCTCCAGCTGTAGCACTCTTAGTACTCAAATACTAAATAAATGTTGGAATTTGCTTCCAGAGCAGAGCCAAACGTCTGAATGTGGAAATGTCTTTCTCTTCCTCTGGCAGGATTGCCATTTGAGCTGTGCCTAGGAACACAGTGGCTGGGTTAAATCTTTTTTTAACTCCATTTATTAAAACATTGCTTATCATTCAGCATGCACGGGAGATGATTGCAGATTATCATATATCATACATAGCAATGGAGATCTACATTGTCAGAGGCAGAACTTGGACATACATTGAGAATGACGCTTTTATGGCCTATTGCGGTTCATGATACTTTCACCACTGTCAGCTGAACAGGAATTATCTACCCTTTCTCCCCCCAATTACATTTTCCCTTATCAGTAACCCCTAAAGTCATGCCAGGGACCTTGGGGCAGCCTCTGGTCTGATAGACAACTTGTTCTGCTCTCTAGCACCAATTGAGGTCCGACTCCCAATCTTCAATTCTTGGGAGAACAGCCATGCCGCAAGCCTATGCTATGTTGCGCTTGGCCACTCCTGCAGTCACCACTAAGCAGATGTTTTGGTATCTGGGCCAGGTCTCCTCTCCAGAGATTGTCATAAGGAGCCATTTGCGTCAATGAGACTGTCAATGACAATACTTTGGACATTTCCTCAGTGACTTTTTTCCAATAATTCTGTATCATTGGGCAGTCCCATAGGATATGAAAGAACGTGCCCTCCTTATTGCACCAACAGAGGCATAATGGTGCATCTGCTCTAACTATCATGTATAATAATGTCCACAATTAGTAGGACCTGTGCTGACTCCTAGGTTGGACTAACCAGAGCCAGGCATGAATAGGTATTTCCCCTGGGCTCTGGATAACTTCTACCCAGTCATCATTGTCTATGTTGCCTAGGTTTCCAGTCCAGGCATCACTCCCTGTATCAGTGGATCCTGACAAATCCAGGCCCCCAGCGTTTAGAGTAACAACACAAAAATCATGAACGAGAGAGGCTATCCCTGTCGAGTTCCATTTAACAGCGCAAAAATGTGAGATACCGCTCACCCAGGTCAGTGGGGCATGATATAAGAATCTGCCCAGTTATAGAATTTGGGCCCAAATCCCAGTTTGGCCAGTGTGGAAAAATGTAATTCCATTTATTACATTTTGGTATCCAGGACCACCAGCACTGCTTGTTCTGTTCTGGGTATTATCGTCACGTGAAGTACCCAGTACAGGCGTCTCAGATTGAGGAGCGTTGCTCCTATGCGGCATAAAACCCGACTGATCGGGGTGTATGATGGAGGTGATCTTCTTGCGAAGCCTGGTAGCAGTACCTTTGCCAGTACCTTAGCCTCTACATTTAGTAAGGATATGGGTCTGTAGGAACCACAATCTGTTGGTGACTTTCCCTTTTTGTATATAATGATAATTGTGGTGATCCACTGATCCTCCAGTAGGTAGCCCTCCACACATGTCACCTAGAACACGTCTAGCATAGTTTTGATGACTTTATCAGCTATCCACTTGTAGAGCTCTATTGACAGTCTGTTAGGCCATACCTCGTTCCAGGACTGTAGGCTTCGTCTAACTACTGTCTGCTCTTCTACTGTGAGAAAGCATGGCTGATTGCAGAGGCCCCCTAACTTTTTGCTATAATTTTTCACTTTTTGCTGGTGTTTTCCTGACTCTGATGGTGCCCTGGGTACTGCTAACTAGTCCAGGGCCTGTGCTCTGTGTAAAATCAGTATGCAAATTAGACTAATTATAAGTGGCAATATTAACCTACCTATAAGTCCCTAGTATATGGTAAGGCATGTAGGTTTAGGGACCCCAGCATAGGTAGTCCACCCATAGGTGCACTGCTGAGGTACCCAGTGTCATTTTAAAGGCAGGCCTGCCTTGCTGGCTGCTTTTACATTAAAGTTACATGCAAATTCGACTTTGGAATTGAAAGTACTTCCAAAGTCTTAAACAAACTTGTTTTTACATATAAGTCACCTCTAAGGTGTGCCCTATGTGCCCCTAGGGTTGGCCAGATGTAACCTCCAAAAATCACTTTCTGCCATGATGGATTTTTGAGGAATGTTGCTCCTTGGGATTGATTTTAGCCACACTTCCCAGGAAGGGATCATCACGGGGGAAAAACCTTGCCCCTGATTGGAGAACCAAGACAACCCTGTTTTTTACCCAGGAGCAAGAATAAAACTGTCAGACCTGCACCCACACCTCAGATCCCTACCAGATTCCAACAAGGAAGAACTACAGGAGAAGAAGGACTGCACTGCTGGACCCCTGATCTGCACCTGGACACTTCACTCTGGAGGACTTCACCAGCTGCACACTTGGGCTTCACCACAAGAAGGACTTTGCCTGGCTTCAACTGGTCCAGGAGGGGCTCCCGGTTTGCTGAAAAATTGATAACCAGCATCCCCTGCACCAACTCCTGAAGAAACTTACCAGCTGACCACTGTCTAGTGGCCAAATTGGAGTTTGTGCCAGGTGCATTCTGGGAGCTGTAGTCCGCACCCTCAAGGAGCATCTCAGAGCTTCTGGAACCCTGGGGTGAGCTGTGGACCTCAAAAGAACTTTAAAAGAACATCTGGAAGAAGATCCAGAAGTTTGGAGAACTTTTGGAAAAAAGCTCCATGAAGGGACCGACCCATCACAGCAACTCTAGCCAGCTTGCCTCAACTGCGACACGGCCTGAATTGCAGGTTCGTCCCGGTGTAGAACATCTAAAAAAAAGTGACTACGTTAGAATGTAGAAAGTTGACCGGGACCTCCCAGGCAGTGTATCCGAAGAGGGCTCCAGGGATGTCGGATCAAGATTCAAGTTTGCCCCAGTCGAAGGATTTTCATCTCGAAAAAATGACTAAGTCTGAAAGTATAAATCTCCACCAAGGGCTTCTGCCACGCGTATCCGAGGAAGAGGTCCAGGAGGTCGGATTGGACTAGTGACTTCGCCCCGCTGAAGAAAATCTCCAGAAAATGTACTAAGTCCCAAGGTAAACTTTTGACCGAGGCCTCCCATGAGCTGAAGCCGAGCAGTGCTCCATCGCTGTCGGCCTCAGACATTGACTTTGCCCCGGTCGAAGTACGACCAGATGACCAGCTTGGCACTATTAGTTTCTAAGCGCTAAAAAGCATTAATTCTTTACAAATTCATATCTCCGGTTCCCCTTATCCGATTTTAATCGTTTTGGTGTCATTTTAAATATAGTCTATTTTCATAAATTGGTGTTGCATTCTTATTGTGTTTTGTGTTTTACTTATTTACTGTTTTGTGATTTTTAAATGCTTTACACATTTGTCTCCCAAGTTAAGCCTTGTCGCTTGTTACAAAGCTCCAAGGGTTGAGCTGGGTTTAATTTATTGAGACCTAACTGGACCTAAGTGGAGGTTAGTGGCCTATTGCTAAGTGTAGGTACTTTCCTGCCCTTACCAATAACCCATTTTCCAACATCTACTGTCAGGTCAGCCTAAAGAATCTACCTCGCCTCCCTCATGAGTGTCTGAAAGTTAATGTCTTTCAACAAGTCCACACAGTCATCATCAGTCATAGTCTTTGCAAGAGTGTACAGATCCTCGTAGTACACCGCAAAGGTATCTGCTATGGATGTATTGGTTGTTTATAGTACACTAGTCACATCCACAATCTCCAGTACCCAAGAGCGATCTTTGTCTCTCCTATCTAGCCAGGCCAATAATTTGCTGCCCTTTTCCTCTATATCATACAGTCGAAGTTGCATCGCCAATGCATGACTCTGTGCTCTGGCATGCAGGTCTTGCTGTCAGAGGTGTAGCTGATGGCACAGACCCACCGTCCTCTCTGTCAGTGTCCTCATCTCCATGGCTGCAATATCCCTCTTTATGGCCTAGCATTCAAGCTTATTTTCCATCTTTTTGTCCCCTATCAGAGCCTGGGCCTGGCCCCCACTACAGTTTTAAACGCTTCCCAGAGCTGATTTAAATCTAGGTCACAAGGATACTCCATTGCAACGATGGAGCATTGACAGGAACCACTGTGTTCCTTCCAAGGCTTTAGAAATGACAGTTAGCCAAGTGTCTATTTCTGAATTTGGTGGGTAGAGTAGTCTTTGTCTAGCGGAAGTTAATTCCTCTGCCAGTGCAACAGAGATTATTCTGTCAGCCAAACATTAAATAGTTTGGCTGACAGAATACAGAATACATTTACTTTTTTACAGTGGGGCCTCCCATGTCACAAGAAGATGTCAGATGACACTGGATAGGCTCCTTCCTTTGTTCTCTTAGTCAGACAGGCACCAGTCCCAGTGGAAAAGGAGCTGTCCCTAGAACTGGTTTGAAGGGACAACAGAGGAGGGGTTTCTCATTTCCTAGGCCACTCCTCTGGGGTGGGCACACAGTCTCTGCATAAAGAGAAAAAGGTTTTGCCATCTTGGATTTAGGCAGTTTGCATGAATGCAGTTGGATGTGGGACTGTTTGCATTAGGGAAAACAGGAAATGCTGCAAAAGTGATTGCCATAAGCCCTAGGAACCTTTACCCATTGATTAGCAAGGAGTCACTACCCACCCACAAATTGGTGACGGTCATAAATGTGGCATTCCTACTACCCTCCTAAGAACAAAACTGGACCTGAGGAAGATCAGAAGAGGACTGAACCTGCTGTCCGTGACTTATGAGGAGCCCTCAAGGACTGGAACTGCTCCCTCTTGTATCCAGGACAAAGTAGTAGATCCCAAGAGTCACAAGGCTGAATGTCTGTTCAAGTTACAGGGACACAAAAAGTTACAAGAGATCTCTCCTGAATATTCCTAGGTGACCTGGACCCTATGGGTGGCCTCTGCTGGAGTGAGCCCTGACACCCAAGTGCTGTGCCTAAAGTCATGGAACCCTTGAATGTGTGTGACTGAACATCTCCTACCACCCCTGAAAACCTTTTGTTGGAAATGGCCACCTCTGTAGGGTCACTCCCAAACTTTTTACTTTTTTTCCTTCACTTTTTGCTGAATTCGTGTTTGTTGGCCTTAGGACACAATGGCCCTCATTATGACCCCGGTGGATGGCATTAATATGGAGGAAAGTACTGCCAACATTCCTCCATATTAAGACATTGGCGGTTTGGCTGAAGCCAAACTGCCAACGTACCACAACGACCGCCACGGCGGTAATGACCGCCGGGCTGGAGACTTCACTCTCCAGCCCAGCGGCCATCACCTGCCCGCCTGCTGGATTATAACCCCGCTTACCGCCATGGTTTTCGTGGCAACCTCACTGCCACGAAAACCATGGCAGTAGGCACTATCAGTGAAAGGGAAACCCTTCCCAGACACTGATAGGGGTCTTCCCCCCCTCCATAGGTCCCCCTGATCCCCCCTTCCTCTCCAGACCCCCCTTCATAAACGCATCTTCATTCACACACGCAACACGCATACACACACCCATTCACACATTCAACCATGCATGCAGACATTCATCCACACACATCCACACACACTTACATACATACAAGCACATACGCATTCACACAGCAAAACATACACTGACTCACACATCCATACATGCACACACATACACCACGCAACACACACCCGCATACACCCATGCACAGACACACACACACACACCCACACACACACACAACACCCCACACCCTCCCTCCCCTGTCGGAGCACCCGACTTACCTGTTATCAGGGGGTCCTCTGGCAGGAGACGGGATGGGGCGCTGCTACCAGCAGCAGTGTCCGCCAGCAGAATACCGCCAGGCCTTATCATGTGTCATGATACGGTCGGCGACGGTCTACTGGCGTGGCGCTGCTGCTGGCAGCAGCGCCACCTTACCACCATCAGCCAGCATGGCCACAGCTGGATTTCCGCCATCCTTCTGGCGGAAATCTGGCTGTGGTCATAATCCAGCGGACAGCTGGTAGCCACAGCAACGGTCTTTTGGCGGCCGTGTCGGTAGGTGGTATTTACCGCCATTGTTGTAATGAGGGCCAATGTACTTTACCCTTGCTAACTTGCTAACCTTTGATAAAGTGCTTGGGCTCTTTCTCTAAAACATAGCTTGATTGGTATATAATAATATAATTTAATTTACTTGTAAATCCCTTTTAGAGTGGTATACCATATACCCAGGGCTTGTATATTAAATGCTTTCAGTGGCCTGCAGCACACATTGTGCCATCCACTTAGATAGCACTTTAAAACATGTGCCAGACCTGTCCTTGAAGCCTGAATGCAGTGTTATACTGCCATGTCAATTTGGCATTTAAAATCCCTTGCCAAGCTTTAAACTCCCTTTTTATTATTATATATGTCACCCCTAAGGTAGGTCTTGGACATCCCATAGGGCAGGGTGCCATGTAATTAAAGGTAGGACACGTGCTTTTACGATTTACATGTCCTGGTAGTGAAAAATTCCTAAATTTGTTTTTCACTACTGTGAAGCCTACCCCTTTCACATGATAACATTGGGAATCCCTTATTATATTAGATAATCTGTAATTCCTAATTGAGAGGGAATTGATCTGTCATGTTTGGCACCTATGGAATTGTAATGATAAATCCTCTTTAATGGCAAAGTCAAATTTATCATTACAATTTTGAACATGCTACTTCTAGAAAGTTGGGAGTTTTCTGCTCTGAGCCCTGTGTGCTTGCAGTCTGTCTCTGATTGCATGTCTGGGTTGGGTGACAGCTGGTCTTTGTGTGTTCCCTCTAGACAACCACAAACAATGGAAGCATAGATGGGCCTCAATGGGCCATTTACTGGCTTGATAGGGGGTGGAGCTGAACATTGTCTTACTCACAGGCCATGTCCTGTCCTCACACAAAGGACTGCGTACTTCCCGGTAGTGAGTCTGGAGCCTTGGCAGAAGGGAGTACCTCTCTGCACTTTAAAGACCCTTCAATGTAGTCTCTCCCACCCCACTTCAAAGGTACGACTGGGAATAAGAACTGGACCTCAGACCCCACCACTTCAATACATTTCTGGACCTGTGCTATACTGCTGCTCTGGAAGAACTGCTTTCTTGCTGTGCTGACCTGCCGCCTGGTGGCCTTCTTGCCTGTGTGAGAAGGACTGGATCTACATCACTTTAACCCAGAACCAGAGTGACTCCAAGTGCTTGCTAGCTTGCTGCCTGTTTTCTGAAGTCTCATGGACACAAAATACTTCCAACTCATCTCCTGCCAATTGTGAGTCTTGCTCTGCCAAGTGGTGTCAATCTAGTCCTGGGCCCATGGAAGTCGGTATAAAGTGCTGCTCTAGTCAAGAATCAATGCATTGACTCTGTTTCGCCACCCAGAACTGGCACATCTCCACTGATGACAAAGCATCAGCGCTGCTGCGAGGATCGAGGACATTGTGTCACCGATGGCGCAGCACATCGCCTCCATTCCCCATGCATCTCCTACTTTGCATGGCTCAGAGTCAGTGCATCACCTATATCCTAAAGATCTATGATGATGCATTGCCTCCCCTGCGGGAAACATCCTGAACAACTAGGTCCTAAACAACTACTTGCCTAAACCACTACTGCTAAACAACTAAAAAGTCTCTACAACGAAGTACTGAACAACTACTGTCTAAACAATGATTTTGCCTGAATAACGATTGCCTGAACAACTAATTTTAAGGTAAGTTTTTCTTTTTTTCGTGGCTTATTAGTTGTTTAGAATTTTAGAATTTATATACATATATATAATATTATATTATTCAGAAAATGCTCGTTCCGGGCTCGGAACGGCCCGGGAGGGGTGGTGCCAAACCTGGCTGGAGCAAGCCGGTATTAAATCAATCCAAGAAAAAACACTAATACTCGCACACTCAGGACTTCTGGAAAAATTGAGCACAGAGCTTTAATCACAACGCGTTTCGGCTGTCACAGAAGCCTTGGTCACGTGAAGTTCACCGCCAATTAGCAACAGTTAAATACAATCTATTCAGTTACATAGAAACAGGACAGAGGGAAACCAAATATATAAAACAAACATCAAACCATTTGTCACAGTTGCTCTTAATAACTGAAGTAGTGATGCTAATTAGATGCTTCTTAAATATATGATATTCACGATTAATCAATTCCATTTTGCAGAAGCTCATCATTTAAAAAAAATATCTTACATATATATCGGTCTAATCCAGGAAAGGAAGGAAAAAATGGGGACAATTATGTATAGAAGGGAATATACTTCTTATATTGTATTAGATAATGGCAACATATACATTTTGTTAAAATATCGTATGTCTTACCAACAATATTTTTCTGCTTAATAGAACATTGTACAAACAAATTCTCGGAACTGGTATGGGTGCTTGCTTTGCTCCTGGATGGGCTTTGTTTATGGAACCCTAGATTTAAAGATTTACTTTTACTATGAAGCATGCAGCACCCCACTTCTTTTCAAGCAAAAAACGTCTTGCAACAGACAAAGATGTGCCTGTCGGCTTACAGAACCATCCACAATCCATGTCTCACCAAGTGTTCGTTTATTGCCTGAGCCTTGCTGGACTGATAGGACGATAGACAACTACTACACCAGCAACCGTTGAAAGGGCAATCTTACCTGGCAAAATGACTGATTATGTACAAGAACCAAAACTAAGCCAAGGAAGTCGGTTACGTTGGATGGAATGTGAAACTAGTTTTTCTCAGCAGCTCGACCTCTGCTGTACACTTGACAGGTGGCCTATTGACTCATTTACGGGTCACCAAGGGTCGCTGCTGCGACCCCTGGCTTTCCCCTTGCGACCCCTAACACTGCCTTTGCGGCCCCTCACCTCACAGGTGGCAAAGACAGTGCCTGGAACAAAGTTGCAGCTCATATTTAAAAAATGCTTTTAAAAGTATGCTGTGTGCGTGCTTGCAGGTGGGTGTGTGTTTACATGAGAGGGTGTGTGTAGATGCGAGTGTGTGCGTGTGTTTGTGTGTAAGCACTTGTGTGAAATGAAAGTTAAGGACAAAGGGGGCGTGATGTGTGTGCGATGTCACTTCCGCTACCCCTAGCATTTTGGTGAATTGACATTAGTAGGTCGCCTTCTAAGTCTAGCTCAGAAACAATGCCTTATCAGACATAGGACATTTGATATTTTCTTCTACAGACATAGGGCATTGAAATAGGGTCCTCGTAGTTCAAAACAAGAAAGATCCATCAAAGGCAAGTTAAGAAGTTTATTCAATTACGCCCCAGCCATCTAACACCTTCAACCGTCCTCGTCGTTCGCCACGCACACCTCTCCACGGAGACCGCACAAGGTATTCTAACTCAGCATCTCGGTGGCGACTGCTTGCGCACAGATGCGGCAATACTCCACACATCTCCCCTTTTATAATTAAGAAATATTAACATTGGAAACTGTGTTATCTACATATAAAATCCTGATGCACAATCAGTAAGTGGATGCAATATTACCCATTGAAAGCGCAGAGTAAACAAACATCCTACCATAACCATAGTACGAATACATTCAATTTAGGACATAGGGGGTCATTACAACATTGGCGGTAAAAGCTGCTTACCGCTGTGCAGTGACCGCCAACACACCGCCGCAGACGCGGAATTCCGCCACAGCTATTATGACCCACATCTTGGAATCCGACAAAATCCAGACACCCACACAAGTCTGCCACACCAAAGGTCTGTGATAAACTGGTGAAAACAAAACCTCCACCATCACGCCAACAGAAATACGCCCACACTATCACGACACACAAATCCACACAGTGGTCTTTCAACCGCGGTACTCCATTGGCGGTACACACCGCCGCGCTCAAAATACACACACTCTTACAAAACACTACCACATTGGACAATTCGAAATACACACACCTGATACACATACACACACCACTCCCACACACCCAATACAATATAAAACACCCACCCACAAACCCCTATGACCACTATTACAGAGAGAAGGCCAGAGAGAGACACCACCATCCACAAACTAGCATCCACAGGCACACAACACCATCACCCACACAACTTCCACGCACAAAACACCACACACCACTACGTATCACCACACTTATCACCACACACACCACCCCACACATCACCTACACCACCCCATGGCACAGAAAAGACACCCCAGGTTCTCGGAGGAGGAGCTCAGGGTCATGCTGGAGGAAATCGTCCGGGTAGAGCCACAGCTATTTGGAGCACAGGTGCAGCACACCTCAATTGCAAGGAAGATGGAGCTATGGCAAAGAATAGTTGACAGGGTCAACGCAGTGGGACAACACCCAAGAAATCGGGAGGACATCAGGAAGAGGTGGAACGACCTACGGGGGAAGGTGCGTTCCGTGGTCTCAAGACACCACCAGGCGGTTCAGCGGACTGGCGGCGGACCACCACCTCCTCCCCCACAACTAACAACATGGGAGGAGCAGGTCTTGGCGATTCTGCATCCTGAGGGCCTCGCAGGAGTCGGTGGAGGAATGGACTCTGGTAAGTCAAATCTTTAAATACCATATCCCCCACCCTACCTGCATGCTATCACATACCCCCACCCTCGCCCCCACCCCTATCACTCCAACTCTTCACAAATGTACCAATATCACAAACCACCAAGCCCTGCATGCAACACCAACGCATGGACACCCATCACTAAAGCATGCCCACTGCACGTACCCATACAACCCCCTAAACCATCATCACACAAGCCCCCACACAGGAATGCCAGCACTGGGGTACACGGTCACCCACCCATTGCACACCATGACACACACAGCTGCAATAATCATGCCTTTCCACCCCTGCAGGACCACTACCCAACGTCACCAGACAGGAGGGTACAGACATCTCCACTCCACCCACAGAAGAGGCCCACAGTGATGACAGCACCTCTGTCCACCTGGATCTAGATGACCAGCCCGAACCATCGGGGGCCTCGGGACAGTCGGTTCCCCTCACACAGGCACAGGCCACCACAGACCTTCCCCCCTCTGGAAACACCAGCACAGCACCCACCCAGCGGGCCCATACCTCCGTCCCCAGGACACGTCAATCAGCTGTGTGTCCACCACTACAGGGAACCCAGGATAACCCACCACCCCAACAACAACAGGGACCTGGGGGCAGTGGCAGTGGGCACATGGTCCAGGGGACGGAGGCCCAGGAACACAGGGGAACTGGGAGGGCTGCTGTGCGACAGGGGGCAGACAGGCCAAGGGAACCCACTCTCCACGAGGCCCTCTCCTACATCATGGGAGCCTACCACCACTCCCAGGAGACAATGGCAACGGTACTGGCCAAGTTTCAGGAGACCCAGCGCATGCAGGAGGAACTGTATTTGGGGTTCAGGGAGAAACTCAGAACCATCAGCTCCGCCCTGGGCACCATCGTAGGGGTGCTGAAGGAACTACTCAACACCAGTAGGCACACTGTGACACTACAAGGGGCTCCTGACACTAGCATGGACGATGAACTGCCCACCACCTCCGCCGGCGCTAGTGGACAGGAGGCACCGCCACAGGACCACCACACCACCACCCCACCCCTTGCAGAGGGAGAACCACCCCGCAAATGGTCCCTGAGATCCAGGAACACGACAGAGCACGATGCCAAGACCCCCGCCAAGAAATGAGACCACCCTGATTGTCATCCCACTGTCCCACTTTGTCACCCTGTCCATATTGAAACTGCCCCAGCTCCACTTCCTATGCCCATATGGGCAATGCATCTGTGAGACTAATAGACTGGACTCTGCCATGGACATTCCTCCGCCATCACCCCTCACCATTTTCCTACCCCCTCCAATATTGAGCACTTAAATAAACACACTTAAAGCACAAAACAATCTGGAGTCTGTCTGTGATTTCGAAATAGTGTATTTGCAATTACAGTGACAAAATGTACATGAAATAGTAATGTCAACATACCTATGTCAAACAGCTCTAGTCCCTGAGGAATCTAAGCAGATGACACACGTTGGGACCCACACCTGTGAAACCGTAAGGGAAAGTGACAACTCAGTGACCATACACTGGGTGAAATCGACTGACAGGAGAGAGGTAGAATTGTAAAAGTACATGTAGTAGGCAGGAATGTATTCTCACCTGTGTTTCACTGGAAATATTGCTGGATGACTGAGTCCCTGTTCTGCATGTCTTCTTCCTCTGCTTCCTCCTCATCACTGTCCACAGGCTCCACAGCTGACACAACACCGCTATCTGGACCATCCTCCTGCAGAAAAGGCACCTGTCGTCACAAAGCCAAGTTGTGAAGCATACAGCAGGCCACGATGATCTGGTACACCTTCTTTGGTGAGTAGAATAGGAATCCACCTGTCATATGGAGGCACCTGAACCTGGCCTTCAGGAGGCCGAAGGTCCGCTCGATAACCCTCCTAGTTCGCCCATGTGCCTCATTGTAGCGTTCCTCTGCCCTTGTCCTGGGATTCCTCACTGGGGTCAGTAGCCATGACTGGTTATGGTAACTAGAGTCATCTAATAGTCACACACGGTGCCTCTGGAGTTGACCCATCACATAAGGGATGCTGCTATTCCGCAGGATGTAGGCGTCATGCACTGAGCCAGGGAACATGGCATTCACATGGGAGATGTACTGGTCTGCCAAACATACCATCTGTACATTCATGGAATGATAACTCTTCTGGTTCATGTACACCTGTTCACTCCTGTGGGGGGGGGGCAAAGCCACATGGGTCCCATCAATGGCACCTATGATGTTGGGGTTATGCCCAAGGGCATAGAAGTCACCTTTCACTGTAGGCATATCCTCCACCTGAGGGAAAACGATGGAGCTCCGCATGTGTTTCAGCAGGGCAGACAACACTCTGGACAATACGTTGGAAAACATAGGCTGGGACATCCCTGATGCCATGGCCACAGTTGTTTGAAAAGACCCACTTGCAAGGAAATGGAGCACTGATAGCACCTGCACTTGAGGGGGGATTCCTGTGGGATGGCGGATTGCTGACATCAGGTCAGGCTCCAACTGTGTACACAGTTCCTGGATTGTGGCACGGTCAAACCTGTAGGTGATAATCAAACTTCTTTCCTCCATTGTCGACAGGTCCACCATCGGTCGGTACACCAGACGATTCCGCTATCTCCTCACATGTCCCAGCGGACAGTGCCTATGAAGGACAACAGCGAGCACAGAGTCAAACAACTCAGAGGTATGTACCCACACTCTACACAGAACACCATTCATACACAAAATGTGGCCTGTATGTGTGTTGAGAGTAGGCCTAGGTATGTGTGACGCAGTTGGTAATTAGGCCATGTGGGCCCCTGAAATGGCGGCTGCCTGACCTCTAAAGTGGGACACTGGGATGTGAGGTAACTGCGCTGGCGTTGTACACCGTTGCGGTAGGCGGTCGAAGACCGCGGCACAATGCTGCATTGATTAACATTGGACCCTATGGGTCTCAGGAGCCAATGACGATGTACGCCGGCGGTGATGGTACGCACCGCCGCGGAAGTGACTGCCATTTTCTATCTGTTGAATCACTCAATACCTGATCTTCGACAGGAGAGGACCTACACTGCAAGTGCTGCTGTGACCCCGGTCTGGAAGAGACAATGGCTCGTGCGTCTGGGGAAAGGACCCCTGCCTTCACATCGGAGGAGTTGGAGAAGCTCGTCGATGGGGTCCTCCCCCAGTACACGCTACTCTATGGTCCTCCAGACCAACAGGTAAGTACACAGGGAGCATGATGAATGGGCTATGCCTATGTGGAGAGGGCTGGTTGTAAGAAGGAAGGGGGCAGAGTTCTGCGTGCATGTAAGACGGTGGGTGCATGTGCCACATGGCAAGTGTAGGGATGGGGGCCACTCACTTTGACGGCGCAGTTGGTAATTACTTCTCTTCTTCCCCTGTACATTTCATGTAGGTCAGCGCCCACCAGAAGAAGGATATTTGGCGTGCCATCGCCAAGGATGTCCGGACCCTGGGGGTCCAGCACAGACGGAGAACCCACTGCCGTAAAAGATGGGAGGACATTCGCCGCTGGAGTAAAAAAAGACAGCGGAGGCTCAGCTGGGGATGGCCTCCCAACGTGGGAGGGGTGCCCATCGAACCATGACCCCCTGATGCTCAGGATCCTGTCGGTGGCCTACCCGGATCTGGATGGGCGCTTGAGGGCATCACAGCAGACACAATGGGGTGAGTCCACTCTCATTCAGCTGACTTAGCGCGCAGTGGAGGGGTCTGGGTGGGGGAGGAAGGCTGTGGGTTTCCCTAGGCCAGGGCGAGTTCCGTAGGCTAGACCCCTTCGTAAGGCATGGTCCTGTGGCCCCCACACCACCTCTGTAGAGTGCCAAGTACATCTATTCATGCACCTGTGTCATCCATGTGTGCATATGTCGTCCATAGCCTTGTAGGCCATTTCCCAGGAATTGCACTGTAGGGCCCAACAGCGCGACGTAGTGCCGGGGGCTTCTGTGTCTGTCTTGTCCGCCAACGGTAGCGGTAAGCCATGCACTCAACATGTCTTTCTTCTGTCCCCCCCCCCACTTTTTTGCGGTCTCCCTGTTGTTGTGTGCATTAGCATCATCAGGCGGAGGAGCAGTGGCACCAGAGCACGAGGGAGCTGCATCCCACATGGCCATGAGGGCCACACTACGGACTCTGAATACACCAGTGGGACAAAGGGTGAGGGGAGCACCACGGCGGTGACAGGAGCTGAAACCAGCGACACGGACTTGTCCTCTGATGGGAGCTCCCTTGTGGTGGCGGCAACATCCGTGCCCCCCACTTCTACAGGTACAGCTGCCACCCCCCTACCAGCACCACCCTCCCAGCAGCCCCTCAGCCTTCGCCCCATGCCCGCTCACCCAGGAGGGTGGGCATAACCTTCGCCCCAGGCACCTCAGCCCCTGTCACCTCTGCTGCCCTCAGTGAGGAGGCCATTGACCTCCTCAGGTCCCTCACTGTTGGACAGTCTACCATTTTGAATGCCATCCAGGGTGTAGAAAGGGAGTTGCAACAAACCAATGCATTCCTGGAGGGCATTCATTCTGGTCAGGCTTCACCGAACCTTTCAAACTCTGGCCTCAGCACTGATGGCAGCCATTGTCCCTGCGTCTAGCCTCCCCCCTCCAACTTCCTCCACCCAGACCCAATCCCCTGTACCTCTGCCTATCCCAAGCACACCATCAAACCAGCCCGCACACACCTCACCACACAAGGGAAGCTCAGGCAAACATAAGCACAACACATCCCACAGGCACTCAAGCAAGCATCACACACATACAGACACACCAACATCCACTGCCTCCACTGTGTCCCCCTCCTCCTTGTCTTCCTCCTCCCTCCCAGTCTCGTCTACACTCACACCTGCATGCACTACCTCTACAGCCACTACGTCCCGCACAAGCACACCCACCAGCACACCCCGCTCACGTGCAGTCACCACCCCCACTACCATTCACTCGTCCCCTGTGTCCTCTCCCAGTGTGTTTGTGACGTCCCCTCCGAAGATACACAAATGGAGGCACACACCCACCGAACATACAGCCACCTCACAACAGCCTCCAGCGCATGCACCTGCACCCAAAGCCACAAAACTTACACCTCCTACAACCACCCCAGCTACCCGTCCCAGTGTCTCCAAACAACTTTTCCTGTCCACCCTTATCCTATTCCCCACCACTCCCCCGTCCAACTCATAGGTCCCGAACTAGCACCTCAGCCACAAAATCTTCGGGACCAGTGGTGCACCAGCCACCAGGACAGCCAGTGTGTCACGGAGCCACAGCACAGCCAGTCCCCCCCCTGTGAAGCACCATAAGTTGGCCAGTGTCCGGCGGGAGTGGGGGAAGACTCCAGCCACCCAAGCTGCTCCCAGGGGTCCCGGTGGGAGTGTGGACTCAGCTGTGACTCCTCCCAAGGTGGGGAAGGCCCAGAAGAAAGCCGGCAAGTCTGGGAGGAGCAGCACAGCGGAGAAGACCGCCATCATCCCCGCTGGCCAGGAGGGCCCCGCCAGCCCCATCGTCACTGCCTAGGAGGCCACTGCCAGCCCCATCCCCGCTGGCCAGGAGGTCCCCGCCAGCCCCATCGTCGCTGCCCAGGAGGCCACCGCCAGCCCCATCGTCAATGCCCAGGAGGCCACCGCCAGCCCCATCGTCGCTGCCCAGGAGGCCACCGGCAGCCCCATCGTCACTGCCCAGGAGGGCACCACCAGCCACAGTCCACCTGCCCAGGAGGGCCCCACCAGCCACAGCCCAGCTGCCCAGGAGGGCCCCGCCAGCCACAGCCCAGCTGACCAATGAAGGACCGCCAGCCCCAGCCCAGCTGGGCAGTGAAGGACCGCCAAGTCAAGCACTGCTGAACAGGGCAAGCACCTCTGAACAGGGCAAGGACCGCCAAGTCAAGCACCGCTGAACAGTGCAAGGAACATCAAGTCAAGCACCGCTGAACAGGGCAAGCACCGCTGAACAGGGCAAGGACCGCCAAGTCAAGCACCGCTGAACAGGGCAAGGACCGTCAAGTCAAGCACCGCTGAACAGGGCAAGCACTACTGAACAGGGCAAGGACTGCCAAGTCAAGCACCGCTGAACAGGGCAAGCACCGCTGGACAGGGCAAGGACTGCCAAGTCAAGCACCGCTGAACAGGGCAAGGACCGCCAAGTCAAGCACCGCTGAACAGGGCAAGCACCGCTGAACAGGGCAAGGACCGCCAAGTCAAGCACCGCTGAACAGGGCAAGGACCGCCAAGTCAAGCACCGCTGAACAGGGCAAGGACCGCCAAGTCAAGCAACGCTGAACAGGGCAAGGACCGCCAAGTCAAGCACCGCTGAACAGGGCAAGCACTGCTGAACAGGGCAAGTACCGCTGAACAGGGCAAGGACCGCCAAGTCAAGCACCGCTGAACAGGGCAAGGACCGCCAAGTCAAGCACCGCTGAACAGGGCAAGGACCGCCAAGTCAAGCACCGCTGAACAGGGCATGCACCGCTGAACAGGGCAAGCACTGCTGAACAGGGCAAGGACCGCCAAGTCAAGCACCGCTAGCCCATGAGCGGCAGGGGCACTGACGCAACAGGGACCGTCACGGGGTGAGTGATGCACTCTGGGCACCAGTCCCCATCCAGAACCAGTGGAGACATGCATCCACTACGTCTGTCCTTGGCAGGATGAAGCACTCTGGGCACCAGTCCCCCTGCAGAACCAGTGGAGACATGCATCCACTACATCTGTCCTTGGCAGGATGAAGCACTCTGGGCACCAAGCCCCCTCCAGAACCAGTGGAGACATGCATCCACTACGTCTTTCCTTGGCAGGATGAAGCACTCTGGGCACCAGTCCCCCTCCAGAACCAGTGGAGACATGCATCCACTACGTCTGTCCTTGGCAGGATGAAGCACTCTGGGTACCAGTCCCCATCCAGAACCAGTGGAGACATGCATCCACTACGTCTGTCCTTGGCAGGATGAAGCACTCTGGGCACCAAGCCCCCTCCAGAACCAGTGGAGACATGCATCCACTATTTCTGTCCTTGGCAGGATGAAACACTCTGGGCACCAGTCCCTCTCCAGAACCAGTGGAGACATGCATCCACTACGTCTGTCCTTGGCAGGATGAAGCACTCTGGGCACCAAGCCCCCTTCAGAACCAGTGGAGACTGTCATCCACTTGAGAGACTGTGGCTTTGCACTCCCCAGGATTGAACAGTGGGCAAACCACCCACTGTAGAGACTTGAGAGACTGTGGCTTTGCACTCCCCAGGATTGAACAGTGGGCAAACCACCCACTGTAGAGACTTGTGAGACTGTGGCTTTGCACTCCCAAGGATATGGCAGTGGGCAACCCACCCACTGTAGAGACTTGTGAGACTGTGGCTTTACACTCCCCAGGATTGAACAGTGGGCAAACCACCCACTGTAGAGACTTGAGAGACTGTGGTTTTGCACTCCCCATGCTACATCAATGGGTATGGAGGCCCCTCGTGGATCTGGCGTTGTGCACTCTGAGGTGCCCCCCCTTCCCTTCCCCCTGAGGTGCCTGTTGTATTTGTATCTGATGCCCCTGCAGTGTTCTCTCTGTTTTGATCTGGTATCGTGTGTGGGACTCGCCCATGCATTTTGGGCCCAGTTTTCCACGGACTATAAATGGTGCAATACCTGGCTACTAATCTTGGTGTATATTTTGTTAATAGTGTATATATGTATATTTTTGCTTAATTAATTTGGATAAATTACAATGGTTACACTCATTTCCTTTTGTCATTGCATTCTTCCGGGGGGGGTTGGGAGGTGTAACTGTAATGTATAGATATGCATTGGTGTGTGTGTTGTAGTGGGTGAGGGTGGGGGTGGGGGTGGGGGTTTTGCATGTGTGTGTCCCTGTTTTTTGCCTCCCCCTCCCCTGTGTCGTAGGTGCAGTACTCACCGTGGTCTTCTCTGCCGGCGTTGGTGCTCCTGGTACAGGAGCAGGAAGTCTATCGCAGGGAGAATATGGAGTTCTGGCTCCATGGTGTCCTCGTTCCTCGTGGAGTGTGTAGAGGTGAGCGTTTTCCCTTTGAAATTCCTGTTTCCACCGTGTTTTTATCCATGGTGAATCTGCCCCGGAAAAGGTGGCGGATTGGCCTGTCATAATAGTGTGGGCGGTACTTTGTCCTCCGCCTGTCTGTTGGCGGTGACCGCCGAGCTGTTTGTTTGTACCGCAGTGGCGGTATGAGTGTTAAAGTGGCTGTCTTTGTTGGCGGTTTCCACCACGGTCGTAATTCCCCAAAAAGTTCCGCCGGCCTGTTGGCGGTCTTACTGCCACTTTAACACCGTACGCCAGGATTGTAATGACCACCATAGTCTTTAAGATGCTCAGGACTACTTCTCCTCATCCCGTCACACCTAGTCACTCCACCTGAGCTGTCATTTTGTGATCTTGACCAAGATCCCCTTCTGCTATTATCTTCCATAATCGATTCCGGTTGCACCACATCCTTAATCCGAACCACTCGGTTCATGTTCCAAATTCTCCCATCAGAAGTTTTTATAGCGTTTTTAAACAGTTTGATTACCACATAGGGTCTTGTGAAGTTCGGTCCTTTTACACACCATGTAGGTGCCTTTATTTTCACAATATCACCCACAGCCATGTTCACTTTCGAAACTTTTTTCCTTGCATCAAATTCTTGCTTTCTCTTCTCTAACAGTCTTTGTTCTCTATCCTGCCAATCTGGATTGTCCAAATTGAAACCATTTTTCCTCCACTCCATCCAACCGGGACACAACTTGGTATTAGGTAACCTTTTCTTGAACAGTACAAAAGGAGATTTTCCAGTGGTAGCATGCGGCGAAAACCGATAAGTTGTGATCCTCTTCAACAGCTCCGTCCGCCAATTCAAAGTGTTCGCCTTTGCCAGTTGGATAATTTCTTTGATAAATGTATTAAATCTCTCAACTGCACCCTTTGCCTCGGGATGATATATCGCTGACCTTTTGTGCTTGATGCCGTACTCACTCATAAATTTCTCAAAGCTTGTAGAACAAAATTGTGGACCATTGTCTGAAAATAAAGATTTAGGAAAACCTTCTTTCCTAAAAATGTCCTCCAAAAAACTTATCACACTGGAAGAGGAGACATCACCTACATTTTTGACCTCTACTCACCTGGAATATAGATCTATTAACACAATCTGATATGGGGTAAAATGTTCACCTGATAATGGGCCAACAATGTCTATAGCGACTTCATCCCAGGGTTTGCATGGCAACTTCCTACAGCACATTGGTACATTGTGAGTTTTTAATATTTTATCACTCTGTGAACATTGTATACACTCTCTGGCCACTCGTTCCACCTGCAAATCCATTCCTGGCCACCAGAAATTCTCCCTTACATTTTCTTTTGTTTTAACAATTCCTAGATGGCCTTCATGTGCTTGGTTCATGATCTTAACCCTTAGCACGTCAGGTGGGACTAATCTTGTGCCTCTCAGCAGCATGCCATTATCCACTGCTAATTCATTTTTTACCAAATTCCATATTCTATCCAGTGATCTAAATCTTCAATTTTCTAGTGCTTTGCACACCTCACTCAGTTCTACATCATCCTTCACCGCTTCTTTCCACTCTCGCTCAGTTATCACCCCACATGAAAATTCACATACGTCATAGAATAATTCAAAAGCATCATCCTCCTGCTCAGGTAAATCTTTTTGTTCAGCCTCCTTCATATCTTTCACAATTAATCTGGACAGACAATCTGCGCTAAAATTCAATGCGCCCGGAAGATGTTCTACTTTAAATTTGAATTCTTGTAAATAAATAATCCACCTTCTTATTCTTGCAGAAATACAATTTAAACCTTTGCTGCAAAACACCTCCACCAAAGGTTTGTGATCAGAAAGCACCACAAACTCTGTACCCCAGACAAAATGTCTGAACTTCTTCAGTGCCCAGTGTATAGCCAACGACTCCCTTTCAATTACTGAGTAATTATTCTGAGCTCCACTCAAAGCTTTAGATGCACAAGCAATCAAACACTTCTTCCCTTTGTCATCTTGCATCAAAATCGCACCCAATCCTTTCGCACTGGCATCAGTGACAATAATAGTAGGCCTGTCCGGTTTAAAAGCGTGAGGACACGGAGCATTATCCAGTTCTCCCTTAATCTTTACAAATTCCTTTTCACATTCAGTGTCCCAAATGAACTCCTTTTCCGTTTTTAAAAGTCCTCTCATGTTCACCGTCTTCTCTGACAAATTCTTGATGTATCTCCCATAGTACTCTACCATCCCCAAAAATGAACTCACTTCTTCCTTGGTTTGGGGAGCTGATTCATTTTTTATTGTCATGACCAACTCAGGTTAGGGTTTTACACCTTCCCCTGTGATTAAGTGTCCCAGGTACTCAACTTCTGTTAGACCAAACCTACATTTTTTCCTTTTAAGAGTAAAACCAGCATGACTTAATCTTCTCAATACCAACCTCACACGCTCCCAATGTTCTGTCGCTGTGTCTGCAAAGATCAAAACATCGTCCTGATAACACTTCACACCACCTACATTTCCCAAAATCTTGTGCATGATACATTGGAACACAGAGGCTGCTGATACAAGTCCAAAAGGCATCCTCTTAAATTTAAAGGCACCAAAGGGTGTAATGAATGCCGTCAACTCTTGTGAACTCTCCTCCAATTCTACCTGATGATATGCCAATGTTAAATCTAGCGTGGAGAAATATTTTGCTCCCCCAACTGTGTACACAATTTCTTCAATATTCGGAAGGGGGAATTTGTCAACTACAACCTCTCTGTTCAGGGCCCTAAGGTCCACACATAATCTGATGTCTCAATCTCCCTTCCTTGCCACAACTATGGGCGCCAACCATTCAGTTTCTTCCACTTTCTCAATTATACCCAGATCCTGCAGCCTTTTAAGTTCTGACACCACTGGCTCTTGTAGCGCCAACGGAATTTTCCTCACTTTAGCTACTACTGGAATGGCACCCTTCTTCAGCTTAATTCTATGTCTGTGTCCTTTTAAACAACCTAACTTCTCCAAAAACACTTCAGGAAATTCAGAGACTAACTCACCCTCAATACCATTAATACACTGTACTTGCACTTGTGGTTGTGCATTTGGATTCAATACAACCCCCAGCAATCTCTGATGTGCCCAACTTAAAAGGTTTTCCCCCTGGTTGGACACATAGACCTTTCCTACTAAATGTCTCCCTTTTAGCTCAAGATGACCCTCAAAGTATCCTAACATTTTTATTGGTTGTCCACCATATCCACCTGGACGTACACCCATTTTTTTTTAAACTGTATCTTTCGTTGCTAATAAATCAAAACTTTTCTTGGAAATTATCGTTAATTGTGAACAGGAATCAAACTTCATCAAAAGATCAACACCCTCTACTTTCACCACCTCACTCGGATGTTCCTCACTCTTTCCCCATGTTTTAACTTGGAAAACCACCTCCTGAGACGCCTCTTTAATCTCTCTCATCATGCTGCTGTTACCATTCTTTTTCTTCTTATTACGACAACATTTATAGTAGTCACCTTTCCTCCCGCGCCCATTGCACACTACATTTATTGCTGGACAATTGCTAGCATTAGCTTTGTGGCCAGTTCTCCCACAACGAAAACATTCTCCTTTAAACTTTGACTCATCATCTTTTTTCTTCATTGCACTAAGCTCTTTACTTTTCACTTAACATACCACCTCATCCACCGTCGTAGATTCTCCAGTCATAACCTTGTTACTACTTAATTCTTTAACACACTTAAGCATGTGCTCAACTCCCTTTGCTACTAAGATCACTTCTTCTAAAGGTGGTTCGTCCTTTAACCACAATTCCTCCCTAATTTTGTCACTACTGCACCTTAGTACAAGTTAATCTCTAATTCTTTTGTCCACTAATGATCCAAATTTACAAGACGCTGCTAGTTTCCTCAAACTAGTAATGTACTCTTACACCGATTCATCTTTCCCTTGTTCCCTTCTCCCAAAATAGTACCTTTCCATTATCGTACTGACTCTCGGTATGTAATGTTTGTCTAATTTCCTAATGCAGAGTTCATATTCATTTAGATTTCTAGACTCTTCAATACTTAAATCTGGTAAGTTTTCGACTACCTCTTGACCTTCACCCCCCAAACAGTGCATCAATAGTGCGTGTTTCCTCTCTGTGCTGAGTGTCGGTCCACACACTCTGGAGTAATGAACAAACATTTTCTTCCACTAAGTCCACGGATATGTAGGATCATCTGGACTGCTTAAGAAGAAGGGAGGGGGTGTTACGTTCTGCATTATATATATATATATATATATATATTTTTTTTTTTTTTTTGTTACAGATATACTATAGTAACCAACTCAAAACACTTCCCTTTAAACATTCTGGTGCTGTACTAAAACAAAATTCTAAATCTGCAAATTTCCTATAAGATACACAGCATACACCTTTTCACATTAATTGGGTGTTTGTCCAAAAGTACTCAATAGAAATACACCACTTCCAATAGGTGTGCCTGTCACCGTGCAATGTACAGGACAGGCAAAAGCGCTCTTAAATGATGAAGGTGTGCCGTCACCGTTTACAATTACAACCAATTTTGCACCATCCAGCCACCTCACCGATTAAAACCGTCTATAAAGAAGCAGCTGAACAGCAAAAAACACCTTCCCCTTTAATGCTGTTGCTTAGACCATCCATTTAAGGGTAAAACCCCTTAGACCATGCCTCCAGGAAACAGCAATCCGAGCATTTCATTTAACCTGAACTCGACTCAGGTGTACTCCACTGCTGTGCGCTCCTCGCATTGGCAAACTCGGCCTTCCAAACGGCCTGGAAACCAACAGGGTGAGTCACCCCAAAACGCCAGGCTAACGAACAACGATGTTCGACGGAGACGCCGTTTGCTGTCAAAGTTTTAATCTCCTAAAATGTTGGGGCTAACTTGAGCCATCCTCGTCGCCAGTGTGAAATAGGGTCCTCTTAGTTCAAAACAAGAAAGATCCATCAAAGGCAAGTTAAGAAGTTTATTCAATTACGCCCCAGCCATCTAACACCTTCAACCGTCCTCGTCCTCTGCTGTGCACGCCTCTCCACAGAGACCGCGCAAGGTATTCTAACTCGGCATCTCCGTGGAGACCGCTTGCGCGCAGATGCAGCAATACTCCACAGGCATCATTTATTTCTTGGCAGTTGGCCCATTGGAAGTGTCAACCAGCAAATGTAGAATGTCCGCCGGCCCAGTGGCTGTTTCTATCATTGGTAGGGACCTTCGTCATGGCGGCTCCTGTCAATGGCCTGAAATTTTGCTATATGCCTCCATTAACATGATGGAGCCATATGGCAGGCTTTCCAAAGAAAATCCCAAAACAGATATTAAACACTTTCCAATGCCCCTTACCGCCAGGATTTTCCTGCTACAATACCAAGGGAAAAGTCATGCACCTTTACATCAGTACATTTTTGTGTGCATTCAAGTTTAACAAACTGTTGTAACAAAACAGCCCATATATCATGTATAGCCAAAGCTATAAATGCCAACTGCAGATGCAATACATTCAAATCTTGGTCAAACGAACCACCATGTTGATGTATTGCAAAGACCTTCAGGTGCAACTTTAGAAAAAAAAACATAAATGTAACAACCTCAATTATATTATTTTCATTATTTGAGTTAGAACAATGACACCTGTTTCCACAATACATAAAACCGTCAAAGTCCTCGATGAGAAAGTAATACTTTTGCCTGGAGTGGAAGATCCAGGGCCTTATCACATAAAGTGAAAAATGGGAGCGCTAGGTTAAGACAGTTTCTGCCACAGTGTTGGGCTGATTGGTGTCTGAAGACTTGGGGTGCTGGAGAAGGTCTATTTTACCACTTTTTTTTAAAATGTTGTTGCGGTTGCCTGGCCCAGCAAATTTCAATACCTGTACTGACTGGAATTGTAGCAGCATTTGTTGACAAAGCAAAAATAAACAACATGACATAACACAAAGAAGTGCAATTAAAATATAACTGGGCGTATCAAAACAAAGCAAAGTCAGCTCAACACAACAAGCGCAGTAAAACACAACAAAATCACAATTACACAGCACATCACCACCACAAGCTGCTACACAGCAAAATATGCATAAACCTTCACGAACATTAACACCTCTAAAATCCTGTTTTCATAATACGGCATTAAATGTTTTTTGCACTAAATACTGCCTTATTGTACCACCAAGGGCATCAAAAACATTTTGTGATCTGGCTCCCGGCTTCTTTGATGTGACCTATTGCCGCGATGGCAAGCCTTTGCCTGGCTTACTAAACACCATTCACTGTAGATTCCCAACCAGATACTAAGGAAGGGCGTCTTTTCTAAGGACCCAGCCATTGCCTACCACCAAACACCACGTTTTCAAAGAAAGAACACAACCACAGTGCATTGTGATAACGTTTGCTTTCATTTTAGTTTACTGGCAGCAATTAGTGAAAGTAGAACTAGCAGTGCTTGGGTGAAACGTAGATTTGTTTACATCCACGCCACACAGAATGACATCCTGTTCTTTCCGTTTCTGTGTGCTGACTGTTCAACACTAAAACACAGAGTAGGTACCCTGCTTTTTTATGGGCGACGGCAAAGCGCTCCGTCCCATTCTGTAATCTCTCTTTGGGCTTCAAACCACACCTATGTCACATCAGTCACTTACATTGGTTTGTGGGCTTGCATTTTAAAATCCGCTTGTTTTCATTTGTGAAAGGCATGCATACGTCATGCCTTTTCTGGTGTTTAGCCCACCTACACAGCACCAGTAAACTACTGAAACCATTCGAGGCTCGATGTTTTCAGCATGGTTTCTGGACTACTTTATCTGTTTATTTTCCACGCAGCGTGATCGAGCTGCATTTTACATAGTGTGATTGCCCTGCGTTTTTTTTCTTTACAACGCTAATAGCTCTAACTTGAGCAAATGCGAGATTGAAAATGCTTGTTTGCTAGGGATAATGAATGTTTTGATATAGGTGAGGTGCATCCTGCAGTTTGTATGGTCATCTATGTATTGCATATAAGTGCAACCTTACTGAGTAAATCAGAGAAGTGATCCTGGAACACACAAGAAATCTGTTAGAAGGGCTTGAAAACTCAGTAAATGGGAATAACCATGTTTGGGTCCAATGTTCCCCTGTTTAGACCTCTATTGGACCCTGAGACATCTTTCATCAAATCTTTGGGGCGTATTTAAGAAAAGTGTGCTGCACACAGTGCAGTGCCACTTTTCTTGTGCCCCTTTGAGGCCCCCCTAATGCCACCATGTGTGCGCCGTATTTAAAATACGGTGCACCATGGCGGCAGTTAGGGGACTAGCATCAGACTTTTTGGTGCTAGTCTGGCGCTTTGCAGGACTAGCGTAAAAAAATTCGACGTCAATCCTGCAAAGCACCCAAAGGCCCATTGTAACCAATGTAAGCCTCCTTTTAACGCCTGTTCTGAGCAGGTGTTAAAAGTGCCGAAAACAATAATGCAAAGAACTCTCTTAGATTTCTTTGAGCCATTGTTTTGCCCCCCCACCACCGGGAAACGCCCCCTTTACATACATTATGCCTGGCACAGGCATCATGTAGTGCAAAGGGTTACAAAGAGGCACAATGCATGCACAATAGTGTCAAAAAGATTATGCTAACGTGGCATTCGAATGGCGCTAGGGGCTGTTAAATATGCCCCTTTGCATCTTCCAAATCAGTGAGCCACACCATTTTGTATCAGCATTAAAATTACTAAGTGAATTGAATGCAACTCTATTAACTCAGGAGCTGGACAGTCCCTTTTAAATAACAGCCATGGCTCATACGTATTACGCTCTTTTTCTGCGTGGAGCACTTTTACGGAATTCACAGTCAGGAACTCAAGCAGGATTCCCGAAGTTCTGTTCCAAAACTACGTATCACGGCCCTAATATCATTTATCTGAGATATCTTTTATTGTAAACTCTTTCATCAGGATGTAAAAAACTGTGGTAAACCGCATGTTACAATAAAAAAAAATTCACATATGGATTATGCCATGACATTTTCGCTGTGCATTCGTTTGACAAAAAGGCATTCAACCGAAAAACCTGGATATCAGGGGTTACATTTGAGCAGGAATTTAATCACATTGAAGAAACCTCACTTTTTTGCAGAAATGTTTTGTTGTGAAAAGTGACCCCCTGACCTGCCTTGGGCCAGGAGTACACTCGGCTCTACCAGCCTGCCTCTGTGCCCCTGACCCTGCCGTTGCTGCAAAAGAAGTTCGAGGCCCTCCACCACCCGCATGCACCCGTCTGCACCCCATCCCTGGTGCCTAGTGGTAGGCGTGTCTAGTATACCTTGTATTTCGTTTCTATATATTTCATATTTCGTTTCTTGTAATTGGTTTTTCATTTTACAAACTGTTTTTATCTTAAACTGCCCATTTTCTGCCCCGCTTTGTATTTTGCGCTCTAAAATTGTGCCCGTTATCTTTTCCGGCTCTCGACGGTTACTCTGCCCCAGCCGATACATCCCCTGTAGCCCCGCCTCCCTCGTGCCCCCATAGGACACTCCCTCCCGCCTCCCATTTGCTCCTCCCTCCCACCTCCCCTTCTTAATGACGGCCGCTTCGCGGCGCCTAGTGTGACCCCCTGACCTGCTTTGGGCCAGGAGTGCAATCGGCTCCACCAGCCTGCCTCCGTGCCCCTGTCCCCACCATTGCTGCAAAAGAAGTTTGAGGCCCTCCACCACCCGCAGGGACCCGCCTGCGCCTCATCCCTGGTGCGTAGTGGTAGGCGTGTCTAGTATACCTTGTATTTCATTTCTATATTTCGTATTTCGTTTCTTGTAATTGGTTTTTCGTTTTACAAACTGTTTTTATCTTAAACTGTGCCCATTTTCTGCTCTGCTTTGTATTTTGCGCTCTAAAATTGTGCCCGTTATCTTTTCCGGCTCTCAACGGTTACTCTGACCCAGCCGCTGCATCCCCTGCATCCCCCCTTGTGCCCCCATTGGACACTCCCTCCCACCTCCCAGCTGCTCCTACCTCCCACCTCCCCTTCTTAATGGCGGCCGCTGCGTGGCCGTGCCACTGGCGCGCCAGAGGAAAGCCCGTCAGCGCCTTGTCCCCCTGGTCCACGCTCCTCCAGCCCCCCCAAGCACCACTCCTCCTCCACAGAGCTCCTTGCTCTCAACCCCGGCCAGCACCCTGCCTGCGCCCAGTCCAACACCAAACACACACACGGACCTTTCACATGCCACTCATGCCATTTCTCCTGCACTCACACCAACACCAACACCAACTACACCGACAAGCACCACAACAACACCAAGCCCCCCAATCACCTTAACTGCATCTGCCTTAACACCTGCTCCGTCCACAAGTACGCCATCGAGCTTTGGGACCTGCTCACCACAAACTCTCCCGACATCGCCTTCCTCACTGAAACATGGATGAAATCCCCATCAGAACTCAACATTGCCATAGCCATCCCAGAAGGTTACAAAATCACCCGTAGGGACTGCACCAACAAACCAGGAGGAGGTATCCCCATAATACACAGAAACTCCATCAAGATTTCCACCAACACCAACGACACCCTAGACAACGCAGAACACCTACACTTTCAGGTACACATCAACGCCAACACCACCCTAAGAGGAACCCTCATCTACAGACCACCAGGACCCCACCACCCATTCTGTGACATCATCGCCAACACTATCAGCTCCCACGCCCTCACCTCCACAGATTACATACTCCTTGGTGACCTTAACTTTCACCTGGAAAGCACCCACGACTGCAACTCCATGGCCCTGCTGGACAACCTCGCAAACCTCAGCCTCAAGCAACTGGTCACCTCACCCACCCACTCGGCAAGGCACACACTAGACGCCATCTTCACCTCCAGCACCCACATCACCTTCACTCACACCACCGAACTCCACTGGACTGACCAACACTGCATCCACTTCTCCTCCCTGAAACCCACCACCCACCACCAGCAACACCCTACCCCCCTACCACGAGTGGAACAAGATCTCCAAAGAACACCTGATCTCCAACCTCGCACAAGCTCCACCTCCCAACACCAACGACCCCAGCACCGCCGCCCTCAACCTCACACGATGGCTAGGAACTCGCGCAGACTCCCTCGCCCCTTCAAAAACAAACAACAACACCCGCATCATCAAGACAGCCCCCTGGTTCACCACAGAACTTCAGTCTTCCAAACGAGAATGCCGAAAAACTGAGAAAGCCTGGCGCCAAGAACCCTCAATCAGCAACTTCTCCGCCCTCAAAACAGCCATGCGCAAACACCACCAACTCATCCGGACCACCAAACGGTCCTTCTACAAAGAACGCATAGATAACAACACACACAACAGCAAGGAACTTTTTGCCATCATCAAAGAAGTCACCAAACCCAAATCCTGCACCATCGACCCTCCACACTCCCAAGACCTCTGCAACTCCCTCTCCAACTACTTCCATCGCAAAATCACAGACATACATGACAGCTTCACATCGTCAGCACCCACCATCACCACCACCGATACAACCAACACCACAACACCCTGCCGCACCAACCTACTCAACACATGGACCCCCACCAACAACAAAGAAATTGGCAAATCCACTCAGGCTCCCCAACAGACCCTTGCCCCCACCACATCTTCAACAAGGCCAGACAAATCATTGCTCCCCAGCTCTGGGCCGTCATCAATAGTCCTTTGACACCGCAACCTTCTCAGATATTTGGAAACACGCAGAAGTCAACACTCTTCTCAAAAAAACAAAAGCAGAACCTGAAGACCTCACAAACTACCGACCCATCTCTCTTCTCCCCTCCCCCGCAAAGGTCGTGGAGAAAATAGTAAACGTACAACTGTCTCGCTTCCTAGAAGACAACAACATACTCGACGTCTCCCAGTCTGGATTCCGCAAAAACCACAGCACTGAGACCACCCTCATCGCCTGCACAGACGACATCAGGACCAGATTGGACAAGGGCGAGACTGTCGCCCCCATCCTCCTTGACCTCTCTGCAGCTTTTAACACTGTATGCCACTAAACCCTCCGCACACGCCTTTTCGACACCGGAATTCACCACAAAGCCCTGGACTGGCTCATCTCCTTCCTCTCCGAAAAAACCCAAAGAGTTCGCCTCCCTCCTTTCTGGTCTACAGCCACCAAGATCATCTGTGGGGTCCCCCAAGGATCCTCCCTCAGCCCCACCCTTTTCAACATTTACATGGCTACTCTCGCCAACATCCTCCGCCCCCATGGCCTCACCATCATTTCATATGCTGACGACACCCAGCTCATCATCTCCCTCACTAGGAACCCAGATACCACCAAGAATAACCTGCACGCCGGACTCCTCGACATCGCCAACTGGATGACAGCAAGCCACCTCAAACTGAACACAAAGACAAAACAGAGATCATCATCTTCGGTCCAGCATGGAACGACTCTTGGTGGCCCACCACCCTCGGACCACCCCCAACACCCACACACGCAATCTTGGCATCATACTGGACTTTCCATGACTCAGCAAATCAATGCCATATCATCCTCCTGCTTCAACACCATTCGCATGCTACGCAAGACTTTCAAATGGATTCCTTTAGAAACAAGAAGAACAGTCACCCACTCCCTCATAAGCAGCAGACTGGACTACGGCAACACCCTCTACGCAGGGACCACAGCCAAGCTTCAGAGAAAACTCCAGCGAATCCAGAACGTAGCCGCACGCATCATCCTCAACCTCCCTCGCCATGAACACATCTCCACTCACCTCAGATCCCTACACTGGCTGCCCATCAACAAAAGGATCATTTTCAAAATCCTTGTCCACGCTCACAAAGCCCTTCATGACACTGGACCGGCCTACCTCAACGAATGAATCAACTTCCACATACCAACTCGACAGCTCCGCTCTGCCGACCTCGTCCTCGCTACAGTCCCCTGCATCCAACGCACCATCTCCGGCGGCAGATCCTTCTCCCACCTCGCTGCCAAAACCTGGAACTCCCTCCCCACCAACCCACACAAGACCCAGGACCTCTTAACCTTATGACAGCACCTCAAAACATGGCTTTTCGAGCAGTAACCCCCTCCCCCCAGCGCCTTGAGACCCTACCGGGTGAGTAGTGCGCTTAAGAAATTTATTTGATTGATATTTGATTGATTGATTGATAATAGCATAGAATCCAGTGCTCCTCTCATGCCAGTTTTGTTGCACTCTAGTAGTAAGGTAGAATCACTCTAGAAATACATGTGTGAATGTGCATAACTATGGTGACTCTAAATAGCATTTGTTATAATGCGACATTTATTATGTTTGATCTTTGAGACAGCCTTAACTGGCTCCCCAAATTGTTGTTTTTTAAAAAAAAAAGTCATAGATAACATGCACACTGAGTGACTTTTAGTCAGTGGGCTTCATTCATTGAGCTCCTGTTTTAGACAGTGGGTCTGTCCCTTTGCCCATTAGCTCATTTTACTTACACTGATTACACAAACCCTGTGCAAGTAGTTTATATACACTTTAAAATACTTCCTTTCTCTTCAATGAAACATCTGGTTCAAAGTGTATTTTGGTTTAGTTATTTTTTTAATTAACTCTAAACACTGAGGGGGTCATTACGACCTCGGCGGTCTTTTCGCAAGACCGCCGAGGTACCGCCGTGCTGAAGACCGCCAGTGGTGGCGGTCTTCCGCACCACGTATTATGACTGCTGGCAGGCCGCCGTCCTTTTTCGTATGGAACGCCGCCAGCAGCCATACTGGCGGACGGTGGGAAAGTGGAGGTTGCTCAACCTCCACCGCCACGTCAACAGAACACCGCCCACTGAATCACGTCCCATGATTCGGTGTGGCGGTGTTCTGGTGACGGTGTTCTGGTGGCAGAGCTGCCCCCATGGATCCCATCTCCTCCCGGAGGATCAACGGACAGGTAAGTTGATCATCCGTTAGGGAAGGGGGTGGGGGGGTGTTGTGTGTTGTGTGCGTGCATGGGGGTGTGCATCTGAGAGTGCAGAGGGGGTGAGTGAGTGAGTGTATGCGTGAGGGGGTGCTGTGTGTATGGGAAATGTGTGCGGGTCGGACGGTGTGCATGTCTGTTTGTATGTGTGCGGGTATGTGTTGTCGGGTGTATGTGTGCGAGTAGGGGTGTGTATATGTGCATGTTGGGGGTGTGTGCGTGTAAGGGTGTGTATATGTGCATGTTGGGGGTGTGTGCGTGAAGGGGTGTGTATATGTGCATGTTCGGGGTCAGGGTGGGGAGGGGGGTTGTGCCACCTTTGGGGGGTGGCAGAGGAGTGAGGGGTGTTGGGGGAGTATTCGTGGGGGGTAGTGGGGGTGGGGGAGACCCCTATCAGTGCCAGGGAAGGAATTCCCTGGCACTGACAGTGCCTACCGCCATGGATCTCATGGCGGTTCCCAACCACCCGAGATCCATCGCGGTATGCAGGGTCCTGATACCGTCGGCGGTCTAGTGACGACCGCCGGGCTGAAAACCGCAATCTCCAGCCCAGCGGTTCTCACCGCCATGGCGGTCGGAATGGTGAAGTGGTGGATGACTGCGGCGGTTACCATTTTTTTCCGCCGCCCTGTTGGCGGTCTTACCGCCACTTTACCACCGACCGCCAGGGTTGTAATGACCCCCTGAGTATTTGTTTTGTGTGCACTTTATCTGCTCAGCTCAATAATGGTTTATTTTATTCCTCCTTTTAAAACGCTGGTAACTATTCGTAATTTATAAGCAGCCTGCAATTTTAGTGATTCGGTGGGAAGTGGTTTCAATTCTACTTCAAAAATAATAATGTTAATATATGATATTATTAATACATTATTTAATAATGTTCATAATATCACTAGTAAGAATGCCACATCAGTGAAGGGTTTTTAATTTTAAAACGGTTACTGCAACCATATGGCAACCTTGTTTAGCTGCCATCGTGTTTTAATTTTCTTATTCTTATATTCATAAAATACATTTTCTTTAAAAAAAATGCACTTGCCTACTATGGTCAAACCTGTTGACTTTCTGCAGTGTCTCGGCCCTGAGCTTGGCCAGAATACCAAATAGAGAAGAGATACCTTAGTATTAAGCCTCCCCTCTCTCTTACTTAGGTACTCGAGCACTGACCTTCTCCCATCTTGTCAGTTAGGGGGTCATTCTGACCCTGGCGGTCATGGACCGCCAGGGCCAACGACCGCGGGAGCACCGCCAACAGGCTGGCGGTGCTCCCATGGGCATTCTGACTGCGGCGGTACAGCCGCGCTCAGAAACGGGAAACCGGCGGTGTCCCGCCGGTTTCCCGCTGCCCAAGGGAATCCTCCATGGCGGCACTGCAAGCAGCGCCGCCATGGGGATTCCGACCCCCTTACCGCCAGCCTGGTTCTGGCGGTTTTGACCGCCAGAACCTGGCTGGCGGTAACGGGTGTCGTGGGGCCCCTGGGGGCCCCTGCAGTGCCCATGCCATTGACATGGGCACTGCAGGGGCCCCCTAACAGGGCCCCACCAAGATTTTCAGTGTCTGCCAAGCAGACACTGAAAATCGCGACGGGTGCAACTGCACCCGTCGCACCCCTTCCACTCCGCCGGCTCCATTCGGAGCCGGCATCCTCATGGAAGGGGGTTTCCCGCTGGGCTGGCGGGCGGCCTTCTGGCGGTCGCCCGCCAGCCCAGCGGGAAACTCAGAATTACCGCGGCGGTCTTTTGACCGCGCAGCGGTATTCTGCCGGCGGGACTTTGGCGGGCGGCCTCCGCCGCCAGTCAAAGTCAGAATGACCCCCTTAGTCTTTTATCCAATGTCATGATGGACATTCTGGTGCAACAATAAACTTCAGCAAGTACACATTGTATTATTACTGACACCCAATACATGCATTGCCAATTATACGGTCATCCCTCCTTTAATCACGCCTCCAACCGTAGTTAAAACATTACATAATCCACTTACATGCACTTACGTATAAAACTCTTCAGCAGGAGACTTTGAAAAATTTGTCCAAGTCACATTCCTTTTTTCGAAGTAGTTAGTGCAGTTGGGAGTGTTCCAGGGATTATTGCAGTTCGTCCATGGAAGAGTACTGGTGAAGGATGAGTAGAAGTAAAACAACGCCCAGGCAATGATAGTGTTGTAGTAGAAGGACACATACAGCGCGATGATACAGATTGCAAATCCAATGCCTAGAGTTCAAATGTGATACGTATTACACAGGTTATTTAGACCTGATTAAAATGAAAACAACTTGACTTCAGTTCTTCTCTATACATTGTTGTGTTTTTTCAAGCCATAACATTATGAAGTTACATACAAATTATTTTTCATTGTACTACTTGAAAGTACGCCACATTGCCAGTAGCAGGCAACAAACAAAGCCAATTCGCACAACAACAACTGTAGATCAGATTGTTTCTCATCGTAAATGTTCACAATTTATTGCAGGTGCCTGGGAAGCTGGACAGTTGTAATACGCTTGTTTATATGTGTGTGTGAGGGATAGTTAAAAGATTAATGTGTATATAAATTCATACATTTGTATGTGTATGTAAATATAGATATTAAAATAGTTTTCTAAAAGAAGACACATACAAAAATAAAAATATTTATTTAAATAAAGAAGTTCGTTGTGGGGTGGGGGGTCACTCCAAAAAAAGGCTAACCTTTTTATGCACACACTTACATATATACATATTCACTGAAAACCCCAAATATCAAAGTGACATTAAAGTTAGGTGAAAATGTCAGTTAAAACATACCATTTTAAGCTAAAAGAAATCCCTGAAATTCATCAGTTATAGTTTTCTAAAGTAGCGATAACCTGTACCCTAAGTAACTGTAACTTACGCCCAACCCCCCCATGGCCAGTGTCATCATCAATGATGTAATTTCTGATGTTGCAGTGATATTATCAAGGGTGTTATAGAACATGTAGTGAGTGATCTAATTTTGGAGGTAATTATTAGTGCACTTTGTTAAGCATCAAGCATTAGCCTCTACCCAGGGGATGGGGTTGGAGATGCTTGAGGAGGAGTGGTCGCACACTGTGCTCCAATTCTAGGTAATTGCAGCCCCAGGGGATGGGATTCCTGGGGCATTTGGAGGCTTTGGGAGGTAGGCTGCATGCCTCTGTTCCCTTTAATTTAGAATCAGCCCAGGGAATGGTGTCCCTGTGCCTCAGAGAGTCTTGGGAGGAGGGTTGCATGACCTCTACCCTTTAGTTTACATTCAGCCCTGTTGACGGGGTTCCTGGGGCCTCAAGAAGGCTTGGCAAGGGGAGATGCATGGGCCCCTCCCATATTAAATTTTGTGCACCACCCCCAGACCCTGGCCCACATTGGGGGGTTCTCCTTTTTCTTGGGCCCTGCTTGGCAGATCACCCCAAACATTTCCGGGAAGGAGCTGAGGTGGATGAGACTTTTTTTTAGAAAGTTTTGTGAAGATTGATCAAATGGTGCCACAGTTATTAGAAAACCAAAAAATCTATTTCCTTTTTTTTCATTTATTTCTATTGCAAAGATTTATCCCCCCCACAAACAACCACAAGAGGATGGTGTAAAATATCAATTACTCTAGTAAATGTAAAAGTAATAAAACATTTAAGGATGATAAGAAAAAAGCAGTCCATAAAGTCAAAAACCCATAGTTGTTCATCATTTCTCATTTCAGTATGGGCTTGAAGAAAAACAATTCAGAATTTAAAGTGCACTATCATGCCCAGACATCAGTTAACATCCAATAATATGCTCATTTTTCGATCGGAGCAAAAGAGTTAAAGTGCAGGGTGTGCCCTTGAGAAAATAAAAATGATTCAGAAGCAAGACCAAATTCATTTCCATGGTACATCTTTAATATCCAATAATATGCTTATCATTCGATAAGAGCAAAAGAGCGAGCTACATAAGAATTAAAATGCAAGGGTGTGCCCTTGAGAATTTTTTTTATTCAGAATCAAGACCAAATTCATTTCCATGGTACATCATTGGCAGCGTTGTAGCGAAACATATATACTGTACACAGAAGAAAAAGGTGCAGCATAGCCTTTTGATGTGCAAATTCCTTCCAAGTAGAGTACCGGGGTACCAGAGACAAAGAGAATACAAAATGTTATCCGCATAATAGAGAGAATGTAGGGTTCAGATTAGCAAGAAGGCAATCAAAGTTACCATGCAGATATCCTCACTCAGTCCTCCTAGTTGGGTAACCCTGCTCCAACTCACCCCTGTAGGTGGCCCAGATCTGTTTACCCTTTCTCCTACCTTTCCTTTCTTTCCTAGCATACAAGGTGCTTTCAAGATTGGATAATCAAAGCAGTCGTGCTAACCATTGTTGGAATGCCTGGGAATATGGATGCAGTCAGGCTGACACTATACAGATATGAATTACCACTATGACTATAAAGACAAAAAACTGTGCAGACCTGGTAACCCTTTCATTATGTACACTCAACACCATTAATTGAGGGGTCATGATGATATCCACCACCAGTGCAGTTTCCATTAATCTTGTCGTGTCTCACTTCAACATTTCCAGCGAGGGACATGTGCTGAACATTTGAACCAGGTCCACCCCCTGGCTGTGACAAAGGGCCAGCAAGTACCTGCATTTCCTTCCCATTAAGCAATTTTGGTTGGCGTATGGTACAGGTCAAAGATTGTTTTATAATGCTGCACCTGCAATCCAGCAGACACCAGCAAGGTCAGGCCGATCTCAGGGATTCATAGAAACTACAGTCTGTAGAACCTAGTTTCTTCTTACACTTTCCCAAGTGCTTTTCCAAGTCATCTGACATATAAGACCCTAGAAACTTATACTTTTGACAAATTGT
This sequence comes from Pleurodeles waltl, assembly GCF_031143425.1. NCBI lineage: Eukaryota > Metazoa > Chordata > Amphibia > Caudata > Salamandridae > Pleurodeles > Pleurodeles waltl. The sequence goes on along the minus strand of NC_090450.1, from coordinate 867,444,415 downwards.
ACAGCCAACATTGGTCCCCACCATCTTCATTAATGTACTTTTGGAAAAGCCGTTTTACCCCCTCCTTTTTTACCAAGAAAGTCCAGGAGCTGTAAATATTTGAAGTAGTCCTTCTTATCAGTCACAAAAGCCACCTGTAATTCTTGAAATGATGCAATCCTATCTCCCGCAAACATTCCTCTTATCTCTTGATCCCCCCTGGCCTCCCACCTAATGCAATAAAGATCATGAAATACTGCAGGGAGTAAAGTTGTTCCATGTGATGGGGTGTAATAGTTAAATCTTCCAAGCCCCATTTTTTGTCTCAAGAGTGCCCAGATCTTAAAAGCTGCACAGAGTCTTGAACTGAACTTTTAAAAAATAACTAGGCTCCTCAGTCCTTAAAAAGCAGCCTCTAGCATCTTCCCCCAAATAAAAGTTTGTAGATGGGAGAATATTCTCTCCCCACCAGCCGTGTTCCTCATTCCCGCCAAAAAGGCATCCTATATACTGGAGGGCAGCCGCCCAATAATAATACTTAAAGTTTGGAATAACCCAACCACCACTTTCCTTGGTAGGCCTTAAGCCAACCATGTTATCGGTACCACTTGGGGGATGGGTTCTGAAGTAAGATGCAATAAAAATGCCAAAAGGTTCAGCAGAAAATCTTATTTATTTCTTCTAGTAGGAGGGAAAGAAACTCCAGCCACTCCTGCTCCGATCCTTCACCAACCGCCGAGAATCCCAACAACATTCCAGGCAGTACAAATGTTGGAGCAGGAGCAGCTGGAAGATACCATAATACATGAAACAAATAAAATAAAGAACAGAACGTGAAAAGATAGAATAATATAAGAGATATAATAAATACTAAATACTACAAACAATAACAATACCCATAACAATACCACACCACCTTCCCCCTTCAACAAACTAAATATATACATATATGCACTATTTGATTTTGACAATCCTATTGAGATTTCAGATACGTCCATCATCCAATTTAGCTGCACCCTTGAAAATTTTAACAACCTTAAAAATTCTACTAAAATGAGACTGCCCACCACTGGTTTTCCCAGGCAACTTGACTTTGGCCAAGTCACCCACAACCACTTGTGTCTCTTTCACAGATTTCCTCACATCATACACCTGCTTTATTTTCTCCTGACAAGTCAAGTGTTTGTTCACAGCTGAATCTCTCCTATCCTCATAGTTGAGTTGTTGCTTTGGCCCACAGAGGATTTACCACTGTGTGGGGAATACGTTTTCTGAACATAACAAAAGGAAATTGGCCTGTGCTAGTGTGTTGTGTGAATCTATATTCTTCAACCTTACTTTTGGTCATGGCCTCCCAATCACACCCCAAATGATTTGCCAATTGTATGGTCTCCTTTAACATCCTGTTGAAGCGTTCCACCATGCCATTGGTTTCTGGATGGTATAAGGCACATTTTTTGCAAAGGATACCTCTTTTCCTCAAAAATTCACATATAAGTTTAGACGTGAATTGAACATCCTTATCAGTTAAAATACATCTAGGATTACCCTCTCTTCTAAACACATCTGTAAGAAAATCTACCACTGTCATAGAAGACACCTCAGAGGAGGTCATAACTTCCGGCCACCTAGATAACTCATCCATGAGATCCACCACGTATTAAGAATGAGATCTATGATTTAACGGTCTCAAAATGTCAATAGAGACCGATTCCCACACCTCACTGGGAATTTCCTTTAGTATCATAGGTTGTGTTCTAATTTTCAATGACTTATCCGCTACATTGCATTCTAAACAATCTTGCACTTTCCTTTAATTGCCAAATCCATGCCTGGCCACCAATACACCCCCCCTCAACCTCTCTTTTGTTTTTCAAATGCCATGATGACCATTGTGAGCAAGGTCCATAATACGCTCACGTAACCTACATGGAAGAATCAACCTTCCCCCCCTTAGAACCACACCATTCTGAATGGACAATTCATGCCAAATTTTCTTGTAATTCTCTCCCAGGTTCTCTCCATTATCTAAAGCCCTTCCAGCAGAAAGTAAGTCCCTAATGAGGGATAGATCAACATCATCATCCACTTCAGGTTTCCATTCATCCTCTGTAATACACCCATTCGTGACAGTACAGACTTTAACCTCCTCATCCACCCACCAAGAATCATCATTATCACCTTCATTTAACTCTCCTTTCCTTAGTCTAGATAAGCAGTCCGCAGCTTTATTCTCACATCCCGGAACATACTTCACATTAAAATGATAGTCCTGTAAGCCAACTAACCACTTACAAATGCGACCCGAAACATTATCCAACCCCTTTTTTAAAAAAAAGTCACGTAGAGGCTTGTGATCCGTGCATACTTCAAACCTAGTCCCCCACAGAAATTGTTTACATTTCCTTATGGCCCAAAAAATGTTCAAAGCCTCCTTCTCTATTGTAGAATACTTACACTCCGCGCCACGTAGACTGCGCGACGCAAAAGCAATAGTATTGATCTTGTTATTATTGAATTGTTTCAAAACACAACCTAACCCTTACTCAGAGGCATCAGTGGTAATGGAACAAGGTAGACCAGGCTGGAAACTGTTAAAGGATTGTGCAGAAGATAAACTTAGTTTCAAATCGTCAAATTCTTTTTGACATTCGGAATCCCAAGTAAAGTTAGACCCATTCTTAAGTAAGTTCCTAATAGCACAGGTTCTCTTAGCTAAATCTGGAATGAATCTAGCGTAACATTCTACCATCACTAAGAAAGTCTGCACATCACACTTACTTTCAGGAGCTGCTAGATTTAAAATGGATTTTACTAGCTCTTCCTTGGGCTTGACTCCATCTCCAGTTATTATGTGGCCAAGATAAGAAATCTCTGTTTTAAAGAATTTACATTTATCTCCCTTCAGAGTAATTCCCTTATCTCAGAAAATGTTGAGTGATATTTTGTGTTGTTCAAGGGTATTTGTAAAAATGAGAACATCATCTTGAAAGAATTTCACACATGTCAAATTCCCAAGCAACTCATTCATCAGTCTTTGAAAAACTGAAGCAGCCGAACACAATCCAAACGGCATTCTATTAAACTTGAATACACCAAAGAGAGTGACAAAAGATGTTAACAATTTGGATTCTTCGCATAGAGGTACCTGGTGATAAGCAGAGCTAAGATCTAAGGTAGTGAAGAACCTGGCATTACCCAAGGAACTTATCATCTCAGTTATATTTGGTAGGGGAAACCTATCCTCAACCACTTCTTTATTTAAATTGCGCAAGTCCACACATAATCTTATATCTCCATTAGCCTTAGTTGCAACCACAATAGGAGCAACCCATTCTGCAGCCTCAACTTTCTCAATGATGTTTTCTGACTCTAATCTCTCAAGTTCCCCTTTTACTTTGACCCTTATACTAAAAGGAATGTTCCTAACTTTGCATACTATTGGTATTGCTCCCTTCTTTAGCACAATGCGGTGTTTATAACCTTTGACACAACCAATTTTATTGGAAAAAACTTCGGGAAATTCATTCATGAGTTCTTCACCCCAACCACAGACCTTCTGAACTTGTACTTGGGGAACCGCATTAGGGTTCAACACAATATTTAACAATTTCTAAAGAGGCCAACCTAATATAGTATCGCCCACCACTGAAATGTAAACTTTCCCTTCAATCCTGTTCCCTTTAAACGCGATCTTAGCCTCAAAATAACTTTTTAACTCAATAGGTTTTCCACCATAACTGAAAGGTGTAACGTATGGTGGATGAAGAGATACCCTGTTTACAAAATATTTTAAATAATCAGATTCCGAGATCAGATTCAATTTTGCACCCGAATCAATCATCATGGAAACTTTGACTCCATCCACTTCAACAATGTAAACGGGATACTCACTGCGCACATTTGTAACACAGCTGGAGTTTTGTGAGACCCTCAGTCTGTATCCCACACTCGTCGCCAAAAAATGAAGTAAGATGCGATAAAAATGCCAAAACGTTCAGCAGAAAATCTTATTTATTTCTTCAAGTAGGAAGGAAATAAACTCCAGCCACTCCTGCTCCGATCCTTCACCAACCGCCGAGAATCCCAACAACATTCCAGGCAGTACAATTGTTGGAGCAGGGGTAGCTGGAAGGTACCATAATACATGAAACAAATAAAATAAAGAACAGAACATGAAAAGATAGAATAATATAAGAGATATAATAAATACTAAATACTACAAACAATAACAATACCCATAACAATACCACAGGTTCTAATGTGATTGATTGGTAAGGTATGGAAACCTACAGATGAAAAATATGTCATAGCAAGTCATACCTCTTTGCCCTATGTGAGTTACCGCTCAACTCCCAAGATACCTTGATGTAAATGGAAATGTTTTCATAATTTTTATTACTGTAAATTTTATTAATAAAAATTACAATTACAGTAAATGTGATTATATAAATTGATAATAATGCTAATAGTAATTATGATTATATCAATACACCAAGTAAAATTTATACATTTGAAATTTTTTGTTTTTTCCAGAGCTGGTGGTGAATGTCCGTGCAGCATCATGCAGAAGACTGAAGCAAGCACATCCTGTCAGGGGCGGCTCCTCGACAATGGCGAACGAGCATCGCACCACTGGCTAAGAGCCAGCAGCTGAAAATAAAAAATCTTTTACTATTGTTTTATATTGCAGCTGCTGGCTCAGCCATGCAGAGGAATACAGGGAACAGACAAATCAACCAAGAACCATATTAGAAGAAAATTGGGCTCTGAGTTCGGTGACAGCCGCCCCATATTGCCAGACAACCAAGGAGAATTATTGGGCCAACCTGATAGTGTCATGCAAAAGCACGATGTAAGAGAAAACCAGAGTGTGAAAAGAGAATTATCAGTTTTAAAGGTTAAGTCAACAGAAATGAGCATGATCACTGATACAACATTGTCCCACAAAAGAACAATGGTGAAAACAAACTTTACATCAACACCATGGCCTTACCATCCATCAGACATTGATCAAGAATCATTACAGTGCCTGATTACCTTAAACGGTTCCTATTAGGACTTCTGAGGGGAGATCCAGAAAACACAAAGCCTTCCAAAAGGGTCACCTTACGTATGCAATCATTCAGTCAGTACTTTATAAATGCAGTCACAAATGGCCAGCAGAAACCCCCCCAAGCAATTGTTGCTCCCATACTCCATAGAAACTATGACAGGAAATGCTGAACAACAAGAAGCAAGCCTCGCACAGATAATATCAAGTTGGACAGGATTTAATGCCAGTACTAGAGACCTAGTTAGTGTTTGACAGAATTCCATTGGCTACTTGCCCATCATTAATGCCCCTGCAACTGAGCTGACAACTGAACCAGTCAGAGCTGATAAGGTAATCACCGTATTTGGCAAAATTGTAGTTGTCATGGATCAAGCTCTCTACACAAAAGCAACTGAGATTATGTGGAAGCATAAAGCAATGTATGACAGAATCATTCTTCAAATGGGCACCTATCACACCATTTACAATGTCCTGTCCATTCTTGGAAAATGCTTTCAAGATACTGGCCTTTGCGACCTTTGCATTGAAGCAGACATGATAAAAGAAGTATCAATAACATCAGCACTAGAAAGTCGTATGTGCAATCGTGCAGTTCAAGTACCCAAGTACGTGTATGAAGCTATATCGAGACTGGCTTAGATGGAATCTATCCCCTGCGTGGAGAAGAATTACAAAGAGAATATTCAGGTAGTCTACTCCTTCAATGAGGATTCTAATGACTTTGCAAAAGATCTATGCCAACAAGGATTAGAGGACCTCTTGCAGAATGCTGCCTTTGCCGAAGTAAAACAGCTTTGGCATGTATTCCTGGAACATCTTCATCATGACAATGGGGATGTCTCTGCATTTTGAATGTCGTTTGTGAATATTGTTGAAAATGTCCTGCTAGCTCTGCTGCGTGCTGCTTGAGATGAAAATTGACATTTACATCGCTCAATGATCTCAGGGTATTTTGCGGATGACAGGATGAACTATGATAGATATCTTTCTGTATACTATGCTGAAATTATATTACCTGCAGTGAAACTTCCAGAGAAACACCACAACGTCATTAACAGATGCTTTTCAGTTCAGCTGTCAGATGTTAATCTGTTTGGACGAATTCCAATCGATCAAGCAATACAGGTAACAGTTAACAAAGACACACAGACTCCAGGTGGTACGACAAGGTTCAACCTTAAGGTGGGTACTGTGAAAAGATTATATGATAGCTGAACATAGAAGCACCTTTGGGTCAGATAAGAAAAATGGTTTGTAACAACAGATCAGATCGTACTCATACAGAGCTACATAAGTCACGAATTGAAAAAGACGAAGATACTGTAACAAGAGCTGTTAGTCTGATTCAAATGTGGATAAACCCATTTGTTGGGTCACATGATCTCATTAGTCTCTCCACTGCAAAAAAGGCACCTCAAGACCTAGTATCTGACATAATGAAGGCGCATGAAATAGGTGAACAGTGAAACAGTGTAAATTATGCATATAATCTAGATCAATTTATGAGGAATACAATGAACTTTTATTGTTAACATTTTAAGGACTATATTGTTATCATTACAATTAATAATCATAATTATTTTAAAATTAACTTGACCAAGATTATGGATTTAGATGTAGTTTTGCACATATTATGATGATTTTTAATGCTTTTTCAAAAATATGAAAACCATAATTTTTTTCCGGCTATGTTTGCTAACCCAATTATATCAGACAAAAAGCAAAAAGTGATGACTTGCTATCACATATTTTCCATTTCTAGGCATCCATACCTTGCATTAAAAGCATGTTAGAACAGATCCCTCCGAGTGGTACCAATGGCCTAAATTTGGGGTCCTGGCTCATGACCTATGGGAAGCATCAGTAGTTTTAGGGCTCTCTGGATTTTAGCATACGACCATAGAAATCTGCTTGTCAGATCTTCTATTGCTTTTAAACAACGGTTTTAAAAAAGCAAAGGAATTGCCCTAAAGAGACACAGAAACTTTGGCAAAAAGCAACCGATAATTGACAGATGCAGGTTGTCTATTTTCTGTAGATCTCCTTTTGCTTTATGTATTACAGGGAATAAATTGGACTTGACTATCTAGTCTACTTATTGCGTCATACTGACTCCCAGATACACAGCTTTCTCCACAGCCCGTATGTCGACAAGTTGTACATGCGTGTTGGCTATCAGCTGGGTCTTATTCCAGTTGAGGGAGTGCTCAGAGAGTTTCCAGAAATCTGCAGCCTCTTTTTCAACATCCAGCAATGATGCTAGTGGGTCAGGTGTCACCACTGCAATGTCATCAGCCTCTGCGGGGACCTTAGTGCTCCTATCAGGGAATTGCATAGGTGTGATTAAAATGTGAGTCTCAAGCTTCTGAATCAAAGGATCGACATGAAGGGTAAATAGCAGGAGGAAGAAGGAGCAACTCTGTCTAGTTGCTCTCATAATTTGTGTTTGACCAGAATATTCTGAAGCCTGGCTGTAGGATTCTGATATACAGCTTGAACAGCCCTGATGTTTGTTGCACCAATGCCATACCACCTCATGTCTGCCCATAGGTAGTCCCTGGATACCCTTTTGAATGCTTTTTCCGCATCTAAAAGGACAAGAGCCATGGGATACCCCGAAACCACTATGGTACCAAAAAGTGCTATGACCAGGCGAATATGATCCGTGGTTCCCCACCCAGAAATACAACTGGGTTGTCTAGGGGAGACCAGCTTGGCTATAACCAGACTCAGGCCCTTATTATGACAATGGCTGTAAATACCACTTACCGCCACGCTGACGGCCGCCAACTTACCGCGGCAGCGGCGGATATTCATTCACCATATTATGACACACACACACCAATCCGACAGAATATTGCCACATACACAAATCTGCCAGTCCAAAGGTCAGTGATAAAGTGGCGGTATCAAAACCCACACCGTTACGCCAACAGAACAACGCCCATCACATTATGACCCACGAATCACCACAACGGACATTCAACAGCGGTAAACCATTGGCTATACATACCGCAGCACTCACATTGGACACCCACATACAAAACAACACCGCATTGGCCAATTCAAACAACACACACCTGACACCCATACACACACCGCATCCACACACCCACACCACTATAGAACACCCACCCACATTACCCACAACCCTTTACGATTACAAAGCATTGCCAACTGAGAGACACCAAGACCACTGACACAACTAGAGCCACACACTACTCACACCTCTACACCACTCACACACTCCACATCACACACCCCAACACATTACCCAACACACCCTCACCAACATAATACCCATGACACCACAAAGACACACCCGTTTCACAGAGGAGGAGCTAAGGGTCATGGGGGAGGAAATTGTCAGGGTAGAGCCACAGCTATTTGGAACACAGGTGCAGCTGAAATCAATAGCCAGGAAGATGGAGTTTTGGTGGAGAAACGTGGACAGGGTCAACGCCGTGGGACAGCACCCCAGAACTAGGGATGACATCAGGAAGAGGTGGAACGACCTACGGGGGAAGGTACGTTCCATAGCAGCAAGACACCAGCTCACTATCCAGAGGACTGGCAGTGGACCCCCAACTCTTCCCCCACAACTCACAGCATGGGAGGAGCAGGTCTTGGTAATACTGCATCCTGAGGGCCTGGCCGGAGTCGGAGGAGGACTGGACTCTGGTATGTCAACTCTCAACTACTATCACCCCCCTACCTGCATGCCACCACATACCCTCACTCTCACTCCCATCACTCCATTACATCCCACACACGCCACCATCACATCTCACTAATCCCAATGCCAAGCCCTGCATGCTGTACCAATGCATGGACACCCCTCACTGCCCTGCATGGACACTCATTACTAAAGCATGCACACCATAGAGAACTAACAATCCCACCATACATTAACATACACAAGTGAAAGCTGGCAGGGCAAATCCAACCATAGAGGGGAAGTAAGAGATGTACAATATGTCATACACATAAACCATAACACATCATTTACATCCCATCAGGTACCCCAGCCAATGTCAGTGGAGAGGAGGTGCCAGCACTATCCAGTCCCACAACTGAAGAGGCACACAGTGATGACAGTTACTCTGGTCTTCAGGATCTGGATGAGCTACCTGGCCCATCAGGGACCACTGGACAGCTGGTTACCCACCACCGAGCCTCCCCCATCTGGAAACACCACCACAGCACCCACCCAACGTACCCACACCTCTGTCCCCTGGACACGTCAATCAGCAGTGTGTCCACCTCTACAGGGACCCCAGGCCACACCTCGCACACAAGACAATCAGGGACCTGGGGTCAGTGGCAGTGGGAACATGGGTCAGGGGACAGAGGCACAGGCCAACAGGGAAACTGGGAGGACTGCTGCGTGCCAGGGGGAGGACAGGCACAGGGAACCGACTTTCAAGGAGGCACTCTCCAAGATCCTGGGAGCCTATCAACATTCCCAGGACATGATTGGCCAGATCCTGGACAACGTGCAGGAGAACAGGCGGCTGCAGGAGGGACAGCACCAGGTGATCAGGGAGGACTTGCAGGCCATTAACAACACCCTGATCTCCATAGCAGGGGTGCGGGCAGATGTGGCCAATAATATGAAGGAGGCAGTCTCACACCAGCGGGCTCCTGCCACTACCCAGACATCTGAACAGCCTTTCACTCCCACTGCCGCTAGTGGCCAGGAGGCCCCGCCACAGGACTCACACGCCACCAGCACCCCTCCCCCTGCAGAAGGTGAACCACCCCGCAAACGTTCCCTGCGTTCCAGACATAAGCCAGAGACACTTGCCAAGACCCCCACCAGGAAATGAGACTCTCCTGATTGTTACCCTTGTGTCCCACTCAGTCTCCCTGTCCACCTTGAACTGCCATTGCTCCCCTTCCTATGTCCCCTTGGACAATGCACTTGTGCTACAAACAGACTGGAACAATACCCTGGACTTTCCTCCATCATAACCCCATCCCAATGCACTTCCCCCCTATATGTTAGCACTTCAATAAACACCCTTTGAAAAAAATCTATTTTGAGAATGTCATGCATATGAAAAATGTCTTCTTTGAAACAGGTACAAACGTTGCTAATTAACTGTACATACGATGAGCATAGATTAATGACCTGTAGCTGGCTGTAGTGATCACACCAGGAGTATTCGTCAAATCACCAACATCTGCTAAATCATTGTAATGTAAAGTTAAACTGTCCTACCTGTGTGTCATTGGGAGTACTGTCGTATAACTGATGTTCTGTTGTCCTCATCCTCATCCTCTGCCTCCTCATCCTCACTGTCCACAAGGTCTACTGCTGCACAGGGGCATCTCCAGCCTCCTCCTCCTGCAGAAAAGGGACATGGCGTCTGAGGGCCAGGTTGTGCAACATACAGCATGCCACTACTATCTGGCAGACCTTCTTTGGTGAGTAGCACAGGGATCCACCTGTGAGATGGAGGCACCGGAACCTGGCCTTCAGGAGGCCAAAGGTCCTTTCAATTATCTTTCTGGTTTGCCCATGTACCTCATTATAACGTTCTTCTGCCCTTGTCCTGGCATTCCTCACAGGGGTCATCAGCCATGATAGGTCGTGCTGACCCTGGGGGTCTACGGCAATCGGAGCACCCACTGTCGCAAACAGTGGGAGGACCTGAGATGCTGGGCACATAAGATGGCAGAGGCCCAGCTGGGGATGGCCTCCCAACGAGGAAGGGGTGCCCGTTGAACCCTGACCCCCCTGATGGCCCGCATACTGGCGGTGGCCTATCTGGAGCTGGATGGATGCTTGGGGGCATCACAGCAGCCACAAGGGGGTGAGTACAGTGCCCCAATATACTACTTGCACGTGGTGGGGTGGCATCCGGGTGGGGGATGTGGGCCTGTGGGTGCCCCTAGGCCTGGCCGGCCAGTGCAGGATAGGGCCCATGTAGGACAGGGTCTGATGTCAACATTCTCCAAGGCATCCACTATTGGGTGTGGGTCTGTGGGTCTCAGGTATGCTGCATTTGGCGTTAGGTATCCCTTTTCATGGGCTGGTGACTAGCATTGTGACTGGTAGTGCATTGCCTAGTGTGAAGGGCTGTTTCCTGTGTGTGAGTGTGTTGTGGATGCCAAAGGTGGTGTTGTTGGCGCCACTGACCAATGGTATCCCTTGTCTCGTCCCCCCCTTTTTGTCTTGCCACTGTGTCCTTATGTGCATTAGCATCATCTGGCGGAGGAGCAGAGTCACCGGAGATGGGGAGAGCTGCATCCCACAAGGCCCAGGAAGCCAAATCCATCGACGGTGAGGGAACCAGTGGGACGGAGGGTGCAGGGGAGCACCACAGTGGAGACTGGAGAGGACAGTTCTGAAAGTGATACCTCCTCCAATGGAAGCTCCCTGATGGTGGTAGACACCTCTGTGCCGGCCCCAAATACAGGTACAGCTTCCACCCCCCGTATCAGCACCACCCTCCCAGCAGCCCCTCAGTGTGTTACCTGTGCCCGCTGCCCCAGTGAGCCCTGCTGCCCTGACTGAGGAGGCTATTGACCTCATGCGATCCATCTATGTTGGGCAGTCAACCATTGTAAATGCCATCCAGGGGCTGGCAGCACATTTGCAACAAACAAATGCATTCCTGGAGGGCATTCACTTTGGCATGGCTGCCCAACAGAGATCAATCCAGGCTCTGGCATCCTCCCTGAGGGCAAACATTGTCCCTGTTTCTAGCCTCCTCCCTCCAACCTCACACTCACACAAACACCATCCAGATGCAGACATACCAACATCCACTGCCTCCACTATGTCCCCCTCCTCCTCCTCGTCCACCTCCCTCCCAGTTCTGTCTACACTCACACCTGCATGCACTACATCCTTATCCACTACCACCATCACGTCTATCACTACATGACCCTCACTGGCAGTCACCACCCCCACTTCCATGCACACGTCCCCTGTGTCCTCTCCCACTGTGTCTGTGCACCCTCCTCCCAAGGTACACAAACGCAAGCACTCAGAGACCCAACAGCCATCCACCTCACAACAGCATCCAGCCCATGCACCTGCACCCAAACACAGCAAACAGACACCTCCTACAACCACTTCCTCTTCCCCCACTCCCAAACTTTCACCATCTTCCCGCCCCAATGTCCCTAAGAAGCTTTTCCTCTCACCCATTGACCTCTTCCCTCCCCTTCCTCCACCCCGTACTTCACGTCAGGCCAGGGTGAAGAAAACCCAGGCAAGCACTAAAGCCACCCAGTCCAGAGGCACAGTAGTTTCGACAGCTACTGCAGGTGGGAGAGGATCCTGGGCACCAGGCAGCAACACTGACAGGGTGCCTACACCAGGTGCATTAAGGTAGGGCAAGGAGGCACACCCTGCTGCGACTAGGTAGGGCAAAGAGGCACCACCAGCAGTGTATAGGAAGGGAAAGGAGGCACCACCAGCTGCAACAGGGAAGGGCAAGGTGAAATCACCAGCTGCTGACAGGAAGGGGAAGGGGCTTGCACCAGCAGGCAGGAAGGATAGGAGGTCTGGTGCTGGGACTCATTCGGAGCCCCCACCAACAACCATGGTGGTTCAGCCGTCTGAGACTGCAGGGGATGGGCTGGAGCCTCCCCCACCACTGGCAGCACCGCCACCAGCACTGATACCAGCACCACTGCCAGAAGCAGCAGCTCCAGTGGGTAGCCGTCCGAGGCTGCAGGGGAAGGGCTGGAGCCTCCTGCCACCACTGCCAGCACGCCACCAGCACCGCTATCAGCAGCATCAGCCACAGTGGGCAGCCGTCCGAGGCTGCAGGGGAAGGGCTGGAGCCTCCCCCCAACACTGCCAGCACTGACACCAGCCCTGCCACTGCCACTGCTGAGCAGCCGTCACTACTGGCGGACAGTGTGTAGTCCTGCCTCCATGGCTTGTTGTGCGTCCTGGCCCCTGCAAATCCAGTGGGTCTGACACCCAGGTGAGAGGCTGTGACCTTGAACTCCCCAAGATCTGCATCACAGGGCACAATGCCCCCTGCAGAACCAGTGGAGAAGCCATCCACTCACCCCATCCTTCCCATGATGAAGCACACTGGGCACAATGCCCCCTCCAGATTGAGTGGAAGAAGCCATCCACTTACCCCCATCCTTCCCAGGATGAAGCATACTGGGCACAATGCCTTCTCCAGAACCAGTGGAGAAGCCATCGACTCACCCTATCCTTCCCAGGATGAAGCACACTGGGCAGAATGCCCCCTCCAGAACCAGTGGAGAAGCCATCCACTCAACCCATCCTTCCCAAGATGTAGCACAATGGGCACAATGCCTCCTCCAGAACCAGTGGAAGAAGCCATCCACTCACCCCATCCTTCCCAGGATGAAGCACACTGGGCACAATGCTGCCACTCCAGAACCAGTGGAGAAGCCATCCACTATAGAGACTGTGGCTTTGCACTCCCCAGGACCAAGCAGTGGGCAAACCACCCACTAGAGAGACTGTGGCCTTGCACTCCCCAGGACCAAGCACAGGGCATGTTGCCCCCTCCAGAGCATGTGGGCAAACCACCCACTAGAGAGACTTGGCCTTGCACTCCCAGGACCAAGCACAGGCGATGTTGCCCCCTCCAGAGCATGTGGGCAAACCACCCACTTGAGAGACTGTGGCTTTGCACTCCCCAGGACCAAGCAGTGGGGAAACCACCCACTAGAGAGACTGTGGCATTGCACTCCCCAGGACATCGCACAGGGCATGTTGCCCCCTCCAGGACCAGTGGTGTTGTACCATCTTCCGGCTGAGGTGCCCCCCCACTCCCTGTCTCCCTGAGGTGCCTGTGTATTTTTGACCTGATGCCCCTGCAGTGTACTCTCCGTGTTGTTGCAGGAGTGAGGTGGGGCCTTGGCCTATATATTGTGGCCCTGTGTCCCATGGACATTGAGGACTGGGCAGTGTCCCTACATTTGTAAATATGTATATACGTTTGTATTTTGATGCACTTATTCCTAGTATATGTTCGTATTACACTCACTTTCTTCAAATCATTTTGTCTTTGCATTATTCCTGTAGGGTACAGGCAGAATATGTAATGTGTCTGCATCTGTTTGTGTGTGTGGTGTTGGGGGTGGGGGTGTTGCGTGTGTGTGTCACTCTCTTTTTCCTTCCCCCTCCCTTGTGTGCTAGGTAGCAGTACTCACCGTGGTCATCTTTGCCGACGTTGGTGTTCGTAATGCAGGAAAAGGTAGACGAGTATGGGAAATATGTGCAACCCAGGCTCCATGGCGTCGTGGTTGTTCCCTGTGTCTCCAGAGGTGAGTCGTTTGACTTCTGTTTTCTGTTTCCGCCGTGCTTTCGATGTCGTTGGTACCGCACCGGAAAAACTGGCGGATAGGCTGGTCATAATGCAGTGGGTGGTACATTGTCTTCCACCTGGATATTGGCGGTTACCGCCGTGGTGCTTGTTGCTACCGCCGTGGCGGTCGGTGTGTTAAAGTGGCTGTCTGTCTGAGCGGTTTCTGCCGTGGTCATAATTCCATTTTTGTTACTGCTGGCCTGTTGGCGGTATTACCGCCGCTTTATCACCGACCGCCAGGGTTGTAATGAGGGCCATTGTGTGCTACAGTGTATTGTCTGTTTTGAGATCTACAGAAAAAATGTCACTGGAGTACCATGGCAATACCTGCAAATTACTGTGCTACTTAAAAAAGTTTTTAAAAAATGCACAGTTCTGCCTAAACTGCTGTATAAATATATAGAAAATTATAAATATATTTCTCTACCTATCAACACTTTAATAAAGTGGCAATTGGTAGTGAACGACAATAAAACCTATTACTTACCTGGAACTAAGACCCTAACCCAGAACACAGCAAAATGCAAAAGGCAGACAAAATCTGCTGAAAACGAAATTGCTGCCCTTTACTTTTGGGAAACACGGCCATTAGCCAATCACATACTGCCTTATCATGTGCATGTATTTTGGTATACCTCAAACATGGTATACCGCAGCACAATATATAACTCAGTATTTTAAAAATTATAACTTTATCACAACTTACACTATTCACACATTCTACACAAAATATAATTTACATCAAATAATCTATTTTGCTTGCCACATTACTGCTACACCTAATAACACACTTTCATTCTACATGTTTGAATTACCACATCCCACTGAACACCACTACACTCTATGCCACTCCACTCTACGCTAATGCACTCTATGCCAGTCCACTCTACGTCACTCCACTATACGCCACTCCATTCTACGCTAATCCACTGTATGTCATTCCACTATACCCCACTCACCTTTCTACCACCCACATTTCATAACTACACTGTATGCTATTACACTCTATGTCACTCCATTTTATGACATTCCAGTGTACACCACTACACTATACGTCCCTCCACTCTAAGGTACTCCACTGTACTCTATTCCACTGTATGCAGCTCCACTCTATGACACTACACTTTACCCTATTACACTGTATTCCACTCCACTATTCGCCACTTCAGTGTACACCACTGCACTGTACGCTATTCCTCTGTATGACACTGCAGTTTACACTACTCCAATATACTCAACTCCATTTTATGCCACTCCACTCTATGACAATCCACGGTTTTCTATTACACTGTGCAGCACTCCATTCTACAGCACAAAACTATGTGACACTCCACTGTAAGCCAGTCCACTCTACGGTACTACACCCTATGCTACTCTACAGTATGACACTCCACTCCACTCTCCACGTTTCCACTATATGCCACCCTGCTATACATCACTACACTGTACGCCTGTACGTTATTCCACTGTACACCATTCAACTGGATGCTACTCTACTGTATGCCACTCCACTGTACAACACTACGCTCTATGCTATTCCACTGTATGCCACTCCACTCTACGACACTCCACTCTGCGCCACTCCACAGTACACTATTACACTATATGTCACTAAAGCCTACCCTACTACACTCTACCCTGCTCCACTCTACAATACTCTACTCTAAGATATTCCACTGTGCAACACTCCACTCTACCCCACTACACTGTATGCCACTCCACTTGGCCACTCCTGTCTATGCTATTCCACTGTATGTTGCTACACTGTAGCTCACCCCATTGTATGCCACTTGACTCCCTGTTACTCCACTTTATGCCACTCTGTTATATGGTATTCCAATCTGCGCCTCTCCACTTTACCCACTCAGGTCCACATATGCCACTCCAGTATACACCACTCCATTCTACACTATTCCAATGTATGCCACTACACTGCACCTCTCTCCACTGTACGCCAGTCCACTCTACAACACTCCACTGTGTGCCACTCAGCTCTATGCCACTCCACTTTACTCCACTTCACTCTGTGCTATATGCTACCCAACTCTAACATACAACACTGTATGCTATTCCACTGTATGTTGCTCAACTGAACAACCCTCTCTTGTATGCCACTCCACTGTACGCTACTACACCGTACGCCAGTGCACTCTATTTCACGGTATGTAACGCCACTGTACGACACTCCACTCTATGCTGTGCCACTCTATGCCACTCCACTGTACACCACTCCACTGTGTGCGACTCTAATATACGCTATTCCACTATACATCACTCCACTGTATGCTACTTCACTCTTTGCCTCTCTGTTCTACCATACTCCACTCTACACCTCTCCGGGGTATGTCAATGCACTGTACACCACTCCACTCTATGACAATCCAACGTACAATATTACATGTTACATCACTCCATCCTATGCCACTCTACTCTATGCCAATCTATTATACCCTACTTCACTCTAACCTGTTCCACCACATGACACTCCATTCTGTGCCATTCTACAGTACACTATTCAACTATATGACTCTCAACTTTATGTCACTAGATTGTATTCCAGTAGCACTGAATGATATTTCACTCTACACACTCCACTGTATGCTACTTCTATGTATGCCACTGCACTCTATGACACTCCATTCTATGCCACTACACTCTTCGCTATTCCACTGTACATTACTCTACTCTACAACACTCCACTCTATGCTACTCCACTGTATGCCACCAGACTGTACCTCGCTCCACTCTATGCCGCTCTACGCTACACTTCTTCACCCTACGCTATTCCACTCTACGTCACTCCACTCTATACTATTCCACTGTATGCCTCTACACTGAATATCACTCCACTCCATGCCAGTCCAATCTAGAACACTCCAATGTATGGCATTCCACCATATGCCACTTCATTATACACCACTACACATTACGCTTTTCCACTGTATGCCACTCCACTCTAACACACTACACTATTCTTCACTACTCTTTACGCCAATCCCCTCTATTCTGTTCCATTGTATGCACCTCTACTGTACAGCACTTCCTTCTATGCTGTTCCAATCTACACCACTCCACTTCACGCCACTCAAAAATATGGTACTCAACTGTATGCTATTCCACTGTATGCCACTGCACTCAATGCTACTCTACTCTGTGCCACTCCACTATATGCCTCTCTATTATAAGCTTCTCCAGTCTTTACCACTCCGCTGTGCGCCATTACAGTATGCGCTCTGCCACTATACGCTACTCCACTATACCCCAATGCACTCCACGCCTCTCTTCTCTATGCCACTCCACTGTACGCTATTCCAATGTATGCCATTCTCTCTTCCTCACTCCAGTATACCCCTCTCCACTGTATGGCAATGTACGCTATCCCACTGTATGCTATTTCAGTGTATGCTACTATAGTATACGTTATTCACTGTATGCCTTTCCACTCTACACCACTCCCCTCTCTGCTAAACCACTGTACACTATTCACTGTACACCATACAACTCTATGCCACTCCACTCTGCCACTCCATCCTACGCTACTCCCCATATGCCTCTCCACTTTATGCTACTCCAGTGTGTGCCATTCCACTTTACCCTGCTCCCCTCTTTGCCACTCCACTCTACAGCACTCCACTGTATGCTATACCTATGTATGCCACTACACTCTATGCTTCTGCAGTCAATCACACTCCACTCTACGGCACTCCACTTAAGGCCCCTGTACTCTAAGCTATTCCACTGTATGCAACTCCACTCTACCCCCTCTACTTTTTGCTATTCCATGCTAAGCCACTCCGCTCTACGCCACTTCATTGTACGCCACTCCACTGTGCACTATTGCACTGCACGCCACTCCAGTGTATGCTACTCCATTCTTTCCCACTAAACTGTACACAAGTCCACTCCATTCCACTCCAATATACTCTGCTCAACAACACTATACTCCACTCAGCAACAGTCTACTTTACCACACTATACTCCACTGTACAGCACTACAGTGTACAATGTACTTTTATTGCCACTATGATCTGCACTCTATTCTACTTTGCCCAATAGCTCTTTACAACACTTTACTCTACTCTGTGACACTCCACACAACTTCATCTATGCCGCTCCCCAATTAAATACTCAATTCTGTCAGACATTACTCCATTGTACTCCACTACTGCACTCTATTGTTCCCCAATGTATGCTACTCTATGCCACTCAACTGTGTGATAGTCCATCCCACTTCATTCTACCACACTCTACCCCACTCTACTCAATCCACACCACTCCACTGTACATTTGAATCTACTCTATGACACGGCACTCTACTCTACAACACTTTCCAACACTCTACAACACAACAGTCTTGTCCACTGTACCACACACAACACTACTCTAAACTCTTCACTCCATTTGTATAATATGCCACTTCACTCTACTCGATTCCAAGCCACTGTATTCTAGGATACACTATGCCACTCCACTGATCTACACTACACTGTACTTCACTGCACAACGCTTAATCCCACTCTATGGCACTGTAGAACACTCCACTCAATACCACTCCAATGGACCACATTGCACTCCACTCTCTGCATCTCCACTCCACATGACTCTACTACACTCTGTGCTACTATACAACACTGTACTTCACAGTATGCCCCTACACTACACTATACAACCCTCTACTCCACTCTACACCCCTACCCCACTCTAGAACACTTTCCAACACCACTCCACTGCATTGTAGAAAATACCACTCCCATTTATAACAGTTTACTCAACTCTACATTATGCCTGTCTACTGTAGTGCATTCCACACCACTGTACTATACAACATACCACTACACTATGGTGGTCATTCTGACCCTGGCGGTCTTTGACCGCCAGGGCGGAGGACCGCGGGAGCACCGCCGACAGGCCGGCGGTGCTCCAATGGGGATTCCGACCGCGGCGGTAAAGCCGCGGTCGGACCGGCACCACTGGCGGGGTCCCGCCAGTGTACCGCGGCCCCATTGAATCCTCCGCGGCGGCGCAGCTTGCTGCACCGCCGCGGGGATTCCGACCCCCCCTACCGCCATCCAGATCCCGGCGGTCGGACCGCCGAGATCCGGATGGCGGTAGGGGGGGTCGCGGGGCCCCTGGGGGCCCCTGCAGTGCCCATGCCACTGGCATGGGCATTGCAGGGGCCCCCGTAAGAGGGCCCCTACAAGTATTTCACTGTCTGCTGTGCAGACAGTGAAATACGCGACGGGTGCAACTGCACCCGTCGCACAGCTTCCACTCCGCCGGCTCGATTCCGAGCCGGCTTCCTCGTGGAAGCCTCTTTCCCGCTGGGCTGGCTGGCGGTCTGAAGGCGACCGCCCGCCAGCCCAGCGGGAAAGTCAGAATTACCGCCGCGGTCTTTCGACCGCGGAACGGTAACCTGACGGCGGGACTTTGGCGGGCGGCCTCCGCCGCCCGCCAAGGTCAGAATGAGGGCCTATATAACAATTTACTCCACTGTACGCTACACCACTCTACTCCACTCCACTCGTCTCTACTCTCTGATACTCCACTCTACTCAATCCACTCTACACCACTCCAGTCTACCTCACTCCACTGTACCCTGCTCCACTGTACAACACTCCACTCTATGCCACCCCACTGTACACTAATTCACTGCATGCTATTTTACTGTATGCCACGCCACTGTGCCACATTCCATTCCACTCCACTCTATAATACTTTATGACACTATACTATGACAGTACACTTTCCGACACTCATCTCCACTCTATTGTAACACACTCCACTTAATGACACTCCACTCGACAACGGTAAATTCTACGAATTCAAAAAAAACTTTCATTAAAAATATAAAAACCATTCATATAGTTAGGAAATATAATAAAAATTAGTAGTATTTAGAAGAAGAGTTATGACATCGCAAATCAAATCTTTCGTGAGAACACGTACACGGGAGAGTGGCTAATTGTAGTTAATGTAGTGTGGCTCCCAAGTTGAATACTCTGTGTATGTAGATGCACAAGTTATAATAACTTGAAGTTGTTGAGTAAATTATAGATTAAAGCTTTAATTATAAGTTTAGGAATTTACATTTTTGAATACGTTTATTTTTGTCATAGCCAGTTCCACCATCTTTCGCCAGGGCAACTATATATTTTACTTTACTGTTGTGGCAGAGGTCCCAACATCCAAATTTAGAAATGTCCATTAGGCTGACGGACATTTCTAGAATGATTCACAGCAACTGCTGTCAAGGCAGTTCCTGTGAATACATAGTAACATTGACATGTGACTTGTCAAACATAACAGAGCCATATCGCAAAGTTACAAAGATTTTTTTTTATTTTCAAAAGGAAAATACTAAAATAAGCAGTAAAAAACTGCTATATGTTGCCCATCTAAACTGGGTCACGGTCACATAGCCAATTCTCTGACTGTCCTTACACTGTCAGGCCATCAGAGAACTTTGGCCACAGTGGAGACAGAATAATCTCCACAATTGCCCAACCATGGTCCACTTTTACATTTGGTGGGTGGACCATTATGATGGTGGTAAGGGTACTCTGGTGCTGTTGCGACAGAGTACGCTTTCCGCAAAAATACAAATTGGGACCAGTATGTTGGCGGGAAGGGTACTGTGTCGCGATGGACTACCTTTTCTATCAACATGTAAATAGGGCCCTTAGTCTAAAAAATGGAAGTCCATAATCATCATTGGGACAAGGCAGCAGGCTGTAGCTAAGGAGAACTTCACTAAATCATGTAGCCGGTGGACGTAGTCCCAGGAAAGCCATTGGTTTTGGCTGGAATCTCAAAGCAGGAGAAATTAAAATTTCTTGCCCATAGATGGATATTTTTGGCAACTTTGCCCGGTCAAGATTTCTACATTCACACTTAATCACTTTTTCATAGCTTGGAGTCATTCAGCAGGGCAAGGCGATAGCTAAAAAGGCCCCCAAAAGCCCAGATACATTTTCCACAATGTCTAGCTGATTTGCTGCTGCAGAGAAGCTCTCAGCGGGAGAACTCTTCAGACCATCAACAACGCACCTTGGTCAGACAGGCTTGACAGGTTTTTTCCTGGTCCTCCAGAAGTCCTAAAGTTGAAATTGTCTCTAATTACCAGGTTTTTTAGGAGGGGTAGGAGGCGTCCAGCCGGACACAACCAAGAATTTCTGGCCCTAGGGAACTGCAATTGGGTGTCAGGATGCACTTCAGCAGAGGCCAACAGCTGTGTCTAGTGTAGGTCCAGTTGGAATTGGTCATCTGGGCAGTTGCAGGAAAGGCCTCCTGTAGCTTGTTGTATCCCTGTAGTTTGAACAGGAAGTCAGTCTTATTACCCTGGAAGTCTACTTCTTTGTCCCAGGTAAAAGAGGAAGCAGGTCTGTCCTTTAGGGCTCTTTTCAGTTCACAGACAGTAGGTTCAGATCTTCCTCAGGTCCAGAAAGTGTTCGGCAGAAGGTGTCAAGGGATGCTATATTCATGCAAGGCACCACCCTGTGGGTGGAAATGACTTCTGGGCCCTGCCTAACCAATTAGGTAGAAGTTCCTAGGGGTAACTGTACCTACTTTTATAGTGGTAAAGCCCTACTGCAAACAATTCCACAGTGCCCCTCTCTCCCTAAATCCAAGATGATCAAACCTGTGTCCACTTGTGCAGAGCCTGTGAGCTCACCCAGAGGTGAAGCCAGGGTAATGATCCATCCCTCCTCTGTGGTCACTCCAAACCAGTTCTGGGGGTGACTACCCTCCCATTGGGGTGCCTGTCTGACTGGGTGAACAAAGAAAGCCTGTCATAGAGGAGGCCCCTTTGAAGTAAATTAGGTTACTGGGCATAAGCCCAAATGCTCATTTTACCAAAGGAACAAGAAACACTTGCCATCACCCAGGCCATTGTCTTTGCTCTGGGGACGGTTTTTACACCTCATTCAGGGATTGAGCACTCAGAGGTGTTCAGATGGAGGCTATTGCAATCCAGGGGATGTAGGCGAAAAAAATGTTACTTTCTAAAAGTTACTTTTCCTTTATATATCAAACATTTTACTTTACTATTAAATTGGGATTTTGATCAATATTCAAAAGAGTTGTTCAAACTTACTTCTAGATGGTCCCCACCTTGAGATAGCAGAAATAATATTTAATATTGCTTCCCAGTGTTTCTCTATGGGCCAGCGTATCTTCCGATGGCAAACATTGCTTTTGAGTGCTAGTCACTATGAGAACATGTTTAAATGAAATTTCTACATGTCCTACTTTTAAACACCATGCAGCCTGCCTTCTGGACTACAAGGCCTACGTAGGGCTGACTTACTAAGATTTAAAACAAAGGCTTAAACTGTCAAAAGAGTTTATTTTGACAGGTTAAAAGGCAATTTTATCTTGCTCTAGTCAGGCTGCAATGGTAGGCCTGAAGCTATGTTTGCACTGACACTATAGTGGGTGGCAAAATAGATGGTACAGTCCACTAGTTGCAAGTAACTTAAAGGCCCTGAGTACATTTTGAAACATAAAGTAGGGATGTATATGTAAGATAAATATGCCAGTTAGGGTTATGCCAATCTAGCAATGTTTAAGAAGGGGGACCACATATACTTTACTACTGTTTAGCAGGGGTAAAGAGCAGAGAGTTCTACAGCCAGCAAAATTAGATAAGGCAAAAATCTGGTAGTACACCACATAGAAGATGGTCATGTCCTGCCTGGGTGCCCTGGAGGCTTTCTCATCACTAAGGTGGGAAAACATGGAAAGCCCATCAGCACTGGCATGGTCAATCCTACTGTGATATTTCAATGTAAAGCTCATATCTTGTAGGGGGATGGACCACCTCAACAGTTTAGGGTTCCCACCATGCATTTGCATTGGCCACCAGAGAGGCCTGTAGTCTGTCTGAAACCAGAAATGAGTTCCAAACAGGTTTGGCCTCAGTTTCATCAGTGCCAAAACCACTGCAAGTGCTTCTCTCTCACTTACACTCCACCTTTGCTCCTTCGGTAGTAGCTGTCTGCTGATGAATGCTGCAGGTTGGTCTAGGCCTAACTCATTAAGCTGTGAGAGAACTGCCCCAATGGCGCGATCTGAAGCATTTGTCAGCACAACAAATTCTTTGCTAAAGTCAGTTTCCTTGAGGATGGGTGCTGTGCACATGGATGACACACCACTGTCCACTTCACATTCCCAGGCTGCTTTGTGGAACTCAGCTAGGTTGGGGAGGAGGGGCAACAGTGGTTCCATACCCCTTCACAAACCTTCTGTATTACTCAGTGAGGTCCATAAATGACCTCACTTGGGTCAGTGTCTTGGGAAGCGCCCAGTTCAGAACAATTTTGATCTTGGGTTATAGAGACTGTTAATGTTCTCTACCAATTCAGTGACCCACGTGACAGACCTCTGCCCTATCTGGCATTCACTGGCCAAATAATCAGGTTTGCCTACTGATGGGCCTGAAGCACTTCTGTCAGGTAGTCGTCCCATCTTTATGCCATCTAGATAGCTAGTACTTAGTTCCGTCAACCTAGCCAGGAGCCGGTTTGCAACACTTTGAAAGGTAGCAAGGGCATTCTTTAACTCAAAAGGCATGACCCTAAATTGGAAAAGGCCTTTTGTGTAGAGAATGCAGGCTTCTTCAGTTAAGGCAATCTGCCAGTACCCTGATGTCAAGTCAAAGGTGCCCAGGAACGTGGGAGCCCCTAATGTGATAATGAGTCCGCTCAGGATATGGGATGTGCATAATTCCTAGCGACTGAATTGAGTCCCTTGTACTCCACACAGAACCCTAGTTCTGAGGTGCTACCCGGTGGGGCAGCCTTTGATACCAAAAGGACTGGGCATAACCAGGGATTACTAGCAGGTTCACCCACTCCCAGCTCCAACATCTTGGAAATCTCATCCTTGATGCTGGCCCTCACTTTATCAGAGAACCTGTATATTTTGTTTTGACAGGCATGATGTCCCCTCTGTCAGTCTCATGGGTACACCAATTGGTGAGCTCTGGGGTAAGTTAGAATAAAGAGGCGAACGGTTCCAGCAGCTGGCGACATTCCCTTTGTTGGCTTTCTGTCAAGCCTGGGGAGAGCACTTCGCCCTTCACTATACCATCTTGATCCTTGTGTGACAGGAGGTCTGAGGGGGTTTTCACACTCCTCCTCCTTACTACCATCTGTTACCCTAAGCGTGGTGATTTTGGACCTCTCATACTGTGAATTGGGTTTGTGTACATGCAGGCCCCTTAAGGGGTTACCGGATGTCTGGAGATTCACCAGGTAAATAACCTCAGTTTTCTCCTCTTGGACCTCAGAAAGCCCAGTCCACTGACTGTCGATGGTACACGATTCCATGGACTCTCCCACAATTGTTGGTTAGGTTGGTATTCAACCAGAATAGTCTTCTGGTTGTACAACTGTTTTATCACCTCATGGGTGGCATCTAAATTCTCAGCTGTCCTTTCATGTATCACCCTATCTTGGCTCTGGGGGCTAGCAGGTAGTCAGCAACATCTGTTGAGGGTTGCCTGGGTGCTTTCCCCCACCCTTCCTTCATAAGACTGAGAGGTCCTCTCACAGGGTGCTCAAAGGAGCTGAAGCTCATACCTTTTTAGGGCACTTCCCTGCTGCAAACAGCAAGCATGGAAACAAGGCACCCCACTTACATAGCAAGAGCTCAGACAGGCACATAATCATGCCCTTCAGGGTCTTGTTGGATGTCTCAACCTTATTGGTCTGGTGCTGGTATGGTGTGGAGAACTTACAGGCAACCACCCATCCCATTTATACTGACTTGAAGTCGGTCCTCTTTCAGACATCACCTCTTTGGAAAGCCACACATGGGTAAATATTACCATCAGTGCCCTGGTCACAATGAGTGCAGTCACTGTTCTCCAGGGTATGGCTTCAGGGTACTGGGCGGCACAGTCTACCAAAATCAGGATTAACTTGTTCCCTAGAGTTGTCTTGGGGTCTGGATGACTAACACCTACCCTCTCAGGGAAAATCCTGAGGGGAGACTTGGGCTTCCCACCCAAGTGGGAAGCCCAAGTCTCCAATTCACCACTGCCCTGGCTAATCACACAGGACCTGCAGAATGCATCTGATGTGCTCCTCATCTGGAGCCAGTAAAAGTGGGTGGCCAGGCGATCAATGCGTTTCCCAGATGTCCTGCCAAGGGAATATCATCAACCAACTCCAGTAGAAAGGTCCTATTGCCCTGGGGACCCAGCAACACTCTGGTTGGCTCAGGGACTTTAAGCTCACTGTTCAGGAGACCACTCTCCTAATCAATGAGGTGCTCACCAAAGGTGTGGTAATTTTTCTAGTGCACTCCCTCTGCATCTTGCCAAAATCTTCCTAGGACGGTCCTCCTACCGCCTGACACCCTGCCAGCTCAGGAAGTTTCCCAGGGCAGACATATCCTCCCCTGTAGGTACCTGGTCCTCCCCCTCAGCCCTGGACCACTAACAGACCAACCATGGGAGTCTGTAGGGCTGGTCCCCCGTGCTCCACTCCTTTGCTTTTGGTGGGGATCTGGGCCATCGTTTGAAGCTCCTGGTCTTTCTGACTCCCCTGATGGGCTGCCATGGACTGTGTCATCATGAGAACCCTCACAGGCAATCCCATATCCCAACATGTGACCTGCGCTCTACCTCCAGATAGTTTGTTCCAGGTAATTCCCTAGCAGACAGTCATCAGGCATAGCTAGACTCACAGCTACCTTCAGAAAGTGAGACCTTTTCTCTTCCCTAGAGAACCCATTGCCATGGGGCAGTGTCTTTCCTGTTGTCAGCAATCACTACTTCATGGATTACATTAGGGGCAGCCTCCTCTGCAACACCAGATGACACCAGACAGTTGTTATACTGGCTCCTGTGTCTGGAAGATTCTCCACACTATGCATATTGATGGTAAACCACTGCCTGCACTTCCTAGTTTTCTCTGGCATGTGGGCTTTTTAGTACCATCTTCTTGTCACCCAGGAACACCAGGGTAATGCCCTCTCCAAGCACTACACTAGTAATCCCTGGTGTGGTCCCACCAGTGGTATCCAGTGTTGGACTGGCCTATAGAGCAATCAGACAGTGCCTGATGGGGTGGTATGAAAGGTCAGTGTATGGGACTTCTTTGGCTGTTTTGTGGGCCTGTTTTATGGTCTGTTGAGCCAATTTTACATTTCTTTCCCCTGACATTAAGCAAGCATTGCATGTGGCCCACTCAAATCTTTGCAGTCTTTCATACCTTGTGAAACATTTACACAGCATGCCTTTACAAGTTCAAACTTCCAGAAATTGCAATAATGGTCCACATTTTTAACTACCGGATTCACTAATGGAGACAAATTGTCTTTCAGTGCCTGGGCCTATTTTATGTCCCAGTCCGAACCTGATTAAGACCCCATCGGTCTTTTCCCCCTAAAATGTCCCTTTTGTGGTCTGAAGAAGAATGGCAATCCCTTCCATTGAAACTCTTGTGGGGCCTCTGGAAAACTCCCTTTGGTTATCTTTTCCTCCTTCTTCCTTTTGCTTGTGGGGACCCAGTCCACTTTTCTTGTGGTTACTACCAGGTACCTTCTGTGAGTCTCTGGTACTGATCTAGGGGCCACTTTCTTTCCCAAACTCTCTAGGGCTGGTAAACCTGGTGGCTATCAGGTGCTGTTGTAGCGATGTAAAACAATTACTTAAAATGTGCTCGTTCATAACCCATCATAATCTTTCACTTTGCTGCCTTTTTCCCACCCATCTAGTGCTTTACAAGGCAAATCCATAAAGTCTACCCATGGCTGGTGTGATTGCACCTGGCTATCCTCAGACGATATTTCTCAGGTGTCAAACTAAACTTACAGTTAAGGGCTTCCTTCATGCGGGCATACTTCATCTGGTCAGGTCTAATAGGATCTCCCTCTCAGTAACGGATTTGTGCTTCCACAGTCTAGTCCATCAGTCCTCCTCTCTGATTTTCTGCATACTTAGGGCCACAACATATGCAGCAAAGCACTTATCTATGTCAACCCCCATCATATATCTTGATACCTTGTCCTGGCAGTTGTTGACTCTTTTACCTCTCCTAGACATTTCATTGTTGCTGCTACCACCTCAGAGCCATCTTAGTCTGACTCCTGTCAGCCTCCAGTTCCAATGTTGCTGCTGCCGATTTCACCTCAGGAGGCATAACTTCTCCAAGGCTAGGGTTGCCTGATGCAATTTCAAAGCCCTCTCTGCCTGTTTGTCCTCTTGCTCATATGAGAGAAAACTGTGGCCTGATACACAGCTCAGTGCCCTGGAAAATGCAGGTGAGGCTGTTCCTGGGGTCACACAGTCCTCTCCTACTGGAGCTTCCTCAATGCCATCCTCATTTCCTTCTTCCAACTCATTTTCATGCTCTTGTGGGGTGGATTGTATAATTGGACTTCTTCCTAAGCTATAAGGGCAATTTAGTAGTGCTCTTTTTTGTATGCCCTGCTCAGCCTTAGCCCCTTTTTCTTGCACATCTTCCTCTTCTCTGTCATGCTGAGACTCTCAGTGTTGGTCAGTTCTACTTCCATGCTATCAGAACCTTAAGGTGCAAACATTGAGGGAAGGTATGAATTGAGGAACAATCAGAATCAAAAGCCAACTACAATATTAAAAAGAGCTGGTAAATTGTTTTGTTGCTGGTCCTTACACTGATATAGCAGAATTCATATTTAATAATACTTCCCATTATTTCTGTATGGGCCAGCCTTCTTACAGTAAAATTAGCTTTTGGGTGCTATCACTGTAAAAACATGTTATCAATAAATGACTACATGTCCTACTTTTTAATATCATACAACCTGCCTTGTGGGCTACCAGGCCTACTTAGGGGTGATTTATTAATGTTAAAGGAAGGTATAGACCTGTCAAAAAGGTTTATTACAACTCGTCAAATGCACTTTTAAACTGCCCAATCCAGCTAGAATGGTAGATCTGAAGCCATGTTTGCACTGCCACTGTAGTAGATGGCACACTAGCTGTCACTTTCCATTGGGGGCATTTAGCTTACAGGACTTCAGGACACGTGGTACTATATACTACAAATTTATAGGTAGGTTAAATATGTCAAAGAGAGTTCTGCCAATTCGACCATGTTTAAAAAGGGGGAGCACTGCACTTTACTACTG
Source organism: Pleurodeles waltl (assembly GCF_031143425.1). Classification (NCBI taxonomy): domain Eukaryota; kingdom Metazoa; phylum Chordata; class Amphibia; order Caudata; family Salamandridae; genus Pleurodeles; species Pleurodeles waltl. Next base: position 867,415,942 of record NC_090450.1, on the reverse strand, counting down.
GCTAGCAGAAATAAAGTATACAGAGTTCTACAAACAGGAAAAACAGATAGGGCAAAAATCTAGGGGTGCAACATGCAAAAGATGGTCATCTCCTACAATACTGAATTATGCTTAAATAATATAACCCAACTGCTAATTGTGACCCATTGATATGTTAAATTGTAATGAATTAAACATAATTACTGACTTTAATATAATATACAAGTTAACCCTCACCTAAACCCTTGGAGACATAAAATAATACTTATTCCCACCCTAACTCTTTCTGCAATTTTCTATTTTAATGAATTTAAATAGTCTTGTGATCCCTAAACCTAACTGTTTTTCAATTAAATTAAAAATAAAATAAATTAAATAATGAACTCAAGCCATATCCCTTTTTTTTTTTAAATTAGATGAAATTAAAATAAGATAAAAAAGTCAATACGTAGCCCTAATCCCAACTTAATCTTAACTCTTAATTTAAATTGATAAATTAAAATCATTTACCAGAATCTTTCATTTGAATTATATCAGGTTATATGGCCTTGCCCTAACATATTTTATCTCTATACTTAAATTAATTAATGTAATGTAATATACATACTTTATTATTTAACTTTAACTGTAACCCTTTAAGTTTACCTAAATGCTGAATTATTTGACATTAAATTTAATTAAATTATTTACTTTAACCCCAACCCTTCATTAATTTACATGACAAAGTAATCATAAAAAGAACTCTTGCTTTATTTAAATTATTTACTTTAACCCCAACCCTTCATTAATTTACATGACAAAGTAATCATAAAAAGAACTCTTGCTTTAATGTAAATTAAATGTAATGAAAAGTAAACATTACTCCTTTCAAGTACCTCAAACTTTAATAAAATACTAGTATGCTGTGGTGCTAGGGTTCTGTGGACACTTCTCCTGCTGCCTTTGAACTCTGTTCCCCTGCTGCCTGGGGTTGGACTACATCCCCCAAGCTAGCGCGAGTCAGGCAGGGAGGTGACAGTCGTGTTAAAAGCTCTTGCGAAGGCCTTTCTTAACATGTCACAGACTGATAGAAGCCGGACCATGATCTTTCGTGTTTGTGTGGAGTGTGGATTACCTGTGGCCTCCCCTGCATTATTCACCTGTTACGCAATAGGAAGAGCAAGGTACTGCACACACTATTTCATTGAGCCCTCATTCTACCCATTCACAATTTAACCCCATTAGTAAGGCTTGTCCTTTCCTTGTGTTCATGGAAATGGGGAAGAGAAAACCTTCCAGCTCAGTAGTAACATGCCCCCAGGCACAACCACAGTCATCGATTGATACTTTGTTTGGTTAGGGGGTTGACGTGATAACTAATGCTAAAACTGGCAGAAAGGATGCTTTTCTACACAGCAGGGCATCTTGCTCCGAAATTAATGTGCCTCCCATGTCATCTAGATTATCTCAATCTGACAGTTCATCTATTACTGTGTCCCGGACTAGTCTGCCAAAATTCCAATCCCCGAACAGGGGTGCCTGAGGAAGTCATGGAGATGCCAGTTGATACTGGGAATGGTGGTGGGTTGGCTGAGAATATGAAAGCTGAACTTTCTGTCCTCTCGGCTGAATGTGAACCAGCAACTAAACGCAGGAAGCAGGCACAAAAACCTAAAGTGAACAGAGTAGGGAACTATCAGGAGGCCCTGGGGCAGCTCACTGTGTCTTTGTCATCCTTTTCAAGTGCAGCCTTGTGGGCTAACATTAGTGGGTCTCTTAGTGATTTGTTGGATCTGAAGTTACCTCCAGTGCTTGACCGGCTTACTGCCATGGAGGCTGATTTAAAATCCCTCACAACACATATCAAAGACACCTTAACTTCTTCATTGTTGGGCAAGACAAGAAGGGGTGGGTCAAATATTGCTGTCACATCAAATGTTACACCAAATGCACAACCATCAACTTCCCGACACATGAGGAAGCAGGAGTTGGCAAGAGCACACAGATGGGAAATACGACTGGAAGCTTACTGGGAAATATTGCCACGGTAACAATTCCCAAAGCCGCTGGTACGGGAATCAGGTGGCAGTCTCTACCGTCAGCTCCAGCAGTAAGTCATATGGCCTCAGAGTCCAGAGAATTTATGCTGCCAGCGATCAATCTTCCTCCTGCAGCCTGTCCATATGTGATTGTTTTGGTAAATGTTCCCCCTAAACTGGATGGTGCAGTTGAGCCACCATCAGCTTGTACAAACAAGGTTACATATTGGTTGTCACAGAACATTATGGGCCATTGGGATTTGTTGAAAGAGATTATTTTTGTGCACCGTATGGGAGGCATTGACCAATTTGAACGCAAATTTCAGGAAATTCAATCATTATCAATTTTAGAAATCCTAGGATAGTGGGGAAATTCTTGGCAATGTCCACAGCAGGAATGATAAAATGTAGCCTTTTAACAATCCTCCCTTTTGGCTTGGTTTGTAGACACTTAAACCTGTCTGGGGAAAGAACAACCTGCCCAATTGTGCTTGAATGAGGGCAATAGGCGTCATGCAGACCTGCAGGTGCTGGGAGGAAATAGGTTTATGGCTCTCGCTTCTTAGGATCGAAATGATTGACTTGTTGCATCGGAGTATGTTCACAATCACAGCACTCCTGAACAAAATGGTTTGTTGGCATCTAAGAGATGCCCAATGAATTGTGTGACCGCCCTTTCTAATTCAGATTCCTTGGTCAGTGGGGAGCTAGAGGAAGATAACCCAGTTTCATTGGCAAGTCACGCAGGGGTCTTTTCTTTACTGGAGCCAACTGGATTAATGTCCCTCAAAGCACAGGAGCCCAAAATGCTGTCCTTCACTTTTTGCTAAACACTAATAATCCCCAAAGAGGATTAAACATGGCCACGTGGAACATTGCAGGTGCACGCGTAAACTAGATAATCCCGATTGGCTATACCTTATGTCCACCTTTGATGCGATCTGCGTGCAGGACAATTGGATGACAAGTTCCTTGAACATTGACGGTTTCCATGCCTTGTTCCAACCCACCTTGTTTTCTACAGCAGGCAGACCACAAGGAGGTCTTGCTACTTTTGGTTCTGTAAAAATTGCTAAAGTTAATGTAGCAAACAGATGGTCATCCCGGTAGTTCTTGGTATCATAGATATCTTTAAGGGGTGAATGGGATATCTTGTTTGTTAACTTTTATAACAAAATTTCCAGCAACCAAGCATTAAAAGCAATTCAGGATTTTGATGAATTCCTATTTTCTCCTCTTGAAGAAGATAGGAATCGTGGTATGGTCTGGGGATCTTAATATTAAACTTTATCCTCTGGGAGACAGCCAGGCGTGTGGCATGGCATTGGATTACGATGGGTTGAATAGAGCTCATTTCAAACACAATTCCCTGGGTGATACTTTGAATACACTCATTTTAAATTAGATTTACAAACTTTATGTGAACCTAGGGGTGACCTTAGTGAAATAGTCCCCACAATTACAGGATGGACCATGGGTAGCACTCTATATTTCATACTTTTTTCGGCGGCTGCTGTTCCCTTGGTTTTATTCCAAACTGCCTCACTTACCACAACCCTATGTAAACAGTCTTCAATTAAATACTATTGATATAAGGTACAATTTAATAAACACAAAGGTATCAGGGTGAAATGGGAGTGAAATTATCCAGTTAATTTTACACATAAAATGGTATGGGGGAATATGAAACCCATAGAACAGTGTCTGGCTGAGGATTCTTCTGGCCCGACTGTATTAAGGGGATTTTCCATTTTATGTGGGGCAATTAGAAAGGGTTTGACGGCCCATAAGTCATCACAGGCCACCCCTCCGTATCAATGGTTCAATAAACGTTTAAAGCTTGCATTAAAATCAGCACCACATTGTCCCTTGGGGATGCATATAGCGAGGCAGGAATACAAGGATATTGTGGAAGCAAGAAAGGGTAGATTAGGTCAAAAGCCTGGGAAGATTTGTCAACTGCAGCTAATTCAAAGAATAGCATGAAGTTCTGGGAGGTAATCAAAATCAACCTTTTTTCTCAGAGCCAGGCACCCTCAAGGTGGAAGCTTTGATCCCTGAAGTTGAGTGGGTAACCCACTACACAGGAGCTTTTCAACTGAACGGGGCAGCCCAGCTTCATATGGATGGCCATTCCAGCCTGCTATCCTTAGATGCTCTATTGGTGCCCCTACCTATTCATATTTCATTGGGTGAGGTAGCCAGGGCATTGAATCCTTCAGCATCTGGTAAAGCCCCTGTTCCAGATGGGGTGCCAGTAGATCTTTTTAAATCAGAAATATATCTGTGGGGACCGATTTTAACCAAGGTTCTAAGAAGTACCCAGACTCCTGGAGATCTGCCAACTTAGTCCTCATTTTCAAAGGTGATACATTATCACCTGCCTTTTATAGGCCAATCTTCTTGATAGATGCTACTGCTAAAGTTTTGGGGAGGGTAATCTTGGCACGCTTGAAACTTGGGCTGAGGAAAATAAGATTTAAACCCCTATGCAGTTTGGTTTCAGACCAGATATTGGCACTATTAAGAAAACCCTAAATTTACATCTTATTATTAGTAAGTATATAAATGCAAAAAAAGGACCTTTCATTGATTTATTGAGAGTGTTTGACTTAGTTATTAGGCGTACACTTTGGGCAATAATGGAGAAGATGGGGTTCAAATTGGATCTCCTTGCCCTCCTAAAACGTTTGCATCATGATCTAAAGATTGCAGTACATCATGGCCCGCAGGACTAATTAACAACCCAAATAGAATCACTCAGAGGGGTAAGACCGCAATACATTTTAGCCCTGTTTTTGTTCCTGGTAGATATAAATGGTATAACCGAACATCTTATAAATGGTGGATGTACCTAAGATAGGTGGAAAATCACTCACCATACTTTTATATGCAGATGATGTGGTTTTAATTGCCCGAACACCAAATAGGTTGCAGAAATTACTGGACCTTTTTACGGAGCATATGAAGGGGTTACATTAAAAAAAAAACAAAAAAAAAAAAAATGTCAAAATCGTACATGACCAGTGGGCCTAAACACACAGAAAAAAACTGGAGTGTGGGGGTACAATATTAAAAAGGGCAAAATATTTTAACTATTTAGGTATAACTTTTAGTTCTAATTTAAGTTGAAGACAAAGTGTATTTTGGATGCTGTTTGCAGGGCTGGTGTTTGGGGGTACCAAAATGTGGACACATTCCAGCGCATTGAAAACGGTTTTGCGCGCAGATTGTTTGCTGTTTTTAAAAGTATCGCAAATTTGATCAGTCGTGTAGATTTGGGCCTGTCCTTCGTGTTGAATAAGATACAAATTGGCCCACTTTTATTATAGCCTTAGAGCCTGCAATAGCAGGCTATACGGATATTAAAGGCCCGCACCAGCATTACTTTAATTGCCAGTATAGCCCAGCTATGAAGGGCTAAAAGGCTATTTGAATATTGTGCGACTAGAGAGCAGAGTGTTTTAATAAATAAAACAAAGTCCTCACGGAGCCTGAGGGGATTTCAATCCCCTCGGGCTCCTAGTGACCTTTGATAGAACTTTAGCATGTTGACGTTCCAGGCTTTTACCAGCCAGTAAAAGCCCAGAGCACTCCATTGTCTCCAATGGAGCTCCCAACATTCCAGTGTTCTAATATGGATTAAATGTTGGCTGAATTCAGAAGCAAAACTGGTGAGAGTACATCTCAGATTGTCTATCCATACAAAATGTGAATAAAATACTGTGGCTGGTTTACATAAAAGCACTTGTTAAATTCGGGCTCCTGAAAATGTTTTCACATCCATGGACGATAAAAAGTGAAGCTAAAGATAATGGGAAGTCTCGCCACACAGAGGTCTGCATGAATTAAAGATTACACAATGTGCTGAGCATGAAGTCCGTGGAGGCATATGTACCAGTAGTCCCGGTTAAACATGCTGAACCATATTTGTCTTGGTTCGAGAACCCAAGCCTTCGTTTTTTCTCAACATCTTTAAGACTAAAGGGGTCATTCCGACCCCGGCGGGCGGCGGGCGCTGCCCGCCGGGCGGAAACTTCCAAAAGACCGCACCGCGGTCAAATGACCGCAGGGGTCATTACAACTTTCCCGCTGGGCCGGCGGGCGATCTCCAAAAGATCGCCCGCCGGCCCAGCGGGAAAGCCCTTGCAAAGAGGAAGCCGGCTCCGAATGGAGCCGGCGGATTTGCAGGGGTGCGACGGGTGCAGTGGCACCCGTCGCGATTTTCAGTGTCTGCAAAGCAGACACTGAAAATCTTTGTGGGGCCCTGTTAGGGGGCCCCTGCACTGCCCATGCCAGTGGCATGGGCAGTGCAGGGGCACCCAGGGGCCCCACGACACCCGTTCCCGCCAGCCTCTTCCTGGCGGTGTAAACCGCCAGGAACAGGCTGGCGGGAAGGGGGTCGGATTCCCCATGGTGGCGCTGCAAGCAGCGCCGCCATGGAGGATTCCCTGGGCCAGGGGAAAACCTAGGGCGATCATTGATGTAATGGCTCTGGCGTAGCGTCTTATTAAGTAGTTACCTCAATCCAGCAAGACTTCATAGGCCCTGGTCCTACAGCATTTTATTTTCTGATCTTTATTAGATTGTTAGGAATGCCTGGAGCAAACCTTCCAGTGAGACATACATTGTACTACTGTAGGACACTACAGGCCCTGCTTTTCATCATTATGAAAAAAGGGGCTTAATGTGCAGATAGTCCCTCTCATTCAAATTCATTGTACATCACTCACATTTAAAAGGGATTGCCTTATAGAAACACTGGCATCTTGAATTTTAACTGGGAATATAGGGCCATATATTCGAACACGTGTTCCCATAGACACAGAATGGGTAAAATTATTTGCTACATCTGGCCCAATAAAGCTTCCAAACAGACATGTTGCTTCTTTGGAACTATTTTATTTGTCTATTACTAACCAAGGCTGGAATTATATGCCTCTCTTCAATTGTTGGTGTGATATAGACAGAAACACTCCTCAATGGGAAGATGTCTGCTTGTGCTAACACTATATGATACGCCATTCTTGACCAAACGTTAACATGTCTAGAAGTGATGTATTTTCTTACAGTTGAATCGGCAAATTAACACTACTTCCCACAACGTTTTCATACATAAACATAAAATATTGTAAAACAAAAAAATGTGAGCACGCGTCAAAAGGATTCCAGTTAAATCATGCTTAAATATTTCATTAATGTTTAAAAATATAACTTTTCTCTAATTCTCTGCTTAAGTAGTAATTGCCACAATGCTGAATCAGTGGGGAACATGTTGACAGGCTCTCTGATGATACTCTCCAAATCCTTCTCTTTAGGGAAACTAATGAAGTAGGCTTTTGAACCTGAGTACCTTTTGTGAGAGCGATGTGACGAGAAGTGATGTGATGGGAAAGTGGAAGGGGAGGGGCCAGGCCGCTGCGGGCACCAGCAGCAGTCTGCAGAGCGCAGACCGTGGAATTCAGCGCTCATCGGCCCTCAGTGGCCCCAGCAAAAGTGGCAAAGCAGCCAGTGGCACCCGTGTAGCGGCCAGCGGCTCCTTAGCTCCCCCACTGGCCCAGCAGCCCCAGCGAGGTGCTCTCAGCACCCCCGGCAGCACTAGCAGGCCCTAGTGGCCCCTCAGCAAAGCAGCCAGCGGCACAATGAATCAGTGAAGCGGCCATCGCCCCCTAGTGACCTCAGTGGCCCTTAGCAAAGCGGCCCCCAGGGAGCAGTAAAGCGGCCAGCGGCCCTTAGTAGCCCCCAGTGACTCCAGCATTCTCTGTTGCCTCAGTGGCCCCATCAGCCCCAGTGAAGTAGCAATCGGCCACACAGGCCCAAGTGAAGAGACTGAAGATCTGGAATAGGGCCAGGTGGCATTGGTGAAATCGTAACCAGGGCAAGGGGACTTAGAGGATTTGGAACAGGGCCTAGGGAGTTTCTTGCAGTGTTCCTTCTAATTGGGTTTTTGGTCACCGAAGATCCACGGACTCCAATATCCAGCTAAATGTCTTTGTATGGGGAGAGTTTTTCTCACCAGAGCATGCAAAAAGACTAAGTCCAACCCTCTTAGGAATAGGGGTATATCTCAACTGCATGCAAAATGCTCTAATTCTATTCTGCCCTACCAATAAAAGGCGTCACCTGATGAATTAATAGCAAAGGAGAATGGATTGGTGGCAGGTTCTCCTGTTAGAGACTTTGATACCATTGGAAAATATGTCTCTCCAATTCTTTCAGCCGGAAAGCCTTAAACCTCTGTGGCAGGAAAAAAATAATATATCTTTCATTTGTAATGCTCCAGGCGATCCTGATGTAGGAGATTTTACTCTCCCAGACATTGATGTGAATGTAGCTCTAGGTGCCTGGAGCCCCCCCCACGGTAAAGTTAAGTCTCCGGTTGGCTTAAAACAATCTCCTGAGTTGAGGCTTTTTAGCAGTATACCATCTGATTGAGCATTTTCAGCACTACAGTCATCTCCAACTCCAGAGCTTGTATTTCCTAGGAATTTGTCCAGTGACCCCTCTGATCAATATACTGTAGATTCCAAGTCTATTAAATGTCTAGAAAGAATTTTATCTTCTATTTTTGGCGTTATTAGAAAAATCAGTAAATAACTCTGACCACACACGAAATATATTTTTATTCATATTGAAAGTATTGATGGGAAAAAAGGAGGATTTTTAGTTATAAGTGAGAAGTTTTTGTCAGTCACTAATAAGGCCTGTAAAAAATTGGGGTGTCTAGGTACCAGTCCATCTATAGGTCCCCAGGACACATGCCCTACATCAAATCCACATAAGCAGTCTTTATTCACTGATCAGGGATTTTAGGCAGGTAAGCCTTAAGTGTCCCATAAGTCCACCTATGCTAAGAAGGTTTCACACCAAGGTAGTGTTGTCCATTCTCTGAAACATCTTTTCTCAAACCCCTCCATCCCTTGTATAGCTGACTCTGATACTCGATCAAAAGAGTTGAGTTCCGAGGTTGCCTCTTTACCCATTTTTCGATCAACAGCTAGAGTACACACTGAATTTGCGCCTTTAGTTAATAATGGAAATCTTGAACATAACATAAACAAAAGGAAGAAAATTGGGGAAAAACGAATGTAGGGCAAGTGGCAAATTTAAAAAAAGAAACCAAGGAAAGTTAGGTTCTTGGAACTCTGAACTTCAGGAGCTTCCTCCACAAAGGAAGAACTTGAGCAGACCACTACGCCAGGTTCCTCTCAGGGAAGGCCTCTTGTTGCAAAGAGAGCTTTGTATTCCTTAAATCCATGTGCTGATTCTTTTTATTTTACTGTGAAGCCAAAGACTGAGATAGCTAACCATTTGTCTGGTCATCAGGGGGTGGGTAAGTTATATTTAAGGATGTTGATCATTTAGGGGGCACCGAGAATACTGCATGTCTGGAGTTTTCAGTATTGTTTGACTTGAATATAATTTTGAATTGTTCACTTTAATTTCTTGCTTTTCAGATATTGATCAGTTAAAACTGATTGAAAGTAAAGATAATTTCCATGTGTATTTAATGCATGTCCCGGGAGAAGTGAAGACAAGAGTTTGGTTTTAATAAAAATGTATTGCAAAATGTATTCTGGTCAATAGTGAGCAGCTGCAATGTAGAGGTATAGATGTGGTTCCTATATGGTAAGAAGAGCTTCCACTCACTAAATACCTTGCTCTTTCAGCACCACATCAGTCTGGTGATAGGATCTCACAAGGGGCACAGCCCATCAGTCCGCTTCTGGAAAATCTTAATGTCTCCATTTTAAATGGAGAAAGAATGGTAAAATATGTAAGCGATGCCCCTCTCCTCCCACCATAGGGTAGACAACAAAGAGCTGCCTGGCTGGATCTCTAAACAGTACCCGGGCAATGGGTCATGCTTTGCAAATGGGTCATTAACCCTAATTTTCGTGTGGTCTCTTGGAATGCTGCTGAAATTGAGAATCAAACTGGAAAACTTGATAATCTTTGTTCGTTACAGGCTGATTTAATTTGCATTCAAGAGACCTGGTGTTTAACTGATTTTTCCTATCCTGGCTAATCGGTGTTGTGTCAAAAGGTGCAGCCCTCTAAGAAAGGTCATGCAAAAGGGGAAATCGCTATGCTTTTGAGCAATAAATTAAAATGGGAATATGAAAGCCTTGCAGTTCCTGCAAAACTATATCAGATGGTGAGAGTTAATCCTACTATGGGAGATGGCAGGAGAGCTCTAATGTTAATAGTGAACGCATGTATTCCCCCTGAAAAGTGCCATGACAAATCTCTGTTACACATGTTTAATTTTATCTCATCAGTTGGGCCAACTAAAAGTGAATATGAGATATTGATAATGGGGGACCTAAACTGTAAAGTCTCTACTTTATCTATTTCCTCATTTTGAGATACAGAGAGGGAATCTGCTTTTAATAGTCTGCCTATATTATTCCCCCAAAGAATTAAGACTGATAAAAGGGGATACATCCTATTCAAAGGTATGAGGGATTCTAGCTACGTGATTTTAAATGGGAGATTCTATTCGGATTGTCCAGCAGCTCTTACACATAAATCAAGACAGAGAGGCTGTATCATCGATTGTTTCGTTGCTTCTTATGTTTTACCCCAATCTGTGGAGGATAAGACAATTGTAGATGCTTTGTTCAGTGATCATAAGATCCTTAACCTTTCTTGAAGCTACGGTTGTCAGCTGTAGAAGCATGGAATATTAATGGTCTAGACACTAATTTCAACAGGAAAACTGGAAGAATTAATTAGTCTCCTTTAAAAATATCTTGAAAGGACTGTAATACATATCAATAATTGTAGTAGTGACCTCCTCTATTGTTTTTCAGAATTTATGGGAACATTGTACAGAGTGATCAGTCAAGGTGTTCTAAGTCACCCCAAAATAAGATAAGGCCATCTGTGCTACTGCTGAATAGGGAAATTAATGAGCTGGTAAGGCTCCATTATGAGCTGGATTCAAAGGATTAAAGAGGACAAGAGGGCGGTTGAAGACAGAAAAGAGAAGGCCGAGCAGAGGTGGGTTGCCTTGAGAGAAACTGCTGTGTCTAAAAACGTCTGTAAATATTGGGCAATTAACTCAGATCTTCTCTCGCCCCTCCTATAGCTGAGCCAGAATGGAGAGCTTCATGCAGAAAACCTGGATACTTAGATGTGTGAAATGGATATTCCACCAGACAGTAGGGCTGAGGTGGATAGTTATGGCCCTCCCACAGTGATGGAGATTGAAGGGTATATAGGGACACTGGGGGCTTCTGGAGCAATGGCCCCTGACGGGATTCCTATTTCAGTAATTAAGCAGGATCCCTTGCTTTGGGCAAAGATTTTCCATCCTGTATTTCAGTTTTGTTATCTAAAAGGTGCAGTTCTGGTATCTTGGGTTGGGAGCCTCACAGTTCCCCTATATCAGAAGGGTGATAGAACTTCCCCAGTAAACTACCTGCAAATAGCTCTGTTGGATGAAGTTGATAAGGTATTTGCTGAAAGCTGATTAGAGCACTTAAAGTCTTGGGTTGAGGAAAATTCTGTCCTTCCTTTGGAACAGGCTGGCTTTAGGAAGGAGCATAATACTCTACACAATATTTCACTAATGCAAATCTTAAATGAAAAATATGTACAGATTAGGGGTGGTGCTGTCTATGTCGCATTTATAGACTTTTCAACAGTCTTCAATAGGGTTGATTGAAAGATCCCGTGGAGGAAGTTATTTACCTTAGGCACCTCTGTAAATTTGTTACGCCTGATTATATCAATCAATCAATCATTGAATTTATAAAGCGCGCTACGTACCCGTGAGGGTTTCAAGGCGCTGGGTGGGGGAGGGGAGACCTGGTGTTACTGGTCGAAGAGCCAGGTCTTGAGGAGTCTTCTGAAGGTGAGTAGGTCTTGAGTCTGTCGCAGGGTGGTGGGGAGGGTGTTCCAGGTTTTGGCGGCGAGGTATGAGAAGGATCTGCCGCCGGAGGTCTTTCTTCGGATGCGGGGGACGGCGGCGAGGGTGAGGTTAGTGGAGCGGAGCTGACGGGTGGGGGTGTAGAAGCTGAGTCTGTTGTTTAGGTAGGATGGTCCGGTGTTGTGGAGTGCTTTGTGAGCATGGGTAAGAAGCTTGAAAGTGATCCTTTTGTCCATGGGGAGCCAGTGAAGGTTTCTCAGGTGGTGGGAGATGTGGCTGTGGCTTATAGCCTTGCATGCCTACACTTGGTGTAAAGTACTATTACGTGGGGACCAGGGTTTGTTTGTGGAATGTCCTACTAAAGATGGATTGAAGAAGGGTGTCTTCTGGCACCGCTGCTTTTTTCACTGTACATTCATGGCTTGCATATGGCCCTAAGGGAAAGCGAGGGCTTTGCACCTAAAATTGGAGGGCATCATATATTTGGTCTCTTGTATGCTGACGATATAGTGGTGATTGACCTCACTCCGAAAGGACTAAATATTCACCTGGCAGCTCTCAACTGCTATGCTGATCAGCGTTATTTAAAAATTAATGTTTTGAAATCACAAGTAGTTTGTTTTCTAGGTAAAAAACTGCATGAAGGTCTTTTGTTTTCTGGGTAAAATTACGTCTAGTTCACTCAGCGACCATGAACCATATGTAATAATGTCAGTAAGGCCTATTTTCAAGCAGAAGGTTTAAGTGCTTTTTATAAGGCAGTTGGTTGGGGACATTTTACTCATTTATTGTCTGTTTACCAAGCAAAGATTCCGCCTATCTTATTGTATGCAATAGAATGTATAAAGACCTCAAACGGGGAGTTTTTAGATAAATCAGAAGGGCAAATTTTAAGACGTTTAGTTTCCTGTAATACCTTGGCATCTACTGCAGCCTTAAGGCTTGAATTTAGCATTAACAGTGCTTTTGTGCAGGGTTTAGCAGCAGTGGTCCGGAGGGCATTTTGCCTGTTCCACAGCAATGAATGTTCCTTAAGGTATCTTGTGTATAAAGAAGTTTTTGGTGTACTAAGAGAGAAATCTCAGTTTTTTTTAGAACTTTTAATTATGCTCTACAAATGGTTTAGGATTTTTAGAATTTTTAAGGTACTTTTCAATTTATATTGATTATTTCTATTTATGGTTGGTTTTACTTAAAGAATGTATTTATTGAAATGGATTTATGAAGTTCGTTTATTGACGCACTGTACAGGAAACGCATTGTAACACAAGTTAAGTGGGCTGCGATATGGATACATTTTAATTTGAAAATAATATGGATTATGATGTAGATTTTTCTAACTGATTATCTTTTGTGTTTCTTTCTGAATTGTACCAGTTATGTGGACCTCATTGGAGTTCCAAATCATGAACAAAAAAAAAAATTAATTGAAAGCTTTCGAACCGTTCTATTTGCAATAAAAACAACTTCCCAGTGGAAAATAAGGGTTTAAGGAAGGGAACAAGAAAAAATACATTGGATACTCAGCTCTTCTCTCTGACAGAGCAGGTCTCATACATGGATAAAAGTGAAAGTCAGTCGCTAATTTTCTTCAATAAATGGCTAATCTAAGAATGAATACTCCCGTAATAGAAATATGGTATGAAGGTAATTTATAGTCTCTTTGCAACACTACCAAAATGCCCCTCGCAGGTTTCTTTGTTCGGCAGTGGGCTTATCTGATGCTTTAAGGACCAGAGTGTTTAGCAACCGCAGGATGTACCAAGAGAGCACCATGCCAGATTATTTCTCATCAAAGAAACTTAAAACTGAAAGATGATCAGAAACTGCATAGCAGTGGAGATCTTTACAGAATATGAGCAGGGTCACAAGAAGAGTTTGGAGGAATAAAAATACACAGTGGGAACAAACAAATTGCAGAAACCAAGACAGTAAATGAATCAATGCCAGTGGGAACCATATACCCTAAGCGGAGAGGCAGTATGGTTCTACTACTGATGCATTTTATGCTACATTGGACGTACTGGGTTTGAGAATCCTAATTATCTAATTGGCTTGGCTCTGAGTTTGCCCTGGAGGGTCTTCCAGTACTCCTCAGCCCTAATCTCCATAGACGAGTACTCCATCCCTTCCATCCTTTTCTATTGAGCCACTGTTTCTGAACAGCTTAAAATCTGCCTACACAATGTAATATGTGGCTCTTAATAGTCTTTTCTTTTGGAACCTGACAGTAATTATAGACTGAAATCAAAACATAATTGTCTTTCTCTGAGTTAGTTGCTTTATCGCCATTCTATTTTACCTTTATAGTCCTCTGCCTTTTAGGTCTTCAAGTTAGTCTTCCCCTTTTTTACCCTTTCTTAACTTTTTATACATAGAAAAGAAATGACTTTACGGATCAGCCATCCTGTCCTGAAGCCGCCACAGATATGGGAGTTTGTCACACCCTGCTAATTAGATCTGAACCAAGATGTGACCTTGTTTGTTTCTGCTCTAAACTTTCCCTTTGACATTTCAGAATAAAAAGCTGCTACTTGCATGGGGACCAAATAGTAAGTACAGTTTCACCCTTTTGTATTGATAATTATTTGTAATTTTCTTTTTACAGAATTGAAAAGTGTTCCCAATTCTAGTTCTTTAATGTGAAATGTCACATCTCATTTCCAAAATGATTCAGCATCTTATCTTTTCAGAGGATATCATTTTACATTTAGCCTTTTTGCCATATTTATTATCAATGTCTAAATCTCATGAGTAAACATCTCTGCTTTTTTTTTTTCAAACAGAAATGGTACCACTTTTTTGAGTCTCTAACAGACATGTATTGCAAGTCATCTGCGTTACTAATATGGAAATGATGGAACAAATTTGGAACATTTTTGCAATTGTTCATTGCTTAATGATTTATTCGAGGATAGCATATTCTTACACAGTGCTGCTGTCATATTAGCCATTGAATTCATTGAATAATTGGCAGTCCCGTTTATAATTAGGAATGAATGCTAACAAATAAAAAACCTCTGCAATCCAGACCCCCAGATGTGAAATGTTTTTTATTAATTTTTTTATAATTTACTCTTTATCGAAAAATGTACTATTAAACAACTAGTAAGTTCAGTAATATCATTAAGCAAAGGGGAATTTAGGCCCACTTCTGGAGGACTGAAAGGCAGTGACCAAGAGCATCCTGTAATTCTGTAGTAGGATGTACTGTACCTTTTCTGTTTCCCCCATTTGTTCCATCATTTAGTATTGTGACATGCATAAAATGATATATACTGTGATTATTACCACAGTTTTCTTTTTTACTTTTTTCAATAAGGGGAGGAGTTTAGCACTCAATAGTTTATTAAAACAGTCACTATTTTTGTGCCAGGGAATGTAAAAAGATGAGAAAACTTTAAAATAACTTTAATTGTACTAACTCCACTAGCTTGCATTTTCTTTTATGTAGGACTTCAGCTACTTATGATGGTTCAAAGTTCTCAACCTTACAATTATGCCATAAATGATGTAATAGGAGTGTTAATAGGATCTATTCTAGATGATTCCAACTTCTTTTTAGGAGTGTTAATATGATCTATTCTAGATGATTCTAACTTCTTTTTTCTGTGAATGGGAAGTAGCCTCAAATTAAAAACTGTTCTACGAGTGCCTTGAACCATATTAAAACAATTTTACTTTCAACAATGTGTCAAAAATATGTCTCAGGAAAAACATGAGACAAAATTACTGACGTTCATCTCCTGTTCCATTGTCCATTCAGCGATGTGTGTAGCAGGCATTGCGCAGCCATGTCTCAGAGCACATAACGAATCCAGTGATGAAAGTAAATGAGGCCCTCTACTCATGTGTCACCCTCTCAAACATTCTCACTAAACACCGAAAGCCAAGTGCATTCTTAATCAGTTTTATTCACACCATACTCAGAAATAAAAATATTTTCAATCTGACACTATATACCAGAACTAATCATTCTTCTGAATCACATAATCAAACCAGGGCCCTTTGACTTCATTTAGAGTGGCACTCAAGGGGCATGTTATTTAAGGAATGTGGGTAAAAGTTACACTGGCAAGCGAATATCTGACTCTGTTTCAGGTTTCATAAAGACAGGTATAAACATCATGTAAATCTTGGTTTACGGGGCATTACCTCAAAGTGAATTGTGTAGAAGGTAAAAGTGATTGGGGGGTCCATGAAAAGTCAACTAATCTTTTACATCACACTGGTTACATTAGGAGACCTCCCATTTTGGTGCATGAAGTCTCAGAATGTGAGATCCGTAGTATATCATATTCAATATTGAAGCCCTCGCAATTGGGATTTTTTTTAAGGCTGGCTCGGGTGTGAGCTCAGGATCGCTTGCTAATTGGAACTGGTGTCCCTCGTTCATGCACCTACCCTGGTCTACCAGTTTCAATGGATTTTCCATTAGTGCCACATATTTGAATTCCCTGAATTTACTGGATCAGTCATCTCAAAATTGTCTGTAACTTCAGTGATTGTCCACCTTTCACATGCTGGTGCTAAAACAAAAGTCATGAACATTTACCTTTGAGATGCGTTTAGCTTTTCCTGCCAGGAAAGTACCCCTCGAAGACTGGCAGTCTTTTCTCTAAGCAGGCCTTTAATTTGTGACATTTTGCTTTTGCGCATCCTATTCACAACTTTTTGTACTATTGCCAGACTGGAGGTAAATGTGAGAAACGGTGCTTTGTGGAGAGCACAGCCAAGTAGCAAATGCCATCCAGCCAAGGCAGAATATAACACAACGTCTAAAAGGCATTCTTGTGACATATAAAGTAAAAATGTATGGTATATAACTTGTTCTGTTTTTGCTACTTCGTGTATGTGACACACGCAGGGTGTGCTTATGTTAGCATTTTAAATAAGAAAGTGTGAACATTTAGTTTAGTTTTTGATTTGAACATTGGGCAGCTGGACCTTGCTTTGACAAGTCACAGTTGCAACTGACTTACCTAATGTTACGTTCAGTAACTAAGTGCCAGAGTGAAAATTCTCATTCTGGTCTGTCCTGTAGCACCAGATGGATGCTGCTCAGCTCGTGTGCTATGTTTTTGTCTCTCATGCAGAGGGTAAAAGCCCTTCAGTAGCCTATATGGTATATTTCACTTTTATGTCACCTGCGCCGCTGTGTCCATTTACAACAGGTTTAGAGAAACATCAAACGTTACTTATTTTAGTCAAAACATCTACCATGTTCTAGATAAGACTCATCCAGTGAGGTGCTGTATAGTAGTCTTACTAGTCAGAGGTCAAAAACTCCAGCTATCCAGGTGCATAAAAATCAAAAAGCGCAGGGACACCCGTTACAAAGATTGATTTTTCTTCAGGCGTGTGTACAATATAACCAAGAGTGAATTGTACATGAGCTGGAGAGTAACTGGCTTTTAATAACATGTTTTTGCCTGTGTCCCTGTGTCTGAGGGAAAATATTTAAGCATAACTTTGCCTTGCAAAATTGAACGATCCTTCTGCCAAGTTGGACCCTTTCCAGCTGAAGCCTTCCTGGACTTTCTACTTGCTGAAGAACTCATGAAAATGCACTGTTCTAAGTGGACAATTGTAGGAAAGTACCATCTTGCCTGGCATGCTACCCCCATATTTCACTGTTTATATGTTGTTTTAGTCTTTGTGTCACTGGGACCATGCCAGGCAGGGCCCCAGTGCTCATAAGTATGTGCACTGTATGTGTTCCCTGTGTGATGCCTAACTGTCTCACTGAGGCTCTGCTAACCAGAACCTCAGTGGTTATGCTCTCTCTGCTTTCCAAATTTGTCACTAACAGGCTAGAGACTAAATTTATCAATTCACATTGGCATACTGGTACACCCATATAATTCCCTTGTATATGGTACTGAGGTACCCAGGGTATTGGGGTTCCAGGAGATCCCTATGGGCTGCAGCATTTCTTTTGCCACCCATAGGGAGCTCTGACAATTCTTACACAGGCCTGCCAGTGCAGCCTGCGTGAAATAATGTCCACGTTATTTCACAGCCATTTACCACTGCACTTAAGTAACTTATAAGTCACCTATATGTCTAACCTTCACCTGGTGAAGGTTGGGTGCAAAGTTACTTAGTGTGTGGGCACCCTGGCACTAGCCAAGTGCCCCCACATCGTTCAGGGCAAATTCCCCAGACTTTGTGAGTGCGGGGACACCATTACACGTGTGCACTATACATAGGTCACTACCTATGTATAGCGTCACAATGGTAACTCCGAACATGGCCATGTAACATGTCTAAGATCATGGAATTGTCACCCCAATACCATTCTGGTATTGGGGGGACAATTCCATGATCCCCCGGGTCTCTAGCACAGAACCCGGGTACTGCCAAACTGCCTTTCCGGGGTCTCCACTGCAGCTGCTGCTGCTGCCAACCCCTCAGACAGGTTTCTGCCCTCCTGGGGTCCAGGCAGCCCAGGCCCAGGAAGGCATAACAAAGGATTTCCTCTGAGAGAGGGTGTTACACCCTCTCCCTTTGGAAAAGGTGTGAAGGGCTGGGGAGGAGTAGCCTCCCCCAGCCTCTGGAAATGCTTTGATGGGTACAGATGGTGCCCATCTCTGCATAAGCCAGTCTACACCAGTTCAGGGATCCCCCAGCCCTGCTCTGGCGTGAAACTGGACAAAGGAAAGGGGAGTGACCACTCCCTTGACCTGCACCTCCCAGGGGAGGTGCCCAGAGCTCATCCAGTGTGTCCCAGACCTCTGCCATCTTGGAAACAGAGGTGTTGGGGGCACACTGGACTGCTCTGAGTGGCCAGTGCCAGCAGGTGATGTCAAAGGCTCCTTCTGATAGGCTCTTACCTCTCTTGGTAGCCAATGCTCCTAACCTGGTAGCCAAACCTCCTTTTCTGGCTATTTAGGGTATCTGCTTTGGAGAATTCTTCAGATAACGAATGCAAGAGCTCACCAGAGTTCCTTTGCATCTCCCTCTTCACCTTCTACCAAGGATCGACCGCTGACTGCTCCAGGACGCCTGCAAAACCGCAACAAAGTAGCAAGACGACTACCAGCAACATTGTGGCGCCTAATCCTGCCGGCTTTCTCGACTGTTTCCTGGTGGTGCATGCTCTGGGGGTAGCCTGCCTTCATCCTGCACCAGGAAGCTCCGAAGAAATCTCCTGTGGGTCGACTGAATCTTCCCCCTGCTAACGCAGGCACCAAAAGACTGCATCACTGGTCCTCTGGGTCCCCTCTCATCCTGACGAGCGTGGTCCCTGGAACACAGCAACTCTGTCCAAGTGACTCCCACAGTCCAGTGACTCTTCAGTTCAAGTTTGGTGGAGGTAAGTCCTTGCCTCCCCACGCTAGACTGCAAAGCTGTGTACCGTGTGATTTGCAGCTGCTCCGGCTCCTGTGCACTCTTCCAGGATTTCCTTTGTGCAATTATCAAGCCTGGGTCCGCAGCACTCCGTCCTGTAGTGCACAACCCTCTGAGTTGTCCTCCGGCATCGTGGGACTCCCTTTTGTGACTTCGCATGGACTCCAGTTCACTTTTCTTCTAAGTGCCTGTTGGGGTACTTCTGCGGGTGCTGCCTGCTTCTGTGAGGACTCCCTAAGTTGCTGGGCACCCCTTCGGTCTCCTCCTCCAAAAGACGATATCCTGGTCCCTCCTGGGCCACAGCTGCACCCAAAAACCTTTATCGCAACCCTTGCAGCTAGCAAGGCTTGTTTGTGGTCTTTCTGCGTGGGAACACCTCTGCAAGCTTCAACTTGACGTGGGACATCCGTCTTCCAAAGGAGAAGTTCCTAGTCCTCTTCTTTCTTGCAGAACTCCAAGCTTCTTATAACTGGTGGCAGCTTCCTTGCATCTTCAGCTGGCATTTCCTGGGCTCCTACCCACTCTCAACACTGTTGCGACTATTGGACTTGGTCCCCTTGTCTTACAGGTCCTCAGGTCTGGAAATCCACTGTTGTTGCATTGCTGGTGTTTGTTCTTCCTGTAGAATCCCCCTATCACGACTTCTGTGCTCTCTGGGGGTAGTAGGCGTACTTTACTCCTACTTTTCAGGGTCTTGGGGTGGGGTATTTTTCTAACCCTCACTGTTTTCTTACAGTCCCAGTGACCCTCTAAAAGCTCACATAGGTCTGGGGTCCATTCATGGTTCGCATTCCACTTTTGGAGTATATGGTTTGTGTTGCCCCTATACCTATGTGGTCCTATTGCAACCTATTGTGATTCTACACTGTTTGCATTACTTTTCTTGCTATTACTTACCTTTTGGTTTGTGTACATATAACTTGTGTATATATATATTACCTTCTTACTGAGGGTACTCACTGAGATACTTTTGGCATATTGTCATAAAAATAAAGTACCTTTATTTTTAGTAACTCTGTGTATTGTGTTCTCTTATGATATTGTGCATATGATATAAGTGGTATAGTAGGAGCTTAACATGTCTCTTAGTTCAGCCTAAACTGCTTTGCCATAGCTACCTTCTATCAGTCTAAGCTGCTAGAAACACGCTTCCTACAACAATTCAGGGCTTCATTTCAGCTGATCAAAGTTACACCTGTGGTCAGTACCTGCTCAGAGTCTTTAATGGCTGACCACTGTTAGTTAACAAATTGTTTCCATTACGTCATTGTAAGGTTACCATGGTACTAGCATGTTGCAGGTATTACCTTGTTCTTGGTAATAATATTTTGTGTCACATATGTGATGCAGTAAACCAAGACCGTAACTGTGTATTTGTGCCAGCATATCTAGTTGGTATTGTATTTTATTGGTTGTTTTTGGATGCGTGTTAGGTGTTCCATAGGGTAAAGAATGAAGCGGAAACTCCGACCAGAAAGCTATAGCAACCCTTAAAACAGTTAAAGTTTTCACCCTTTTACCAATCCTTCTCCATGGGGTTCCCACCACTGATTTCTTGCCCCCTCTCTTCACTGATGCTTGCATCTTCATTTTCTTTTCATCCCATCTTCCCCATATGTATTAATGCAGCTAAGAGAGGTTACATATATGGTCAAAGAATAGGTTTTCTCTCAGTCATTTTTCAAAGATGCTGTTGGAAACAGCATTTACTCAACGGCATCTGCCTGAGGAGGAATTTGCAATGTATTCTACGTTATTCGAATAAGCTAAATATCTGTAAATGTCTGCATACTAAACAGCTCTTGTCAACTGAAGGGGAAATGTATTTGCTTTTTACTAACAGTTTTGTGATGTGAATGTCTTATGACAGCCTGTGTACCTTGTCGATTGAACAGTAACAACAGAATTTGTCCACTATATTTATGAAAAAGTGGATTATTAGTTGTGTGTATGGTAGGAGTAATAATGTCACTACCCTTGTTAGGTCTAGTAAAGGGTTCAGTAATTTAAACTTGAGTTCAACTCCTGGTAGCTGTGGCACAGAGCAGACAGGTACTAGCCAGTATTAAGCATTTAGAAGTACCAAGTTAAAATGTTTAAAATACAACTGTTAGACCTGACAGCCTTAGGGTGGTCACCCCTAACTTTTTGCCTACCTTCCCCCACTTTTTTGAAACTGTTTTTGCTGGTTTTAAGACTCTGCGCACTTTACCACTGCTAACCAGTGCTAAAGTGCATATGCCCTCTCCCTTAAAACGTGGTGACATTGGCTCATACCCAATTGGCTTATTTAATTTACTTGTAAGTCCCCAGTAAAGTGGACTACAGGCGCCCAGGGCCTGTAGATTAAATGCTCTACTGGGCCTGCAGTACTGATTGTGCCACCCACCTAAGTAGCCCCTTAATCATGCCTCAGGCCTGCCACTGCAAGGCCTGTGTGTGCAGTTTTACTGTCACTCCTACTTGGCATTTAAAAGTACTTGCCAAGCCTTAAACTCCCCTTTTTCTACATTGGTCACCCCTAAGGTAGGCCCTAGGTAACCCATAGGGCAGGGTGCTATATAGGTAAAAGGCAGGACATATACCTGTGTAGTTATATGTCCTGGTAGTGTAAAACTCCTCAAATCGTTTTACACTGCTGTGAGGCCTGCTCCTTTCATAGGCTAACATTAGGGCTACCCTCATATACCGTTTGAGTGGTACATTCTGATCTGAAAGGAGTAACAGGGTCATATTTAGTATGGTCAGAATGGTAATACAAAATCCTGCTGACTGGTGAAGTTGGATTTTATATTACTATTTCAGAAATGCCACTTTTAGAAAGTGAGCATTTCTCTGCACTTAAATCCTTCTGTGCCTTACAATCCACGTCTGGCTGGGTTAGTTGACAGCTCCTTCGTGCATTTCGCTCCGACAACCCCAAACACATAATGCTCAGTCACACCTGCACACATCTGCATACTGAATGGGTCTTCCTGCGCTGGGAGGGTGGAGGGCCTGACACTTACATGTCAAAGGACAGTGGCCTGCCGTCACACAATGGACTGCCAAACCCCCTACTGGGACCCTGGCAGACAGGATTGTACTGAAAGGGGACCTTGTGCACTTCAAGCCACTCTTTGAAGTCTCCCCCACTTCAAAGGCACATTTGGGTATATAAACTGTGTCCCTGACCCTACCAACTCAGACACTTCTGGACAAGATACCTACTGGGGAAGAAACTTTTAACCAGAACATGCAACCTGCCAAGAGAAGCTGCCTGGCTGCCCAAAGGACTCACCTGACTGCTTTGCTGTAGAGGACTGTTGCCTTGCTGTTGACCTGCTGCATTGCTGCCCTCTGGCTCTTCTGAGAAGTGCTCTCCAAGGGCTAGGATTGGGCTTGCCTCCTGTTTTCTGAAGTCTCAGGGCCAAAAAAGACTTCATCTCTGCAAAGAACTACTTGTGCAGTGAAAATCGACGCACAACTTGCTGGAATTGATGGACAGCCTGCCTCGTGGTGAGAAAATCACTGCATGCTGAACTGGGATGACGCAGCTTGGCTCCCTGAGTGGAGATCGAAGCAGTGCCAGCATTGCAACCGGAACTTTGACGTACGGCCCACTGGATTGATGCATAGCAGAGCAGGAACGAAGCAGCCTAACTTCCTGCAAGAAGAATCGACATAACACCTGCAGTGCGACAGACATTACCCCGCATCGCCCACTGGATCGACACAGCTCCTGTGACTACGTCCTGCATGCACAGGATTTCTCCGCATCATCCCCGGGGTGTCCAAATACCCCGCAACCCAAAGAAGATCCAAGCCTGCGTGCCGGAAATCAACTCAAAGCCCTTGCTGCGTGGAAAAAGACCGACGCATCATCTGTGTGCACCCGGAGAAACTGATGCACACCTCCCAGTTTTCCACACATCTCCTCCTCTGCAGTCCCTTGCGGATAATTTAGACGCAAACCAGGTACTTGGTGCTTGCAAGAGACACTTATTGCTTTTCAAGAACTAAAGACTCTATTTATCATTACTAAAGTGGTATTTCAACTTGTACTTATCAAATCTTGATCATTTTGACCTTATTTTAACCAGATAAATATTCTATATTTTTCTAAACCTGTGTGGTGTATTTTTGTGGTGTTCAGACTGTGTTATTGCATGATTTATTGCACAAATACTTTACATATTGCCTTCTAAGTTACTCCTAACTGCTCAGTGCCAGGCTACCAGAGGGTAGGCACAGGATAAATTGGATTGTGTGTGACTTACCCTGACTAGAGTCAGGGTCCTTGCTTGGACAGAGGGTAACCTGACTGCCAACCAACGACCCCATTTCTAACAACAATGCATTACACATCCCATTCCATTTTATAAAAATATTGAACAAAATGATATCAAAACAACACAAACCCAATGAGGGAACTCGAAATATGATTGTTTTAAATTTTACATAAAAACAGTGCCCAAAATTATAACTGGTCGAACTAGTCCAAGACAAAGGTAAGTTTTATGGCTGACTGGGATGGAGCATAGGTCGTATCAGGTTGATCTCAGTAAAATAGTTACCTTCAGACTTGAACATTTTCTGGAGAAACTATGGTCATTGACTAGCCAACAGCGGGGCAAGCTGGATCTCAGTCAAGGTTCGATGATGGCGGGTTGCTGAGAAGCGGGGTCTTAATGCAGTTGCCAATGAAGGTGGGAAAGCTATAAGTGGGCAAAGTCCGGTGTCTTTGTGAAGGAAGGTATCAAAGTCAATTGGCTTCAGCTCAGCGTCACTCTCGGTGAAGCCCCCTAAGTTGAGACATGAAAATATTTCTGGAAGTTAGCCCTACTTTAGCAGGCAGACCAGAAAGTTGGATCCACTGCCGATTCAACATCAGCAGCTTCGGTACATTGGTGATCCTGGTCTGCCACTGGTTCTTCAGAGAAAAATCTGGCAAACTGTTTTCAAGTCCCAGCTTTTGCTGTTTGAGAAGGAGAAGTACACATTAAAACCAGCCAAGGGTTGCAGGACCTTAGGAACTGCACTTGGGGGATCATGATTTACTTCCACAGAACCCACCAGCAGGTTTCAGTGCAGGTCCAGTTTGAAGTAGTCAGCTGGGCTCTTTCAGGAATGTGGTCTTATTGGAACTTTTGTGTGCATGTAGCTTAACAGGAGGTCACCCAACTGGCTCTCGGGGTCCACTTCTGTGTCCTGGGTACAATAGGGAGCAGGCCTAGCACTTAGGGTTCTCCTCACAGGTCACAACAGCAAGTGAAGTCCTTTTTGTGTCTTCCACGGTTCCAGAGGTGCTATGAGGATGGCACTGAGAGTGCCACATTCATGGCCAGTGCCAGCCTGTGGATGGGGGTAACTCCTGGCATCTCCCTGTCCAACCAGAGTTGACCCTAACCACTTTTACAGCACTTCCTGTGTGTTTTACTCAGAAAGTGCTGCAACAGTGCCTTTCTCTACCAAAAACCAAGATGGAAGAACCTTTCTTCCCCTGTGCAGAACTCCCGTGCCTACCCTAGAAATTTGGCTAGGGAAATTAGCAGATCCTGCCCCCCACCCTCAGGAGTGGTACTTGGCTAGCTAATGGAATACAATGGAGCAGACCCAGATGTGAGCTACATTGGCCAGTGACAATATGACAAGGTAAGCATCCTTTGATGGTGATTAAGTTCCTAGGTACATCCCAGAGGACCATCCTGTCAGGGGCAAGTCACTCCCCTCCATTTGTCTCTTGGAGCCACTTCACACCTAATCAAGGAGCCATTCAGCTCTTCCATGCCAATGGAAACTGGCAAAAAGGCACATTTGTCTCAGGCACCAAATTGACAAATTCCTAAAAGTGTTCTTTTCAAAATATAGTAATATAAAATCCGACCATTAAGTTGGATTTCAAATTACTATTAACATAAGTCTTTGAATCATTTTCTAGCCGCTGACAAACTGAAGCTGGGCCTTGCCACAGAGAAAAAATACTTTGGAGGTTTTTTCACTGCCAGGACATGTAAAGCAAAAATATACATGTCCTACTTTTTAAATACTGTGCACCTTGCTCTATGGGCATTTAGGGCTATATGTATGAACACATTTTCCCATAGACACAGAATGGGTAAAACCCTTTGATACATCTGGCCCTCAGTTCCGACCTTAGGGGTGAGTTATAACTGTTAAAAAGGAAGGTTCTGACATGGCAAAAGGTTTATTTAATTTTTAAAACTACAAATCCAATCTGCAGGAGCAGGCCTAGCGACATGCTATGCATTGTCACTTTAGTGGTGGCACAATATCTGCTTCAGTTTACTAGAAACATTTAACAACTTGTGTACACTTAGATCCATATACTTGGGACTTATAGGTATATGAAATGTGCCAATCAGGAGCACAACCACATTTGACATGTTTTAGAGGTCGGAACACATACATTGGGGCCTAGTTATGAGTCCTAGTGCACAGAGTCAAAATGACAGCAGCATCATTTCAAACTGTGCAATGACTACGCCAAAAAGAGGCATTTTCTGACAATATATACAGCCTCCTGCTTTACATTTCAAGAGTTAAAACGGTGGCAGTTGTGGCCCCTGAAAGGAGAGTGCAAAATGGCACCTAGCTATGCACAAAGAAAACATTAGTTAACTTTGTACACTTAGTAGCAGTCGACTTTAACTTGTGGAGTATTAAGTAGGGGTGTTACAACTTATGTCGGACTCACTTGATTCCATTCTGTCAGACGAAAGCATATTGAGAATAGCGTAAGGTGTAGAGTGGAATAAAGCATAGTTGTAGATGTCTGTCTCTGAAAGAGCAGAGCAGTGGCATGTAACGTTATTCAGGTATGGCGCCAAAATAATAGCAGTAGAAACTGGGTTGTGGACGTGAACCCATGGAAGGTGACTCACTGGTAGTTATTAGGAAAGGCTAACATTGATAATGATGAAATACTATGAAGTACAGCCTGTCTCTCTTGTTTTTCACATGGCTCTGAGAAAAACTTTGTTAGAGGACTATGGGCCTGATTCTAACTTTGGAGGACGGTGTTAAACCGTCCCAAAAGTGGCGGATATACCACCTACCGTATTACGAGTTCCATAGGATATAATGGACTCGTAATACGGTAGGTGGTATATCCGCCACTTTTGGGACGGTTTAACACCGTCCTCCAAAGTTAGAATCAGGCCCTATGTGTATGTATGGTGTGAGATTATGCACTTCCAACATGGTCCCTATTGAAACAATGGGTTCTCAAACATTCTCCTTTGCATCTGTCAGGACATTGTTTATTAAGATTATCTTATCATTGCAGCCCTACAATAAGTTTCTTGCAGCAAATGTAAACGAAAATTCTGATCTGAATACTAGATGACTTTTGGTGAATAAATGAAAGGTACTGCTATTAGTTTAGTCCAACTCAGTTACCAAAGTATATTTGTTTTTGCTAAACAAAAAATCATTGTCTCTGGCACACTGAGGCTTTTCTCCCGAATGAGTGGGGCATTTCTGTTTATCCAATCTGGAACCTCCATGCTTTCCATGATAGCTGTGCTAGTGCAAATGTTTTAGTAGACATTTTTAATGAGTTTTCATGTATTATGAGTAATGGATTTGCGTAGAAAATGTAATTACGTAGAAAAATAATTCACACATTTGAAAATGTGATCACTGTGAGTGGCTGTCAATGTTCATGAAGTATACTTATTATTGGCTTATTAATATGAAATGTGGAGCATATGTTTGATTAATGTGGTAATATGTCATATTAAGGGATATGCATGATGTATTAACTTTATTAATTGAAAGCCTTAACGTAGCGGAGGTCTTGGCCTAGTTGCACGGCCTCACTTCAAGCTGTATTTCTTAAACGTTTAATAAAATGTCTGTCTTAGAGAATTAAACTGTAATTTTCCACCCTACCGCCTAAATGTGCTCGTAGCTAAAAGTCTTTCTCATGAGAACCGATTGCTAGAAGATGCTGTTCTTGCTAAATGTAACAATATGAGTGAAATGTGTGTAAGACTGACTTTCTCAGGAGGAGAACAATAGAGACACTGAATGGAGTAGAAGCTGCAACAATATTGTTACCTGACAAGCCAGATGATGAGGACATTACAGGAGAAGCCAATCAGCAACATTGTGAATGGTGTTGTGGTAGAATTCATAGATTTGAAGTTTTAGTTTTATTGTACAAGGTGTGAACATGCGATCCCTTGACCAATAGGGACTTGGGAATTCGTTTTAGGGAATTTAACTTAACAGGATTGCGCTGAGAGAAGATGTGCCATTCTCCCCAATCTTCTTGAAAGTTTACCTTTATTCTTTTGAATTGCTTAAAGACTTTGCCTTTTCTGACTTTGATGCCGAATCCTGATGCCTTGCTGATCGAACTGATGTCCTGATGACGAAGACTATCTTAGCTTGCCGATCCAATTGAGGAGAGGTATTCTTGTACCCATGTTTTTGTTATGCCTACGTGCTTTTTCTTTCAAGGTACCAACCACACTATTTTAATAGAGCCATAGTTAGATGATCTCCAAATTTGTGTTTGCTAAATTGTTTTGCATGAAGCCCAACATGCTGATGCTAATCTGGTGTGACGTAAGGAATCCTTAGTAATGGAAGTCTGCCATAGAGAATAACGTTGATGAATTTCTTTGCTGAATCTAAATGTATGTGATATCGTTTGCTATTATTCTTGTTATTAACTTGCACTGTAACTTTAGAATGTGTAATAGTTCAAGCTTTGATTAGATTGTGTTTCTTTCGCAGATTTGGACAGCCAGTGTTGTTTCTGTATGTTTATCATTTGATTTTGAGAGTAATTTACGTGACATTAGCATTGTTAATAGAAGTCATGGTGTGTGACAATTATTGACTCCACTGATTATTAATGCTATTGATTATCATTGATTATTGATGATATTGATTAATTATTGATTAGTGATCTGCGTGTACTGGAGTTATGCTAGGAACGTCTTAATTGTGAGTCAAAAGGTTAATCGACCTATTCGCGTCCCCTTGTAAGTTTACTTCTCAAGGTCAGACACGCTAACAGCTGCGGACAGGAAGTAAATGGCATGGCTGAAAGGTCCGTCTTAAATTGGGCCTCTTGATACCATGTCAGAGGACAGCTCAACACCAGTGAGGGTGTTTAGGCTTGGGAGGCAGGCTGTAGTTCCAAACGACGTACAGCACGCCTGCCACCTCTAAATGAAATGAAGAAACTGAGAGCTTGTCAAACAGATCATTTGTCAATTTTGAGTGATTTTCCATTACTGCAAAACTGGAAAAGAGACCGTGTAGGTCAATGATTTAGTAGAAAGGGGAACCGTTATTAAGTATTGTGTTTTTATTCACTGTATACATGATTTGGTTTTATACATTTTCAAATTAATATCAGCTTCATATTACATTGCAATTCTTACTGATTCTACGCATGATGTATGAGTAAAAAAAATGAGTTTTTTTTTTTGCACTTTTAAATTTTAAATTGCAGTAGCTGTGTTTTCATCGTCACTAATGTTAGGTATTAGTACATTGTGTATTGTACATTGTCGTTCTACAGTGATAACATTCACACATTCTGCTAGAAGGCTAAATATTTGTATTGTCTTTCACCAGATGCTTTGCTCGTTTAATGAATGTCATATATTTAGTGTATTTTATATTCGTACTAAATCTGATATAGTTAAGGCAGAATTAGGCTTCACAAAGTTCTCCTATGTATGTAGAACATGAAAATGAGGGTAAATAAGAGTTGTAGCTTGAAGGAGTACCACAGGAATTGCTCTAATTATAATAAGCGTGTGCTTCTGCAATATGGGGCCTATTCACAAAGCTGTTTGGCTTTAAACACCTCTTTTATGCCTGCCAGGAAATCACAAAGGGATTCCTGGTGTGCCTAAATTAATTTACTACTGTGGATTTCTCCGCCCTGAGTGAGGAAATGTCTGCCGTAGTAAATCCACTTATGGGGTGATATGTGGTTTGCTTTGCCCACAAACATGTTAGGTTATTAGCATTGTCAAACTCCTCTCCGACTCCTTCCTGCCCTCTATGTAGAGATTTACTCTGCCGTTCCAGAATGGGGAGGGTATAGTTCATCCCAGATTTGCTAGAAGTGTAGGGGAATAGCTTTCTTCACAGAAAATATGTTTTCCGACAGAGATTTTAAAAAACGTATTTTCACAAAGTGCTCCATTCCACCTGTGTGTAGGTCTACACTATGTAGAGCTCTGCACAGTAAGAAAAGGAGCCCGAGGAATAGAGGCATGACATTCCTAGTAGTATTTTTGGAATGAATACAAAGAAATGTAAAAAAAAACTAATAAGATGTAAACCAATAAATTGTGACACCGGTTTCTATCTTACTAGCCTTGCTTGCAGAGCCCTATCCTTTAGGTTTTGGCTGTCTCGATGCTTGATTAAATCAGAGAACTACCCTTCCTGATAGGAAGCTTTCTGGAGTGTTGTTGGGGTCCGTGCCTAATTGCTAATTTGATCCTAATCTGCATACAGAAAACATAGATCAACTATACCTTATTTTGTCAGGAAACTGCCTTCAATATACAGGTGGTCATTTCAACCTCAGCGGTCTTTTCACAAGGGACGAGGGATCGCCGTGCTGAAGACCGCCAGTGCTGGCGGTCTTCCGCTCAGCGAATTATGACTGCTGGCAGCCCTCCGTCCTTTTCCGGACGGAGAGCCGCCAGCAGCCATACTGGCGGTTGGCGGGGAAGTGGAGGTTGCTCCACCTCCACCGTTCCGTGATTCGGCTTGGCGGTGTTCTGTTGACGGGGTGCTGGCGGCGGAGCAGCCCCCATGGATCCCGTCCCCTCCCGGAGGATCAACGGACCAGGTAAGTTGATCGTCCGTTATGG
The DNA here is from genome assembly GCF_031143425.1 of Pleurodeles waltl. Lineage (NCBI taxonomy): Eukaryota > Metazoa > Chordata > Amphibia > Caudata > Salamandridae > Pleurodeles > Pleurodeles waltl. The sequence goes on along the minus strand of NC_090450.1, from coordinate 867,385,856 downwards.
GAGGGGGGTGGAGGAGTGTTGTGTTCTGTGTGCATGCATGGGGGTGTGCGTGTGAGTGTGTTGAGGGGGTGTGTGAGTGCGTGAATGAATGCGGGGGTGTTGTGTGGCTGAATATGTGCGCGTGTCTGCCTGTTTGTATGTCTGTGAGTATGTGTGCGTGTATGACTGTGTGTGTGTTGGTATGTATTTTGGCATGTGTGCGGGTATGAGTATCGGGTGTGTCTGTATGCGTGTAGGGTGGGGGGTGTTGTAATGTTGGGGGTGTGTGCGTGTTGGGGTGCGTGAATGAATGTTGGGGGTGGGGGTGGGGGTGAGGAGGGGTGCGTGAATGAATGTTGGGGGTGGGGAGGGGGTTCCTGCCACCTTTGGGGGGCTATCAGGGGGGTTGGGGGGGTGGGGGGACTAGGCAGTGTGGGGTGGGGGAGACCCCTATCAGTGCCAGGAAAGGAATTCCCTGGCACTGATAGTGCTTACCGCCATGGATTACATGGCGGTTCCCAACCCCATGAAATCCATGGCGGTCAGCCGGGTCGTGATACCGCCAGCGGTATTGTGACGGCCGCCGGGCTGGAGACCCAAGTCTCCAGCCCGGCGGTCGTTACCGCCCTGGCGGTCGGATCGGAGAAGTGGCGGATGACCATGGCGAAAACCGCCATGGTCATAATTCCAAATTCTTTACTGCCGGCCTGTTGGCGGTAAGACCGCCACTTCTCCGCCAACCGCCAGGGTCGTAATGAGGGCCACAGTGTCTTAATGATAAGATCTAGTTATCTGTTGCCTGGCAGCTGCCATTGAATGAAACCCCTGAGCCTGCCCCGAAATGAAATGGTCTGTGAAATCTAATAAGAGCTTGCCAAGATGAATTATTAGATCAGAGAAATGAATAGGAAATGCCTTACTGAATACAACAAAATGTTTCGATACAAGCACGTATCTGTGATTGCACTGAGACCACAGCCCTGGCAAAGAAGGATTGGGTGGTTTTTCCCACAAGAATATAGGCACATATTTATACTTTTTTAGCGCCGCATTTGCACCATTTTTTGATGCAAAAGCCGCGCAAACTTACAAAATGTAATTGTTTTTTGTTAGTTTGCGCCGCTTTTGCATCAAAAAGTGGTGCAAATGAGGCGCTAAAAAAGTATAAATATGGGCCATAGTTTTAACTGTTGGAAGATGGTCTTACAGCTAAATATATTTAGCTTTCTGGCTACAAAGGTACAGTATTAGAAATTGACTTATTGGTTGAGGGGGTGGAAGCCACATTCCAGAAACAACCACAATCCTTGTCAGGTTGAACCATCAGTCACTAAATTAACCTGCGCTTAACCCTCAGGTAGCTTGGCACAAAAGCAGTCCGGCTTAATTTACAGGCGATGTGTAAAGTAATCATGAAGCACACAAAGAGTAATAAAGTGAACACACAACGCAGTTTATGGTAGGTCCCAGTTTTCTGTGTGCTTCAGTGAACCACCTTCCTTCCTCATTTGAAAAGCTCCTGGTTGAGAGGTGGGCCGTAAGTAAATGTTTGAGGAAAACAATCAGGATCTCATGGAGAACAATCAGGATCCCCTAATGTGGCACCTTTGAGGGACTTTAATTTTCCCTTGTTTTCCCTCATGTGACTAATGACGCTCTGGTAGTATGGAGAAAAAGTGAGGAATGAATGATCTGTGTGGGAAAGTTTTGGATAATTACCACGATAAGAGCAAAACCCTATCTTAGTAAAGACAGGGGGGGGTAATCAAACTTTGCAGTGTACAGGGGGGCAGAAAAAACACACCTCACTACAAAAGATAAGAAGGTTAAACGGATGTGAAAGATTCTCACTTTGAAATTAAATTATCAATCATGGGATGTAGGTAGTAGGATTGAAACTGTGTTTGATTCCAAAGAAAAGAGCATTTATTGTATGAAAGCAACTCAGATCAGGTTGTTATGAGGAACGGTCACAATGTTTTAAAATAGAGGCTTAGATCTCCTTTAGTACAGCGACGTTTGGGAAAAAGATCACATTAATCAAATTGTTTGCCCTGTTAGTTATACAAATGTGTCTCTGCTACTAGTTGATAAATATAAGAATACATTTAACTCACTTCAGGAGGGTGCAGTAATTTAATAAATTTCAATCGTGGCAGCGTATATTTTAGTTTGTGACGGTGCCTTTGCCCATTTTGCAGCACATTTAAATGGGTTTAGGCGTTGGCCAAGTGGAGGCACTATGTTTGAGAAGAGAATAACCCAGGGGAAAAATTGGCATTATGGTTCCTGTATATCCCCTCTAAAATTGTTTTAAAACGTACAGGTCCCCCCAATCTCTTTTTTTTTTATCTCACAGAGCCATTGAATAAAGTAGGAATGCTCTTCACATCTCTTGTTCACTGCAAACGTAGTTGTACAAATGTGCACAATAGTAGAAAAGTGGAAGGGAATCAGAAGTAGTGCACATGTAACATACATAGAATATTGTGTCTGTCTTTACCATGGTGTAAATATCGTTTGCTCAATTCTGTATTATAACATCTAGAAAACAGTGCACCCGATTTGCCCTGATCTCTTTGTTGAAGATTAGCGTTTCCTTGCTGCATTGAGTTTAGTGCGCTTAGATGGCAGGTTGTGGGTGTCTAGGGTGGCCTATGAGAGAGTTCTACGGCTATGTATGTGATCACCACAGCTGTGCTCCTATCATGTGATATGCTGCTGAGCCTCAACAGGTAGTGGCGGGCAAATTTTTGGGGAGGACCTTCACATGAGCTTTACCTATTCAAATGAAATGAAGCTGAGCCCGGGAATGATTTTGGTTACCGGAATAGAACAGTGCCTCACACCTTCTTTAAGTTTCAGAGTGTGTTTTAGGACAGGATTGTAGAGAGGAGGCTGCTTTTTGGGGAGTCAGGAGGGCATGTAACATTTCTTGAAGACAACATTAAATCTGATGTTTGTGTGTTGCGTTTCTTAGAGGCTGGAACGTGACTTTTAGTCATGTTCATGCTTTTAAGTTCTTACCTTTAAATATGGGGCAAATTCGCTTCCAAATTGGTATTGCCCCAGTTCTGTGAAATTGTCCCAGAGCCAGCTCCATGTAAAAGAGAGGGACACCTCCAAATACAGCCATCAATGTGTAAGGAATCAGAAAGGCGCCTATAGAAAGAAGAAACCATAAAAACGAGAATCAGTTTTTGAGTTTTATTTCATTGTCCTAAACCCATCGGCTTGAATATGTACCAACACCTGAGATCCGGTCTGAGATTTTCATGTTCATTAGTTAGACTATACGCTTCTCCATTCAGAATCATGCCAAAGAACTGCACGGCTGAAGTCCAATTTGGGTAAACTGATCTATGGTGTACAAATACTTTGATAAAATGTTGCTTAATGTTTAGGACATAATATGGGAAGTTTTGGAATGTAGGTTGAATACAAACATAGGGTTGGCATTAATTAGGGGTGGCCGGTTTTAACAGCTCCTACACCTGCCTTTCCATGTGGTACCCCTGGCACTGCCCTTGCTATTCCTGCTTTCTGGTGTCATGAAGGATGAATATCACTCTGTGCCATTACCCTAGGCATTTTACAGCGTATAGTAGACAATCAAATGGGAAAAACGGTGTCACAAGCGGTCTACCATATGACACCACTGGCACATCAAAGGGTGTGTCGCACAGTATTGGCACAGCAAAGAAAGAATCAAGAACAAAATCTTCTCTAAAATTGGTCTCTTTATTACTATCCACAACATTGAATAGTGTGATAACTCCGTATAGGCTCCAATTGCAGACACTCTTTTAGTTTTCCAAACTTGAATGAAAAAATGCCAATTTCTCCCGAATCCAACTTTTCCAAAAAAAGTTTAGATAATAATGCATGTACTCTTTGTTTTCTTTTTATTGTGTTACTTTTAGATACACTTGTGGAAAATGACATTGATGCAATGTAAGGAGATAGCTGCCTAGAGTGTATCTCTGATCACATTTGCATACTAGTGTACATAAATGTAAAGTACATTTTTACAAGAAACATTCCAAAGATCTAGTAAGGCTAAGGTAAAGAAAGAGGCGATATGACCACTCAGTATGGATTAGTTGTCCTCAAAGCTCAACTTCCTTCGTAATCGTAGTCTGAGATACCTGGGGGAAGATGTATAATACTTTTATGCTCCGCAACACAGTAAGCCACCTTGCTGCGCTGTGCTGCGTGAAAAGGCAGGAATGTGCCATATTTACCATTATATGCCACATTCCTGTCTTTTCCTAGTGCTGGACCACTTTTGGCTGCACAAAAACAATCCTGAGAGAAGGCAATTTCCACTTTCTAGGTGTGCTGCAGAATGAAGCACATTTGGAAAGAGGAAAAAACAAGGAAAAATAAAGATATTTCCCCTCATTACGAGTCACCTGGGAAGCCATAGCATTTTGACGCATTGCCAGGTCTACACTGATGATAAATCTTGGAATGTGCCAAAATCCAAGGGTAGAAGTGTGGGAACATCCAGCCTCCACCCATGGAACATCTCCGTGCTGCAGAGTAACGCAATGCACCGATTTACCATACCTTGCGTTACTCTAGATCTATCAAGCCATGCAGGGCCACGGAAGGTGGCCTTGCATGGCTTAATAAATGTCACTTAGGTTTTGTGTCTTCCTTGCGCCCCCTTGTGTGGTGCAAGTGGGACGCAAAACCGTAATAAATATGGGTCGTGGTAAATACCGCTACTACTGACCTTTCAACTAGATTTTTAATAATGCAAGCATACTTTCATTACTTATACAATATATTTGGGTGTCTCATTTATGGTATTACAATATATATTGACGAGGAACCAGTCTCTTATACTGTATTAGCACACTTTGTTCATGCTACAAACACAGCTAGATTAATTCCTTCTCTGTCCGCTCACCATTTAAAATTCCATTGCCTCCTCACCTCCTTCCTAGCCCCATTACTTACTATTTATTGATTTTCAGTCTCAGCCTGGTAACATCGGCATCTCCTACTCAAGCGTGTTTTTACCTCCACGAAAATTTCAGGCAATGGCCTACTCCTACATTTATTTCTCATTACAGGTTGGTTGTAGTTTAGGAAAATATATTTGTGTGCAGATCTTTTTGGTGAAGGTATGGTGCTTTACTATATCCTCAAAAGTAAGGAATTACAGGAGAAAGAAGTTGTGGGGTTAATGTTTGGGTTAGTTAACAGTAATCTTCATTACTCTGATTCTTCCTTCCTTGTTCCAGTATTTACTTCCCTTGCGTCTTACCTGGTTGCTCTTTCATCAGGGGCCTTTTAGAAAGCTTTATTAAGATCAGGAAATGCGAGGGCAATTATGAATATATGGGTTGGTTGTGTTGCCTGAGATGTTCATGGAGGTTTGGGGAGGGAGTTAGGATGTTAACAGTCAGAGCCTGAAATTCATAAGTATGGGAAGAGAAATAAATAATTAGAGTAATGAAGATTACTGTTAAGTAATTCAAATATCATAGGCTGCAGTACAAACATGCTAGCTAAATCGTAATTCTGAATGTAGTGCAGCTGTAGATTTGGGTACAATTAAAATGTAGATGAATAGTGCAGAAAACTATGCATTTATTCGAAAACGGTTATGCTGACCATAGATTATCGTAGACGTTTCTTGTTGATAAAGGTAGGTGTTGATTACTGCACATTTGCCACATTCCACTTATTTCGAAAAAGGTGATATACTCTATTACTGAAATGCTGTAATACCCCATTGAGTTCGGAAACACGTTCGGGCATGAACAATGAATGTCTGGTGTAATCTCATTTGCACAAAAAAGGGAAAAACTAGCATAAACTTGATTACCCCATTTATGTGTTAAAAACATTTCGCCTGAAGCTCTAACTGGAGCACTTTTTTGACAAAGCATCTTATTAAATGAAGTTCAGAGGGATACATGCCTCTTATCACAAGGGGAAATTATAGAGCCAGCAATTTGATGCGCAAAACAAGCAGACAAAGAGTATAGCCCACCAATTGAAGCACACACTTATTTTGCAAGGTGCTGTACTTCAGGACCCCCGATGCAGCAAGCAAGGAAGCTAGTGGTGAGTTTGGGGGAGAGGGGGAGAGAAGGAGTAGAGAGAAAAAAGAACATCCCTCAAAATAGAACAAATCAGAACAAAATACACCCCTTATCCCATAACCTGTCCTGTCTTCCAGCCCAGGTGTCACCCTCCCAAAACCAGGAACTCCTCTTGTCGAGCCTAAATCCACTAATTGCCAGAGTCTACTACGCACCTTCAACTAACTTAATGTGCCAAAGATTGTTTCAACAGCCAGCGGTTCTATAAAGCATGCATTTTCTGTCCCTGAGCAGCTCTGAGTCACAAAGAATACCATAACGCAACTGTTAGAAATTGCGGTATTAGTTGCGAAGGGCGTGAGTTCTTTACAAGTAATAGGTCCACAATTGATTGTGAACTAGGTACTGCACTGTAGCAATTGACTCTCTCAGGGTAGTGAAGTAGAGCACTCCAAGGCCTTCTCAGAGGAGGTAGTGTGAGTTAGCAATCTCAAATCACTGGCATACAACAACAACACTCAATAAATTACTGTCAAGTCAGTGCTTTATCTTTTAAGAAGTACTTTTATTACATACACACTACTAAATACTATTCATTAAATTATAAATATGTATACTCAGGTAGATGGAAATGCTTATGGTGACACTCTCATATTACATAACACCCCTAATGGGTTCTGGATCCACTAATCACCATACCTTCCACCTAGACCAGATGCAATATCACCATTTAAGGGGGTGTCATTTTAAATAAAGCAAGCACTTTGGCTTTGTCAACCCTTGGCAACTGACTGCGAGCAGGCAGACTTAACTCAGGAAACAGGTATGTAAAGCATTTAAATACACCAATACAGTAAATAAGTAAGACACTACGTACAATAAAAATCCTACACGAATTTATAGAAATAGGAAATATTTGTATCTTTACAATGACATCGAAACAACAAAAATCCAATATAGGGAACCGTAGATGTGAATTTTTAAAGATTAAGGCCCTCAATATCACATTGGCGGTAAGTGCTGCATACAGCCATGATGACTGCAGCCAACATACCGCGACCGCGTCGGTATACCGCTACAGGTATTATGACCCACACATAGAAATCCGCCACTATACAGACACACACACAAGTCCGCCACACCAAAGGTCAGTGATAAACTGGCGGTACCAAAACCCACACCTTTTTGCCAACAGAAATACACCCACAGCATCATGACCCACGAATCACCGCAGCGGATATTCAACAGCGGTAAACCATTGGCGGTACAGACCGCTGTGCTCAAAATACACACACACATACAAAACATCACCACATTGGACAATTCAAAATACACACACCACACCCACACACCCACAACACTATAAAACACACACACTACCCACAACCCTTTACGACCCAAAGATTTTGGCAAGTGAGAGAGGGACAAGCCAGGAGCACTCACTGAATCTGAGCCTCAAAACACCATCACCCATACCCACAAACCATCCACGCACCTCACAGCACACACCCTCACACACACCACTCACACTACACCCATGGCACCACAAAGACACCCCAGATTCTCGGAGGAGGAGCTAAGGGTCATGGCGGAGGAAATCATTCAGGTAGAGCCACATCTCTTTGGATCACAGGTGCAGCAGACGTCCATTGCTAAGAAGATGGAGCTATGGCGGAGAGTCGTGGACAGGGTCAATGCCGTGGGACAGCACCCCAGAACAACGGATGACATCAGGAAGAGGTGGAACGACCTACGGGGGAAGGTGCATTCCGTGGTTGCAAGAAACCAGATAGCTGTACAGAGGACTGGCGGTGGACCCCCACCTCCTCCCCCACAACTAACAACATGGGAGGAGCAAGTCTTGGCAATCATGCATCCTGAGGGCCTTGCAGGAGTAGCAGGAGGACTGGACTCTGGTAAGTCAAATCTTTACTACTATATCCCCCACCCTACCTGCATGCCATCACAAACACCTACCCCTGCCCTCACCCCCATCACCCCACCACCTCACATATATCCCACCATCACAACCCACTTATCCCAATACCAAGCCCTGCATGCAACACCAATGCATGGAACCCCATCACAGACCTGCATGGACACCCATCACCACAGCATACACACTAGTGACAATCACTTAGCCAACCAAATCACAACTCACACAACCCAAAGCTGCCTTGGTACTAACAACCATAGAGGGAAACATACCCATGCACAAGATGGCACATGCAGAAAAATAACACTGCATTTACATCCCCACAGGACCCCCACTCAACGTCACCGGAGAGGAGGTGCCAGCCACATCCAGTCCCCCCCAGAAGAGGCCCACAGTGATAACAGCAGCACTGCATGCCTGGATCACGATGGCCAACCTGGCCCATCAGGGACCTCTGGACAGTCGGTTACCCAGGCACATTCCCAACCCACCACAGAGCCTCCCCCCTGAGGAACCATCACCATAGCACCCACCCAGCGGGCCCATCCCTCTGTCATCAGGGCATGTCAATCAGCAGTGTGTCCACCACTACAGGAGCCCCAGGCAACCCCACAAACACAGGACAATCAGGGACCTTGGATCAGTGGCAGTGGGCACACGGCTCAGGGGACAGAGGCACAGAACAGCAGGGAAGCTGGGAGGACTGCTGTGCGACAGGGGGAGGACAGGCCCAGAGAACCAACTCTCCACGAGGCACTCACCAACATCCTGGGAGCATACCACCGTTACTAGGAGACCATTGGCCAGATCCTGGCCAAGCTGCAGGAGACCCAGGGGCTGCAGGAGGTCCAGTACCTGTGGATCAGGGAGGACCTGAGGGACATCCACACCACCCTGGTCACCATTGCAGGGGTGCTGGCAGACATGGCCAACACCATGAGGGAGGCAGTGGCACAGCAACGGGCCCCTGACACTAGCCACACTGATGAACAACCTTCCACCTCCGCCGATGCTAGTGGACAGGAGGCCCCGCCACAAGAACAATAGGTCACCAGCACCCCTCCCCCTGCAGAAAGAGAACCACGCGGCAAATGGTCCCTGCGATCCAGGCAGAAGCCAGAGAACATTGCCAAGACCCTTGCCAGGAAATAAGACTCCCCTGAATGTCACCCTTCTGTCCCACTCTGTCACCCTGTCCACCTTGAACTGACATTGCTCCACTTCCTATGCCACCTTGGACAATGCACCGGAGTTCAAATAGACTGAACTCTATCCTGGACTTTCCTCCATCATCAACCCAGCCCATTGCACATCCCTATTTACTTTTCAGCACTGAAATAAACACCCTTGGAACTATTACAAGTATGGAGTCTGTCAATTGTTTGAAATATGTATTAGTTTAACAAGCTGTAAGGATTGCAATTCAAATTTACTGTAATATTTATATCGGTATGACATGTAGTGGGCAGCAGTAAACACACCAGGAGCCAGAGTGGGGCACAGATATCTGAAGATAGGGTACAGTAAGTGGCCATAGAAATAGGGAAATCAGGCTGCCATGTTCAATGTCCAACACAAAACTGCAATGGAAGGTGAAGTTACAGTGTCTTACCTGTGTGTCACTGGAAGTACTGTTGAATCAGTGTAGTTCCGTTGTACACATCCTGTCCTCCATTATCAGGGATAATGTCCTCCATTATGGGAGGTCCTGCGCTGCTGGGCAAGGAAGACGGCGGAGGCCCAGCTGGGGCTGGCCTCCCAACGAGGAAGGGGTGCCCGTCGTACCCTGACCCCCCTGATGTTCTGCATCCTGGCGATGGTCTATCCGGAGTTGGATGGGCGTTTGAAGGCATCACAGCAGCCACAAGGGGGTGAGTACAGATTCAGATTCATGACTGTGTGCGTGTTAAGGTTTACCTGGGTGGGGGATGTGGGCTGTGGGTGCTCCTAGGCCAGGGCGAACATGGCAGGATAGGTCCCTTGTTGGGCAGGCTCTGAAGCACTCCACCCCCAATAGTGTTAGTGGGCATCTACTACTGGGCAAGGTTCTGTGGGTTTCAGGTGTGCAGCTAATGGCGTTAGGCATTGTACCCCATGGGCTGGTGAGTATCTTAGTAACTGGTAGTGCATGGCCTAGTGCATAGGGCTGATCCCTGTGTGTTGTGTACGCCAACGTTAGTGTTGTTGCTGGCATTGACCAAGTCCAAGTGTATCCTCTGTCTCTCCCCCACCCTTTTTGTTTTGTCTCCCTGTCTTTGTGTGCATTAGCATCATCTGGCGGAGGAGTGTAGGCACCGGCGACGGAGAAAGCTGCATCCCACATGGGCCTGGAGGCCGAATCCACCGACTGTGAGGGCACCAGTGGGACGGATGGCGAGGGGAGCACACCACGGGGACAGGAGGGGACACCACAAACAGCTACTCCTCCTCCGATGGAAGCTCCCTGGTGGTGGCAGACACCTCTGTGCCCACCCCAACAACAGGTACAACTGCCATCCCCCCTACCAGCACCGCCCTCCCAGCAGCCCCGCAGCGTGTTTCCCGTGCCCGCTCACCCATGAGGGTGGGCATCTCCTTCGCCCCAGGCACCTCAGGCCCTGCCCCAGTCAGCCCTGCTGCCCTCAGTGAGGAGGCTATTGACCTCCTGAGATCCCTCCCTGTTGGGCAGTGAACCATACTGAATGCCATCCAGGGTGTCGAGAGGCATTTGCAACAAACAAATGCATACCTGGAGGGCATTCACTCTGGCATGGCGGCCCAACAGAGAACATTTCAGGCTCTGGCCTCAGCACTGATGGCAGCCATTGTCCCTGTCTCTAGCCTCCCTCCTCCAACTTCCTCTACCCAGTCCCAATCCCCTCAACCTCAACCTATTCCAAGCACACCTTCAGACCAGCATTCACCCAATTCACCACACAAAGGTGGCTCAGGCAAACACAAGCACCACACTTCATCTCACAGGCACTCACACAAGCACCATCCCCATGCAGACACACCAACATCCACTGCCTCCAATGTGTCCTCCTCCTCTTCCTCCTCCTCTCTCCCAGAAGCGTCTCCACTCACACCTGCATGCACTACATCCTCATCCACTACCTCCATCACCAGCACACCACACCCCTCACTAGCAGTCACCACCCCCACATGCATGCACACGTCCCCTGTGTCCTCTCCCAGTGTGTCTGTGACCCCTCCTCCCAAAGTACACAAACGTAAGTACCCACCCACCCAACAGCCATCCACCTCACAACAGCATCCAGCCCCTGCACCCAAACTCAGCAGACAGACCCCCCCCTACAACCACTCCCTCTTCCTCCACTCCCAAACCCTCTCCCTCTTCCCGCCCCAGTGTCCCTAAGAAGCTTTTCCTTGCCAACTTTGACCTCTTGCTTACCCCTCCTACCCCCATCCTTCCCCTCGGGCCAGGGTGGCCAGAACCCAGCCCAGCACCTCAGCCACCAAATCGTCGTCCGCTGTGATTCCTGTAGCTATCAAAGGCTCAAAGGGGCACCTGTCAGCCCAGCCAGTGTGCCACCAACCCATGCCAAGGCCAAAACCATTCTGCCACCTGGCAAGGTGAAGAGGGGGACAGGATCCAACAAGGGGAAGGAGCCACAACCACCCAGCAAGGCCACCTCAAAGACTCCAGCTGCCAGACCCAAGGTCTGCCAAGGTGAGGAAGGGGCAGAAAACACCAGCCAAGGCACTTCAGACGTCCAAGGCTGCAGGTGAAGGCCTGGTGGCTACCGGCAGAACCGCCAGCCCTGCCGCTAGCACCGCCGCAAAAACCGCCGCAAGCCCCGCCACCTGCACTGCCGCAAGCACCACTACTGTCAGCAGCAGCAGCCCCAGTGGGCAGCTGTCCGAGGCTGCAGGAGAAAGACTGGAGCCTCCCTCCAGCCCCGGCACTACCACCAGTTTGCAGCCGTAGCCGTCGCCGGATGGAGTCTAGCCTGCCTCCATGGACTATCAAGCAACCTGGTCCCTGAAAATCTTGTGCCTCAGACACCCAGGTGAGGGACTGTGAACTGCCACATCCCAAGTGTTGCATCACTGTGCACAAAGCCCCCTCAAGAACCAGTGGAGATGTGCATCCACTCACCCTATCCTTGGCAGGATGAAGCACACTGGGCACCAAGCCCCCTCCAGAACCAGTGGAGATATGCATCCACTCACCCTATCCTTGGCAGGATGAAGCACACTGGGCACAAAGCCCCCTCCAGAACCAGTGGAAGAAGGCATCCACTCACCCTATCCTTGGCAGGATAAAGCACACTGGGCACAAAGCCCCCTCCAGAACCAGTGGAAAACCGGCACCCACTAGAGAGAGTGTGGCCGTGCACTCACCAGGACCAAGCAGTAGGCAAACCACCCACTTGAGAGACTGTGGCCATCCACTCCCCAGGACCAAGCAGTGGGCAAACCACCCACTTGAGAGAGTGTGGCCTTGCATTCCCCAGGACCAAGCAGTAGGCAAACCACCCACTTGAGAGACTGTGGCTTTGCACTCCCCCAGGACCAAGCAGTGGGCAAACCACCCACTTGAGAGATTTGAGAGACTGTGGCTTTGCACTCCCCAGGACCAAGCAGTGGGCAAACCACCCACTTGAGAGACTTGAGAGACTGTGGCTTTGCACTCCCCAGGACCAAGCAGTGGGCAAACAACCCACTTGAGAGACTGTGGCCTTGCACTCCCCAGGACCAAGCAGTGGGCAACCAACCCACTTGAGAGATTATGGCCGTGCACTCCCCAGGACATCGTTGTGGGCATGGAGCCCCCTCCAGGAGAAGTGGCATTTTACCATCTTCTGGCTGAGGTGCACCCCCCTTCAACCTCCCCCTGAGGTGCCTATGTGTTTTCGACCTGATGCCCCTGCAGTGTTCTCTCCATATTGAGGCAGGAGTCAAGTGTGGGCTTGGCCTATGAGTTTTGGCCCAGTAGCCCACCAACATTTTGTGTGGACAATGTACCGCCTTATGTACATATTGTATATTTTTGTAAATACTGTTTTTAAAATTCTTACCTATATCTGATATTTTTAAAATATCACTGATTTGACTCTATTCCTTTTGTCCTTGTGTTCTTCCAGAGGGTTACGGTGTGTAAATGTAATGTTGATGCATGTGTTTGTGTGTATGGTGTTGTGGGTGAGGGTGGGGATGTTGCGTGTTGCGTGTGTGTGTCACTCTCTTTTTCCTTGTCCCCTCCCCGGTGTACTAGGTGCAGTACTCACCGTGGTCGTCGCCACAGTAGATGAGGAGGTAGACCAGCATGGGCAGGACCTGCAGCTCAGGCTCCATGGCGTCCTGGTTCTTCGTTGAGTGTCGAGAGGTGAGTGGTTTCCCTTCCAAGTACTGTTTCTGCTGTGCTTTTGATGGCATTGGTACCGCCCCGGAAAGGATGGCGGATGGGCGGGTTGTGATGGGGTGGGTGGTACATTGACTTCCGCCGGTCTGTTGGCGGTTACCGCCGCGGTGTTTGTTGCTATCGCTGTGGCGGTAGGAGTGTTAAAGTGGCTGTATGTTTTGGCAGTTTCCGCCGTGGTCGTGATCCCATTTTTTTTACTGCCAGCCTGTTGGCGGTATTACCACTGCTTTAACACCGACCGCCAGGGTTCTAATGAGGGCCTATGTGTTTTTGACAAAATCCTAACTTAATGAAAATGGTTCTTATGAACTATATTCAATGGACCATTCTTGCCGATTGTTTCTTTATGAATGTTTTTCACCAGGATGAGGATAGCAAGCTGGTGATAGACATTCATGAAAAAATATTAGTTTATTCGTAGTAGTCTTAGTTGGGAGTCTTTTAAGGATGTGCTCCCCCTTAACTTCCTGTTCTTGTTTCCTTTTTAAGGGGGTTCCCCCTCTCAGATTCACTGCCCCACTTTTCTTAAGTACCCTTAGTGCTGCTCGCATTTCTGCTTTAACCCCCCTTTTTTTCTGCCTAATCCCTCCTACCGTCTTTCCCGACCTCATCTACGTCACCCCCTATCCTTTATATCTGCCCCTTTTCCCCTTACCTTGTCCATGAAAACACTATATTTTCATAGTAAATATTTCGTTATTTCCATATTTCTCAAAAATAAAGTTTTGACATTTCCAAAATGCATGACTTTTTCATTCCGGAAAATCATCAACATGACAGAATTCCCACCTAAGCACCACTGGATTGAAGTGGTGGAGAGCGCTTTTACTGTTGATGAAGATTTTAATCATTGCTGCAATAGAATGCAATCCTGGCCATACCTCCATGAGGTGAACCTTAAAAAGACTAATGTCTTGCTTCAAACATCTAGGTCACTTGGCCTGGAATTAACACATTAAAATAAATTACAAGATGATGAACTGAATGAGCATCATACTGGCTAAAGATGATGAACTGAGCATATGAAGATTATTTGAAAAGTAAATAGGAAGCTTATTGTGGCCATTTGAAATCATCAACCTACTCATAAAATGATGCCACCCAGGAAGGGAGGAGGCCATTAGAAGCAAACTGGGGAGACTCAAAAATATTTTAAGGAGATCTGTCTTAACTCTGAGCAGAGCTCCCTAGCCAGGAACGTTTAGACATATTTGCCCTAACCATGTTAGATAGCAGAAACACAAGTGTCATTGTGGGGCTTTCACCTCGGATGTCCTTGGTCCGCCATACCATGGACACTCAGCTAGGGACCAGGTACCACTTTTCTCACTTTACTCCCAGGGTAGTGAGGCATAGCAATCTAAGACTGCACTGAGGTGCTGTGAGCAAGAAACTCAGAACTCACCAACACATCCCATTTCACTCAATGAATCATTGTCCACCGTGTGCATTCTGTACAAGTATTACTAAGGTTTCAGCTAGCGTCACAATTAGGAACATCTAAAAGGGCCTTGAGGTAGCCAAGGTGCAAATTACACTCGAAAGAAATTACACATGGGGCAAATAATCTTTTAGATCAAGTCTGTTTTCTGCAAGGTACTAGGTGACAATGTGTGCACCAACAGGTTCTAACCACACATACAGCAGGCCACCACATACAGGTTTATTATGATATAAATGTGACCAGCCAATGGGTGTATAATACGATTTTCACAATACAAAACTAAGACCTACTGCCTTTAACAAACATTCTGCATTTGGTATCAAATAAAGCCTTTGTAGGATTACAAAAGCAACTCAAACTAGAACTAAGGTGAATATATCTCTCAGCTTATGCCTGCACAGACAGGTCTACCACCTCCCTCCAAAAGTCTTTAAAGCTTTATTTTGCTGAGAAGTAGAGGCAGAAGGCTAGGCATTTCCAATGTCAACTCCTAGCAGTATCTGTCCCAATAATTACCTACCAGTTGCTGGAAGATGACTAAGGAGAGTTCAATCTTGCTCCCCTTTTTGACAAGGAGAATTTTAATATTTCCGGTAAATGCCCTACTGTCTCCTGGAGTTTTTTTATATGCCATTTGGTGCTGCAGAATAACTAACTCACTCTGTATTCTCTTTTGCTTTTCAGCAACAAGCCTTCAAAGCCAGGAGGGTCGGTTACTGCTGAAAATCAGAAGACAGATGTCCCCATCGCTCTGTGAGCTCGTACCTACGTGTCAGGTACATTTTCATATTTTTACATTTTGCGACAACCATGCCTTGCAGAGTGGCCCCATAAAGTAAACATCAGTTATGGTCACCGCTTCTAAGGGTGACTGCCACTGTGGCCTAGTGGTTAAGTGGTACTTAATCCCTTAATGTTCCCGAAGACAATGCGAGCACCCACCGTACATAAAAAGAAAAACATAGGGAATTTAGTGTAAGCACAAAAGTAATAAATATTGTTTGACTCAAACAGGGAAGACAAGTGAACCTGGCATTGACGTAGTTGAACCTCTTGCTCCTGTCAATAAAAACCAAATCAAACAAAACAAGCAAGTCCTCACTCAAACAGCATTCCCATCAAAGATAAATTTAATTTGAGTTAACAAAATATCCATTGTTAATAAAGTAAATATTATTTACATTAGAAAATAACGCTGTTTCATTTCAAACCATCAACAGGGGAGGAAGCAAAAATCCACTAATCATGCCTAACAAGAAATGTGAATAAATAAGGATCTATATGATGTAAGGATGATTCCCAAGAGTCGAGCTCAATAGGGGCATGTACTTTATAAAATACTGCATAAGATATCTTAATAGAATAGCAGTTTAAGTGGAGAAAGTTAGTTAAGTGCAGATGGATGATCACTAGATGCTAAGTTATAAGCTCATTAACAGTTAAAAATCAGTAGGAGGCAAACACCACACTCACAATGTAATATTTGGAAAAAGGCTCTGTGCCAGAAAAGGAACTGAAATATAAAGATAAAGATGCAGACAAATTTCAGATCTTAGATTTATGTATCCTATTTCCAACTCAGTTTTAAAATTTGAATAAATATAACGTAAACGAAAAATATATATTTAAACAATGCTCACCAACATTATTGGGTAATAATGTATCTTTATATACACTGAGCACTGGCAAACCTGTGGAAGCAAGAGTGCCAACCCCTGCAGCCAAGAGTGGCAGCCGGATCCAAATAGTTTTGTAATGAATAAAAAAGTTAGTGCCATCTATTAATGTGGGACCCCATGTCAAAACTAAGATAATAATCCTTTACATGGAAACAAACGAGATAATGTTAACCATGATAAACAGGAAAAAGGAACAAAAGCATTGTGTTCCAAGACATACCAAGGGTTAACAGTAGTATGAAAATATTCACGTAAATAAAAAAAACACAACTACGTGGTTTCTAGGTGGTGGCCATAGCATGAGAACTCTTTAAGCTCAAGTCACTGTAAAAACAACTACAAACTGATTTTTGTCCTGAACAACCTAGGTTGGTAATTATTGGACGTAGCTGAAATAACATTCGGAGATTTTTTACTATCCCCTTTTTATGGTCTGGCTGGGCAGTGCAGCTGCCACCAGACAATTCTGTGAGCGCCACTAGAGGGGGGGCTTTGGTTCTACCCACATGTTGGGAGCCAGGAGTACATGTTTTGATTGGGCAAACGTTTTGTGCTTGCCTTCCAAACAGCTGTGATCATTTTGATTATTTATCTAGATGCCTGAGCTCGACCTTTCAGGGGAACTCTCATGACACTGCACTCCTATTAAAGTCTATTAGATAACTAGAAAATGTATGACGTTTTCTCTGGCAGCAGCACAGATGGGAGAAGGACAATCATTATCCTACATGGATGTTTAGGTCTGTCTTGACAGTGCAACTGTCACATGGTTTTTGAAGAAGACCAATATTATTCTATAGTTCTTTGCTTCCAAACAAATACACATCCACCCCCATGATATGTACTTGTAAAGCATCGCATTACCATGCATTTATTTAAAGGCAGACCTGTTGGCATTGCCAACATTTGTTTGGCTTTTGCTATTTTGAGGGTCTAGTTAATGTGCAATCATAGCAACTAAAAGATGCCTAAAGTTCCCTGTGCGATTCAGAATTGGAGAAACGAATGAGTATAACAGAAACGTAGAGTACTAGGTCCTTCAGCTACAGATATCATCTTTACCTTTTCTCATAAATTATATGATACTATATCATGTACTTGGAACTAATACATATTTTTTAGTACAATTGATTTAATGATGCATGATAGTCCTATATACAACTTAAAATTAGTCTGAGAGCCTGCCACACAATAATGAAGCTAATGATGCATTATGAACAATAACAGTAAATAGGAAACCTACAATAGTTAGCTAATTGTGAATTACTACACGGTTTAGTTTGTAAGCAAGAAGGAAAAAGGCAATCTTCCAATTCCAGGTACAGTTTAGACTCAATATGACACCTGTGACACTTGCTCTCCTGGTACAGGGAACAGAGAAGGAGCTAAACTAAAAAATAAAATAAAGTATCACGTTTGAAGTTATGGGTCTTAAATTTGAAATCGATTTGTCTAATGCTTGGGTCCTGTGTAGTGACTCCATAACCCTACAATTTTACATGTTTCTCTAATGCACTATGCACATTCTCACATCCACCCAGTCTCATCAGAAGATTGAGTGACCTTAGGGTTCATCTCTTGTCCAGTTCTTCTTAAGTAAGAAAGACAGGCTCAAGCATTTGTACTCCAAGTGTGGGAGTCCAGGACTCTTCTCGTGAACATCACGGGGAGAGCCAAAGGCACACTTTTAGACATAAAAATATAGAGAACCTAAACACCAGCCTGAACGTCCTATACAGTGTTGACTACCACTCATATACATATCTACACACATAGATATATATACACGCACATATATAAATATATATGAGTGTGTGTTTATACACATATGCATATTACACTTATGTTTGAGTCACAATTTTCATTGAAAGGCCATTTTAGGTTTACCTATAACGTTTGACCCAGTTGATGGATTTGCAGGAAACTTGGCAATCGGTAAACTCGGTCAGCCACATTTCGGCTTTCCAAGCTTTGTAAATATCTGTCTATGGGAAAAAAATGAAGCAGAGTGAAAAAGAGTAACTTCCTAATTTAGGTCCTATAGGAAATTGAACCTGAACACTGAACAGATCTACATTAAACGTGGCATGAAAGATTGACTTTACTCAGAAACCGTGCTTTTTGTTTGGTGCAAATGCATTTTATAGTATTCTACAATATTATCTTTTAAAAAGGTGCTGAATTTAAAGGGTAAACAGTTTGTATATCTTTGTGATTCAAACTCGCAGGTCATAATTTGAAAATCATTTCAGACACATTTTCAAACTTTTAGACAATGTGACTGGCTAGATTAGGACTGAAATTTCTTTTGTGACAAGTCCATCCAGTGGCTTTTGCTGTAGCGGTGAACAAGGCCTCATCCACAAGGAAATGTGAGTGCGGAGCTGCGCTATATTTGGCAGAGCCACGCTCCATATTTCAAAAATACAGGAATGCACCATATTTACAACAATGTGGCGCACCCTTGTGTGTTCCAGAGCGCAGGGGCTGAAATTAGTTGCCCAGCGCCAATCCTGCACATAAACAATAAATGATGGCAATTTGTTACTTCTATTTTGTGCTGCAGAATGCAGCACAAAATAGAAGTAGCACATCGTCATTATTTAATGATTGTTGATATGCAGGAAGTGACACCTTCCTGCACATAAACATTCATTAATTGAGTTTTGCTCTTTCTATGTGTGCTGCAGAATGCAAAAAAAAGCAAAAACAAGGAGAAATAAAGGTTTTTCTCCTCATTCTACCACTCTAACGCCACACCCAGTGTCAAAAGCAATGGGTGTTGCGTGGAAACGCCCACAGCAACACCCATTGCACGTCCCTCTGCAGCGGAAAACTGAGTCATAGGGCTCATATTTACAAGGCGGCATTAAGTCTTGCAAAGTGGCTTAGCACTGCCTTGTATAGCTGGAAAAGGGCATAGCGCCACAAGAGCATCACTGAAAGTGACGCTCTGATAGCGCTTGGGGCTTGTAAATGAGCCCCAAAATGTCCTATTGGACCTAAAATGGGAACACATCTTTTCACCCCCTTAACTTTGCTTCCCTGCACATATCTGCAAGAAAAGTGGCATGCCAGACCTTAGCTGACTACACCAGTGATTGTCATTTTTTATGCAAATCCCTTCATGGGGGTCAAAAGGTGTAAGCAAATCAAAAAGATTATGTTCAATGCAAAGTGCTGCTTACCAATACCAACACAATGGTGACTACCACTGTGCAATATACAGTATATATGTATGTAGAAAGTAATATGATGTTTATTACTTTTGTCGAGTGTGGGGTGGAGCTATGACTCATTATCATACTACACAAGTGTAGTCAGTTGCATCCCAGTTTTGTCTGAATATCTTTAGTTAAAACAAGAACATCTAATTAGGCCATGGCACAAGCCATGTAAGAGTGTATGATGCCATCTCCTACCATTGTTGAGGGGGAGAGGTATCATTTCAGGACTCATTGCCCTTCTCACACTCAACAATGGTAATAACTGGCATATTACACTCTGCGCCTCTGCATATCTAGCATATATATATATTTGCACAGTATCTGTCGTCACTGTGTAGTTACACATATGTCAGAGTTCCCATAGGAAGAGTGTTTAGGTCTTGCCCACAGGCTGCATGATCTCTTGCATCTAAAAACAAACCTCTAAAAAGGGGCCTGTAGCCCGCCCATTAGTTACCATTTGTTTGCTTCATCATCGCTCTCATTTTCTTGCTGTTATTAATGCCTGCTAGTTGTCTTCACTATGTCCTCAGTATGTCTCTCTCTGATTGTTTCTTCTCTGGAGCATGGCCCATGTACTGATTGATTCCTTGATTAGTGTTCCTCCGCGTTACTTGTGCTTGGCGCTAGGACTGCGGTTTAATTTGCTATCCCCTCACACCTCCCTGTCCTCGTTGCTTGTCTGTACCCACACCCCCGTCCACCTTCTTTGCATTCCCATTCCGCCTGCCCCCAAAAAATGCAATGGCGATGCGCTAGCGCTGACTCTGTTTACCGGTTAATGCAAATGTGTATTAATTTGGAGAGAACATCTGTTATCATATGCAACTGCTTCTTTTGTTTTTTAGGGGGGTGGCAGAGTCCTCACTGCTGCACCTAATAGAACCAGGCATAGAGGGTGTTCCAGTAGTCCAGCTTGCTTGTAACCAGGGCAAGCGTGACATTTGTCTAGCTCATTGACAGACTGTAACATAAAAGAAAATGTTGTGACTGCCATGTACCAGTGTTGATTAAAGTTAAAAAGGAGGTAGTGAGGCCAGGTAAGGAGTACCCTGACCCTTGTTGTAGAGTCCCAGAGGAAATCCCTCTGGTGATTCCTGCAGGAATCAAAAGAATATAAAAAAAGCAAGAATTTGGGGTGAGATCTGTTGGACATTGGCTGCTCACTAGAACTTGGCCGCCTGCGAGGGGTTGAACGCAGGGCCTGGGCCGTGCACAGCTAGCCCCAAGGACTGGCCACAGACCATGCACTGGGGCTACACCCATGCTGCTTATGGCCAAAGGCTGTGTGCAGGAGGCGGGGTTAGCCATCCCAAGGGTTTAGGGACACCATCTGGCTGTAGGCCAGGCCCTTGAAAAAACCCCATTGTACACTGCCAAAGACTGTGCACGGCGAGTGTTTGGTCACAGATGTATCAAAATAAGATACTGACTTACATAGAAATTAATTAAAAAATAAAGTTTGAAGTGAAGTTATCCATAAGTAAGTTAGTAAAATTTGAACTTATATTAAAAAAACTTTAAAAATTCACTGGAAAAAACAAAGGTTAAACTGTAGTTATACTCAGATTTTCCAATATTAAAAAAATGAATGTTTTAAAACCAAAAAACACTGATATTTCCCAGTTATAAATAACAGACATAAGTATAACATGTACGACTATGTTGCACTGCTTATGACCTCACACATTACATCACTGATGACATATACGAAATCGATGGAGGTGCAAGTTATCCTTAGGTCAGTTACTTATAATTGGTGAATTTCTGTGAGTTTTTTGGGGGTTTTACAACGTTTGTGTGCGAGTGTGTGTGTGTTTATGTGTTTAGCATGTCCTAAAATGATGATGCTAATTTAGAAGTGTGTAATGTTCTTCACCAGTGGCATACAGCATGACATTTTTATATATTATGTTTGGATTTAAATGACTGTTAATAGTGTTAGAAATACCTTCAGTTGTGGTAAGACACAAAATAAACCTAGCAGTTCTCACTAGAAACTAACTTTCGCATATTTTTTAATACAGAATACGACTGAACCAACTTTCAAGTTGGGAAAGGTTAATCATCAGGCATTGTAATTGATATGTATTGTCACTAAATATTCATTTCTTAATTTCTCTGATGTACATTATTTATAGCAAAGTTGACATTAACAATGCTAAAGTGGTGGCTTGCAGATTCTTTCCTGCTTGATCTGCACTCATATTCTTCAGAAGCTACCTACTGGGATTAGTTAAAATAGCTCCCAAGGCTAACATTGAAAAAAAGAAAACCCTGTTCTTAAATAAGGATGTGGTACAGAATAGAACATGATGACTAAATTGTGCATTCCTTTTAATCTTTATTAATGGAAAAGGGTCAATAACTAGCATGATGGTTTATTCATGTAAGAAACATTTCAATATGATATATTAGCGCCTACCCGTAAATGAGGCAATATTGACATAGTGATAGACACACACAGTTCTTATATAGAGAAGGAGAGCCCAACTGTAGTTATGGTTCAGCCTCACTTTACAAAGGAAAATAATTTCTTTGATGTGCTCAGGGTGGTCATGCTGTTTGATGAATCTACACACAAACCTTTAAAAAATAAGTATTTAAGTGTTGTTCGACTCTTGAAAGTTTCATGCACATTGGTAAAGGAAGAGGCAGAGTTGTAAGTGGTTGCCCAGCAAATTATTTCTTTGTTTTAGTTGGCATGGAGAGAGAATAGCAACGAGCAGCGAAAAAATGCTGGGTGGTATGACAACAAATCTGGCATGCACACAGAACGCAGTTTCTTATGTGTACGTTATTTTAAATGTGGTGTTAAAATCATCTAGTCATTTTTTTGAAAGTTTAAATTGAAAATTAATCTAAGTCTGTGATGGACAGTGGCCTAGGTCTGTGGCTGTCTGTGAATTTGAATAATGTATGAGTTAATACAGACTCTGGATAGCTGTCTAGCTTCACCTACCACTTTATAATAGTGTATGTGTGAGAGAACAGGGCTGATTGCAGAGGCCCCCTAACTTTTTGCCCCCATTTTCCACTTTTTGCTGGTGTTTTCCCGACTCTGATGGTGCCCTGGGTACTGCTAACCAGTCCCAGGACCTGTGTTCTCTGTAAAATCAGTATGCAAATTACGCTAATTATAATTGGCTAAATCAACCTACCTATAAGTCACTAATATATGGTAGGGCATGTAGGTTTAGGGACCACAGCATAGGTAGTGCACCCTGCATTGCTGAGGTGCCCAGTGTCATTTTAAAAGCAGGCCTGCCTTGTTATATGCAAATTCGACTTTGGAATTAAAAGTAGTTCCAAAGTCTTAAACTACCTTATTTTTACATATAAGTCACCCCTAAGGTGTGCCCTATGTGCCCATAGGGCTGGGTGACATGTAACTATAAGCAGTGACCTTATAAAAATAGTTTTATATGCCCTGGTGAGGTAAAAACAGCCATATTCGTGTTTTCCTCATTGTAGTGAATGGCCTTCATAGGCTAGAATGGGGAGACTTTATTTTTATTTTAAAAGTCCCCTTAAGTGACAGATACCAAGAGTTTGGTATCAAATTAATTGTTATAATAAATCCCACAACTTCCAGTTGTGGGATTTAATATAACTTGTTCAGGTAAAGAGTTTTAAACTTTACCTGAAAAGTTGCCAACTTCAGCCCTGCAGTGTTTTGCTGCTGTGCTCTGAGTGGCCAGCATCTGGCAGCCTGGCCAGGCTGCCTTGATGAGGTGTGAAGTGGCCTGGCTCCACAAAAAGAGATGTGCCTGTGTGAGGAGATCTCCCCTCAGCAGATGGTGAGGCAGGAAGGGGGAGGGCTGCCAAACTGGTCTTCAAAGGCAGAGAAGGACATTTGGAGCAACCCAGCAACACCCCCACAAACCGAGACAATTATGTGACCCCTTGATTAGATTAGGAGAGGGCAAGAGAGGGGTGTGTTTAGGATTTTTAGCCACACCAGTGGGTGGGTTCAGCCAGATGTAACCTCCAAAAATCACTTTCAGCCATGATGGATTTTTGAGGAATGTTGCTCCCTGGAATTTATTTTTGCCACACTTCCCAGGAAGTGGTCATCATAGGGGGAATGACTATGCCCCTGATTGGAGAACCAGGACCCCCCAGGAACAAGGATAAAACTGGCAGACCTGCACCCACACCTCGGTTCCCTGCCAGGAAGAACAACAGAAGAAGAAGGACTGGCCTGCTGGACCCCTGGCCTGCACCTGGACCCTGCACTCTGAAGGACTGCACCAGCTGCACACTTGGGCTTCACCACAAGAAGGACTTTGCTTGGCTTCAACTGGTTCAAAGAGGGACTCCCGGTTTGCTACAGGTGAAAAATTGTTAACCAGAGTCCCCAGCACCAACTCCTGAAGAAACGAACCAGCTGACCACTGTCCAGTGGCCAAAAAGGAGTTTGCGTCAGGTGCATTCTGAGGAGGTGTAGTCCACACTCCCAAGGATCATCTCAGAGCTTCTGGATTCTTGGGGTGAGCTGTGGACCCAAGAGAACTTTAAAGGAACATCTGGGAGAAGATCCAGAATTTTGGAGAAGTTTGGAGAACTTTTGAAAAAAAGCTCCATAGAGGGACCGACCCGCCGCTGCAACTCTAGCCGGCTTGCCTCAACTGCGACCTGGCCTGACTTGCAAATTTGTCCCGGTGAAGAAAATCTCCAAAAAAGAGACTCCCAGCCAGCATATCCGAGGAGGGCTCCAAGGACGTCAGATCAAGATCCAGGTTTGCCCCGGTCGAAGGATTTTCACCTTCACTAAGTCTGAAGGTAAAAATCTCCACTGAGGGCTCACGCGACGCGTATCCGAAGAAGGGTTCCAGGAGGTCGGATTGGACTGGCAGGTTCATCCCTCTGAAGAAAATCTTCATAAAAACGACTAAGTCCGAAGGTAAACTTTTGACTGAGGCCTCCCGCGGGCTGTAGCCGAGCTGGGCTCCATTGCGGTCGGCCTTAAACTTTGACTTTGCCCCAGTCGAGGTGCGACCAGATGACCAGATTGGCACTTTTTGTTTCTAGGCGCTAGAAAACAATAATTCTTTAAAAATTCATGTCTCTGGTTCCCCTTATCCGATTTTATTCGTTTTTGTGTTATTTTAAAGATAAAAATATAATCTACTTTCATAAATTGGTTCTGGATTTTTAAACAGTTTCCTGTGTTTTATTTAATTACTGTTTTGTGATATTTGAATACCTTACACTCTGTCTCCTAAGTTAAGCCTTGTCGCTCGTTGCCAAGCTGTAGGAAGTTGGCTCTGTATGTACTATTTCAAAGTAAGAAATACCATGCACAGAGTCCAAGGATTCCCCTTAGAGGTAAGATAGTGGCAAAAAGAGATAATTCTAATGCTCTATTTTGTGGTAGTGTGGTCGAGCAGTAGGCTTATCAGAGGGTAGTGTTAAGCATTTCTTGTACACATACAGGCAATAAATGAGGAACACACACTCAAAGACAATTCCAGGCCAATAGGTTTTTGTATGGAAAAATGTATTTTCTTAGTTTATTTTCAGAACCACAGGTTCAAGATTTACAAACAATACTTTAAATGAAAGGTATTTCACTCAGGTATCTTAGAAACTTTGAATAATCACAATAGCATGCACAGTTTTGGCAAAAATGTCCATAAGCTATTTTAAAAATGGACACAGTGCAAAAATCAACAGTTCCTGGGGGAGGTAAATATTGGTTAAGTTCCCTGGTAGGTAAAGCACTTACAGGGTTCAAAGTTGGGTCCAAGGTAGCCCACCGTTGGAGGTTTAAGGCAACCCCAAAGTTACCACACCAGCAGCTCAGGGACGGTCAGGTGCAGAGGTCAAAGTGGTGCCCAAAACACATAGGCTTCAATGGAAATAGGGGTGCACCGGTTCCAGTCTGCCAGCAGGTAAGTTCCCGCGACTTCGGAGGGCAGACTAGGGGGGTTTTGTAGGGCACCAGGGGGGACAGAAGCAGGCACAGAAAGTACACCCTCAGCGGCACAGGGGCAGCCCGGTGCAGAGTGCAAATAGGCGTTGGGTTTGCAATAGGTTTCAATGGGGAGACCCGGGGGTCTCTTCAGCCATGCAGGCAGGCAAAGGGGGGGCTCCTCGGGGTAACCACCACCCGGGATGGGAAGAGGACCGCCTGGGGTTCGCTCCTGCACTGGAGTTCGGTTCCTTCAGGTCCTGGGGACTGCGGATGCAGTGTCTTTTCCAGGCGTCGGGTTCCTTGAAGCTGGCAGTCGCGGTCAGGGGGAGCCTCTGGATTCCCTCTGCAGGCGTCGCTGTGTGGGCTCAGGGGGGTCAAATCTGGCTACTCACGGGCTCGCAGTCGCTGGGGAGTCCTCCCTGTAGAGTTAGTTTTCCGCAGTTGAGCCGGGGGCGTCTGGTGCAGAGAGGAAAGTCTCACGCTTCCGGCGGGAAACGTGTGGTCTTTAAAAGTTGAA
Source organism: Pleurodeles waltl (assembly GCF_031143425.1). Taxonomy (NCBI): domain Eukaryota; kingdom Metazoa; phylum Chordata; class Amphibia; order Caudata; family Salamandridae; genus Pleurodeles; species Pleurodeles waltl. Next base: position 867,359,724 of record NC_090450.1, on the reverse strand, counting down.
TCTTTGTTGCAAAGTTGCAGTTTTGTGGAACAGGGCCGCTGTCCTTGGGAGCTTCTTGGTCCTTTTAGATGCAGGGTAGTCCTCTAAGGCTTCAGAGGTCGCTGGACCCTGGGGGACGCGTCGCTGTTGCAGTTTTTTCTCGAAGTTAGGAGACAGGCCGGTAGGGCTGGAGCGAAAGCAGTTGGTGTCTCCGTCTTCTCTGCAGGGCTTCAGGTCAGCAGTCCTTGTTCGTCTTCAGGTTGCAGGAATCTATTTTCCTAGGTTCTGGGGAGTCCCTAAATACTGAATTTAGGGGTGTGTTTAGGTGTGGGAGGGCAGTAGCCAAAGGCTACTGCCCTTGAGGGTGGCTACACCCTCCTTGTGCCTCCTCCTTGAGGGGAGGGGGGCACATCCCTATCCATATTGGGGGAATCCTCCAAAACCAAGATGGAGGATTTCTAAAGGCAGGGGTCACCTCAGCTCAGGACACCTTAGGGGCTGTCCTGACTGGTGGGTGACTCCTCCTTGTTTTTCTCATTATCTCCCCTGGACTTGCCGCCACAAGTGGGGGCTGTGCTCAGGAGGCGGGCATCTCCACTAGCTGGAGTGCCCTGGGGCATTGTAACACAAAGCTTGAGCCTTTGAGGCTCACTGCTAGGTGTTACAGTTCCTGCAGGGGGGAGGTGTGAAGCACCTCCACCCAGAGCAGACTTTTGTTTCTGTCCTCAGAGAGCACAAAGGCCCTCACCACATGGGGTCAGAAACTCGTCTCTCAGCAGAAGGCTGGCACAGACCAGTCAGTCCTGCACTGAACAATTGGGTAAAATACAGGGGGCCTCCCTAAGATGCCCTCTGTGTGCATTTTTTAATAAATCCAGCACTGGCAACAGTGTGGGTTTATTATTCTGAGAGGTTTGATACCAAACTTCCCAGTATTCAGTGTAGATATTATGGAGCAGTGGAGTTCGTTTTTGACAAACTCCCAGACCATATACTTAATATGGCCACATTGTACTTGCAATGTCTAAGAATAGACTTAGACACTGTACGGGCATATTGCTGATGCAGCTATGCCCTCCCCTGTGGTATAGTGCACCCTGCCTTAGGGCTGTAAGGCCTACTAGAGGGGTGACTTACCTATGCCACAGGCAGCATTTTGTGTGCATGGCATCCTGAGGGGGATGCCATGTTGACTTTGCCTTTTTTCTCTCCACCAACACACACAATCTGCAATGGCAGTGTGCATGTGTTAGGGGTCCCTTAGGGTGGAACAACATATGCTGCAGACCTTAGGGACATTCCCTGGTCACAGGGCCCTTGGTACCACTGGTACCTTTTACAAGGGGCTTATCTGTGTGCCAAGGGTGTGCCAATTGTGGAAACAATGGTACATTTTAGGTGAAAGAACACTGGTGCTGGGGCCTGGGTAGCAGGGTCCCAGCACACTTCTCAGTCAAGTCAGCATCAGTATCAGGCAAAAAGTGGGGGGTAATACAACAGGAATCCATTTCCTTACACAAGCCCCCCTCAGCCCACAGGCCAGGAGACTCAGCCAAAGCTGGGAGAGTCTTCCTAGTCTGTCAAGCGAGGAAGAGTAGAGGAAATAGGCTGGTTTGTTGCAGGGCCTACTCTGCCCTACATCCTCCTGTTCAGGTCACTCCCTTTGGGGAACTGACCCACTTCCACAGTGATAGGACCTAGTCTGAATTGCCTCTTGTCTTTGCTTTTAATGTCTTCACCCATTCTCTCTATTTTGGGGTTGGAGGTATCCACCTCTGCTAATCTTATTTTAGCCAGGGTCACCCCTAGCTTACCCAAAGAGGTTACCCAGAGCTGGAGTAACCCCACCATGACCAACAGGGGCAGGGGGCCTAACTTGCTATTTGTCATGGGGCAGACCACCATGCCAAGGATAGTGCAGCCATAAAGGCTAACACCCAGCAGAGGCCACTGACAGCTGTCAGTGCCCAGAACCACACCTTTAGCTCTTCACCTGCAAGGGAAGGAGCTAAGTTACAGGCCTCTTTGGGTTCAGGCTGCCTGTCTGCTGTGTAAGAGTGGGGGGGGGGTCTTGTAGTAAACACCCTTCTTCCACTCTTTCTTCTGTTAACTGAGGAGCCACCCACTCAGGTTTAACAGCTGCCTGACTAGCCAGGACTTCTTGTGGGTCAGGTTGGAAGTTACCAGTGCCATTTGTGGAGTTCTCCCCTACTGGAGCAGAATCTCCTTGGCTTGCTGGAACCTTGGCTAAAGGTTGTCCACCTTTCCTACTCTGTTTTCCTTTCTTTTTCTTTAGGGGCCTACTTGCAGTTACTGCAGGGGTAGCACCTCCAGAATCCTTGGGAGAGGACTGGCTCTGGACCAGTTCCTCTTGTGGGCCCTGACTAACCTCTGGGTAGTCATTTTCAAGGAGGCAATCAAGGGGGAGGTCTGTACTGACTACCACCCTTCTCCAGATAAAAGTCCCACCCACTTCTATGGGCACAAAAGCAATAGGCCTATCAGTGACCCTGTCTGGGCTAACTCTTACTCTGGCAGTCTCACCTGGGATGTACTGGTTGGGGAACACCAGCCTGTCATGCACAATAGTGTGACTGGCACAAGTGTCTCTCAGGGCAGTGGCTGGGATTCCATTCACCCGTAGGTGGTGGAAGTGTCTGCTTCCCTCTGGAATCTCCAACTCAAAGTTTGGGCCCTTTTTCCAGTTGAAGGCTATGAAGACCTCCTCATCTGAGAAGTCATCCCCAATGGCTACACTGGTCACCCCTGGGATTTTGCTTGGGGGTTTCTTTTTGGGACAAGAAGTGTCCTTCATGTGGTGCCCTGTCTGTCTACAGTTTTGGTACCATGCCTTAGTGGCATCCCAGTTCTTACCCTGGTACCCACCTTTGTTTTGGGTTGTGTCTTGGGGCCCACCCAACTGGTCCGTTTTTTTTTGGGCCTACAGAGGACTCTTTTTCTTTATTTCTAGTGTCACCCACTTTCTCCTGGGGAGGCTTTGTACCCCCTTTCTTTTGGTCACCCCCAGTGGAAGTTTTGGTTCCCCTAGTCTTGACCCAGTGGTCTGCCTTCTTTCCCAATTCTTGGGGAGAAATTGGACCTAGGTCTACAAGATACTGATGCAACTTTTCATTGAAGCAGTTACTTAAAATGTGTTCTTTCATAAGCAAATTATAAAGCCCAACATAGTCATGCACTTCATTTCCAGTTACCCAACCATCCAGTGTGTTCACTGAGTAGTCTATAAAATCAACCCAGGTCTGGCTCGAGGATTTTTGAGCTCCCCTGAACCTAATCCTGTACTCCTCAGTGGAGAATCCAAAGCCCTCAATCAGGGTAGCCTTCATGAGGTCATAGGATTCTGCATCTTTACCAGAGTGTGAGGAGTCTATCCCTACACTTTCCAGTGAACATTTCCCAAAGGAGAGCTCCCCAGTGAGATCTGTTTACTTTTCTGGTTGCACAAGCCCTCTCCAAAGCTGTGAACCATTTGGTAATATCATCAACATCTTCATATTTTGTTACAATCCCTTTGGGGATTTTTAGCATGTCAGGGGTATCTCTGACCCTATTTAAGTTGCTGCCACCATTGATGGGAGCTAAGCCCATCTCTTGTCTTTCCCGTTCTAAGGCTTGCAGCTGTCTCTCCAAAGCCAATTTTTTGGCCATCCTGGCTAGCAGGAGGTCATCTTCATTGAGGCTGCCCTCAATGCTTCCAGAGCTGTTGGACTCTCGTGTGAGAGAAGCAACATCTCTGACTATCACTTGTGGAGTCAGGGTTGGAGAAACCCTGTTCTCCCTAACTAGGACTGGAGGGGGAAATTCTCCTCCAAATCACCAGCTTCCCCCCTGTAAGGGTATCTTCAGAGGGGTTTCTAGCAAACTCTGCCAAGAGCTCCTGGAGCTGTACTTTGGTAGGGATGGAACCAGTTTTTATCTTTCTGATTTGGCAGAGAGTCCTTAACTCTGACATCCCAAGATGCAGGTAAGGGGTGAGGTTGAGCTCCACCAACATCTCTTCTGCAGTAGACATTATTTCTTTAAAAGTTGGGATACTTTTTAAGAATCTAAAACTATCTCTAGAATGTAATCCAAACTTTTACAAAACTTTTAAACTCTAAAGGAAATGCTAACAGGGACTAACACAAGGCCCTAGCAGGACTTTTAAAAATTTAGAAAAATAGCTCAAATTTCAAAAATCAGTTTCTAATGACAATTTTGGGAATTTAGTCGTGTGATCAGGTATTGGCTGAGTAGTCCAGCAAATGAAAAGTCTTGCACCCCACTGCTGATCCACCAATGTAGGAAGTTGGCTCTGTATGTACTATTTAAAAGTAAAAAATAGCATGCACAGAGTCCAAGGGTTCCCCTTAGAGGTAAGATAGTGGCAAAAATAGATAATTCTAATGCTCTATTTTGTGGTAGTGTGGTCGAGCAGTAGGCTTATCAGAGGGTAGTGTTAAGCATTTGTTGTACACACACAGGCAATAAATGAGGCACACACACTCAAAGACAATTCCAGGCCAATAGGTTTTTATATAGAAAAATATATTTTCTTAGTTTATTTTAAGAACCACAGGTTCAAGCTTTACAAACAATACTTTAAATGAAAGGTATTTCACACAGCACAGTTTTGGCAAAAATTGCAATAAGCTATTATAAAAATGGACACTGTGCAAAAATCAACAGTTCTAACTAACAGGGGGAGGTAAGTAAAGCACTTACAGGGTTTGAAGCTGGGTCCAAGGTAGCCCACCGTTGGGGGTTTAAGGCAACCCCAAAGTTACCACACCAGCAGCTCAGGGTCGGTCAGGTGCAGAGGTCAAAGTGGTGCCCAAAACACATAGGCTTCAATGGAAATAGGGGTGCCCCGGTTCCAGTCTTCCAGCAGGTAAGTTCCCGCGACTTCGGAGGGCAGACCAGGTGGGTTTTGTAGGGCACCGGGGGGGGACACAAGCAGGCACAGAAAGTACACCCTCAGTGGCACAGGGGCGGCCGGGTGCAGAGTGCAAACAGGTGTCGGGTTTGCAATAGGTTTCAATGGGGAGACCCGGGGGTCCCTTCAGCGATGCAGGAAGGCAAAGTGGGGGCTCCTCGGGTAGACACCACCTGGGATAAGAAGAGGGCCGCCTGGGGGTCGCTCCTGCACTGGAGTTCGGTTCCTTCAGGTCCTGGGGACTGCGAGTGCAGTGTCTTTTCCAGGCGTCGGGTTCCTTGAAGCAGGCAGTCACGGTCAGGGGGAGCCTCTGGATTCCCTCTGCAGGCGTCGCTGTGGGGCTCAGGTGGGTCAACTCTGGCTACTCACGGGCTCACAGTCGCCGGGGAGTCCTCCCTGTAGAGTTAGTTTTCCGCAGGTCGAGCCGGGGGCGCCGGGTGTAGAGTGGAAAGTCTCACGCTTCCGGCGGGAAACGTGTGGTCTTTAAAAGTTGCATCTTTGTTGCAAAGTTGCAGTTTTGTGGAACAGGGCCGCTGTCCTTGGGACCTTCTTGGTCCTTTTAGATGTAGGGTAGTACTCTGAGGCTTCAGAGGTCGCTGGACCCTGGGGGACGCGTGGCTGTTGCAGTTTTTCTCGAAATGGGGAGACAGGCCGGTAGGGCTGGGGCCAAAGCAGTTGGTGTCTCTGTCTTCTCTGCAGGGCTTCAGGTCAGCAGTCCTTCTTTGTCTTCAGGTTTCAGGAATCTATTTTTCTAGGTTCTGGGGAGCCCCTAAATGCTGAATTTTGGGGTGCGTTTAGGTGTGGGAGGGCAGTAGCCAATGGCTACTGTCCTTGAGGGTGGCTACACCCTCCTTGTGCCTCCTCCCTGAGACCGCCAAGACCTGGAACTCCCTCCCGACCCCCCTGCGCCAGACCCAGGACCTCCTCACCTTCAGGACACTCCTCAAGACCTGGCTCTTCGACCGATAGCAGCTGCCCCCCCCCCCCCCCCCCCAGCGCCTTGAAACCCTAACGGGTACATAGCGCGCTTTATAAATTTAATGATTGATTGATTGATTGATTGATATCCCTATTGGGGGAATCCTCCAAAACCAAGATGGAGGATTTCTAAAGGCATGGGTCACCTCAGCTCAGGACACCTTAGGGGCTGTCCTTACTGGTGGGTGACTCCTCCTTGTTTTTCTCATTATCTCCCCTGGACTTGCCGCCAAAAATGGGGGCTGTGTCCAGGAGGCGGGCATCTCCACTAGCCGGAGTGCCCTGGGGCATTGTAACACGAAGCTTGAGCCTTTGAGGCTCACTGCTAGGTGTTACAGTTCCTGCAGGGGGGAGGTGTGAAGCACCTCCACCCAGAGCAGGCTTTTGTTTCTGTCCTCAGAGAGCACAAAGGCCCTCACCACATGGGGTCAGAAACTCGTCTCTCAGCAGCAGGCTGGCACAGACCAGTCAGTCCTGCACTGAACAATTGGGTAAAAAACAGGGGGCATCCCTAAGATGCCCTCTGTGTGCATTTTTTAATAAATCCAGCACTGGCAACAGTGTGGGTTTATTATTCTGAGAGGTTTGATACCAAACTTCCCAGTATTCAGTGTAGCTATTATGGAGCAGTGGAGTTCATTTTTGACAAACTCCCAGACCATATACTTAATATGGCCACATTGTACTTGCAATGTCTAAGAATAGACTTATACACTGTAGGGGCATATTGCTCATGCAGCTATGCCCTCATCTGTGGTATAGTGCACCCTGCCTTAGGGCTGTAAGGCCTACTAGAGGGGTGACTTACCTATGCCACAGGCAGCATTTTGTGTGCATGGCATCCTGAGGGGGATGCCATGTCGACTTTGCCTTTTTTCTCCCCACCAACACACACAATCTGCAATGGCAGTGTGCATGTGTTAGGTGAGGGGTCCCTTAGGGTGGCACAACATATGCTGCAGACGTTATGGACCTTCCCTGGTCACAGGGCCCTTGGTATCACTGGTACCTTTTACAAGGGGCTTATCTGTGTGCCAAGGGTGTGCCAATTGTGGAAACAATGGTACATTTTAGGTGAAAGAACACTGGTGCTGGGGCCTGGTTAGCAGGGTCCCAGCACACGTCTCAGTCAAGTCAGCATCATTATCAGGCAAAAAGTGGGGGGTAATTGCAAGAGGAAGCCATTTCCTTACACAAGCCCCCCTCAGCCCACAGGCCAGGAGACTCAGCCAAAGCTGGAAGAGTCTTCCTAGTCTGTCAACCGAGGAAGAGTAGAGGAAATAGGCTGGTTTGTTAGAGGGCCTACTCTGCCCTACATGCTCCTGTTCAGGTCACTCCCTCTGGGGAACTGACCCACTTCCACAGTGATAGGACCTAGTCTGAATTGCCTCTTGTCTTTGCTTTTAATGTCTTCACCCATTCTCTCTATTTTGGGGTTGGAGGTATCCACCTCTGCTAATCTCATTTTAGCCAGGGTCACCCCTAGCTTACCCAAAGAGGTTACCCAGAGCTGGAGTAACCCCACCATGACCAACAGGGTCAGGGGGCCTAACTTGCTATTTGTCATGGGGTCAGACCACCATGCCAAGGATAGTGCAGCCATAAAGGCTAACACCAGCAGAGGCCACTGACAGCTGTCAGTGCCCAGAACCACACCTTTAGCACTTCACCTGCAAGGGAAGGAGCTAAGTTACAGGCTTCTTTGGGTTCAGGCTGCCTGTCTGCTGTGTAAGGGTGGGGGCTTACTACATCTTGTAGTAAACACCCTTCTTCCACTCTTTCTTCTGTTAACTGAGGAGCCACCCACTCAGGTTTAACAGCTGCCTGACTAGCCAGGACTTCTTGTGGGTCAGGTTGGAAGTTACCAGTGCCATTTTTGGAGTTCTCCCCTACTGGAGCAGAATCTCCTTGGCTTGCTGGAACCTTGGTTAAAGGTTGTCCACCTTATCTACTCTGTTTTCCTTTATTTTTCTTTTGGGGCCTAGTTACAGTGACTGCAGGGGTAGCACCTCCAGAATCCTTGGGAGAGGACTGGCTCTGGACCAGTTCCTCTCGTGGGCCCTGACTAACCACTGGGTAGTCATTTCCAAGGAGGCAATCAAGGGGGAGGTCTGTACTGACTACCACCCTTCTCCAGATAAAAGTCCCACCCACTTCTATGGGCACAAAAGCAACAGGCCTATCATTGACCCTGTCTGGGCTAACTCTTACTCTGGCAGTCTCACCTGGGATGTACTGGTTGGGGAACACCAGCCTGTCATTCACAATAGTGTGACTGGCACAAGTGTCTCTAAGGGCAGTGGCTGGGATTCCATTCACCAGTAGGTGGTGGAAGTGTCTGCTTCCCTCAGGAATCTCCAACTCACCGGTTGGGCCCTTTTTCCAGTTGAAGGCTATGAAGACCTCCTCATCTGAGGAGTCATCCCCAATGGCTACACTGGCCACCCCTGGGATTTTGCTAGGGGGTTTCTTTTTGGGACAAGAAGTGTCCTTCATGTGGTGCCCTGTCTGTCTACAGTTTTTTATACCATGCCTTAGTGGCATCCCAGTTCTTACCCTGGTACCTACCTTTGTTTTGGGTTGTGTCTTGGGGCCCGCCCAACTGGTCCGGTTTTTGGGGGCCTACAGAGGACTCTTTTTCTTTATTTCTAGTGTCACCCACTTTCTCCTGGGGAGGCTTTGTAACCCCTTTCTTTTGGTCACCCCCAGTGGAAGTTTTGGTTCCCCTAATCTTGACCCAGTGGTCTGCCTTCTTTCCCAATTCTTGGGGAGAAATTGGACATCGGTCTACAAGATACTGATGCAACTTTTCATTGAAGCAGTTACTTAAAATGTGTTCTTTCATAAGCAAATTATAAAGCCCAACATAGTCATGCACTTCATTTCCAGTTACCCAACCATGCAGTGTTTTCACTGAGTAGTCTACAAAATCAACCCAGTTCTGGCTCTAGGATTTTTTAGATCCCCTGAACCTAATCCTGTACTCCTCAGTGGAGAATCCAAAGCCCTCAATCAGGGTAGCCTTCATGCGGTCATAGGATTCTGCATCTTTACTAGAGTGTGAGGAGTCTATCCCTACACTTTCCAGTGAACATTTCCCAAAGGAGAGCTCCCCAATGCAATCTGTTTACTTTTCTGGTTGCACAAGCCCTCTCAAAAGCTGTGAACCATTTGGTAATGTCATCACCATCTTCATATTTTGTTACAATCCCTTTGGGGATTTTTAGCATGTCAGGAGTATCTCTGACCCTATTTAAGTTGCTGCCACCATTGATGGGAGCTAAGCCCATCTCTTGTCTTTCCCATTCTAAGGCTAGGAGCTGTCTCTCCAAAGCCAATTTTTGGGCCATCCTGGCTAGCAGGAGGTCATCTTCATTGAGGCTGCCCTCAATGCTTCCAGAGCTGTTGGACTCTCGTGTGAGAGAAGCAACATCTCTGACTGTCACTTGTGGAGTCAGGGTTGGAGAAACCCTGGTCTCCCTAACTAGGACTGGAGGAGGGAAATTCTCCTCCAAATCACTAGCTTCCCCCTCTGTAAGGGTATCTTCAGAGGGGTTTCTAGCAAACTCTGCCAGGAGCTCCTGGAGCTGTACTTTGATAGGGTTTGAACCAGTTTTTATCTTTCTGATTTTGCAGAGAGTCTTTAACTCTGACATCCTAAGATGCAGGTAAGGGGTGAGGTTGAGCTCCACCACCATCTCTTCTGCAGTAGACATTATTTCTCTAAAAGTTGGGGTACTTTTTAAGAATCTAAAACTATCTCTAGAACTTAATCCAAACTTTTACAAAACTTTTAAACTCTAAAAGAAATGCTAACAGAGACTAACACAAGAACCTAGCAGGACTTTTAAAAATTTTGAAAAATAGCTCAAATTTCAAAAATCAGTTTCTAATGACAATTTTTGGAATTTAGTTGTGTGATCAGGTATTGGCTGAGTAGTCCAGCAAATGAAAAGTCTTGCACCCCACCGCTGACCCACCAATGTAGGAAGTTGGCTCTGTATGTACTATTTCAAAGTAAGAAATAGCATGCACAGAGTCCAAGGCTTCCCCTTAGAGGTAAGGTAGTGGCAAAAAGAGATAACTCGAATGCTCTATTTTGAGGTAGTGTGGTCGAACAGTAGGCTTATCAGAGGGTGGTGCTAAGCATTTGTTGTACACACACAGGCAATAAATGAGGAACATATACTCAAAGACAATTCCAGGCCAATAGGTTTTTATGTAGAAAAATATATTTTCTTAGTTTATTTCAAGAACCACAGGTTCAAGCTTTACAAACAATACTTTAAATGAAAGGTATTTCACTCAGCACAGTTTTGGCAAAAATGGCAATAAGCTATTTTAAAAATGGACACTGTGCAAAAATCAACAGTTCCTGGGGGAGGTAAGTAAAGCACTTACAGGGTTTAAGGCTGGGTCCAAGGTAGCCCACCGTTGGGGGTTTAAGGCAACCCCAAAGTTACCACACCAGCAGCTCAGGGACGGTCAGGTGCAGAGGTCAAAGTGGTGCCCAAAACACATAGGCTTCAATGGAAATAGGGCTGCCCCGGTTCCAGTCTGCCAGCAGGTAAGTTCCCGCGACTTCGGAGGGCAGACCAGGGGGGTTTTGTAGGGCACCAGGGGGTGACACAAGCAGGCACAGAAAGTACACCCTCAACGGCACAGGGGCGGCCGGGTGCAGAGTGCAAACAGGTGTCGGGTTTGCAATAGGTTTCAATGGGGAGACCCGGGGGTCCCTTCAGCGATGCAGGCAGGCAAAGTGGGGGCTCCTCGGGGTAGACACCACCTGGGATAAGAAGAGGGCCGTCTGGGGGTCGCTCCTGCACTGGAGTTCGGTTCCTTCAGGTCCTGGGGACTGCGGGTGCAGTGTCTTTTCCAGGCGTCGGGTTCCTTGAAGCAGGCAGTCGCGGTCAGGGGGAGTCTCTGGATTCCCTCTGCAGGCGTCGCTGTGGGGCTCAGGGGGGTCAACTCTGGCTACTCACGGGCTCGCAGTCGCCGGGGAGTCCTTCCTGTAGAGTTAGTTTTCCGCAGGTCGAGCCGGGGGCGTCGGGTGCAGAGTGGAAAGTCTCACGCTTCCGGTGGGAAACGTGTGGTCTTTAAAAGTTGCTTCTTTGTTGCAAAGTTGCAGTTTTGTGGAACAGGGCCACTGTCCTCGGGAGCTTCTTGGTCCTTTTAGATGCAGGGTAGTCCTCTGAGGCTTCAGAGGTCACTGGACCCTGGGGGACGCGTAGCTGTTGCAGTTTTTCTCGAAGTGGGGCGACAGGCCGGTAGGGCTGGGGCCAAAGCAGTTGGTGTCTCTGTCTTCTCTGCAGGGCTTCAGGTCAGCAGTCCTTCTTTGTCTTCAGGTTGCAGGAATCTATTTTCCTAGGTTCTGGGGAGCCCCTAAATACTGAATTTAGGGGTACGTTTAGGTCTGGGAGGGCAGTAGCCAATGGCTACTGTCCTTGAGGGTGGCTACACCCTCCTTGTGCCTCTTCCCTGAGGGGAGGGGGGCACATCCCTATCCCTATTGGGGGAATCCTTCAAAACCAAGATGGAGGATTTCTAAAGGCGTGGGTCACCTCAGCTCAGGACACCTTAGGGGCTGTCCTTACTGGTGGGTGACTCCTCCTTGTTTTTCTCATTATCTCCCCTGGACTTGCCGCCAAAAGTGGGGGCTGTGTCCAGGAGGCGGGCATCTCCACTAGCCGGAGTGCCCTGGGGCATTGTAACACAAAGCTTGAGCCTTTGAGGCTCACTGCTAGGTGTTACAGTTCCTGCAGGGGGGAGGTGTGAAGCACCTCCAACCAGAGCAGGCTTTTGTTTCTGTCCTCAGAGAGGACAAATGCCCTCACCACATGGGGTCAGAAACCCGTCTCTCAGCAGCAGGCTGGCACAGACCAGTCAGTCCTGCACTGAACAATTGGGTAAAATACAGGGGGCATCTCAAAGATGCCCTCTGTGTGCATTTTCTAATAAATCCAACACTGGCATCAGTGTGGGTTTATTATTCTGAGAGGTTTGATACCAAACTTCCCAGTATTCAGTGTAGCCATTATGGAGCAGTGGAGTTCGTTTTTAACAACCTCCCAGACCATATACTTAATATGGCACACTGTACTTACAATGTCTAAGAATAGACTTATACACTGTAGGGGCATATTGCTCATGCAGCTATGCCCTCACCTGTGGTATAGTGCACCCTGCCTTAGGGCTGTAAGGTCTACTAGAGGGGTGACTTACCTATGCCACAGGCAGCATTTTGTGTGCATGGCATCCTGAGGGGGATGCCATGTTGACTTTGCCTTTTTTCTCTCCACCAACACACACAATCTGCAATGGCAGTGTGCATGTGTTAGGTGAGGGGTCCCTTAGGGTGGCACAACATATGCTGCAGACCGTAGGGACCTTCCCTGGTCACAGGGCCCTTGGTACCACTGGTACTTTTTACAAGGGGCTTATCTGTGTGCCAAGGGAGTGCCAATTGTGGAAACAATGGTACATTTTAGGTGAAAGAACACTGGTGCTGGGGCCTGGTTAGCAGGGTCCCAGCACACTTCTCAGTCAAGTCAGCATCAGTATCAGGCAAAAAGTGGGGGGTAATTGCAACAGGGAGCCATTTCCTTACACAAGCTACAAAGGGTTAAGCTGGGTTTAATTTACTAAGACCTAACTGGACCTAAGTGGAGGTTAGTGGCCTATTGCTAAGTGTAAGTACCTACCTGCCCTTACCAATAACCCATTTTCCAACAGTATGTTGGTGGAAATTGTTTAAAAAACATTTTCAGGGGCCGTGAGGAACACCAGAGTAGTGTGGGCACACCAGTGGTGGCTGTCAACTATGCTGAGTGGTGGGGCAAATGGGTGTATGCACATGCACTACTTGTAAGACGCCTATGTTAAAAATAAATAAAATACAAATTCACTTAGCTTGGTTTTGCTTACTGCATAACACGTTCTCCTCGCTCCGTTGTTCTTCTTCTCTCCTCCCCAGGCTCCAGCACGGGACCCAGCCAACTCCCTTAAGCAATCCTGGAGCTGCTCTCATGCTGTTAACCAGCACGAGAGAAGCAGAAGGATTGGAGGGAGGGGCCTATCTCAGAACTCTCGAGGGGACTGGAGGCCTTTGCTTGCTCTCAAATCAGTGGTCTAGGACAGCTGGGTTAGAGAGGTGTAAAGTGCCTATGTCTGGCTGGCCATCACAAAACAGCCGGCTAATGTGACATGCACAGTTTAAACTCAAGGGCACAGGCATCCCACCACTCATCCATGCTACTTCTGGGGCCATTTTAGTAGTGGGGCAACACTCACTTCACCTTCATGTAGGGATGTGCGCCTGTTGTGTATGTGTGTGCACTCAGCAGTTATCAACTGAAGCAAATAAATGACAATGGAACTAGAAAAGAACTGGAGAAAAACATTTTGCTCTGAATCGCTAATTGCCCTCAAGGAACAAAGTAGCTATAAACGAACCAAGAAAATATCAGGTTCTCATGCTCATGTCAACAATATTGCAAAACTTTGTGCAGAAAAGATCAATGGAGTACACTCTGAACTCACCAAAAAAACAGAAAAAATCATTATGGTATCCTAAGAAGAACCAATCCCAAATGGTCCACATTTGAAATATATATTTCAATCTGCCTTTCACTCTTAAATTCAGTACTGAAACTGCCACCATTCAAATAATGAAAGGTACACTAACAATCTGAGATGATAGAGATGTGCGCCTAGTGGTTTTAGAAGCTTAAAACTGGAATGGGAGTAGAAAGACCTGTTCTGACCTAGTGTAAATCTTTTCTCTGTTCAAGATCAAAATTCATGAAACAATGCTTTTGAAACACCTTCACATTCATGTAAAATTTGGTGTGTGCGAGGATCAATCTTAACACCTACACTTTTAATTTGTATATGGAATACCTAGCAACAATCCTTTAAGAAACTACCAACTCCATTTTGATATGTTTAAACCTTCTCTGGCTACTGCTAGAAGCAAGATTTTACTTCAAGACTGCATGTACCATGCATAAAGCAATCCACACTGCCAACTTTCCTTGTCAGTACAATAAAACCAAACTCAAGGGTACACCGCAAACAATGAGAGTCAGGAACCGTCTAATTCTAAAAATCACTTCATCCAAGAAAGATAAAACTTCAAAGAAAACATTCTCATGCCTTGCCCCCAAATTGTGGAACGCTATGCTGGACTAGGTTAGAATGAATTCTAACCTTATTTCTATCAAGAAAAACACAAAAGCACATCTCTTCAGATTTTATATTTCATATCCATTCAAATGCTAAATCTGTTAAGCTCACTGAAATCTGTCTATAGCCCATTGCATTTCTCATGTTATCTATAAAGCGCTCTGTTGCATGGTTGCTAGGTTCATGCTACATAAACACTTTAATGAATAAAATAAACATAAGTGCTAATATACGTGTCAATAAACAAAATAATTATACGTGTCAAGATTCTACATTGTACTCTCATGGATGGTTCGAACGCCATTTGGTTCACACTGCTTTCCTGAGCTTGTTTTTTTCTACAAAAATGCTTGCTAGTGGCATTCCATATCGAAGGTCGAGGATCAATGTTCTATATTTTCCACACTTTCTATAATGTTAAGATTGCTCCAGTTCTATGCATGATCCTGATCGAAACACTCTTGTTGACAACAAAGAAGCATCTGAATGTTAGCATTAACATTTTAGACTGAGTGCCACTAACTGTAAGTTGCAAATTTGGGCCATCTCAAACTTGGAGAAATGCAAATATTACAGGACTGTGTAACTTTTTAGGAAAATTATTTTAAAATTGTACATAGTGGTTGATAGCTTCCATTATTTGAATGCTCAAATCTCTTCAAATTACTTGTCTGCATCAATGGGAGATACTATAAAGAAATAATGGTCCACTGTAGTAAAATTAGTACTAGATTGTATAAATGGGTTCCCACCTACAACTTTATGTGGTGTTCGCCCCCTCCACGAGCATGCACTTCCCCTTCTCAGATTGATAGTGCAGGCTTAAAAGAGACATAAGGAAGCCATGGTTAGCATGGGTTCACCTTCCACAGTTCCCTTGTGTAATGTCACCAACACCATTACCCTCAGGTGAAAGCTTACCTCATTGACCCAATCTAGAAAAAATACCTGGGCCCAATTCAAAAAAGTAAATATAAATGTGTATTTACACACATTGTTGGAAAGTGTATTATTGGAAATGGCAGGTAAGTACCTACACCTAGCAATAGGCCACTAACCCCCACTTAGGTCTATTTAGGTCTCAATAAATTAAACCCAGCTCAACCTTTGGTAGCTTGGCAACGAGAGACAAAGTTTAACTTAGGAGACAGGTGTGTAGAGCAAATAAAAATCACAAAAGAGTGAAAAAATAAAAGCACAAAACACAATAAAATTCCAACACCAATTTATAACAATAGAGTATATTTGAATCTTTAAAATGACACCAGAATTATTCAAATCGGATAAGGGGCACCGCAGATAAGAATTTTTAAAGAATTAATGTTTTCTAGCACCTAGAAACTAAAAGCGGCAATCTGGTTATCTGGTCGCAGTAGACCAGGGTAAAGTCAAAGTTTGAGGCTAACAACGATGGATCCCTGCTCGGCTACAGCAAGCGGGAGGTCTTGGTCAAAAGTTTACCTTCTGACTTATTCTTTTTCTTGAAGATTTTCTTCAGCGGTACAAAGTCACCAATGTGATACGACTTGTCGCAGGAGACCTCGGTGAAGAATTCTGCCTTCGGACTTAGACAATCTTTCAGGATGGAAATCTGGGCCAAAGCTGAATCTAGACCTGACGTCCGTGGAGCCCTCCTCGGATACGCTGCTTGGGAAGTCCTGGTCAACATTTTACGTTCAGACTTTGGCACTTTTTTTGAGATTTTTCCTTCCAACGGGGGTCGACCCTCCACAGCAAGCCGATTTTGATGCAAGATCGTCGAAGGACCCTCCTTTGAAATCCTGGAAGTCTGGGGCTCCGGAGCTTGTCAGCGGGAGAGCCTGCAAGTCAGGCCGGGTCACGGTTGAGGTTAGCCGGTTTGACGCAATACGGCGGGTCCGCCCCTTTGTGGAGCTTTTTTTCAAAAGCTCTCCAAACTTATTGATCTTCTTCCAGAAGATCTTAGAGGGTCCTTTAGGAGTCCACAACTCACCCCAAGGTTCCAGAAGCCATGAGTTGTTCATTGAGGGTTGGGGCATTTACTCCCAGAATGCACCTGGTTCAAATCCAAAAATGATCACTAGCCACTGGTCAGTTCCTTCAGGTTTTGATGCAGGGGACTCTGTTCAGCTATTTTTCTCCTGTAGCAAGCAAGGAGTCCTTTCTTGAACCAGTTGAAAACAGGCAAAGTCCTTTTAGTGGTGAAGCCCAAGTGTGCAGCTGGTGCAGTCCTTCAGAATGCAGTGTCCAGGTGCAGGTCAGGGGTCCAGCAGGGCAGTCCTTCTTCCGTCATTGTTCCTTGTAGGTGTCCGAGGTGTGGGTGCAGCTCTGCCATATTTATCCTTGCTCCTGGGATGGAAAGCGGGGGGTAACTGTCCTATCACAGGCCTTTGGATGATCACTTCCTGGGAAGTGTGGCAAAAATCAATCCCAGGGAGCAACATTCCTTAAAAATCCAAGATGGTAGAAACTGAATTTCGTAGGTTAGGTCTGGCTAAGCCCAACCACTGGTGTGGCTAGAAATCCTTAACACACCCCTCTCCTGCCCTCTTTGAATTTGATCAAGAGGGCACCTGGTTGCCTGGGTTTGCAGGTAATGGGGGACGTCCTGAGCAGCTCCAAGTGTCCTTCCCTCCCTTGAAGGCCAGTCTGACTGCTCTCCCCTCATCCTGTTTCACCATCGGCTGAGGCAGATCTCCTCCACCAGCATCTTCCTATGTGTTCAACCCACGCCACTTCACACCTCATCAAGGCGGCCGGGCCAGGCTGCCAGAGGCAGGTCAATCAGAGAAGGGAACTACAGAGTTGAAACTGGTGGAAGAGTTCTAAAACTCTTCCCTTGAACTAGTTATATTAAATCCAACAACAGCAAGTTGTTGTATTTATTATAACAGCCAGTTTGAGACCAAACTTGCCATATCTAGCACGTTTGTAGACTTTATTAATCAAAATAAAGTCTCCCTATTTTATCCTATGGAGCCTATTCACTACAATGAGGGAAAAATGAATGTGGCTATTTTTCCCCACCAGGGCTTATAAACATATTTTATAAGGTCCCTGTTTATAGTTCCATGCACCCAACCCTTAGGGGTGACTTATATGTAAAAAGAAGGTAGTTTAAGACTTTGGAAGTACTTTTAATGTGCATATAACTTTACTTTAAAAGCAGCCAGCAAGGCAGGCCTGCCTTTAAAATGACCCTAGGCACCTCAGTAGTGCACCTATAGCGGCACTATCTATGCTGGGGTCCCTATCCTACATGCCCTACCATATACTAGGGACTTATAGGTAGGTTTACATAACCAATTATAATTAGCCTAATTTGCATACTCATTTTACACAGAGCACAGGCCCTGGAACTGGTTAGCAGTACCCAGGGCACCATCAGAGTCAGAAAAACACCAGCAAAAAGTGACAAATGGGGACAAAAAGGCAGGGGGCTTCTGCAATCAGCCCAGTTTTCTCACACACATGTATATTTACTACTTGAACTAGTTATAACTCTCCACTTTCTGGCTATTCACAATTACCAACTTGAGGTTTGCACCTAGGTGTAGACTTACATGTGTCCACCCCTTCAGTGAGTGGTGGGCGCTTTCCCTGAAGGTATTCACAACTGTAAAGCTACTACAAGTAACTTTGAACATGTTTTACCTTCTGCAAAGTTAGATGACATGTCTGTCAGCAAGGTGGAGACCTCTGGCATATTGATGGAGACCTCCCTATGGGGAAGTATAGGGAGATTAACTAGAGTTTATTATTTAAAAAATAATTACAAATATGTAATTTATAATGTAAATGAAAATGAATCTAAAACACTTGTTATTATTCTGAGAATATTGTAATAACCTTTTAGAGCATGTTAACTCCTCAAATTAAATATGTATTAGATAACAAAATATGTTAAATATATTAATGAAATGAGTAAATAATATATTTAAAAAAAATGTTTTAAAAAGAAATCGTAACTCCACTAACAGATTTATTTATATTTAGTAAACCTGGCAAAAAGTTGCATCTTATACATATATATTATCTAATGATGGTCGCCACTAGGTAGTTATAGTTAGGACCATGTTTCCATAGAAAAAGTATTTCTTGACTTGCCTATATGTTTGGCACAGTTTGACGAATCTTCACGAATTGTTTTTTTTAAAAGTGTTGCAGTGATTCTTGATGCACATGGAACATTTCGGGGTGATGGTCGAGCGGGGGACAGAAAAAAGGGGGACATTTAGACATGTCTATTAACCGAACCGCTGGACCGAATTACACCAAATTCGTCAGAAAGCTAGCTTTCTGTACGCAGATCACACTTTTGCTTATTTGGTGTAAATCCGTTCAGTATTTTTTTAGATATTAAAAAGAAAATAAATGTGCATAGCTCTGGCTGCGATGACTTCGCAAATAATTCATGAAAATTCACAATTTTTCATGAATATGTGTGCGAAAATAAGTGTTGCAATTGGCTGGCCGCAACCTGACTAAAAAATTGCAGCCACCATTTTATTTCACTGGACAATGTCTCCGGGTGTGTAAATCCAAATTGAAAGTTTATAAGGGATCAGAGTGAAGATACCCTGACCCTAGGGGTGTGATATTGGTGTGTTTTAGGGGCAAATTATAGGTTTAAAATATTTTTTTAGCAGCATGTGTGGCATTTGGGAAAATTGTCGAATTTTCACAATTTATTCAAGAATTATTCGCAAAATATTTGAAAATATATACAAATTTGAAAGAAAAACCACAGACTAATTCATGCACTAATTCATTCACTCATACAGGCACCCACTCACACACCCACTCAGACACTCAGACACTCATGAACCCACTCAGACCCACTCATAGACTCACACACTCACCCACTTTCAGATCCACTTAGACACTCACGCACCCGCTCACGGATCCACTGACAGAGACAGGCCCTGTGGCCAACCAGCGCTGCGTACGGACAAAGGTTGTGCATGGCGTGCAGGTGGAAGGTTATGGGTGCTTGGCTGAAAGGCCTGTCTGCAGGCTAGGCCTTGCGCCCAAACCCTGCTGCACATGCCCAAAGTACTCAGAATTCGAGGTCTTTTGACTGCAAGAATGATCATGCAGGCTATAGTTTAAAAATATAATTGCCCCAAAATGTATGTGGGGTGTTCCACCCTTCAGGTACATGAGAGTATCTTGCAGCACTTGCAACCAATAAAGAACAAGGATCCCATGCACCTGATAGCAAGACATATGATGTAGGTGCATGAGGGTAGACTAGAAGATCTGAAGTACTCAGTAATTGATGGATTTAAAAAGAATGTAAGAGGGGTGATGGAGAAATATATCTAAGAATGATACAAATACATTGTAGCTTTTGACAGTAAAGAACCGGGGGTGAACTCTGGTGAGGAAATGTATGTCCATGTGTAGGAGTCCACTATGCTATAGTGGTACCTATTTAGGTCTACAGTTTAAATACAGCTAATGTGTGAATGAGATAAACAACATGCAACAGTCATGTCCACCTAAGTGGCCCATTTATTTTGTTCTTTTGAAGCAAATTATTGCTTTGGTATTGCATGGTTTTAAAATTAGTTTAATTGTTTTTGTTTTTTTGTTTCAGATCTGGAGTTAAGAAAATTGATCAGGGAAGAAGCAAAGGAGCTATGATATCTCATTCTATGCCCACTTGGCCGAGAATATGCCTATGATAGGCCGGCGTGTGGCTCCCACAGGCACATGAGATTTTGAGGTGTGGGTTAATTTTCCACTAGCCCACTAGGGCGTTAAGTTAGAGTTTTGACCAACTACCTATCCGTCTAATCTTGAGGACAGGCAGACCAATATTTAATTGTGAACAGTAATTTGTGAAATAGGGACTCGTCTAAACTCCATGCAATGCTAAGGGTATTTTTGGTATTTTTGAATGAGCATAGACTTGGCAATTTGAGTTATGAAATGCATAATTTTGTGCCGATTTGGGTGACAGTGTCAGTTGTCTATTCATATGTATACCTGTGAAATCTTTTGGGAAAACAGATCTATGTTCAATATAATTTAAGGTAACTAGTGAAACAGAGAAGGACACTGAAATATTGAGTAACCCACCACTGTCATTTTGTCTGCCTTTCACCCTGTTGCTCGGCTATAGAAGGTGCCTGTATTTTCGTACAAGCACAGACTCTGGATTTTGAGTAATGAGCAGTGCATTGCATATTATTATGTGATGTGAGTTTTCCAATTTTGAGTTATTTTGTTTTCGCAGATGTTTTTAAATTTGATGTTGTGTCAAACTCAGTATTGGTGGAAAAGTGATAACGTGGAGTTAAAAGAAAAGGCAAGATGACGCCTCACAGGGTGAAAAATGCACCTAGTGCCTAAACGCATTCTGTTTCTTCACTACTTTAATTAAAGGTAATCTCAAGCATTTTGAGGGCTGTCCTCTTTGTTACCTGTGAGGAGAAAGTTTTATATTTACTGACTCAGTGGCAAGGCATCCTGACAGCACCACCAACGGTTTGGTGCAACACGGCATCGCCGCAACACAGCTGTGATAGATTATATATATATATATATATATATATATATATATATCTGAAATGTATATATATATATATATATACATATATATATATATATATGATTATTTTAAAAAAATAGTTTAAACATTTTCTGAAATGTAAAAGTTGAAGATATTATTCATTTAAGTTTATTAGAAAATTTAAAAAATATAATAATTGTAATAAATTGGTTACTGGTTGAGGGGTTGAAACCCTACTCAAGTAGCAATCACAGTTCTTGTCAGGGAGAAACATAAGAAACCCCAAAAATAAACTGTGCTCAACCCTCTAGTAGTTTGGCACAAAGCAGTCAGGCTTAACTTAGAGTCAATGTGGAAAGTATATATGCAGCACTTCAAACAGTAATAAAGCAAGCACATAGCACTAGACAAATCCCACACCAACTTAGAAAAACAGAGTCAAATTAAATAACTTATTTAACATGAAAACAACAAAAATCAAATTAGTAGAACTAGTGATATGTAATTTTAAAGATTTCAGGTAAAGTGAGTAAAAGCACAAAGTGTCCCTCCAATATATCTGGTTGTACAAAACCGGTTGAAAGTCACTAGTTCAGGCAGACTGTAATAGAGTGAGGGACGGTTACAGGGACCAGGTTAGTGCTCCGGAGTGCTTCAAAGCGTAGCATAAAGTTCTGTTCACTGTGGCAGGGGCTGTGAAGAGCAGGGAGAGTGTTGCGGATGGATGTCGCTGCAGCACGATGATCCTGTCTGGCATCATGGACAGTCATTGTTGGAGCTTCGCTTTGGCATTCACTGTGAGTTGTCGATGCTGTGGTGTGAAGTGGAGATCTCGCATTGCTGAGCATCACTGGCGATCACAGTGGCGTGAAGAGTTGGGTTCACAGGAACTTTGTCTTAGCAGGCGGAGCGGGTGGCAAGATCTTTGTGCGAACAGGCCTGTTCGCATGTGCAAAGATCCCAAAACTTCAGGATTTCTCCTTCTTTCGAGGAGAGAGTTCAACTTATGTCACACCAAGAGTCCAAGACCTGAAGGGCACCTCTTGGGGATCAGGAACTCACTCCAGCAGAGGGCAGGAGGGCTCAGGCAGGTCGAGGCAGCAGGTCCGCTGGGTTGTTGCAACAAGCCTCTGGCGCTTATAATATCCCTGTAGCTCAGAACAGGTCAGTCAGCTGACCTTTCGAGTCATTTTAGCCTGGGATGAAGGTTGGAGGTCTAGTCTTCCTTCTCAGCAACCAAGGCAGCAAGCAGCTTGGCAGCAGAGTATCAGGGCTGCAGTTTAGCCATCCTTCTGGCAGCAGAGCAGCATGGCAGCCTCCTTCTGTAATATCCACAGGCCTAGGATTGTACTGAAGAGCTGGGTCTGAGGATTTAATATTTATTCTTGTGGTCGTATTCTACAAAGTGTCCTGGGGGCGCAACGGGCATTTGCTCCCACTTTGTGAGCTCCTGGAGCACTTTGGTATTACAGAAGGGGCCACAGATGCTTCTGCGGCTCCTTCTGTAATTCAGCTAGTGCTGGTGCACATACAGCACCGGCAGTATCATCAGAGGGTGTTCCCTCATTTGCATGGGAGCATGGCCCCATGCAAATGAGGGAATCTCTTTGTCTCTGTGCACGCGCTGTATTAGCGATGCAGGTGCAGCCACAAACATGCCTTTAGAAGGTGCACTGAAAGTGTGCCACTTCTTTGTGGCGCACTTTCAGTCTGCCTTCTAAACGCAGCCCTCTGGATAGATGAAAAGGGGTCTTATAGACCCCTCAGACATCCCCTTGCAGGCAGGTGCAGTGACTAAATGTACCCGCCTGCAAGGGTATCTTTATTTCATCTGGAAAATGCAGGAGGGGTTGCCGCCTGCACTGAGAAACATGAACAGCTTTTAAACAGCTGCTCTGTATATCTCTTGAATGAGCTGCCCTGGGGCAGCACGAGTTCACGGCTCACCTAAGGGTAGCATATTCAGCTTAATAGGGCACACTTTCCTTGTTTGCACCCAGAGCACCAGCTTTAAGGTGCACCGTGGAGCAAACAGGGAAAGTGCACCCCATAGATAATATGGGCCCTAGTGCCCAGGTTGAAGTAGGGGAAGTTTCTATTGAACTCCCTTTGAAGTCCTTGAAGTTGTTTGCCTTCCCTGCCCTGGCACCAAGCTGGATGCATGAAAAATGCTGTGGTTACAAGTCCTTTGTGTGAAGGGAGAACACAGCCTAGTAACTTGCAGGTGGGACAATGCCCAGTTCCGCCGCCCCCAACTTGCCAGTTGATGGTCCACCCAGTTACACCTAATCCTTCTAGTGTGTGGTTGTCTGCAAGGAATAAACGAAGTTCATCTGCTAACTACACCCCGTCATGTGACACAGGAATAGGCTGCAGGCACCAAATGGTCAGGACAAGAAAATTAGAACTTTCTAAAAGTGGCATTTTCAGAACTGTGGCTTAATATCAGACATTTCTATTAAGAAGGGCTCTAAATTACAATTCTTTAGACACCAAATTCAATATTCCTACCTGCTCCCAATTGAAAGTAATCACTTAAATAGATGTAATAAGATAACCCAATATTATCATATGGGAGAGATAGGCTTTGCTGTAGTGAAAAACAAAGTCAAGTTTTTTTCACTACTAGGACATAGAAAACGTAAAAGTACATGTCCTACATTTTAGAAACACTTCACACTGTTCTCTGGGCTATTTCGGGTCTACCCTAGAGGTGACTTATATGTATTAAAAAGGAATGTTTGGGCCTGGCAAAGGGTTTATTTTGCCAGGCTGAAATGGCAGTTTAAACTTTACACACAGGCTGCAATGGTCCAGTGTTTATACCTTGGTGCCCTGGGTCTGGACGGTGAAAAAAGCTTATAAACAGTAACTTTGAAGTGCAGGGAATCCCCTTCCTCCCCAGACCTGGCTCCGGGATGAATAGAGTGACAATACAGGGCTGTTATGCCTATTGTGTTTGGACAGGGCATAGTCCATTCAGGTGTAAGTGTGAGACTGTGGCCAAATCCTTCCACCCATCCTTCCCAGAATGGCCCATCAAGATGTTGATGGCCCACCAGTCACACCTAAGCCCTCTTTGTGTGTGGCTGTTTAGAGGGAATGCACAAGCCCAGCTGTCACCTCACCCCAGACGTGTATTGGAGACAGGCTGCAGGCAAAAAGGGGTTAGAAGTAGGTAAATGCCAACTTTGTAAAAGTAGCATCTTTTAAATTGTAATAGTGTATCTGACTTTACCATTAAAGTGTGTTTCTCATTACAATTCCATAGGTACTAAACATGACAGGTCTATCACTCCCCAATCAGGAATTACAGCTTATTAAATGTAATAAGGAAGCCCCAATGTTATCCTGTGAGGGGTTAAGTCTCACAGTAGTGAAAAACAAATTTGAGGGTTATTCACTATTAGGACATGTAAAACGTAAAAGGCCATGTCCTACCTTTTAATTACACAGTACCCTGCCCTACGGGTTACCTAGGGCCTCCCTTAGGTGTGGCATATGTAAAAGGGGACTTTAAGGCATGACAATGGGTTTTAAATGCCAAATCGAAATGACAGTTTAAACTGCACACACAGGCTGTGATGGCTGGCCTGAGATACGTTTAAAAGGGCTACTTAAATGGGTGGCACAATTAGTACTGCAGGCCTGCTAGTAGCATCTAATTTACTGGCCCTGGGTACATGTAGTACCACCTTTTAGGGATATACAAGTAAATTAAATGTGCCAGTCAGGTGCTAGCCAGTTTCACCTTGTTTGAAAGAGAGAGCACACGCACTTTAGCACTGATTAGCAGCGGTAAAGTGCACAAAGTCCAAGGGCCAACAAAAATTATATCAGCACAAATAGAGCAGTGAGGCAAAACATTTGGGGGAACACCACCCTAAGGCTTATAAGTCTAACATTAATTATGTATATTACACAGCGATATTTGGCACTCTGTAGTTATTGTTAGAGCAGACTTTCCATAGTAAGAGCATTTTTTGTTTTGCTTATACTTTTGATGCCATTTGGAGAATCTTCACAAAACGTTTCAAAAAAAGTTAATTTACCTCAACTTCTTCCTGAACGGCATTGGGGCAATCTGTCGGGGTGCGAAAAAGGGAGAGGGATGACCCTAAACACAAATCCTCCATGAAATTTCCATAGAAAATTTTAGACAGTGATACAGCCTACAGTGATTTGGTGTACATCCATTTAGTAGTTTTGGAGAACTTGAGGTTCAAAATGTGTATAGATATGATGACAGTTGGGCTGAAGTTAAAAAATTAAAGCCTTCTGATTGGCTGAGGGAGCTTTGTGAGGTGCAATCATTCTGATTGGCTGGCTGCAACATTGACAGAAATGTTGCACCTGGCATTAGAGGACATTAGAATTTAGTCACCTTCCTGAAAATGTTTAAAAAATACCATAAAGGGGGACCCTTGTTATGGGTCCTAGAGGAACCTCCCAAAAATTAAAAAACAATTTTTATTTGAGGTTGCTGTGATCCCTCTTGACTCTCGAAAGTCTTGAGGGACTCCCAAAGTCCTCAGTTTGCCACCTCTTTGAAGGTATTGCCTGATTTATATGCCCCAAGAGGACACAACAACTTTTTTTTCTGATCACAGAAAGGTAAACTACACAGTGAGATAGATGAATGGAACAAGAATGAAAGGTTCATAAACACTGAACCTTCTCTTAAAAAGAGCCCATTCTCTTAATTTGGTGCGTATTCGCAATTACCCTCGACTGTATGCCCATAGGATGATACAACGTTTGCGCAGTGGCGGCCCATCCTTTAGGGCGGAGGGGCCACGCCCCCCCACCTTTTGCCCCTCATGATGAGTGTCTGTCAGGCTTAACAGAGGTGAGCCTGACAGACACTCTTCATGTTCAGGTCAGGCAGCCAGGAGCAGACATGCGCGATTTGTGCACACTCCTGGCTGCCTGAGATTAACTTTGCTGGGCTGAGGAGGTCACAGCTCCAATGGGCGTGACCTCCTCGGCCCAGCAAAGGTGCCTCGAGGCCCTCCCCTGGGTGACAAAGAAAGCGTCACCAATTTACACTCGCCCTGGGCACTTCAGGTTTAAGCCCTGAAGCGCCCAGGGCGAGTGTCAATCAGTGACACTTCGTCACAGAGTGGGGTGGGGTCAGCAGTCTCACTGACCCCCATCCCACTCTGTGACGAGGCTAGGACTGCTGCCTTCCCTCATTGGCTGACCTCAGGTCAGCCAATGAGGGAAAGCAGCAGTCCCAACCCTCCTGGGACCTGGAGGCTGAAGGTAGTTGTGTGTGTGTGTGTGTGTTCGTATGTGTGTGGTGTTTTAAATTGAATGTTTGGGGCGTGCGTGCGTGCATGTTTGAGTGTTATGAATGTTGTTAATGGGTGTGTGTGTGTGTGAAAGAATGAGTGTGTGCGATCTTTTAAAATGAATGTTTGGTGCATGCGTGCATGTTTGAATGGTATAAGTGTTGTTAATGGATGTGCGTGTGTGAAAGAATGAGTGTGTGTGATGTTTTAAAATGAATGTTTGGTGCGTGTGTGCATGTTTGAATGGTATGAGTGTTGTTAATGGATGTGCGTGCGTGTCTGTGTGTGAAAGAATGAGTGTGTGTGTGTGTGTGTGTGTGCCCCGCCCGTCCCCCTCCCACCTAAAGCTGCCGGCCGCCACTACGTTTGCGCTGCATGTGGATGGCTACTCCTCAGAAAAACAGCTTCCCCAACTTCTGTCCCTAGTCCTCTGCCCCTTCTCTAAACAACTTCGATGAACAAGCAGAACATGTTTGTTTTTTTCTCCGACCTGTCGGCAAGCAGAGGGGTTGTCTCTTGACAGACGCTCTCCTCTCACCCCAGGCTCCTCTGGTCGGTGTACGATGCAGACATCTAAGCGGATTTGCTGAATTGTGTTGACTTTTGCCAACGTATGTTATTCCGCACCTTATGAAGCATGAGTCGCTCCGAGACGGATTTCCCGCGCTGTGGCCCTAGGTGATGCCACTAGCAGCTCTTTGAACAGAGCGTTCAGTCTCCTGGAATGCTTCCCAAAGGCACATCCGTGCACATCACTTGTAGTTAGTCTCCAAAGACGTGAGACACATCAGCCCAAGAGTGTCTCTCACAGGTATAGCCTGTGAGGAGATGATCTCTAGCGGTGTAAAGCCATGTGCCAATAGAAGAGCACAATGTGCCCTCGCTGCCATACTCAAACAGTATGCCACTGCGCCCTTCCATGAAACAAAGCGCACACAGGCGCATCTGCGAAGCAGGATAACGTAATTTCGCCTTGCAACAAAAAACACGTGGCAGATTTACCAAACCGCTTTTAAATTGCCAGTATCATACAGTGC
This sequence comes from Pleurodeles waltl, assembly GCF_031143425.1. Lineage (NCBI taxonomy): Eukaryota > Metazoa > Chordata > Amphibia > Caudata > Salamandridae > Pleurodeles > Pleurodeles waltl. The sequence goes on along the minus strand of NC_090450.1, from coordinate 867,332,817 downwards.
ATATCTGTTGACACCTGATTGCCAGAATTGTAGCTTCTAAGCACCTGCATCTGTTTTCAGTGCACATGCAGGGGCTATTATTATTCGCAATGCTTTACAAAAGGCACAGGGAGCTACTGCTATTTACAGCGCTTTGAAGCAAGTCTGTGACAGCAAGCTCTGTAGAAAAGCAGTTTACAAGTGATAATAAATTTAATTCTAATGCTATAAAATCATAAGGTAAGCATGAATAACCCTAATAATAATAACACAGATGTAATAATAACAATAACCGCCGATGAAGACAATCACAGTAACAGTAATAATACTAATGCTGTTTCTATTACTTCCAATCGTACTACTGCCACTACCCTCACTACTACTCGCATTACTGTTCCTACTCATAATATTAAGCATATCTGAGTATGGTCGGCGCAGGGGAGCTTCTCCCTGCATTTCAATCTAAACATTGGTGAATGCGGAGGTTAGATTGATTGTTTAATTGATTGTTTGATTGACTGATTGAATGAATGGGGAGTCAGGATATGTGCCCTACGGCGGCTTCCACGTCAGCCTTCAAAAGACATTCAGGTGATTACTTTGGGATTGTGTGATGGCAGCCTGACTACAAGAAGAACTTAGCAAGGATGAATGTTTGTTTGTAGTACTGATGTTAATGTTTTAATAATCATGTACACTTTGATGGTTGCAATATCTGAATAAAGTGTTTACGAGAACTTAGCAGTGTGTCAGCTGTGGAGGATCCTCCTCGTTGCCCAGAACAAGAGCACTGTGAGTGAAGCCGCACAGCCCTCACCTCTTCTTTGTGTGATTCTGAAGTCCGAGGGAAAGGGGACTGAGGGTAATTCAGCAGTCACTCCTCCGGCTCACATGCACGAACTGTATAAAAGGGTCGAATGACGTTTGGAAAAGGCATTCTTGCATTCATTCTGGTTGCACTAAATTGTGTGGTCCGAAGCAAACATTTTTCGGAATTTAAATGATATCTGTTACGGAAAAAAAAGGTTAAAATCTGGCCTTTAACGCGACGGGTATATCGTTGCTGGCTTCTATGTATGTCAGTGATGGGCACCAGGGAGACTTTCCCTTACTTGACACTATACTTGTGAAAAGTGAAACCGCCTTGGTACCTGCCTAATGATTAGATAACTATCGTGAGATCAAATAAGAGGGAAGACGTCTACAAAATAGCCCTTTGGAGACCGAAGTTCCAGAAAGGCAACGTATGTTGATAAAATGTATGTGATAAATCAGAGACTGCAATGACCACAGGGCAGTGGGAGACGTGATGAAAAGGACGCCTCCTGGCGCCCGGGCCAGGGAGGGTTCACAGCACACTTGTTCGAACATTAATGGAGTAAATGAGGCAATAATTCAAGACACTGCTCACTATATCACAGTGGGAAACTCGATTCTAAAGGACTTCTGCAGCCCGGCCCGTGAGAGGCAGCTGCCTGCCCGAGGCCGGGGTGTGCGTCAGGGTGCATGCGCACAACCCGCCCTGCGCGGTCTGTGCCGTTCACGCGCTCAACCAAGATGCATTCTCAGGGTTCTCTCCATCCTTTCCAAGTGTATGTAGGTCTTGACACGTGCTCCACACGCAGTAACTTTTCATTTCCCTTACTGCTTTCTTCCTCTTACCTCCTCCTTCCTTCTGCTTTCCAGCAGCCAGTGGCAGTGCGCATTATTTGTTCACACTCCTTCTTATGCTTCTCGCTCTCAATGTGCACCTGTTTTCTCTTCCGTGGGCTTTCTATTCTCTCTGCTATTTCATCACCCCTGCTCTTGTTTGCTTTTCACTCACCCGAATCCCGTTTTCTTTTGTTACCCTTCTCGGTAACCCATTCGTTTCTTTCTTAACTCCATAACCTTTGCTTTGTTGTTCCTATCCCTCTGCCTCCTCCTCCGCAATCTAGAATGCATATCCCCTACTCTAACTGAAGCACAAATGTCTTATAGTAATTTCACGCATACAGTTCGTGACACTGGGGAGTGCGGTGAATAGTGGGGACCGAATTACACCATGGAATGGGACTAGCACAGCTATTGTGTCTGTTTTCACCTGTTGTGTGGTGCACAAATGTATGTTTGGTCTCAGGATTTGCACCAGACAAACTGTGTGGGGTCCATTATGTGCATAATTACCATCATCATTCAGGTGCCGAAGGGCTGTGGTGTAGAACAAATTGTATAGAAGTAGGAGCCACATATATGTGCAAAGTGGTAGAAAGCGGAGTCGCAATTTGTGCACGATTGTTTGCAACCAGTATGTTATTTTAGAAACTGACGTATTTGCTAGTAGGTCGCTTCACAAAGAATGGGGTTCACCGAACGACCCGCCTAATTAATATTTCATAAACAGGCCGCAATTTCTGACTCCTTGTGATTGGCTACCACCACAGAGACTGTGGCCTACAAGGGACGGCCGACAATAATCCCGGTGACTGTACTCCAAAGTGGAGAAAGAATTGTTTAAGTAGCCCCAGTTCCTTAAAGGAATCCAGGCTGCTTAAAAATCAATACATAAAGCTGTCTGCTTGGAAAACTCCAGTCAGAGTAAGCAGTAGCCCCCAAGACCACTGTGCATACTTCCCCGAAGCTGGCACCTTCCTTTCCAAAGGAGAAGGGGTCCAAAGGGGACCCCTTCCCCTTTGCGAACCATTTACTCCCTAACTTGGGAGTTAGTAACAGTTGAGTGGTTTGTGGCTGGAACTATGGTTGCAAACCATTGATATGCACCATACCGACTACCAGTTTGGAAGGAACAGTCATGATGGGTAATTGATCTGACAATTAATAGGTGCAAAGTGTCAAACTCTACATAAGCGCTGGGAATGTTCCACCAACTACTGGCAATGCTATGATTTCAAACTCCGCAAAAGAATATCTTGTATCCAAAGTCAGTTACACCAAAATGCATACGTACAAATCGTGCACGAGTCACAAAAAACACAACATGCACAACTTCTCTATTACCTGCATAAGTGGAAAATGCCACTGGCTTCAAAAAGGTTGGAAGAAAAGTGGTGGTGCCATGAAATCGCCCAATTGGCGTATGCAAGCTGTGGGTAACGAGTATTGGCGAATGACTGGCGAGGAGAAAAGAGGAAACCTTAAGAGTAAGCCGAGGACTCACAAGGCATTTTGTTATTCACAAAATAGGCAGAGGTTTAAGGATCCTGATTGGTTGCCTCAGTAGCCCACCCGGTATATTTTTTTCTTTGCGTCTCGTACTTGCAGTCACAGGTTACTGAAGGACCATCACGAGTGAAAACACCAGAATGCAAAGAAAAGTAACTTGACTGGTTGAGTTACTCACGCAGGCAATCGGGAAACACGAGTACCTTGTAAAAACCCGAACTACCCCATTTCACCAACTGCCCCGAATGCCGAAATAACTGGTCTTCATTTTAGAAGACGAATGTGCAGATTATCTGTGGCAGGAGTGAAGGATGTCTCTAATCTTCTGATTGCTATTTGGAAACTGAAGTTGCAAATTAATGCCAATTTGCTTCTATGGGGAAGGAAGATAGGGTGTTCTCAAAAGTCCTGTTTCACACGTTGTGATCAGCACTCTCAGTTAGCATTCATTTAAAAGTTCGCCATTTTGCAGATACGGGGATAACTGAGAAACAGACAAATAAAATAGTTTGCTCAGGATCACACAGTTTGGCCAATAAACTCAGAACTCAAATGTGCTGGCGCCACATCTTACAGATCTCTTTCACCGGATGCCAACGTTTACTAATCTTGACAGGCTCTGTCGACAGCCATTTGCAATTATTGCCTTGTTTTCCCTGATTGCGAACTTGCTCGGACAGTTTACACAGGTTTTCCTCCCTGTAACAGTATATTAGGAAGGTGTGATTAAATTACTCCTTGTAATGAAAAGTGTTTCATGCTGTTGGCTTGTTTTATAAGAAATGCAGAAAGGAGTTACGTCCGGGCATTTATAAAGCGTTAATACGACCATTCTCTTCCTTCTGAGGTCTGAATATCTTCGTGTTTTAAAAAGGCTGTAAATATGTGCAGACCTGATAAATACCTCGGTTTGATTCATTCAGGCATCACACCAAATAATGAGATTTGGGGACATGCCCCAGCAATAGGAACTATTATTACCATTTCTATGATAACTGGCCTATATCTTTAACTTTCCCCCCCATCGTAATGATACTTTCTAAATAATTTTGCAACAACATTTGGAGGTTTAAGCATTATTTCTTTACCATTTCTTTAAAGACTAACTGGTTTCTTACCGCCACCATTCTGATAACAGATGTAAGGAAACCTCCAGACATTGCCCAAGTCAACAGCAAATCCAATCACAGACAGCAGGAAATCCATCTTTTTGCTCCACTTGTCCCTGGTGTCGGTTTGCGGCATCGAAGGCACAGGGGTGGTGGTACAGTTGGGGGTCACAGGGGTTCCCGGTTTGGGGTGACCATCTGCCACAACGAGAGAGTTTTCCTCCGACATGCTGCCTGGCTTGGGAACCGTGCAGGAGTCCATCTGGAGAAGTTTGAGGAAGGGAAAGAGTTCCTGTGGTTGGTGACAGGCGCTAGGAGGTGGGTCTCATGAGATGGACTTCCCCATCTCCTGATGGTAAATATACTCCAGGACTGAGCAGCGGCAGCAGGGGGGAGGGCACGGGGGATCCATAATATGATCAAAGGCAAGCAGAAGAGGGAGCCCTCAGCAGCAGCGCCTTACTCAAAGCACACATTTCAACTGCTGACATTAACCAACGTGTGTGGATTAAAACCGAGCGCCTTTGTACTCTTGCCCTTGGTAATTTCTGTTTGGCGTGCTAGATTTCACTGACAGGGACGGTGTGTTGTGTAAAACCAGGTATAAGTGCAGTCATAAAAGGGCGGGGGGGGGGGGAGGGGGGAAGCGACGGTACATCTTACATTTGCGTTCTCAAATTGATGCTCGACACACATTGGATTTGGTTTCACATTTGTAAAAATGGCATACTTTCGCCTGGCTTAGAATGGAGTATGCTCAATAATTGATCACCAAGTGTACACGTATTAGGTGGTGATCGCACAAAGTGCACGAACACTGACGTAAGTTCGAGCCTTTAACCAATTTGGGTTTCAGTCCTTCATGGCGGAAGCGGCACTGGTGATCCCAGTGGGCTGATGTTGCATTGTTTCAGAATCGCGACAGTTCTAAAGAAGTAATTGAAAGTCTCTGGAGAAATGAAGCCTCTGCTCTAACCACAGAGCTCACACGAAAGAAAACATATCTTGAAATCAAGAGGAGCACTTTCGAGAGCTCAATTTATATGGCAGAGGATAACGGATGCACTACCTATTTGTTGTGGCATGTAGTTTGAAGAGTAACGCAGCAAACGTGCAACATCGCACTTTAAGCCGGTGAGGACTTAAAGCCTTCAGCCCCAGCGCTGGTACATGTCGCAGGCAGGGTGGTGGAGCAGAGTGTTTTTGTGCTGAATGTTATAATGAAACAACAGTGTCACACGACAGACACCACTGGCAGCTTGGCCGTGGGCAGGGCTGCTTGTTCACCTTTCAGGAATCACTCCGATTGTGCTTGTCTTTTAAAAACGCAGGCCCATATTTATACTTTTTGACGCAAAACTGCGCCTGTGCAATTTTGCGTCAAAAATAATACCACCGGCTAACGCCATTTTGGTGCGCCGTGCGGGTGTCAAATTTATACTTTGACAGACTGCGGCGCAAACCACAGGTGTGAGTCATTATTTTTGACGCACACCACAGCATCAAGTCGTAAAGCAAATTGAAGTTAACGCGGCGGAAATGACTGTGGGTCGATTTACGACCCCGCAAACCGGATATGCAGCGTTTTTTGACGCAATAGCATCAAAATTCCCCGCGAACACAGCCATTTCAGCAGAGGAGAGCCTAAATGGATCCCTGATGCCTCTACAGACCCCAGAAAGATGACAACAGACCAGGAATCAGCCAGGAGGACCCACACAAGAACCAGGGCACTTTTAAGAAGAAAAGAAAGTGTCGCTTTAGTGCAGAGGAACAGGAAATTCTGGTTAAAGAGGTGACGGAACACCAGCACCAACTGTTTGTCACCTCAAAGTTGCCAATCAGTAGGAGAGAGGCTATATGGCAACAAATTGTTGACAAGATTAACAGTGTGGCAGAAGTACGCAGTTCCTAATAATGAAATGCACTGTTCCTAAATGCTAACAGAAGGAAGGAAAACACACAGGGAGAGTGTAAGGTTAACCTATTAAATAGAGAATCCTATTCAATAGGAGCAAGAGTCCTCACACACCCAAATGGGTGTCATGCTTCATCATCGGACAAGCTCCTCGTCAGACTGGCGCTGCAATGTCTGACGGGCACCACCCTTTCGGGGGGCTCTTTGCCGGAGTTCTTTTATGATGATGCCTCACTATCCCATAGGTAAGTAAGGAAAGGAAGGAGAGCAAGAAAAAATAATAGACCAAGCTAAAATTGGCTCATAACCTATCTGCAAGATTTTCTTTAATTGGTGCAGAGAGCAGGCCAAGATTAAAACAATTATCTGGAGAACAGTGTCGATATGATGTCCGACTTTTCTCACATAAATGGGTGGTCAAAAACTATAAGACCCCCCTTAGAAATTGGGTCGACATGTTTCGCGTCTATTCGGTCCACATAGGATCCACTGACGCTTCCTCAGGACCTAAATATGATGATGCTTCTCCACATACAAATACAAAAAATGATCTTGCCTATAACAACTAATAAGTGAAAGCAAAAAATCAGTCAGTCACTTACATCAGTCCATTATGACCCACAGTGTCAATCCTATTCGTCGCCCCTCCCAATTCGGGATAAGGCTTCATGGGATCACGCAGACCTTAGGCCTGGTCCAAGTGACAAGAGGTTGGTGACCGGCCGTCGGTGGTTGCTCCTACCCCTGGTCGCGCTGGTCAATTCGGGAGCGCGACCAGGGGTAGGAGCAACCACCGACGGCCGGCCACCAACCTCTTGTCACTTGGACCAGGCCTAAGGTCTGCGTGATCCCATGAAGCCTTATCCCGAATTGGGAGGGGCGACGAATAGGATTGACACTGTGGGTCATAATGGACTGATGTAAGTGACTGACTGATTTTTTGCTTTCACTTATTAGTTGTTATAGGCAAGATCATTTTTTGTATTTGTATGTGGAGAAGCATCATCATATTTAGGTCCTGAGGAAGCGTCAGTGGATCCTATGTGGACCGAATAGACGCGAAACATGTCGACCCAATTTCTAAGGGGGGTCTTATAGTTTTTGACCACCCATTTATGTGAGAAAAGTCGGACATCATATCGACACTGTTCTCCAGATAATTGTTTTAATCTTGGCCTGCTCTCTGCACCAATTAAAGAAAATCTTGCAGATAGGTTATGAGCCAATTTTAGCTTGGTCTATTATTTTTGCAGAGGAAGATGGATCTCCTGCGGATATGCCTGTCCCAGAATACCCTGATGAAATGGATGACGAGCTGACAAACATTCCCCAGCAGACCATCCAAGAGGTCCTTGGAACCCTACAGACCCCACCTTCGGTCACAAGGAGGAGCACAGAAGGAAACATCCACCACCCCAAATGTAAGACCTGCCAGCTCCAATACAGCTGAGGACTCAGACGACACAGGCACCAGCTTTGAGAGAACTGTAGTTGGGGTACAGCAGGAGCTGGCCAAGGAGGTGCGGGTAGGGATGCAAACTATGGCAGCCAGCCTAGAGGGGGTGCGTTCCTGCATGATGTCATCTGCAGATCAGGCAGCAGCCATGCAGGCGCTAACAACCATCCTGCAAGGACTACAAGATACTGTCAAGGAATTCACTACTGCAGTAAGGGAGTTGCCACAACACCTTGCATCCCAAACCTTCCACTGCATGCACGAATGCAATCATGACCCCCTCAGGGCCGACCTGGCTGCCTACCATCATGATGTGGCTGCTATTCTTAAGAATCAGCAGATCCTCCTTGCAGCAGTACTGCCCTTAAGACCTTCACAGGTAGAAGTGATCGGGATGTCTGACTCCACGTCTTCTAACACTGAGGTGTGTGTTGCCCCTTCACAACCACCACCACCAAGGACAGAGTAGGCAGCACACACATCAGAAGAAGAAGACATGGAACAGATCACCTTCACACGGAAAAGTACCCGGAAGCACTAGTCCCTGCCACATGGCCAACTATTACCAAGGTCCAGCGCTTTGTAACATGGCAGTCTTACAACAACTGTACTCAATGACTGTTCTGCAAACCACTGTCTATCTTGTCATCCTGCCCAGTGATTGTCTCTCTCTTACTCATTGGCAAATCCTGCGCCTCTGCACTGTCTGAAACATCACCCTAGCATGTCAAAAGCATTTCCTTAACCCCTTGTGTAGGATCACAATGTAAGATGTCACTATAATGGACTCACAATCATGGACAATGTACATATAGCACTACAGCACTTTTCAATAAATAGCACTTACACAACAAGTCTGTCTCTGGGTAATGTAACACATCAACTGTGCAGTAGATAACTGAAATGTGCCTAGTGTCAAATAACGTAGCTTGTCAATACAACTGTCCTGAAATTATGTAGTCAGATAAATCTGCACAGTGGCCAGGATTGCATCATACTCTGCCCTTCCTGAGGGTAATATCTGATGAAGTGAGAAACCATACACTATCATGCTGTGTTGGACAGAATAATGCTTCCTCAAGGGATATCTAAGTCATCAAATAGTGGCAGCAAAATGTTGTCACCATGCAATACTAACACATATAACAGTGCACACAAATCTAAGCCATATGCCAACATGTATGTGTGAAATAGGTGTGGTCCTCTGCTATTGTCCTTCAAAGGTGAAATGTACAGGACGTATGTCATTTACAGTGTGTGTGTATGTGACTGTTGTATGGTACGCATCACATTTGCTCTGGGATTTCCAGTGTCCTAATCAGGATATCAGCAATGCTCCATGAGGCAACACTCTTATTCTGATAGCTAGAGATAAAGGTGTGCAAAAATGAATAGCCAGACCATGATATGGTGAGTATTATAGGTGTTTATTTAAATTAGTTCATAAAGTGTTGATGGTGATTATATTTAAAAGAAATTGTTCACAATATGTTGCTGCCTACGCAAACCAGCGGCCGTGTTTTGTTGTTCACCCTCATGTTGCAGGCCACCATCCTCCTCTTCCTCCTCTTCAAGCACGTGTGGCTCTGGTTCCAGGAAGGGAATGTTCCTTCCTATGCAAATGTTGTGCAGAATGGCACATGTTAGAATGATCTTACAGACCATTTCTGGGGAATATAGGAGGCTACCACCAGTGATGTCGAGGCACCTGAATCTCGACTTGAGGATGCCGAAGGTCCTCTCGACTATGGTGCGTGACCTCTTATGTGCGTCATTGTAGGCACGCTCTGCTGCAGTACTCGGGTTGCCAATAGGTGTCATTATCCATGGCTGGATGCCATACCCCTGATCAGCTGCAAGAGAAAATGAATGGGATCATGTTGATGTAGCTAGCCCCATTGAAATCACCTTGCATGGCAGTAGTTGTCTTGTGTTGTCTGTGACTCTTTTGTGTTATTGTGTCGCATCCTAGGCTTGTAGGATGTACCATCAGCATTGTGTTGTTTCCTTGGCTGAACGAGTGTTAGGCTGCTGACCAGTTGTCAGCAGTATGTTTTGGGATTTGCAGTACAGTGTGCCCTCCCTAGCATTGTGACTTGTGATACAGGTGTCCCTATGTCTTCACTGGGGGTGAGATGATAGTTCCATACACAGGTTAAAATTGACAGTGTTGTTAGCACGTTCATATCAATGTACCCTGGACATCCCATACCTTTAGACTTATGCAATGGATTGATGTAAACATAATTGAGACGCTTACATTTTGCAAGGTGGCAATTAGGCAACCCACTCCAAACGTTGTGATCATTGACGTCTTAACATCAGGCTGTACAGTAATTTCAGATGTGTGACAGGTTCAATGGTGACCTATTAAATATGGCTAGCGATGTCACAACCTCAGTGTGTTACTGTCGTCATGTTGCTGTTGTGGTGTATGTGTTATGTGTCCTAGAGGGTTGCTGTGCAGTGTGTATATAAGTAGGTTTTTGTACTTACCAACAAGTAGTCCATTGCCACACCGTCCATCCTGGAAGTGTTGATTGATGGTGCTGTGACGGAAGATGAATGAGTCATGGACACTCCCAGGATATTTTGCCACAATGTTGGTGATCAATCCTTGGTGATCGACAATGGTCTGCACATTGATGGAATGTGTGTGCTTCCTGTTGCGGTAGAGGTGTTCAGATGCAGCAGGTGGCACAAGGCGTACATGTGTGCAGTCGATTGCACCAAGGATGTGTGGGAAGCCACTAATGAGGTAGAACCCCTGTTTTGTTTCCTGCTGCTTCTGCAGTGTGTTAGGGAAGCAGATGTGGCGGGGTGTGAGTACAATGTTGGCATCCAGTACTTTGGGCAAAAAGGCAGAGAATGACGGCTGTGATATTCCAGCAACCAGGGCACCAGTTGTTTGAAAAGAGCCACTTGTCAGCATGTGAAGTACAGCAAGCAGCTTGGTTTCTGTTGGGATGGTGCGGGGTGTCAGCAAGGTGGGTGCCAACTGTGGCTCTATGTTTCGCAGCAGCTGCTAAATGGCCTGCCAGTTCAACCTGTACCTCTGGATGATGTCATGTTCCCTGAGGCCATGAAGGGTTGTTCTGGGGCGGACTGTCCTCTCCTTCCTTCTGCGCTGCCTTTGGGGTCCCTGCTGGTGTTGTGGTAGCTGCTGTTGTTGCTGCTGGGCTCTGCGTCTGCATGCACGCTGGATGAGGAGCACCTCCATGTCTCCCTTTTGCTGCTCTGCTGCTCTGCTGTTGCTTCTGTGTGTTCTGATTAAATACAAGGGTGTTTGCTCCATTTTAACGCCTGCCCTGACCCAGGCGTTACATTTTTGCGCAAATCGGGCTGTGCACTGTTTTCCGGCTACGCTTCCCAGCTGTGCGTCATTTTTGCCCGAAAGCATAAATACGACGCACGCCGTTTAAGTCATTTTTTGGACGGGAACGCCTACCTTGAATATGATTAACGCAAGGCGGGTTGTCGCATCCAAAAAATGAAGCACACGGCGGAATTTTGTCATCCTCGGGCGTCAAAGTTTAAAGAAGGGGCAAGGTTTGTGCTGAATGTGCGTCAAAACTTTTGACGCACAATCGGCGCAGATGGAGTATAAATATGCCCCCTAGATTCCTGAGAAATGAAAATCAGTGACTATGTTATGACGTGAGCGCTTTCCGCAGTGCTACTTATGAGCATCGAATAGGTATTGCAGCAGAGACTTCGGAAAGCATTGACGAGAGCCCCATGAGTGTTTCCAATTTCAGACCTTAAATCAAGCTTAAAGTATCTACAGAAGCAGGAGCTGTCACCTCACACCCTTGATCTTGTAGGTCTCCAAAGTTCTTCTTCTGCATCTTTGATTTACCAGCTTTGAATACATCACTCCAGGACTTCCCAACGTGTAGTGTAGCATCTGCTGCATGGAATGCTGTCTTCAGCACCTACCCAAATTAAAATGTGAAAGATGAGGTGACACCTTTGGGAACTCCCAGAAACCTGCTACATAGGTTTCCTGATCTGGGAATAGGTCCATTCGTGTTGTCTGCGGCACTGCATGGGCTTTCTTGGTGCTTGGTTGGTCTTGGATTTATGTATAAAAAAAAACTGTGTTCAATTCGTAGCAAAGCAGTTGTCTGTCTGAATAAATATTCCATAATAGACCAGACTTATCCAGAGATATTAGTGCACTGATATTGTGACAAACTTAGCATATTTTGTCATCCTCAGCCCCATGGATGAATACTTTCTTGCATCTTCTGCTTGGTCCACCACTTTCTTAAATGGTCCTCCAGGAGTTCTTAATCAAAATACCTTCTTATTCACTCCATATGCTAACCTCTTCATAGAATATATTCGTTGGTATCTGTGAGTATTTGGGTTACTTTTTGAGGAGAGTATAACCCAACTCGGATCGCTGCCATAATATTGATGCATAACATCAAAACACAAAAATATCAAAAATGACTAACCAAAATATCAACTCTCTCTACTTGACTATAAACACCACACAAAGCACAAAAACAAAAAGATTGGAACCAAAAATATTATTACCTTTAAATTAGCCAATAATATGTGAACAATAGCGATTCACACAATATCAACTATATACTACCACCAAAATAATTAAATAATCATTATTGAATATATAAAAAAACACTTTTCACATAAAACAATTACTTCAAATAAACCCAAAAGTTGTTATACACATATTGAAATTAAATAAAACATATTACATCAGCAAAATATTTACCATTCAACCCAAAAATCTAAATCTAAATATTTATATAAATATATTTCACTGAAAAAACCCAAATGTTACGCACCCTGAGGTAGCTATAACCTGGGCCCTTGGGGAGTGGTTAGCTGTGCATGGCAAAGGCACAAGTTATAGTTACCTTAGGGCACAAGTTATAGTCACTTGAAAGAACCAACTTTAACTGCTGAATTTCTATTGTTATGTACGAGTAAACTCAGAACTTACCTATAACGTTCCTGTAACCTTTGTTTTTTTCCAGTGGATTTCTATGATTTTTTTAACGTTAAGTAATTTTCATTACTATATGTTATTCCAACCCCCTCACGCACGGCCTTTGGCCATGCACAGTGCAGGTTGGCCACAGGGCCTGTCTTTGTCAGTGGATGTGTGAGTGGGTGTCTGAAATGAGTCTGAAAGTGGGTGTGTGAGTCGATGAGTTGGTCTAAGTAGGTGCATGAGTGTCTGAGTGGGTGTGTGAGTGGGCACCTGAGTCTCTGAGTGCATGTATGAGTGAATGAATTAGTGTATGAATGAGTCTGTGGTTTTTCTTTCAAATTGTTCCATAATCATAAATATTTTGGAAATAATTTGCAGAAATTTGTGGAAATTCATGATTTTTCATGTATATTGGTTGCTGTGATGCAAAATTATATTAACCCTATAATTTACCCCTACAGGCACCAATATCATACACCTGGGGTTAGGGTACCCTCACACTAACCCCTTATGCCCCTTTCAATTAGAATTTTCACCCCGGGGACCATGTCCTGTGAAATAAAATGGCGGTCGCAACTTTCCAGTCAGCTTGCGATCAGCCCATTGCAATGCTTCTTTTCACAGATTTTGCAATATATTCGCAGCCAGAGATATACAAATTTATTTGCCCTTAAATATCTCCTAAACTACTGAAAGGATTTACAATAAATAACAAAAGGACAATCTGCGTACCGGCAGCTAGCTTTCTGGCAAATTTGGCGTAATTACATCCAGTGGTTCGGGCTGTAGACGTGTTAAGCCCCTTTTTTCTCTGCCCCTCCTGACAGATCACCCCGAAACTTCCAGTGCGAAACAAGAATCATCGGGCCACTTTTTATTTGAAAATTTCATGAAGATTCATCAAACGGTGCCAAAGATATAGGCAAGTCAAAAAACGCTTTTTCTATGGAAACACAATCCTATTTATAATTGCCTACAGGGGACTGCCAGTAGGTATTATTATATATATATATATATATATATATATATATATATATATATATCTCCAAACAAGAAAGGGCAGCGGCTCCAATCAATATTGACATTCAAGCGTTTTCTTCAAACTTCAGACCCGCAGACCTGCAGGTTTATAAATCCTAATGTGTTTTGTTGCACAATGCCTTGTTCACAGGAAAGTAAAACCAGATGTAAAACCAGTCAGTCCGGCAGGAAAAGGGCTATGAGATAGCACTTGGCTCCTTTAAAGGAGCCGAGTGCTATCCCATAGCACAGAGGGGGCCGACAATGCATTGTTCTGATGGTGCTGGGCAGGGGGCCCCTGCCAGGGCATGGGCCGTGTAGGGACCCCCCTCGTGGCCCTCTGCACCTGCTCTCTGCCAGCAGTTTCATGGTGGAGAAACCACCATGAAAAGGCTGGCAGAGAAGAAGGTTGAAATCAGCAGGGCGTCACTGAGTTCGGCGCCGCCTTGGCTGATTGCAATCAAGATCACCGTCACCCAATCAGGGTCTTGGATCCTGGCTGAGACGGCAGTCAATTGGCGGTCCACTGACCAAACGTTTAATGTGACGGTTGGTGCGCCATAGCCGTGGCGGTCCGAATGCCACTGCAAAGCTAGCAGCCCTAGGACCACCAGCCTTGTAATGATGCCTATATATATATATATATATATATATATATATATATATATATATATATGTATATATCAAAACAAATCCCTTTCAGGGTTAGAGTGACGCATAAATTATGCAAAAAAGAATAGAGAACTCTGGGTAGTTCCCAAGTTAAGGTGGAGAGCAGCTCCAGTAAGGAGCACCCTGCAACACCAGCGACACTCTAGATTTGCTCACCTCAAATGTCTGTTTATCTAGCAAAGTCTTTAAGCATTGGATCAGCACAGTGCTATCCACGCCGAGCTAGATAGTGACAAAGTCTTTTGTCATTTGTACAGCAAAGTCTTTAAGCATAGGTTTGAAACAGTGTCAACCTTGCCTAGCTGCAAAATGACAAAAGCCAGAGAACTACCCAGAGTTCTCTATTCTTTTTTGTATATATATATATATATATATATATATATATATATATATATATATATATATATATATATATATAGATAGATAGATACATATTTTCCAACGGAGTTCGGTGCCTGCTACTCCAAATGAATTGAACAGTAGACCACGTACCACGGCTAAATTGCTCAGCATTCCTTATTTATTCACCAAATGGCAGAAAATCTCAAAGCGTTTCGGAGCTCCTGCTCCTTGTTCACAAGTACAATCAATCAAAATGATTTGGAAGTCCATCAACACTTATTATGGACCTTTGAGGTGAGCAAATCTGGAGTGTCGCTGGTGTTGCAGGATGCTCCTTACTAGAGCGGCTCTCCACCTAAAATTGGGAACTTCCCAGAGTTCTCCTTTATTTTTTGCATAATTTATGCATCACTCTAATCCTGAAAGGGCCTTGGTTTGACTTATACTGGGTGCTCTCTTGTGTCTGGACAAAGCTACACCCCCCTGAAGAGCTCTAATGAGAGCGAAACACATGTCAGGGGTTGCTTTACTCATTCCAGGTTGGCTTGGACGGTATTTGACCAGTTCAAAGCTGTAATACTGTGCCTGGAGTGGTAAATGGCTTTTGTCATTTTACAGCTCGGCGAGGATGACACTGTGTCAATCCCATGCTTAAAGATTTTGCTGTACAAATGGCAAAATACTTTGTCACTATCTAGCTCGGCGAGGATAGCACTGTGCTGATCCTGTGCTTTAAAAACTTTGCTAGATAAGCAGATATTTGAGGTGAGCAAATCTAGAGTGTTGCTGGTGTTGCAGGGTGCTCCTTACTAGAGCGGCTCTCCACCTAAAATTGGGAACTTCCCAGAGTTCTCCTTTGCCTGCTACTCCATATTAATTGAACAGTAGACCACGTACCACGGCTAAATTGCTCAGCATGCCTTATTTATTCACCAAATGGCAGAAAATCTCAACGCATTTCAGAGCTCCTGCTCCTTCCTCATGAGTACAATCAACCAAAACGATTTGGAAGTCCATCAACACTTATTATGGACCTCCATTGCAAGCCCATACATAACAATAGTAAAAGGACTAAAGTAATAAACTCTATGTTTACACACACTGAACGTGTTGGCCATTTTGGAATGGATTTGTTCAACAGAAAAAGTATACTAGCCACTGTTGCTCAAATCGTTTCTCCAAACATTTGCACATATATATGATCCAATTAACTACCTACTATTAATCACGCTGCTTGTTTCAATGCTTGTAATTAATACCTCAAAACATGCAATAAACAAAATAAAAATAGGCTAACAAATATACATTGAACAAAATTATTATTAATACTTAACATTGCACTCCTGAGACTGTTCCCCATGCAGTGCAGGGAACAAGATATAATATCTCTCCTGCCACCATCCCACTAGGCTGTATTCCTTCATCTCCCTGTGAAGCAAAAATACAATACAGATAATATTTACTAACTATGTGCTGATTCTAGTGTGTGCAATATTGGTCACTCAGTTTTTATACAGAATGGACATAAAGCTCAAGAAGAAATGGCTCTACGAACGCACACCCGACAGCCACACAGCCCACAAGGACGCCACCCGCAGACATCACCAACTCATTAGGCTGACCAAGAGATCCTCTTTCAAAGCCCGCCTGGATAACATTGCACACAACAGCAAAGAGCTCTTCAGCATCGTGAAGGAACTCTCCAACCCCAGCGCCAACGTCAACGACATCCCACCTTCCGCGACGCACTGGCCATTTCTTTCCACCGGAAGATCACTGACATCCACGACAGCTTCAACACCTTGACCACCTCAACCACGCCAGTCTCCTCCTCTACGAACACCACCCGTACCAACCACCTGACTTCATGGACCAACGTCAACGATGACGAGACACGCAAGATCATGAACTCCATCCACTCAGGATCACCGTCAGACCCGTGCCCACACCACGTATACAACAAAGCAGATACAGCCATCGCACCCCAACTATGGAAGGTCATCAACATCTCCTTCGAAACAGCGAGATTCCCGGAAAGCTGGAAGCACGCTGAAATCAACGCCCTTCTCAAATAGCCCAGGGCGGACCCCAAGGACCTCAAGAACCTTCGACCCATCTCCCTGCTCCCGTTCCCGGTGAAGGTCATTGAGAAAATTGTTAACTCACAGCTGACCCGCCACCTCGAAGCCAATGACATCCTGGACCCGTCCCAGTCCGGATTCAGAAGGAACCACAGTACGAGACCGCCCTTCTCGCTGCCACAGACGATGTCAGAAGCCAACTCGACAACGGCGAAACATCAGCCCTTATCCTCCTAGACCTGTCAGCCGCCTTCGACACGGTCTGCCACCAGACTCTGAAAACCCGCCACCATGAAGCTGGAATCCAAGAAAAAGCCCTCGACTGGACCACATCCTTCCTCTCCTGCAGAACCCAGAGAGTCCGCCTCCCTCCCTTCCAATCCGAAGCCACCAACATCATCTGCGGCGTACCCCAGGGCTCATCCCTCAGCTCGACGCTGTTCAATATCTACATGGCTCTCCTCGTACAAGTGGCCCGCCAACACAACATCAACATCATCTCCTACGCTGACAACACCCAACGACAAGAGGATCACCTTCAAGCTCCTCACCCACGCACACAAAGCACTCCACAATGCTGGGCCAGCCTACCTGAACAACAGACTCAGCTTCTACACCCCCACCTGACAGCTCCGCTCCGCCAACCTCGCCCTCGCCCACCTTCAGAAGACAACTCAAAACCTGGCTCTTCGAGCAGTAGCAGCACCCCCTCCCCCAGCGTCTTGAGACCCTCGCGGGTAAGTAGTGCGCTTTACAAATGCAATGATTGATTGATTGATTGATAAAGCCACAAATGGAAAATGTACTTAATTCAAAATCTTACAATCACAATGCTTCTGCTCGGCAATACTGTGTTAACCAAAGTGGAACTGACAGTTCTTCATCCATATTCAATCCTTTTGGTTGAAGAGTCCTATATTTAATAATTAATTTCGACTTTAGCCGCCTTAATTCTTGTTCTCTATTGCCACCTCTTATACTAACAGGAATACTTTCCAATACACAGAATTTTAACAAATTTGTATTCTTTTCATGATGAATTGCAAAATGTCTCGCCGCCGGATATTGCTTATCCTCATTCTTAACTGCTCTAAAATGTTTGCTTTATGAATTGTGCTCCCTATGTAAAATTTATCACATGGGCAGTACAATGCATGTACTGAAAATTCTGTGTTACTGGTTAGATGTTTCCTTATTACAAAAGGTTTCATTTCTTTAGATAATACTATTTCTCGGCAACTAGTACGAAATCTGCACGCTTTGCACATACCACAGGTGAAAAACCCTTGTATGGATCTTTGTAAATACTTTACTGAAGACTGCACCAGATTTGCACACAACTGATCTTTCAACGAGGGACTCTTTCTAAAAGTCATTTGCGCTCTTTCCTCTACAAAATGTCTGACACTATCATCTGTTGTTAATATGTTTCATTATTTATTCAAACTCCGTCTTACTTCCCATGATTGATTGATTATGAACATTTTTAATGAATCTAACAGATTGTTGGGTGTCAGAACTTCTTCTACTCTGTGAGATTAGTGCTTCATCTCAGTTGATAGATAAAACCTTTCTACAAGCACTTCCAATGTTTTTCACAGAGTAACCTCTTTCTAAAAACCTACTTCCGATGGTCTCCATTTCCCAGCAGGCAACATTCTACTACATGCTAGAAGTTGTCATCCTAAAAAGCTCATAGAGAGCATACCATATGGTGAGCTACTTAGAGCAAGAAGAAACTGTAGTGAAGAGATGGATTTCCTTCTCAGGAGAGCCAGAGGGCAGCAAGGCAGCAGGGCAACAGCAAGGCAGCAGTCCTTTACAGCAAAGCAGTCAGGTGAGTCCTTTTGGCAGCCAGGCAGCTTCTTAGCAGGTTGCAGGTTCTGGTTCACAGTTCCTTTCCCAGTAGATATCTTGTCAAGAAGTGTCTGTGTTGGTAGGGTCTGAGACCCGGTTAAATACCCACATGTGCCTTTGAAGTGGGGGAGACTTCAAAGAGAGGCTTAGAAGTGCATAAGGTCCCCTTTCAGTTCCACCCTGTCTGCCAGGGTCCCAGTAGGGGGTTTGGCAGTCCATTGTGTGAGGGCAGGCCACTGTCCTTTGACATGTCTATGTCAGGCCCTCCACCCTCCCAGGCCAGGAAGAACCATTCAGTATGCAGATGTATGCAGGTGTGACTGAGCATCCTGTGTTTGGGGTTGTCTGAGTGAAATGCACAAGGGAGCTGTCAACTAACCTAGCCAGATGTAGATTGTAAGGCACAGAAGGATTTAAGTGCAGAGAAATGCTCACTTTCTAAAAGTGGGATTTCTAAAATAGTAATATTAAATCCAACATTACCAGTCAGCAGGATTTTGTATTACCGTTCTGGCCATACTAAATATGACCTTGTTACTCCTTTCAGATTAGAATCTACCACTCAAACAGTATATGGGTGTAGCCCTAATGCTAGCCTATGAAAGGAGCAGGTCTCACAGCAGTTTAAAACAAATGTAGGAGTTTTACACTACCAGGACATATAAACTACACAGGTACATGTCCTGTCTTTTCCCTACATAGCACCCTGCCCTATGGTTTACATAGGGCCTACCTTAGGGGCGACTTCTATGCAGAAAAAGGAGAGTTTAAGGCTTGGCAAGTACTTTTAAATGCCAAGTCGAATTGGCAGCGAAACTGCACACACAGGCATTGCAATGGCAGGCCTGAGACATGGTTAAGGGGCTACTTATGTGAGTGGCACAATCAGTGCTGCAGGCCCCCTAGTAGCATTTAATCTACAGGCCCTGGGCACAAGTAGTGCACTTTTCTAGGGGCCTATAAAAAAAATTAAATAAGCCAATATCACCATGTTTTAAGGGAGAGAGCATATGCACTTTAGCACTGGTTATCAGTGGTAAAGTGTGCTGAGTCCTAAAACCAGCAAAAACAGTGTCAAAAAGTGGAGGGAGGCAGGTAAACAGTTGAGGGTGACCACCCTGAGGCTGTCAGGACTAACACATCTCAATAACTACCCAACCTAGTAGATGATACTAATATTTACAATAGACAGCATAAGAACATGTAGCCAATATCAGACCTGGATGATGGATGGAACCCTCAAAATGTGTCCCAAACCCTTCATCCAGATATACACCATGCCTGATGAATATCAAAACACAAATAACCCTTTTAAACATGCCCTACTACAAAATAAACAAAAAAGGTCTCTCTCCTGCGTCTCAATCCATATAAAGCATTAAAATAAGTAACTGGCATCCCCCCAAAATACTCAAACTTTGAGCAAGCCATGATTCAAAACAGTCTAAAAATATACCCCCAGACAGCCATAGAAGGCTGTTACCATCATGTCAATGAAAGTATATAGCGACACCTCCATAAATCTTCACTAGAGGCCATATTTATAGCAAAGTAGCGCAGTGCAGTAAGTCACCTTGCTGCTCTGCACTGCATCACTGGGAAAGGGCAGGAATGTGCCATAATTAAGGCATATGGCACATTCCTGTCCTTTCCCCCTGCGCTGGCACACAATGGGCTGCCTGGCACCAATTCAGACACCCTTGCACCATGGTGCACTGGTGCCAGTGTTGCATGCAGGATTGTTTTGTGCAGGTTTAATAAATCTGGGAATGCTTAAAAAACCATGGGAGTTGTCTGGGAACAACCACGCAACGCCCATGGAACACCTCTCATGCACAGAGTAATGCAATGCAGTGATTTGCACTGCATTGCAGTACTCCAGATTTTTGAAGCCGTTCAAAGCCAGGCAAAGTGTCTTTGCATGACATCAAAAATCTGACTTAGAGGTTTGTGTCACGCATGTACCACATTGCGTGGTGCAAGCATGACAAAACGCTCTTATGAATGTGCCCCTGAGTGTAGAATATTCCACAAACAGCCAATTTGCCTTTGAAAGAAAAATAATGATAGCACTAGCCTATGTCCCTGTCACAGAGGTAGCCAGCCACTACAATTGACTAATAAAAAGCACGTTCTGCCAACAAACCTAGGGCCTGATTACTAGTCTGGCGGCCTCAAAACCGCCAGTCTCACGGTGGCAGTTGAACCAAAGTGACTGTGGCGGTCACACTGGTGGTTTGACTGCCAGGGGACCGCTTTCTCTGCCAGGATCTCTAATCCCAATAGGATGGCGGCTGCCTTGGTTGAGATCAGTCAGGTGCTGCCCTGCGGATTACAACCTTGTTCTCCTCCAGCATTTTCATGGCAGTCTAGCCGCCATGAAAAGGCTGGTGCTGAGCAAGGGCAGAGGGCCACAAAGAGGCTCCTGCACTGCCCATGGCATGGGAAGTGCCAGGGTCCCCCTGACCAGCACCCTTGTACCGCACACTGCTGTGCAGACAGTGCGCATTTTAAGGGTGGCGGTGCACTCTGCTTGCGGCAGCATTGCCACCGGCTCAATGATGAGCAAGGAACAATGCTGCTGTATCTTTTCCACTGGGCTGACTGGCGTGAACTTTGGTTCCCACTTATCAGCCCAGTGGGAAGACCACCAGCACTGTGACAGTCTCCTTATCAGGAGTTTTGTGGTCGGATGTTTCCAACCACCAAACTCATAATGGCTCCCTTAGTCCCCTAATGGACTTTTTTGAAGGTATTTGGCCTGGCAGGCTACATCGCTCCGGACACAGACACCAACCCAAATTCCAAATATCATGGTGGAATGTCTATGACAGCACCTTGGCACAGGAAACCAAAACAAACAATGCAGTGGAAGGATGGCACAACACCTTCCAATTCACACTTGGCAGAACTCAACCTACACTATCCAAATTTATAAAAGCATTACAAAAATATCAAAGCTACCAAGAACTATGAATGGAGCAATGTGCTAGTCACATTTTCCCAGAACTTAGCAAACACACTAAAAAAGTATGACATGCTTCAATTTATAGCCAAACTCTTCATTAATAACAAAAGAGTAGATTACTTAGAAATCACAGCCAAAAGCATGTTAGAAAATAAACGTTAACCCATGAAAGTCCTAAAAAATATGACAAACTCTAAGCCATCATACCAAATCTTTTATTTAAACAATACATATATTTTAATAAATCAGTCTAACAATTATTTAATATCTCAATGTTAATAAAGACTGTTATAATAAAAGTAAATGTAAATTGTTTCCATCCTATAAGGCACTTAAAACACATAATCCAAACAATTCCACATAACAAGCACAGAACTTTGACATAAACAATATAATATCACATTTCCTACCCAAAATAAATTAAAGAAATACAATTTACTGTTCTGTAGCTGATGATCATTCTCTGTCTCCACACAAAAAATAGTAATCCACCAAAATGAGGTAAATAACATCGAAAAATACCCCCCCCCAATGCAAAACTATAACAAATCAAATAGAAAATGTTCAAAGCAAGTCAAAGAATCTAGGTTCTCCAAAAAAAAGCAAAAAGTGTTTAAAAAAAGAAACTCTCTAGGAAACCAGGAAAAATGAAAACAAAGTAAAAACCATTGGTTTATTTTAAACCACAACTGATTTCCTTAAAAAAACAAAAAGTAAATCTCAAATGCCCATAGAATATGGTTTTAGACAAACATTTGTAAAATAGATTAAAAAACCACCCACAAGACATGTTACATTCCTAAAAAATACATATACATAACAGTTGGTCATCAAAATATACTTAATATCACACAATTTAACATAGCATAGTCATACATTAATAAAACAGTGTACAAAAACGCAAACTACAAACTAGTGAAAAACACTAACATAGGGCTCTCCAACCTTTTCTGTAATTAGACCTACTTATGTTCAATGAGAATCATCCCAAGTTACTAATATTAATGGTGTAATAGTGACCACCACATCCAAGAGTTTCAGCAGTGATCACATCAGTGCATTAGAGTTTACAGCAGTATTGCAAAAAAGGTTTTGACAATTTGAAATGACTGTACATGGGTAATGCATAAAAAAACATAGCTGCAATGCAATCCCCTGGCACCAAGGTAATAATATGAGTATAATTCTATCCAAATCAAATAATAGTTGTGAAGAACATTTTGAAAAGTCAACCATTTTCTCCAATCATCAGTTTTGAATATCTTCCTTTTAAATTTGGTATACATATAATAATTTAACCAAGCAAATGCTTCTATATTAGTAGGCTGGGCTGCACATTTGTGAGCTACTCAGAGGTAGCTCGAGATCTACTGGCAGCTCACAAGTTACTTTTGGAGACACCTGCACTAAAAGTAATACATCTAAATATAGAAAAAACTCACCAACACTTGTACTAACTTTTACACCTCCCTCCTAAATCCTCCCTACCCTCAAAATATTAAAAAATCCTTAAAAAAGAGCTTACCTGTTACAATGAACAACAGCACCTTATTGCGACCTGGTTCTGGGCAAATAGACCAAAAATAACACAAATATATTTCAAAACAGAAGGTAGCCGTAAAGAAAATGGCCCCTGAATGAAACTTAAAAAAAGACTATATCCCCATAGAAATTAATGAAAAATATTGTAAAAATGGTGAATGAAATGTTTGAAAAATTAAAAAAAATATTAAACATGTAAAACTTATCAACCAATGTTATAACAATTATGAAAATGTAAAGTATAAATGAAATACTATTCTAAAATATAAACAAGTATTTAATAAATACTAAAAAAAGGTTAAAATAATATTGAAAAAAAGAAGTTAGGAAGTGTTAAAAACTGTTAAACAATGGAAAATAAGAATTGAAGAGACAAATGTATATAAATATGACTTACCTGTTTTTCATTATTAAAAAATAATAACAAAATGTTTTATTCGCTTAACTTTATATATTTTTATTTTTAATTGCAGTGTTTATGATTAAAAATTTAAAACTATATAATAAAAAAATGGAAATATGAATAAAAATAGAAAAATGTGTGACATGCCTTTATTATACAAAAAAAGTAATCAGTAATAATATTGGCTCCAAACATACAATTCACTTTTTTATATTTCTTATCACTAACAATAATAACAAAGTAACACTAAGCATTTCTACTACAGACAAATAAAAGTAAAATAAATGTTTTATGAATAAAATTATAAAATTAAATCATCGCACTCCAACATGTCATTAAAAAAACTATTAGACACTAACAGGGTGATATTTACTGCTCCCACTCCAATCTAAACCTATTTGGAGAAGGCATTGGACACTAAAGGGGTGACATTTACTATTCTCACTCCAACCAAACCATTTTGAGGGAAGGCATAGGACACTGAAGGGGTAACATTAACTATTCTCCCTCCAATTGAAACCAATTTAGTTAAAGCATTGGAGATTCACAGGGTGACATTTACTATTTCCACTTCAATCTCACGTAGTGGTTGAAGATTTTGGACACTAAAGGGGTGACAGTTACTATTCCCACTGCAATCTAAACCAATTTTGGGAAGGCATTAAACACTAAGGTGGTGAAACTTACTATTCCCACTGCAATGTAGCCATATTAGGGGAAGGCTTTGGACCCCAAAGGGGTTACATTAACTATTCCCACTCCAACCTAAACCGATTTGGGGAAGGTGTTTGACACTAAATGGGTGGCATTTACTTTTTCCACTCCAGTCTCAACTAATTTGGGGAAGGTGTTGGACACTAAATGGATGACATTTACTATTTTTA
Organism: Pleurodeles waltl; assembly: GCF_031143425.1. Lineage (NCBI taxonomy): Eukaryota > Metazoa > Chordata > Amphibia > Caudata > Salamandridae > Pleurodeles > Pleurodeles waltl. Next base: position 867,308,458 of record NC_090450.1, on the reverse strand, counting down.
CTCCACTCTAAACCATTTTGGCAAAGGTGTTGGGCACTAAAAGGGTGGCATTTATTTTCCCACTCTGATCTAAACAAATTTAAGGAAGGTGTGAGACATTAAAGTGGTGATATTTACTATTCCCACACCGATATAACCATACTGGAGGTAAGTGTCGGACAATTAAGTGGTTACATTTACTATTTCAACTCTATCTAAAGCAATTTGGGGAAGGTGTTGGACACTAAACAGGCGGCATTTACTATTCCCTCTCCAATTTAACCATATTGGGTGAAGTTGCTGGACAAGAAAGAGGTGACATTTACTATTCCCAATCCGATCTAAATCAGCTTGCCAAAGGTGTTGGACACTAAAGGGGTAATATTTATTATTCCCACTCCAATCTAAACCAATTTGGGGAAGGCATTGTATACCAAAGCGGTGAAATTTACTCTTCTCAATTTAATCTAAACCAATTTGGAGGAAGGGGTTGTTCACTAGACGGGGGATATTCACTAGTCCCACTTCAATCGAAACTAATTTGTTGAAGGCATTGGACATTAAAGTTGTGACATTTACTATTGATACTCCAGTTTAACTATAGTAGGGGAAGGCGTTAGACACTAAAGGGGTTACATTTACTATTCCTACTCTATTTTAACCATATTGAGGGACGGTGTTGGATACTAAAGGGTTGACATTTGCTATTTCTATCCCACTCTAGCCTTATTAGGTGAAAAATCAGAATAACCCGAAATTTGTATCGGCTCCATGCATCATGTTTCCTGCAACATGATGATTTCAAACTGCTGAAGGAAACTCAGATGCGCCCTGTCGGTAACCAGATTTTTTAAACCGTGAGCAAATATGGATATATTCTGGGTTTTCGTCAGGACCATTTGTAATTGTTGTCATTTAAATTTTGCCTTCCAGTCTGTTTGACTGTTGAGGGAGTACCGATGAAAATCTGTTGGTGCACGCCAGGATGGGAAGTGCTTTGGTGCTTTACAATTGTAATGTGGTCCCAACTGCTTAGGGAGGTTTCTACTCCCACGGCCCCTTTTAAGATTGAGCCGCCCTTCTTTTGTTGCGGTACCAAAAGGTTAGGGTATCTGGGTGGTTCTAGTTTTTGCAGGGCGATGCCCCATGCACTAAACGTGTCTTGATGTGCTAGAATTTGATCAATAATGCCTGACGTGGCCCAGGATGTCAGCGTTGCCTCTTTATCTTTATTGTTTGAATGTGGAGTAAACTCCACGGTCATCAATTCTGTTGTTGAATTGTGAGCCAGGGGCAAAATCGGATTTATTAACTTTAGTATGGTGTCTCTATTTAGAATGTCAAATGCCCCCTTCGAGTTATAGCAAGGGATGAAAAGTAATTTATTTTCCTCTGGGGCCGTATTGCCATGCGTTGTCTGGTGTCCTTGGATTCTTTTTTGTGCCACGCTGTTTGTGCAATCATCTGACCAAGGATGGTAACCGTGATCTAATATCTGTTTGTTGTTGCCTGCAGGTTGATTTATTACGGTCATGTTGTGTGAGGAGCTTGTGCATTGAGGGTTATTTTCCCAGGTTTTGTCAGTTTCCTGCCTGTCAGTAGACCGCTGAGTTCCCTGTTCAGGACACTGCCTGATGATAGTTCCATTTCCCTGGAATTCTCTTAAGGCCGTCTTTCCTTGCAAAAGGCTGCTACCCTGCTTGTTGCTGGAACAGGGGATTTTCGGAGACTGTTGCTGTGATGTTGATTGATTAACAAAAGTTCTTGGTTCTCCCGTGGAATTGTCCTCACTGGCTGGCCGTTCTGCCCTGATCTGTCTAGATTGGCAGATCTTGTTTCTATTTTCAGTGCTTTCTGATTCTTTGGACTGCGTGCCATTTGATTTAGCAAACGATTTCCATATACAGCTTTGCTGGACCCCCTTTGTTTTTTTCCGTGCCTTCCTTTTTTGTTTCTTTTCCCGTTTCGTAAGGGATGATTCCCCCACTATTGAATTGTTGGGAATTGCATTCTTTGATCCACCCTTGAGGGGTGCCATTTCTTGTGTGCTAAGGCATGACCTGCCCTCTATGTTGCTCTGAGACATTCCCTGTTCGGATAAATTACTATCCTTTAAATTATTGCTTTCCTCATGGGATATCTTTGCGTTTTGTGGGTTATCCTTCTTTGTTTGGTTTTTGGGGATCTTCTCGCCACAACTACTAAGATACTCTTCAGTTCTAAGGGTCTGGAATTTTACCTCTTTCAAGATGTCATTTAGGATATCCAGGGATCTTTGTGAGTTATCGCCTGTGATGGAGCACTGACATGTCACCTGCTGAGTGTATGAGTGGGTTTGAGCCCTCTTTATCAGATCATTCAAAGATTGTAGCTTGTTGTCGATGCTCACAATGTGGATGGCCAGGATGTTGAGTAAATCTACCTGAGTGTCTTACTTATTTGCTTGAAATTGGATGGCTGCTGATATCGCGTCTATTGTTGCTAGCAAGGCCTTCCACGAGTCTTCAGATGTTGATGGTTCTACATTTGCTTTAGCCCTCGTTGTGTGGTCTAGTGAGTCTTCAAGTTCCTCTAGTTGCTCTGGTTGCTCCATTGCCATGACAGATGAGGATGCGTGCGTGTCGAATGTTGTTGTTGTAGTTGATGTATTACAAGATGGGAGATCTTTTCATGGTGAGCTTGTACCTCAGGTAGATCTCATTTTTGTTTTGTTTTGTTGTTTGTTGTTTGCAAACTGAGTGCCCTGAGGTGTATCTGAGCAGGTATCTGAAAGGTCTATCAGCGGAAATTCCTCAATTATGATACAGTCTGTGTCGTTCTCTACTTGCGAGGGTTGTTTGGAAAAAGGAGTGCAGCACAGACTCACACCCCAGTTGTTCCAGTTACTGAGGTTTGAAGTGGAAAAAGTATCATCTAGATAACATATGTGAATTTCTGCGCTGATCGTTAAGCCGGTTTTATTTGGCTGGGGAATTGGTGTGTTGATTTTTCCCAGGTCCGCGCAGGTCCTTTCGATGTCCTGCACGGTCTTCACGTCAGCTGCACATGTTGTCTCGGAGTCGTCGGCAGGAGCTATAGCCATTAAGGCTCTGGTGGTATTTGATTCCTTCTTAGTGAGCAAGAAATCTGTGATCTTATATCCTGCTTTTTTTCCCTTGCTTGGAGATTTGCAGGGCGATTTCTTAGTTTGTGCCGGGTTTGGGGGTGCTTTCCTTTCGGTAGATTCATTTTTTTGCTCGTGCTGACCTTCCCCTGGTGAGCCTAGCCTTTGTCTCTTTGCTGCTTTTTTCCTTCCACGTATTAATGTCATCCTAGCTGCCACCCCTGGGTTGACAGACAATATCTCAGTGCTTTCAACGGTGATTGATTTTAGATTATGTGTGTGCTAATCGTGCAAAAAACCTCTACTTCCCCACTTCAATCCAATCCTGGTTGCACGAATTTGCTTGGCAAGAAAGAGAGCCAAGTGGAGTCAGGCAACTCCTAACTAGCGGGAAAGTCTGGGGGAGAAAGGGACCTTGGGCAGCAGGTAGCTTGTGCGATTCTGCTCCTCGCTGGCAGCAGTTTGTGGATTTCTTGGGCTGCGCTTCGTGTCCCCCACAGAGGGATGCGGCGGAACTGGCAGATCCCCGCGGCCCTGCCCCTCTGTGATCCTGTCCCACGATCGGTCCCCGGGTGCTGGAGGAAGAAGCAGGCTCGGCGGTCCACGCTCGGAGCACAATTCACGCAGAGGCACCGAGCAACACTGCCGACTCTCGCAGTGACAGGGAGCTGCGTGCCTCAGGAACGAAGCCCCAAACAGCCCAGCCTTTAGAATAGTCCCAGGCACCCCTGGCTGGGGTGGGAGCGGGTTCTAGCTTGCAGCGCAGGGCGGGGGCCAGTGGCAATCAGTTCCTTACCGGTAAGACAGTACTTCGATTGCAGTCCCGGGGTCTGCGCGGCGCCGGCTTGAGAAAGGCGGCTGCGGGGAGCAGAGCCTAGTCCAGCGGAGGCCCCTCCTGCCCGGCGCCCCCGGCTCACGGCGAGTCTTGAAGTCCGTGGTGCCCAGCGATCATGGGCTGCAGGTACGGGTGCATTGTCCCCTGGCCGGGGGTGCCACGGGTGTCGCCGCTCCAGAAGGCGCGGACCTGGCTTCGGCGCTCTGACCGGAAGTCACGCAATCTCGCTGCAATCTCCTCGTCTCCTGTCACAGGATCAATCCAGACGTCTATCCCGGGTAATAATCCAACAGAGTGGCAGCCTTTTGTGCTGTGGAGCAGTCCTTCTTGCTGTCAAAGTCCACATGTCCTGAAGACTACTGAAGAGTTGGGTCTAAGGGTCCAATATTTATACCTAGTGCCTACTTTGAAGTAGAGGAAACTTCTAGAGTTTTCTGCCCCCTTGAGGTGTCAAGCTATTCCTTCCTCCATGTCTTGGCCTCAGCTTGCCTGTGGTCACACAATACCAGTGTCAGACTCTTTGTGAGAGTGCTTAGGCAGAGACTTTGTGATGTGCAAGAGTGGTAGGTGATAGCTCCTCTCCCATGTTAACTCAGCTTGGCCCATCCTGCCAACACCTATCTTCTTGTTGTCTCATTGTTTGAAAGCAATGCACAAAGACCAACTGCTATCTACATCTAGTCATGTGACCTAGGAACAGGCTACAGGTGCAAAATGGTTAGGACAAGAAAATGGCAACTTTCTAAAGGTCAGATACAATAGATTCCTCCACCTAACCATCAATCCACAAGCCTTGTAAGTGTGCATCAAGTCACCAATCCATTCGTTCAACATCAAATTCTTCTCTTGACCATTTAGAGCCTCCCCCCATTCTACTTTTATGTTTTCAATACTCAAAATCAGGCATATTGAATTACATTAATTTGGATATATTCACAGAGACAGTACATTACTTACACAAGACTTACAGAACAGCGAAATAGCAAAAATAATTTTTTCATCACATTAAAACTCCAATTCATGAAAACAAGACAATAAATAATTAAATTATTTAATCACCAATTTTTGAGTGTCACACATGTAAATCGAATATTACATAAAGAAAAAATAGAAATGTCACATTAAAACTTATCCAACATAGAATCCCACAGAATAAGTAGTTCACGTCCATCAGCCTTAGTCATTTTAACTGGCACATTTGTTGTCTCATTCAGGTCAGCAGTGTATTTCCTTCACTCCCCCTCCCCAGAATAATTCAGTCATAACATAAGGGGATCACACAATGATTTTAGGCACTCTCCTTAACCTCATAAAAATGATGATACATTTCGTCCTTCCTCATGGCATCCATAAATTAAACTGAAGGTCTTCCTCAGGGCTGTACCAATTGCAGGACACTAAAGAATGAACATAAAAAAAAGTAAAGCCTATTAGCAAGGGCCTTCGCACAGCGGCAGCCACTGCTTATACTAAGGGGAGGGGCGGGGCCTGGATAGGGGAGTGAAATAAAAATATAATATATATTTTTTTAAAAACCTTACCTTTCCGATACCGGCCGCCTCGCTTCTGTTCCCTGTCAATGATGTTGGTGTCCCAGCAGTCCCTAGGACACCAGCACAGGCTCCCCATGCAATCCTGGCACTGCTCTCCTGCTAAATCTAGCATGAGAGCAGCACCAGGATTGGTCTGAGTGGCTTGGTTTGCCACTCAGACACTGCATGGGAGTCTGTGGAGTTTCTTCAACCCGGCTGTGTAAAAGAGCCCTTGTCTCTGAAACTGACTGAAGAATACAACTTGTGAGAATTTAGTGATAATCCCAAGTATGCAAAATATCTGTAAAAAAGGAACAAACACTCCCCATCGGAAACAGAGGCTAGAACTCAAATTGTGGCAACTACAGCTGCATGCCGGCTTCGCTTACTAAGCACAGTATAGAAAGGGTGTTTCCCAGTGTGGCAGGCAATATTCTTTGAACTTTCCTGTTGATATTATTGTGGATCCTCTGTTTGCAGCCACTGGTCCACTTGATTTACTGTGTGGCAGTGGATCCACTTGAAAGTGCTCAAACACCTTCTTGTGTACTTGCTGGCATACCTGTAGCGTGTGGCGCTAATGACTTCCCAGTACAATGGTTCTCAAAGTCTGGGTGGTTCTGGGGAATGTAGTTGTTTCCATGCAGTTCACTTGCATTAACACACGCCAAATGATCTGTGTGGCAACTGCTGAGTGAAGATTCAATTGCTTACTCGATACCTAAGAGGATAATAATTGGGTTCCTAAAGGATTTTTTTTTTACTTTTAGACAAAAAGGAGCAAAGATTAGCAAGGTTCCTATTTTCTGAGAAACTTGACAACTCTCAGATAGATTAAGTATCTGATAACCACTCACGTAGAATTCAAAATCAAGTAACTGCACATGGAAGACAATGCGGAAGTCCATTGTTCATAACAAAATATGGCCTATTTCGAACACTTCCTTTAATCCGTTATCAATTGGCCTCGAATTCAGTATTAATTGTGATTCCAGTCTGAGCAAGACGTTCTCCACATTCTTACTTCCTGTGACATGTGTCAGGATCATCCATTGTAGTTCAGAGACTGTCTGGTTCATCTCTTGAAAGTGTTCCACTACGGGTGCATTGAGTGTTTTGCATCTAATTCTTGACGTGTGTTGTCCTGTGCGTTTTCTGACCTCTTGGTTGTTTTTACCCGTATGCGCTTTACCACATGGGCACAGCACCAAGTACACAACAGTCTTGGTTTTACAGGTAGTAAATTCACAATGCATTATGACCTTCCCATTGTACCTGAATTCTTCCCCTTCGTGGTACTGGGTCTGTTTGTACAGTTTCTCACACTTAAGATGACTTCTAACTGGCGGAAGACCCAAAACGTTGCTTATCATAAGTGTTGTGACCCCTCCAGTCATATTAGAGTTTACTAAGCTATCTCTAAGATTCTGATCCCTGGCCAATGCTAACAGTGGTTGATTCTTGAATTGTTAAATTTCTGAGACCATCTTCCAGTTTTTTGTTTTAATAATGCATTTCACTATATCTGTCATTGCAGATAAAGACGTAACATATACCAGGCGATCCATCATTTTTGTTGATGTAGGGATAAGCAGCTGTTCCGTAGGTGTATACCAGACACGTTTCATTGCTCGTTTGAGAAGTCTCTTTGGTTATTCTCTCTCTCTCTCTCTGAGGTCATTAAGAAGTCTGGTTGCATTACTGAAGTAGTCATCTCTTTTTGAAAAGTTTCTACAGATGCGTTAAAATTGGCTACATGGAAGATTATGCTTCAGCTCACTTTGATGTGAACTTTGATAATGTAGGAAAGCATTTCGTCTTTTTAATATGCAAAGTTAAAAATAACTTTCCTTTCTCATCCTTTATTGTCAAGTCTAAAAAAATAATTTGATTCTTACTTGAAGTTATTTGGAAATGGATACTTCAATCATCCATTCAAAAATGTTTTTAAGCTCTTCATTGGACCCTTTCCCGATCATCATGATGTCATCAATGTAACCTTTTCATATAACTTTGTCTTTCTTTAACAGATTATTTCCCAAAAAACATTTAGTTTCATATAGGGCATATAGGAAATGCCTCTTTTTGTATGGTCATCCCCAGGTTTTTTGACTGATAAAGTTGGTTTTTCTATTCAGACCTCAGTGCCAGTGCTCTGACCCTAAAATGTATTTCGAATTGGCTGTACTCAATTGAAAATGGCTACCTTACCTGTACGTCCCTAATAAATAGTACCTTGGTACTCAGGGCATCTAGGTTAGAGTGTATCGTAAGGAAATGCCTCTTTTCGTATGGTCACCCCCAAGTTTTTTGACTGATGCTGCTGGTTTTTTGACTCTCAGAGTGCAGTGAGGCCTTCCAAACGGACCTCAGTGCCAGTGCCCTGACCCTAAAGTGTATGTGGAATTGGCTATACCCAATTGGAGGTGGATAACTTAATTGCACATCCCTAGTAAGTGGCACCCTGGTTCTCAGGGTCCCAGGGTGCCATCCTGGAGATCCCACAAGTAGAATAAAGGGGCATATTTATCCTTGGTCTGCGCCGAATGTGTGTCAAAGATTTTGACGCACATTCAGCGCAAACCTTGCCCCGGATTTAAACTTTGACGCCCGAGCCCGCGGACAACAAAATTCCTCTGTGTGCGTCATTTTTTGGATGCGGCAACCCGCCTTGCATTAATCATTTGCAAGGTAGGCGTTCCCGTCCCAAAAATGACTTAAACGGCCGTGCGTCGTATTTATGCTTTCTGGAAAATGACGCAATTTAACGCCTGGGTCAGGGCAGGCATTAAAATGGGGCAAACACACCTGTATTTAATCAGAACACACAGAAGCAACAGCAGAGCAGCAGAGCAGCAAAAGGGAGACATGGAGGTGCTCCTCATCCAGCGTGCATGCAGACGCAGAGCCCAGCAGCAACAACAGCAGCTACCACAACACCAGCAGGGACCCCAAAGGCAGCGCAGAAGGAAGGAGAGGACAGTCCGCCTCAGAACAACCCTTCATGGCCTCAGGGAACATGACATCATCCAGAGGTACAGGTTGAACTGGCAGGCCATTCAGCAGCTGCTGCGAAACATAGAGCCACAGTTGGCACCCACCTTGCTGACACCCCGCACCATCCCAACAGAAACCAAGCTGCTTGCCGTACTTCACATGCTGACAAGTGGCTCTTTTCAAACAACTGGTGCCCTGGTTGCCGGAATATCACAGCCGTCATTCTCTGCCTTTTTGCCCAAAGTACTGGATGCCATCATTGGACTCACACCCCACCACATCTGCTTCCCTAACACACTGCAGAAGCAGCAGGAAACAAAACAGGGGTTCTACCTCATTAGTGGCTTCCCACACATCCTTGGTGCAATCGACTGCACACATGTACGCCTTGTGCCACCTGCTGCATCTGAACACCTCTACCGCAACAGGAAGCACACACATTCCATCAATGTGCAGACCATTGTCGATCACCAAGGATTGATCACCAACATTGAGGCAAAATATCCTGGGAGTGTCCATGACTCATTCATCTTCCGTCACAGCACCATCAATCAACACTTCCAGGATGGACGGTGTGGCAATGGACTACTTGTTGGTAAGTACAAAAACCTACTTATATACACACTGCACAGCAACCCTCTAGGACACACAAAACATACACCACAACAGCAACATGACGACAGTAACACACTGAGGTTGTGACATCGCTAGCCATATTTAATAGGTCACAATTGAACCTGTCACACATCTGAAATTACTGTACAGCCTGATATTAAGACGTCAATGATCACAACGTTTGGAGTGGGTTGCCTAATTGCCACCTTGCAAAATGTAAGCGTCTCAATTATGTTTACATCAATCCATTGCATAAGTCTAAAGGTATGGGATGTCCAGGGTACATTGATATGAACGTGCTAACAACACTGTCAATTTTAACCTGTGTATGGAACTATCATCTCACCCCCAGTGAAGACATAGGGACACCTGTATCACAAGTCACAATGCTAGGGAGGGGACACTGTACTGCAAATCCCAAAACATACGGCTGACAACTGGTCAGCAGCCTAACACTCGTTCAGCCAAGGAAACAACACAATGCTGATGGTACATCCTACAAGCCTAGGATGCGACACAATAACACAAAAGATTCACAGACAACACAAGACAACTACTGCCATGCAAGGTGATTTCAATGGGGCTAGCTACATCAACATGATCCCATTCATTTTCTCTTGCAGCTGATCAGGGGTATGGCATCCAGCCATGGATAATGACACCTATTGGCAACCCGAGTACTGCAGCAGAGCATGCCTACAATGACGCACATAAGAGGTCACGCACCATAGTCGAGAGGACCTTCGACATCCTCAAGTCGAGATTCAGGTGCCTCGACATCACTGGTGGTAGCCTCCTATATTCCCCAGAAATGGTCTGTAAGATCATTCTAACATGTGCCATTCTGCACAACATTTACATAGGAAGGAACATTCCCTTCCTGGAACCAGAGCCACACGTGCTTGAAGAGGAGGATGGTGGCCTGCAACATGAGGGGGAACAACAAAACACAGCCGCTGGTTTGCGTAGGCAGCAACATATTGTGAACAATTTCTTTTAAATATAATCACCATCAACACTTTATGAACTAATTTAAATAAACACCTATAATACTCACCATATCATGGTCTGGCTATTCATTTTTGCACACCTTTATCTCTAGCTATCAGAATAAGAGTGTTGCCTATTGGAGCATTGCTGATATCCTGATTAGGACACTGGAAATCCCAGAGCAAATGTGATGCGTACCATACAACGGTCACATACACACACACTGTAAATGACATACGTCCTGTACATTTCACCTTTGAAGGACAATAGCAGAGGACCACACCTATTTCACACATACATGCTGGAAACATGGTTCATCGCATATGGCATATGGCTTAGATTTGTGTGCACTGTTATATGTGTTAGTATTGCATGGTGACAACATTTTGCTGCCACTATTTGATGACTTAGATATCCCTTGAGGAAGCATTATTCTGTCCAACACAGCATGATGGTGTATGGTTTCTCACTTCATCAGATATTACCCTCAGGAAGGGCAGAGTATGATGCAATCCTGGCCACTGTGCAGATTTATCTGACTACATAATTTCAGGACAGTTGTATTGACAAGCTACGTTATTTGACAGTAGGCACATTTCAGTTATCTACTGCACAGTTGATGTGTTACATTACCCAGAGACAGACTTGTTGTGTAAGTGCTATTTATTGAAAAGTGCTGTAGTGCTATATGTACATTATCCATGATTGTGAGTCCATTATAGTGACATCTTACATTGTGATCCTACACAAGGGGTTAAGGAAATGCTTTTGACATGCTAGGGTGATGTTTCAGACAGTGCAGAGGGACAGGATTTGCCAATGAGTAAGAGAGAGACAATCACTGGGCAGGATGACAAGATAGACAGTGGTTTGCAGAACAGTCATTGAGTACAGTTGTTGTAAGACTGGCATGTTACAAAGCTCTGGACCTTGGTAATAGTTGGCCATGTGGCAGGGACTAGTGCTTCCGGGTACTTTTCCGTGTGAGGGTGATCTGTTCCATGTCTTCTTCTTCTGATGTGTGTGTTGCCTACTCTGTCCTTGGTGGTGGTGGTTGTGAAGGGGCAACACACACCTCAGTGTTAGAAGACGTGGAGTCAGACATCCCGGTCACTGCTACCTGTGAAGGTCTTAAGGGCAGTACTGCAGCAAGGAGGATCTGCTGATTCTTAAGAATAGCAGCCACATCACAATGGTAGGCAGCCAGGTCAGCCCTGAGGGGGTCATGATTGCATTCGTGCATGCAGTGGAAGGTTTGGGGTGCATGTTTCCTCCCCCTCAATGCTGTTGTCTGAGCAGTATGACATTTGGGATGTTACATTGTGACCCAGGCACAGGATGGACCCTGACATATGCAGCATGGGTATGTCCTTAGTGCTGTGTAGCTCCTTCTGTTGATGACATTGGCTGATGTTTGCGACAACTGTGGGCATTGACATTTGACAGGACTGGGGCCTTTGTCTTGTTTCAGGGGATTATTGGAGTTGTCATCATCAACCCTCAAATTTTGCTGTGTATGATCCATGGGGAAGTTACTGCCATTGGCTACTTGAGCTGCACACAGAGCGGAGGTGGTAGTGACAACTGTTGTCACTGTTACATTCCAGTTGTCAGTATGGCTAGAGGTTGTTAATTGGGCCCTAGTTAATGTAGGGGGTATGGTGGCTGACGTGTGCCAGGATGTCAGTTTGACGTTGTGCCCTTCCCTCCTGGCGTGGCTTTACCTTAGCTCCATCGTTGGCATGGAAGCATGCCCCCATGGTACTGTTGTTGGTGCAGTGTAAGGGTGTGCCCCAGCTTCTGTCTGTGCAGGCCATGCCCCCATGCCATACCCCTTTACCCATGCCACTCCATGTATATGATGACTTCCATGCATTGTGTAGTAGGTATCCCCCCCCGGCTGCAGTTAACATTAGTGCATTTTAGTTTCCCATGCAACTTGCCCTGCATGTGCATTGTCTCCTGGTAGTCTGCGCTGTCCTGTCCTTGAATCCCTGTGACGATCTCCTCAGGGATGATGGCTGTGACCATCTCCTCCATGTGTTCCAGGGCCTCCTGGTGTGCTGGACTCCCACCTCCAGTCTGCAGTGCTGCCTTCCTGTTCCTGCCCATCTTTTCCTTGGTCCTGCGCTTGCAGTCATGCCAGCGTTTCTTGCACTCGATGACTGTTCTGCGTACTTCTGCCGCACTGTTAATCTTGTCAACAATTTGTTGCCATATAGCCTCTCTCCTACTGATTGACAACTTTGAGGTGACAAACAGTTGGTGCTGGTGTTCCGTCACCTCTTTAACCAGAATTTCCTGTTCCTCTGCACTAAAGCAACACTTTCTTTTCTTCTGAAAAGTGTCCTGGTTCTTGTGTGGGTCCTCCTGGCTGGTTCCTGGTCTGTTGTCATCTTCCTGGCGTCTGTAGGGGCATCTGGGATCCATTTTAGCTCTCCTCTGCTGAAATGGCTGTGTTCGCGGGGAATTTTGACGCTATTGCGTCAAAAAACGCTGCATATCCGGTTTGCGGGGTCGTAAATCGACCCACAGTAATTTCCGCCGCGTTAACGTTGTTTTGCTTTACGACCTGATGCTGCGGTGTGCATAAAAATAAATGACTCACACCTGTGGTTTGCGCCACCATGTGTCAAAGTATAAATTTGACGCCCGCACGGCGCACCAAAATGGCGTTAACCGGCGGTATTATTTTTGACGCAAAACAGCGCCGGAGCAGTTTTGCATCAAAAAGTATAAATATGGCCCAAAGTCCCCCAGTCTGCCATTACAGACTGGAAGAGCAGTCATGCGTTGTAAGCCTGACTTTTCCATTGAAAGCAATGGCAACTTGTTGTGGGTTGAGGTAAGAAAACGCTATTCGTCGTTAGCATTAATAAACATGTTTATTCATCTTCAAATAAACATGGAAAAACCACTGCTGTCCCCTCCAACCGACACGTTTCCCCAACCGACCCACTTCGAACACCCGGGGCCGGGGATTGTCGCGACGGTAGCCAGGGAACCATGTTAACACATTCCACCGTAAACCATGTAGAACACAGCATATTATCTCTTTTTTTTTATTTTTATTTTTACAAGTGTTCCCCCTATGACCATACAAAAAAAAATCAATATACCTTAGCACTAATACAATAACATTCCTACTACTAACAATAACACTCCTTGAGTTTTAGCGGTACCCGCTGCTCGCAGTAAGATCTCTGTGACGTGTGTGGTTCCAATTTGCTAGCATTAGACACGTTGTCTTTGTGGACCACATGATCAGACAACGACTTTTCACATCTTCTCTCATCATTGTCAGTAAAGCCTTTGACTTTCACAACCTTCCCTGCATTCCACCAATGACCCCCCTCAACCATAACAGCATTGCCACACACTTTCCTCACTGTAACGGGACTCCCATAACTGCCATCCCCCTTTTTAACAAATGTTTGCGATTTAATGCTTACCAGATCCCCAGGTTGAATTGAGTGCTCCTTTGTAGAGTTTTTCTGATCATACCTAGCTCTCAGCCTATCCTGATTTTTTTTTACTACTCCTAACATCATCTCCTTGTCCACATTGTCTGTGAGTTTATCTGCCACAACCTTAGCTAACCAGGCAGGAAAAAGCCTAGATGTACAACGTCTTCCCTTGAGAAGTTCAAAAAGAGAAATGTTTGTAAGCAAATGTGGGGTGGTATGATAAAACCACAACATTGAGTTTACTGCTTCCTCCACATCATATTTGCTCGATTTAGCCCACTTGATACACCCCACAACCACTCTGTTCATTCTCTCTACCAAACCATTTGTTTGAGGATGGTAAAGAGAACTCCTCAAATGTTTGACACCTGACTCAACCAAGAACGTTTCCATCTCGTGACTTACAAACTGGACATCATTATCTGAGATTATATACTCTGGAAACCATTCCCTCCAAATAATTTTCTTGAGGAACTATATGGCACTACCAGCCGTAGGTTTAGCAAAAAACCACACCTCTAGCCATTTACTATAGTAATCCATCAGGACAAAAGCACAACACATCTGACCTGGGAGAAAGTTAAACGGCCCCACCATATCAATACCCACTTTGATCCAAGCTTTGTCTGGTAAAGGTATGGGTTGCAAAGGAGGTTTCACGACTTTTAGCCCTTTTTCTGCACTGTTACACACAACACATCTGCTCACGACCCTTTCCACATCTTTGTCCATTGAGGGCCACCAATAATGAGCCCTGATATGTCCCTTTGTCATAGTGCCACCTAAGTGCCCCTCATGCGCATGGTCCACCAACCTTGAGCGAACGTCACAAGAGGGTACACACTTATCATTCCTCAACACAACTCCATCTTCAATTGATAATTCATCACACACCTTAGCATACGGTTGGACCTCTGAACTCAAATTCCTTTTCTTTGGCCAGCCACTAATAATGTGCTGCTTAACAATACCCAACACCACATTGTTGCTCCCAGCCGTCCTCCACACTGTTTCCGTGCATACTTTGGACTCATCCACATCCACAGATGCTATAAAGCAATCTTCCAAATCATCCTCTAAATCGGTAGCATCCTGTTCACTAATGGGTAACTGAGAGAGAAAGTCTGCTGTAAAATGTTCCTTTCCTGGAATGTACTTAACCTGGAAATTATACAGTAAGAGTTTCATGGTTAGACGTGCAATGCATGGGGTTGCATAGTTGATCTTGTCCCCATTTAAAATGTACACCAAAGGCTTATGATCCGTTTGAATCACATACTTCCTACCCCACACATAGCTTCTAAATTTCTCACTTGCCCAGTAACTCATTTTCTATTAAGGAGTAATTCAGCTCTGGTTTGCGTAAAACTCTTGAGGCATAACTAATGATCTTCTCATCCTCCCCCGAACCTTGGGACAACATTGCACCCAATCCATACCTACTAGCATCTACCGTAATGAAGCACAATTGGCTGGGGTCATAAGAACTCAACGTTCTAGCATTAACCAATTCCTGCTTAACTTTGTCGAATGAAATTTGACACTCACTATCCCATACAAACGGAACCTTGTTCTTAAGCATACTGGATAATACTTTCACTTTACTGGCATAATTTGGAATAAACCTAGAGTAATATTTGCACATGCCCATAAATGAACATAGTTCACCCTTGTCCTTGGGGTTAGAAGATTCTAATACAGCCTTAACTAAACCCGGCCGTGGTGCTATCCCTTCCCTGGACACACAGTGCCCCAAAAACTCAATCTCTTTCTTGCAAAACTCACATTTTCCTTTCTTTACACAAACACCATTAGACTGAAAACAGATCTAACCCTTTCATTGTGGTCTTCCAAACACTTAGGCCCATATTTATACTTTTTGACGCACAAATGCGCCAACGCAGTTGTGCGTCAAAAGTTTTAACGCCGGCTAACGCCATTCCAAAGCGCCATGCGGGCGCCTTATTTATTGGATGACGTTAGCCGGTGCTGCTGACTGGTGTGCGTAAAAAAAAATGACTCACACCAGGCAGCGCCGGCGTAAGGGAAAATGGAGCTTGGGCGTCAAAAAATGGGGCAAGTCAGGTCTGAGGCAAAATTTTGGCCTCAACCCGATTTGCGCCATTTTTTTGGACTCCCAACCCCCATTGAAATGACTCCTGTCTTAGCAAAGACAGGAGTCATGCCCCCTTGCCCAATGGCCATGCCCAGGGGACTTATGTCCCCTGGGCATGGTCATTGGGCATAGTGGCATGTAGGGGGGCACAAATCAGTCCCCCCTATGCCACAAAAAAAAATCGGAATAATATACTTACCTGAACTTACCTTAACTTCCCTGGAATGGGTCCCTCCATCCTTTGATGTCCTCCTGGGGTGGGCAAGGGTGGCAGGGGGTGTTCCTGGGGGCATGGGAGGGCACCTCTGGGCTCCTTCTGAGCCCACAGGTCCCTTAACGCCTGCCCTGACCCAGGCGTTAAAAAACGGCGCCCATCAGGCTGGGCGCCGTTTTTTAAGGCCTGCCCCCTCCTGTGCGTCAAAATGACGTCACAGTATAAATATGGGGCACAGGCATAAAAGTCATTTTTTAGAAGGGAACGCCTTCCTTGCATATAATTAACGCAAGGCTGGTTCACCCTTCTAAAAAATGACGCACATGGTGGAACTTTGACGCCCGCGGGTCGGACGTCAAAGTATAAATATGGGGCAGTGTTTGCGCCGAATGTGCGGCAAAAATTTTGACGCACATTCGGCGCAAACAGAGTATAAATATGCCCCTTAGCATGAATAAAGACATCATCTTGGAAAATTAGAACCCCTTTGACATTGCCTAAAAGTTTGTGCAGAATATGTTGAAATGCTGACGCTGCACATGCCAACCCAAACGGCATCCTGCAAAACTGGAATGTGCCAAACGGGGTATTGAAACCTGTATAATGGCGTGATTCCTCATCCAACACCACCTGGTGATAAGCAGATGCCAGATCAATCTTTGAAAACCACTTAGAACCTCTAAGTTCTTCAAGCAGATCACTGATCTTGGGTAGAGGATATGAATCCACCCAAATTTCTTTATTGAGACTCCTCAAGTCCAAGGTAGAGATATTTTTAAACATCTAGCAGATGTGGTGCAAGTTGAGGAGGAGCTAGATGACTATCAAGTTGCCACCAAGAAATTATCTACAAGGTTCGATGTACTACCGACTTTGGTAGTTTTGAGGCACAAATTCTTTAAGCGTTCTCAACTGAAAAGTGAAGATGTCGATGCTTACATCAGTGCGCTTAGACAATTATCTTCCAAGTGTGAATTTAGGGATTTTCAAGACCAATTGATAAGAGACCAGTTTATTGGTTATTGCTCGGATAAGCACATTCAACAAAAGCTATTGAGCATGGGAAATCCAACGCTGGAGGATGTTATTAAAGTTGCTAAGAGCATTGAACTGGCACAGATTTCTTTGAAGGAACTCACAGCTAGTCCTGGTGTGAAAGACAATGAACATCTTCATGTTAGTGTGGTTGCAACAAAAAAGTGACATGAAGAAATCCGAGAATACTTTCTTCAGGGGTTCCAACATATGTCTTAGGTGTGGGTATGCACCACACAACAGAGATGGTAAAAGTTGTCCTGCAAAAAACGGTGTATGTAGGAAATGTGGTAAACTAGGCCATTTTGCGAATCCATTGTGCTTTGCACGCATGGGTTCGTACCTATCCTCGTTGCCAAAAAGGATGTTGTGGGTTGAGGTAAGAAAACGCTATTCGTCATTAGCGTTAATAAACATGTTTATTCATCTTCAAATAAACCTGGAAAAACCACAGCTGTCCCCTCCGACCGATGAGTATCTCCAACAGATCCACTTCGAACGCCCGGGGAGCCCTGTGATGGTAGCCAGGGAACCACGTTAACACATTCCACCGTGAACCATGTAGAACACAACACAACTCCACCACTTCCTCTTGACATGTGTGTAAGTCACCCCTCTGGCAGGCTTCTGAACCCCAAAGACAGGGTGCAACATATGACACAGGCAGGATATGTACTTTACATGTCCTGACAGTAAGAATATGCAAAAACCCTCAGCTGTGCTAACTTCTAAAGTATAGCTGCGGTGCTAGCTTGGAGTAAGGTGCCAGTGTGAGTCAGGCGTGACTGTCGCTTTGCAAAGGACTTGCAAGCAACGTACTGGCTTTTAATGTGCTTGTTAACCATTGACTTGGTCTGAAGGTAGGTGACAAGGGACTCCCATTGTTCTGTTAAGCCTAGTGATGCCAGGGAACTTGTGAGATAGTCTCTGGCCGGAGAATAGACCCTTCCTTTAAATTTGGTCCATGGGTAGAAACTTAGGGCCTCATTTACAAAAAATAATGCATTGCTGCTGCAACGCAGTGATGCAGCAAAAAATTTAACAATGCGGTACAACACATTCTTATGCCATGTAAGTGTTGTATTCACAATATGACATACCATGGCATAAGGATCCTGGCTGTGTCAAAACAATTATGCTAATCTGTGCGCCACGTTATTAGGAAAACTGAAACTACTGCTGCAAAAGTGACGCTAGGCTGATTTACATCACTTAAATAAATGCAAGCCATCCTAGCATCACTTTTGTGCGACAAGTGTGTCAAAAAAGAGATAAGAGTATGCTGCATTGGTCCTAAAAAAAAGGAACACTCAACTGAAGCAGCCATGAAGGACAGAGCAGACTGCAGAGTTCAGGACACCCTCAGCAAACCCAGTACCAGTCAGGATGTCCAGACAGTCTCCCAGGGGAAAGGGAAGGGGAAGGGGAAGAGGAAGTGCAAGTTTAGTGAGGAGGAGAATAAGATCCTGATCACTGAGGTGACGGAGTACCAACACCAGCTCTTTGTCACCCCAGAATTGCCATTAGGGAGGAAAGAGGCCGTATGGGAGTCCATTGTGGACAGGGTCAACAGTGTAGCAGAAGTAAAAAGAACAGTGGCAGACTGTAAGAAGCACTGGCATGATTGCAAGCGCAGGATAAAGAAGAAACTGGCCAGCAGTTTCATGGCAAAATTGCAGACCGGAGGTGGAAGTCCGGCACCCCAGGAGCATCTTGATGAGTTGAGAAGATGGTGGCAGCTGTCATCCCTAAGGAGTTGGTGGCAGGAGTCCCAGGACAGGGCAGTGCTGCCTATGATGAACAACAAGTCCCACATGGTGAGTTGCAATGAGGGGCAATGTGGCAAATAGGTAATGTCATAATGCGCAGGCAGCTATGTCCCAGCACTCCACCGCATTGTCTGCAGGTCAAAGGGTAGTATGCTGGTTCATCTACGGTTAAGCATCACATAAATGTAAATTGCACTGACCAGTTACAAGTTGCACAGCTCAGTCCAGATCCGTCACCTTCCTCCCTTCAATGTGAGAAGTGCAGCATCTGTCCATGTTCACCTTTCATTGTATACTGGCACTTACAGTGGAATGTACATCATTAACCACAACTACAACTCCCAGAATACAAAGCAAAAACATGGACTGGAACAATACATCATGCATGCACACTGCTACCCTACACAACCTGACTGTGGCAATGCAGACCACCTTGCACCATGAAGCTACTCGGGCCCATGCACACTCATCTAGACTTTAAATCCTCGGAATGGAATGGGCGTGTCAGAGGAGAAACCACTCATCTGAAAGAGGGGGTCAGGTGTGGGCCATGGGAAGTATCTACACATAGAGACATGGCAAGAGACAGGTCTATAGTACCCTGCATGAAACTATATTGCACCCAGCTGAACTGGCATGCAGGGTGACAGCATACAGGTGTCAGCAGCCATGGATGGGACAATCTAAAGTCCTTTTGTCTACTAAATTGGACTGGGGGAATGCAAGGGATGCACACCAGAGGACCATGTGTGTCTAAACTAATGATGATGTGTGGGCCTGGTGGGTCACTGCTAGTGGTGTACACTGTAGGCACTGGCCCTGAATGTAAAACTGACACTCAGTCTGAATGGAGAGATTGTGCATAGCGGGGAGGTGAGAATGAACATGTGTACTGCAAGGTAGCCTCACCAATACACATGCACTGCTGTGTCTGACTGTGCCACACTTGGGTCACTGCTGGTTAAAGATGTCAGAGAACAGGCCATTGCGGTACTAC
Source organism: Pleurodeles waltl (assembly GCF_031143425.1). Classification (NCBI taxonomy): domain Eukaryota; kingdom Metazoa; phylum Chordata; class Amphibia; order Caudata; family Salamandridae; genus Pleurodeles; species Pleurodeles waltl. The sequence goes on along the minus strand of NC_090450.1, from coordinate 867,288,809 downwards.
ACCCTACATGTCATGTGGACCTGGGTGAAGATGTAGCACGTGCCAGGAGGGAGTATGATGCAACATTATCTCACGGCGCCACATGTATAAGTTGGAAAATGTCAAACAGGGACCTGACAAGAGATAGTAAAAACTGCCTATCCACCCCACACGGCAGGCTGAATTGGGTGGCCCTAGTGATGTAGGAAACATGGTAGGTAGGTACTTGGCACTATTCCCAGCACTACTTCCATATGGGCTTATGCCTGACCTATAGCCCTCAATATCATCCCAACATGTAGCTCCATTGGATATGGTCACGCCTTACCTACATGTTGTAGGCACATGAGAGTGAATATAATGATCTGGGTAGCATCACTGTGTGTCACTAACTCATGTCCCAGGACCCAAAAGTGGGTAACCTGAGATGGCATGTACACATACAATGTAACGGGCCTGAGTCAAATGATGTGTGGCTCTTTGCAGATAACCAACTCTGATCATGATGAAATGGGGTGAATGTCAGTGATCGAAACTACCCAGTAGGACAGGGACCATCACCAGAGTAGGCACACAGTGCTTGCGAAAACAATGCAGAGATACTGCCATCTGTAAGAGAACTACAGAGAGATTTGCTATCAAAACTCATACGTAACAGGTGTCCTACGCATCACGGTTGAACTGAAAGTGCTTAATCTGAAACCTTGATTGTCAACCTGATCACTCCTGTCAACATCTAACAGAAATCGCCATTACCATTTTTCTCTCTCATTGCAGAGGATGAACCCATACCTCTTGGCCAGCAGGCTGTCCCAGATTTCAGTAATGATGTGCATGACAGGCTGCAAACCCTAAACACAGACACCCTCCAGCAAATCCTGGGCTCCAGACAGACACCATCTCCAGTCACGGGGAGGGTTGACAGCACTGCGGGTCTCCAGGTGATCTGCCTAGCAACCAACAGACACCACCAACCACTCCACCCAGAGCCCTGGACTCCAAGGACCCACAAATATGATTCCAACAGACTGCACCAGGAGTCCAGTTGGAGCTAGCAGATCAGGTGCGGGTGAGGATGGAGACCATGGCGGACACCATTGAGGCAGTCCATAGGTGCCTCAGTCAAAATAAGGACAACTCTGTAGCCATAAGAGGAACCGACTGTCTGCTCCATGGCCTCCAGCAGTCCCTAGCTGACATCGCTGGCGTAACTAAAACTACCTTACCTACAAAACCTAACTATTCTAACTTAATCTACACTACCTTATCCTAAATACTAACTACAAATACCTTAACGTAACCTACCTTACCCTATACAGTTAACACCACATGATAAACATCAACCCCCCTGCCCTCTTAAAACATATCTTCTGACAAAGACAACAGAAACCACTTCTATACATCAAATTGCTATACATATAGTCCTAGACCCATGTATATTCTTTTAATAAACACATATACTAAACATCAAACCCCACCCACAAAAAACCTAAATACTCCAAACCCTTAAAAATCTACCTACCCCTACTAAAACCTATAAACTAGTCTACCTAGCCTATTCTACAACAACTAACCTAATGCTATAAAAACACTCTATACTAAAAACAACTACATGCAAGGGGAAGGGAAGAAAGGAGCAATGTACATGTATTGTGTCACTACATTGGGTGCATGATATGACAAGGACACATATCGGAACACATTGCTACCTAGATTCAACATGTGCCAGGTATTAGATATCAGAATGGAGGGTGGATAGCTCACTCACATCACACAGAGATGTATGAAATATCTTAAGTCCATGCTGGACCATGTCACGACTCTTTACATACTCCCAATGTAACTGCATGTGCCCTACCACACATTCTAGTGTCTGTCCCTACGTGTCAGATACTAATATCACCTTGCTGCACCCCAGCACTCAGCACATCCATTTGATGGGTGTGTGCATGCATGCCCTACATCTCATCTGCACAGGTATCTTGTGATGTAAATGGCTATTGCTGTCCAAAGTATTATCTTATTTGTGATAAATTTTGGAGACTATCATGGCCAACACAACCTGAAGACTATGCTGTGCGGTCTTCCGTCCGGTCTAACACACCTTGTGATATCTGTGAAGATGACGGGATAGGAAGGTTGATCTATTCTCCATAGAGTACGGGGCATTACACAACATGAGTGAGCCCTTCAAATGCATTTCCATGTGTGGAATGTTTACACATTTGTCCTTGCTACACTTAGGGGCTTATTCACCAGTCCCTCAGCTCTGGCAGAACTTCACTTTTTGTGAGGATGATGTGATACTCACAGCAGGACCATATTTAAAAGACTACATAATGCCACCCTGCATGGCTTGTCAGGGCCCTGTAAATATGGCACGCAGCCACGTTCACCTATGAATCCACTACCACATATGTTCACAGACTATGGCATTGTGGTCATTGCTCTTTGGTCAGACCATCAATCATGTGGTCACTCAGTGATAGCAAATATAACCACCTTGACATTAGTCAGAGGTGACTGCACATACAACAATTAACATCTACAGTTCAGTCCAAATCTTTATGTTACGAATGGCTTTTCAGTGTAAGAGATGCACATTGAGCATGGCATTGCACAAAGCATCCAACATCACACACAATCCTTGCACTACACAATAAGAATTCAGGATGACTCTTACTGGTAACATCCAAATCCCTGGAGCTCTTCACCTCTCTGGCTGTTTAAGGCTCTGGTACACCTACAACCTATAACAAGATACGTTGCACTGTGATTGTAGGACACATACACTGTGGTCAAATGTAGCACCATACATATGAATAGCAATCTGCTATGTAACCCTTCGGGTTCTAACACATCAAATGGCTCATGTGACATGCCTCAATAATACAGATTGGTAAGGCAGGCTGCCGTGTACATACAAATGACTAGACAAAACATACATCAGATGGGTACATTGCAGAACCAGTTAAAATAACTCACCACTACAAAATTGCACAAGGGTAGCAGACTTCCGTGGCTCTCTGCACCTAAATAACTCACAGGCCAAACCGAGCAAGGTATAGCAATACCCATGCCTCAGTCTTTTATTTACATGTACATGACTATACTATATTTATCACACATTAGCCATCCTTGTTCCTTCATTTAATGGAGATCTGTATCTGTCAGTGTTGTATAGTACTAGGCATTGACCATACATGTCCTGTGCATCCCCAAAGGTTCATTTTTGGAAATTGAACACCAACATGTATGAAATGTGTTCAGATGTGTAAAACTTCACCTGACAGACCTTTGGATAAAGTAACATACATCGGGCCTCATTTTCATGAGACATTAACAGCTAGAGTGTAATAGATATGAACAGCTCTAGAAAGAGCATGTACCCTAGGGCAGCGCATGTTCGAAGGTGTCCTAGAAGCAGGACATGAAAAGGAAAGGTGCACACTTTCTCAGTTTACACACCGCACACCAGTTTACATGTGCACTGTGGTGCAAACAGGGAAAGTATTCACTAGGTATGATAGGGCCACTGGTCAGTGTGAACTCATGACAGCCTAGTCTGCCTCTTTGGCATGCTTCATCTTTTAAAAAACCTTTTATGGGGGCCTGGCACTTTTGCGGTAAAACATGTGAGCCACAGACACTATAAGCACAAACCATCTATAGGCAAATGAGACCCAAAGAAGAATTCACAAACTATGTGTACTTACCAACATTTTTATCAACTTCGATTCTGATGTAATCCAGGAGGTCACATTTCTGGCTGATGACATCCGCCCAGCGATGTTTAAGTTGGTGGGTTACATTAAACAGCCTCTGCATGTGGTACAGGACCTTCTCCCACCTTAGCTTGCGCAGCTCCATCTTGTAGCCCTTGAGGACCCTTTCACCACTGGCTATCATGTTGGGGAGATAGTGGGTGATTAGCCACAGGAACCCACCAAACTCCTGGGCATTCATGGTACTTGCCCTTCCTCTTCCCCGACATGTCCCTCCCCAAACACAATCTGAAGCAAAAAAAACTCCAAAAACCCAAAACTAACCACAACTGCCCTTAATAACATTACCCCTAAAGACATACACCTGGCAAAACACAGCACAAAACAATACAATGTATAATTGCTAAGGACAATGTACATGCTAGGGACACTAGAGGGACAGCAGGCAGTACAACAATCTCTGAAAACATCACTCCTCACTTCAGCACAACCAAAACACACCCTCTCACAAGCACAGACAAATTGAGTGTGAGTAAAAGAAAAAGAAAGGTAACTTCTTAGGTCATGGTTTGCAGCATGGCTGATCCAATGCATCACTTCCTGTGAGGCTGGGCCATGTTTTCAGTTGATACGTCAATTTATTTTATGCTTCCAGCCAATGCATGGATTTCACACAAGGCCTTACACAGCACTATTCAGACGCGTCAGGTGGAATGCGTCTTTATTTCTGGTGCAATGGTGCAAATGTGTGTTTTTCTGTATAGTGTGGTGTGCAATGTATGTAAGCATTTACATGGATCACTGTGTTGCCTGTACATAGTTGAAGTGACTTGCTTACTGTCTTTGCATGTGTGTTATGTGTGTGTTGATAGTGTACATGTATGAGAGTGCATGTACTACTGGGCTCAAACTATGCATAGGGCCCAATCCCTCTGTTAGTGCAATGGCACAACTTACAAGAGGTGACACGTGTGGCAAATAAGTATTGTAAACAATTACATTTCTTGAGATACCCCCAGGAATGCCGTAAACTTGCACTAGCATGGGGCCAGCGCACCCACATCTAAGACAGAGCAGCCCTCTGCCTATCTGTTCCGTGTACCACAGTGCAGGTAGCAGGCTGTCGGACAACTTGTGGGGAGGGGCATTTACAGTTTCCCTTGCAAGCAAGTGCTGTGATTGGCTGGACCCACCTTGAAGAGGATGTATGGATGGGGTCATATGTCCCCAAACCCCCCTGGGGGGGCTCCCATCAGGGGACGCACTGCCAGTGCACCCCCGAAGATTGACTTTGCTTCTGGCCCCACTTCTTACATATGACATACGGTCCAAATCAGAGTGATTTGCACATTAGCATGAGTCCACACCAATACAGAAGATGGTGCACCGTCTATCGATGCCACAGCCAGTGGGGTCTCTATGCCACAGCATTGTCTATCAATGACATAGCCAGTATAAGTGTCCCTACACCACATCTTTGTCATGAATGTCGGCACAAGCATGTGCAGCATCCTCAGGCATTTCCAGGGACCCTGGGGGGCAACAAAGTGTGTGCAAAAGCAAATTGTGCACCTATGCCACTTTTACCAAACAGCACCTGGTGTGAATACTGTTGCACTTAAAGTGCGATTTTCAAATTGGCTAGCATGTGAAGGTGCCAAGGATAGTCACATTTTTATCATTTGGGGGCACATGAGTCTTACTCATGCTGATGGTGCAATGCTAGGCCACCATACATGCTTTGGTGTGACCTTCAAAATATTGAGGACATCAAGGCAACATACATCAGACCATTACTACACTCTGCATCAAGGCAGTGTTGCTTGTGCATAGCAGTGGGTATTCACATGCAACACCCATGTAGTTTGGCACTGTGACAGGTAATGAGACTGATGTGGACCTGGCACAGTTCAAACTTGTCAGATATTCCCAGTAAAGCCTGAACAAGGATTATATATGGATGTGACATTGCCGCATCTGTTTCCATGTGTCATGCATTCTGTTTCTCACATTGCCCATGTAGGAACATTCCATGAATGGTTTGTGTACAGGAAAGTGTTGAGAGAACTGTAATGCAAATTAACAGCAGATTGTATGGAGGTATGGGCCTTTTCTACAGCCCCATGTTGGCATTCATAAGTTTACATGAGTCATCCTGGTTTTCCATGGGGGTTGTCCAGTAGTAATGCACTGACATGGTCCCTGCAATACACCCATTACACAGAGTAACTCTAGGGAGCCTCTTGGAGTGCCTTCATGTACTCCATAGCTATGACTACAGGATGAGCCCCATGGTTAGACTTTGCATGGCCTCATGGATATTGTTGAGAGACTTGTGCCACCTGATGGGGCAAGAGTTGTGTGATACCAGCATCACTGGCCTGTGGAATTTAGGCGCAGATCTGTATACCTTGCTATCTTAGGATGCCTCGTGGGACAGTATACACACTCAAGGAGTGACCGACATTGTGTGTTTCAGCCACTCTACAGTGTAAGTAGCATGCAGGGTACAACCTGGCTCTCTACATTTGCCATGTATGTGTGGTGGCATTAATGACCCAGGCTGATATGTGCATACCAACGGTTACCAGAGAGCCTTCAGAAACACACACCATGACATGTTCTGCTACTGTATGGCCTTGTATTTTGAAGGATATGTGTTGCACATTCACATTGCATCAGCTCCTTCTCTTTACCCACAGGCTTACTCTATGGTTTGTGGATCACAAGGCCAGCTTGTCTAGCCACAACTAGTCAGGTGTAGTCCAATCAAAAATATGTCTGCCATTGACACCCATCACTTCATGTGTCTATAATATGTGATTACCTGAATTTGGGTGATGTGCATACATTTAGACACAATGTTCACCTACAAATTTCCAGCCACATTCAAACACCATATCTTGGGATGCATCAGTGCCTGGCACTTTGGGTGGGTGAACCTTGCTTTTTGTGATTTCTAATAGACAATTGTTTCATACTCAGAATCTTGGTGATGTGTCTTCACATTTGCACCAAGACTGTACTCATGGGAGTGAAGCCATTGTTTGTGTCTGAGTGCAACACACCAACATGGGAGGCTACAGCACTGCTTTTTCCACAGACATCTTGGCCTACTGGGCGCATTGTTACTAGGTAGACACACTTGCACTGGCAAAGTTCAGCATTTATCATTTGTACGTGTGATATGAGATTTCCTAATGGATATGATATGTGGTTGCAGATTTGTATGTTGCATAGGCAGACTGTAGGGGTTGGACTGTGTTCCTATGCACATACTATGTTGATCATTTCACAGTCATCATTCTATGAGTAAACTCTACTATACTCCACAAGTATTACATTGTACAAATGGCTAGCTATACAAGAGAGAAACACAGTAATTGCACAATATGGGGGTTATTCTAACTTTGGAGGAGTGTTAATCCGTCCCAAAAGTGACGGTAAAGTGACGGATATACCACCAGCCGTATTACGAGTTCCATAGGATATAATGGACTCGTAATACGGCTGGTGGTAAATCCGTCACTTTTCCGTCACTTTTGGGACGGAATAACACCTCCTCCAAAGTTAGAATAACCCCCTATCTATGTTAGCACACCATGTTCATTGTGGTTGGCAATGGAGGACTACTTGATACAGATTGTTGTCATGCACACTATATTAGATGTACCAGATGTTGTTCAGCGCTGTTTGTCACAAATAGCTACATACATTTTCAGTGTGGCAATTACTAGTAGATGTGATGAGAGTGTTCAGATGTTTACTGTGACTATGAAGTTAACGTGCTTACACACTGGTAGTGCTTATATATTTATTTTCATATTGGTACACCATTTCATTTAGAGACATTTTGAAAGTCAGTCACACATTTTGGAAAAAAAAGTAGCATGTGGCCCCTCTGCCATGTTGCTGCAACTGATGGGACATTTTGAGGTTGCTCCTCATCTTCTCATACTTATCGCCCGGAACTTCCTGTGCCTCATTGTCATAGGGCCATGGTACATTTGTACATACACAAATATTATGCAATGTGCAGCACACTAGTATTATTTTACAAACCACTGGTGGCAAGTAGAGTAATTGGTCCTCAGACATACCCAGGCTCTTGAAGTAGGTCTTGAGGACTCAGAAAGTCCTCTCTATGATGGGCCAGCTGCTGCTCAGGACATGATTAAAGGTCCACTGGGCTTCCATAGGTGGGTGTTTGTAAGGAGTCATCACCCACGGCTGAAGGCAAAATCCTTGGTCAGCTGCAAAGAAAGGAGGGGTAAAAATAGTAAATAAATAGTCATGCCAGATGATGGCCCCACATTCATATACATTCTGTTATGTGTCCTGATTGTCTCATACACTTTTCCAACAGTATGAGATGTGCTATGTCATTGTTTGGCATATACACAAGTTGATTTCAGATTTGACTGACTCTGTACTTCGCATGCAGATGTGATACACTTACTATTTGTAATACTTGTGAGTGTGAATGCCATGAAGGTGCTGATTTGTCACCAGTACGTTAGCCATTGAGGAGTAAAATTTCTCACACTCACCTACAAAAGCATCATGTTTGGGCCTTCCTTCTGAATGCACTTGCACACAGGTTGCCTTGCAGGTACACAATCACACTTGTATCAGGGTTCTAGGGGTTCTTCATTTCATGCAGGATTGTATTTGTATGTGCAGAAGCACGTTCCAGCCAAGGCTGCTGCCTCAGAGGCATGGTGAGTGAAGGATATGTTTGCATTACACAGCACACACAGGACATGGGAGTGATTTTGATGATTATTATTCATTTGGACAGTGACACGTCACCTGCCCATGAGCCGTGGTTTATCACCATGCACCTAGTTCCTGGTGTGGGATCCATGACATGCCTGATGGAGCATGGGTGTGGCATGGAGACACCCCCACAGTGGACATGGAACACCTCTCTTGCACACATTAATAGGAGCCATAATTTCTGCCTGCCATGCATTGCTCTGTGCCTTTACACTATGCAACACCTGCAAAACTGGCTTTAGATATATTCAAATTTGTAGCTATGGGATTTGCATTGGGTATGGAACATGATGCATGGTGCATGTATGTGGAACAGCCCTCATACTGAAGTCCCATCTGACACATAGATGTGTATTGTGTCACCCATTTCTAATTGTTAGTGGGGCCTGTTAGGTACTTGAGTTTTGCTTACCTACAAGTAGGCCTGGAATATGTGTGCATGATGCACACTGGTGGGGTATTTTTTCACCACATTTGTGATTAACCCACAATGGTCGACAATGGCCTGGACATTGATGGAGTGGGTGTGTTTCCTGTTGCGGGAGGGATGGGAAGTTGCAGCAGGAGGAACCCGATGCACATGTGTGCAGTCCATGGCACCCAGCACATGTGGGAACCCAGCAATGGCATAAAATCCTTGTTTGATCTCCTGCTGCAGTTGCTGGATGTTGGGGAAGAAGATGTAGTAGGGTGTCAGATGGATGATGGCATCCAAAATGGAGAGTAGGAATGAGGAAAATGATGGCTGGGAGATTCCAGCCACTTGGGCTGCAGTTATCTGGAAGGACCCTGAGGCAAGTATGTGAAGAACAGCCAGGAGCTTTGTATGTGGGGGGGTGTTGGTAATCCTGTCCAGTATTGCCTGGTGCAAGCCTTGGTGCAGTCTGGTGCAATCAGGTGTAGCAGTTGTACAATGGACTCCCTCCTCAGGCTGTAATGGGTAATTACCTCTTCCTCCTTGACTCCAATTAGTGACCTAAGCTGTCATATATGCGCTCCCTTCTCCTGCGCTACCTCCTTGGTGCAGGTGGTGGTGATAGTGTTGGTGATGTTGTAGGGGGTGGTGGTGGTGATGGTGGTCTTCTTGGGAGTCCAAGCTACCATAGTAGTAGGTCCATGGTGTCCTAGAGCTTACCAGAGTGATGTAGGTATGTTCTCCTTATGTACCAGTGCAAATGAGTCATTTTAACAGCTGGTCTGATGAAGCGTTAATTTTTTGACACATTTGAGACTCTGCTCGTCTTTTGCCAAAGAAGTAAAATTTTTCAATTTCCTTGCAAATATAGTTGCTGTTCAGTTCTGGGTGTTTTTTAACAGGGAACACCTACCTTAAATATTAGTGTCATTATCTGACTCAGCAAGATCTGGTGCAAAGAAAAATGGATGCACAGGAGAGAAAAGTGCCGCTAGTAGCCACTAGCGTCACTTTTTAAATATGGAGCAGTAAATGTGCCGCCGCTGCATCAAAAGAATTATGCAGCGGCGACGCAAGCTCCTTAGTGTCTCATTGCTACCCTTTTTTAGATTATAATCAAAGCTCTCTCCCTTGCAGACGACGACTTAACTAAGCCAAATTCAAGGCGAGGCTGGGCTGGAGACATGTATGCTGGCAGAGAGAAGACTGCTTTGAAGAGTTTAGTAATGGTGCTGTCCAGGTAAGCAGTCTCTCTCCCTGAGAATTTCACTTCCGTAGGCGAAGGTGGGCATTAATTTCTCCTGGATTATTTTCAACAGTAGTAATCAAGGGAAGATCCTGTATCTACCTTGATGCTCTAGAAGGTGGCTGTAAGAGTGACTGATTTCTGGTGCGTGGGCTGCAAGTGTGGTTTAAAAGTGCCCTTGCTATCCATATGCATGCCCACGTACTTAAATTCCCATACCTCTTCAATTGTGCCCTTGCCCAGATACCATTGATGTGGGCTTCACAATGGATTTCCCTGGATCATCATTTGGGACTTTTTAAAATTTATGACCAGTCGTTGGTTTCAGAATATTGGGCTGTTGCCACCAGAAGCCTTTAGAGGCTAATTTTAGTTTGACTAAGTAGCACTAGAACATTGGTGTATATCAAACACCGTAGTGAGGTGTTGTCAAGCTTTAAAGCATGGGAATTGACTTGCGCTAGGCAAGTTGGCAGGTCTGCTATTAAAAATGGTGGGAGCTAGCACGCACCCTTGCAGTAGCCCCTGGTAGATTGGAATCTTCCTTGAAAGATGGGTGCCATCACCAAGCTTGATCTTGACCCAGGTGTCAGTGTGGAGAAGGATTATAACTCTCAGCAGCAAATCGGGTATGTTCCAGCCTGCCAGCTTATTCCACAGTAATCCTCTATCTACTCAGTTGGAAGCGGCCTTGTAGTCTGTGAATGAAAGGTAGAGAGGTTGCTTGAATGCCCTGATTTGGTCAAATAATAGGGATATGGCCAGCAGGTTTGAGGTTGTGCCTGCTCCTTTGGCAAACCATGTTTAATTAAATGGGATTCAGTTGTTTTTAGATACCTAAGTCGCTATTTCCTCCAGAAGACAGTCAGCAAAGAGAACTATGAGCTGATAATTTGCTGGATCATTATCTATGCCCATTTTGTAAATCGGGGTGATTGTAGAGCCTCTCCATGAGGAGGGAATGGTGTTGTAAATCGTTAGACTCTTGTATACTGATTCCAAGTGCTTTGCGCAGTGCGATTTATCATCTTTGAACAGAACTGTTGGGATGCCGTTTGGTCTGGGTGCCCTTTCTCTTCAGCTTTTGGCAATCCTCCGCTTGATTGGTGCAGCCTGGATGGACATAGGGCTTGAGATTGAAAGCCCAGTTAGGGTGGTTTTGAGTTCAGAGAAAGCAATCGTTCGCGTATTGGTCTTCAGCGGGCTCAACCTCGGGCCTGGTGGCCAAAGTGTTTTGTGAGATACTGATTCCATGCCTCTTCTGGAATATTTACTGTTGCTCTTGTTTGCCACAGTTTGATTAGGTTGTTCACAAACTTCCAGAACTTGTTGTGTCTCTTGATCTTAAAGTCGTACAAAGGTTTGGTGGATCGCTTGACTGTCGCTTCTCTTTTCAAATGCCACAGGCGCTTCCTGTACGCTAGCCTTGACTTGGCCAGGGTTGTCCTCGCCATGTTGTCACTTGTTTTTTTTTATGTACTCGAAGGGCTTGATTTAAGCTCTGTTTGAGTTCCTTGTTTTTTCTGTTTACTGCCAATTGGGGAGCTTTATGTTCATGTCTGGAGTTACCACTGGAAATTGAGTGGCTATTAAAATATTTTGTTGTGAATTTCTCCCATGCCGTTTGAACAGCGCTTGTTCTATCCAAAAGGGTTGTCCACATGCCTTTGGCACGGACAGGTCAACAATTGTGCTTGATGACCATTTTAGCTTGTTGTTGTTTATCATGTAAAGACTGTCTTGGAATGTGTCTGTTGGCTTGTGGTAGTCCAAGGACAAAACAAGGGATAGCTCTTGCAGTAGGTGATCACTTTCATCCCTTAGCTTAATTTGAAAGCTGGAGACCAGATGAATCAGGGGGACTGAAAGTACTGTAAAATCGATTAGATTACATGCCTTGTGGTGGTGGTTGGAGAATGACAGTGGGCGATTGTTGTGAAAGCGGCAGCTGACTGCTCATAGGATCATGGACTCTAGTTCGTTAATCAGCTGGCTGCCCTTTTTTCATGTTTAAGAATTTAGGGGGTCATTCTGACCCTGGCGGTCATTGACCGCCAGGGTCAACGACCACGAGAGCACCGCCAACAGGCTGGCGGTGCTCTCAAGGGCATTCTGACCGCGGCGGTTTGGCCGCGGTCAGAAAGGGAAAACCGGCGGCCTCCCGCCGGTTTTCCGCTGCCCTCAGGAATCCTCCATGGTGGCGCAGCTTGCTGCCCCGCCATGGGGATTCCGACACCCCATACCGCCATCCTGTTCCTGGCGGTTCGCCCGCCAGGAACAGGATGGCGGTATGGGGTGTCGTGGGGCCCCTGGGGGCCCCTGCAGTGCCCATGCCAATGGCATGGGCACTGCAGGGGCCCCCATAAGAGGGCCCCACAAAGAATTTCAGTGTCTGCTTAGCAGACACTGAAATTCGCGACGGGTGCAACTGCACCCGTCGCACCTTCCCACTCCGCCGGCTCCATTCGGAGCCAGCTTCCTCGTGGGAAGGGGTTTCCCGCTGGGCTGGCGGGCGGCCTTCTGGCGGTCGCCCGCCAGCCCAGCGGGAAAGCCAGAATGGCCTCCGCGGTCTTTCGACCGCGGAGCAGCCATATGGCGGTTCCCGCCAGGCGGGCGGCGACCGCCGCCCGCCGGCCTCAGAATGAGGCCCTTAGTTTGGGACTTGGTCCAGAATCCGCCAAAAGGCGTTCTGGGCCATCTGTGACTCCTGATCCTGGGCTGGCCTGAGCAAATTCATGTTAATGTCCCCTGACAGTATTATTGCGAAGGGCCATCCTGAAGGTCTGGAATTATTTTGATCAGGTATTCTTTTGTTGTCAGTTTGTGTTTTGTTTTTGGCAGTATATAGATATTCACATGTACTAGGTAAAGTCTCAGAGGACCCTGACTCACGGTGAGTAGGACTGTCTGCAGGCTGCTCCAAGATGTTGGTTTTGTTAACGCTGAATTTTACTAATTCATATTTATGTATTCTGAGTGTTGAATATCTATAAAAAATGAATTAATGTAGAAAAATAATGCAAACATTTGAAATTGCGCCTACTTCAGTGGCCGCCAATGTTCCTAATAGCTTATTAATGTAAACAGTTGAGGTTATGTTTTGATCAATGTAGTAGTGTCATATTAAGGGTTATGCATTATGTATTAGCTTTATTAATCGTAGGCCCATATTTTAGTGAGGTCTTGAACCTAGTTGCACGGCCTCATGCCAAGCTGCATTTCTTAAGTGACTTATAAAATGGCTACTTTGAGAATTAAATTGTATTTTTCCACTGTGCTTGCTAGAAAATGTTATACTAACTAGGGATACATTGTATAACGTAGTATGTGTAAGAATGACCTTTCCTGGAGAAGACAATGGATGCACTGACTGGAGCATAAGCCGCAACAATATTTATACCTGGCAAGCCCAACGATGGGAACAGGAGAAGAGGAGCCAATCATCAACATGTGAACTGTATACTAGTAAAATTCAGAGATTTGGGGTTTTATTTTCATTGGACTAAATGCAAACATGCGATTCTTTAACCAATGGGGACGTGGGAAGTAGTTTTATGAAATCTAACGCAGCCAGACTGCACCGAGAGGAGAGAGCCCACTTTTCCTATTATTTTTTTCTGAACTGCATGAGGAGACTTTGCTTTTCCTGAACTTTAATGCTGACTCCTGATGCTTTGCTGACCGAACTGATATTCAATTGACGGAGACTGTCACAGCTTGCTGAACCATACTGAAGCAAGGTATAAGGCAATGTTACTGATTGTTATGTCTATTTGCTTTTGTTTCTAGGTACGAACCGCTAATTTTGATAGAGCCATAGTTTGATGTTTTCCAAATTTGTGTTGACTAAATTGTTTTGCATAAGGTCCAAGCATGCTATTCTAATCTGAAGTTAGTTAGGCTATTCACTGATGATGCTCGCAATGTCATAACAGTTGATGTCTTTTCTTTGCTGAATCTAAATGTATATAATTTCGTTTGCACAATTATTCGTGCTATTTGTTTGTACTGTAACCTTAGAAAGTGAAGTGGCCCAAGCTTTGATTGGATTCCGATTCTTCAGGCGCTTTGGTCAGCCAGAATTGTTTCTGTATGCTTATCATTTGATTCTGAGACTAAGTAACATTTTAACTTGTACATAAAGGTGTGGTTATTCGTGGCTGAGAGGTCATGGTGTGTGGTAATTTTGGACTCCTATTGATTATTGATGTCATTGATTGTTACTGCTATTGATTTGTATTGGTACAGGGTTACATGGTGGGAACTACTCAAAGCGCAGTCAAAAGGTCCATCGACCTACATGTGTCCCGTTCTAAGTTCACTTAATAAGGTCTGACGTGCTAACAGTTTCATGGTGTGATTCCCTTGTACGGCAGCATTGTAAATTGCTAGTCCTCCGCTTTGGTGGCAGTAGAGGGCTTCTTTTCTGGCTGGGACAGAGTAGTTGGTTTATTCAGGTATAATTGGCACATTTTTGTCCAAGGGTTCCTGTAGAATGATTATCTGAAGGAAAGTAGGGAATTCAATAATTGTTGTCTGTAAATTTATCTAGTAGGCCGTTGGTGTTCCAGGAGCAGATTTCGAGCTTGCCTACATGAGAGGATGGTGCTGATACTGAGGGGCTTGTTCATAATTGGCTTGTTGATTGGTTCAAGACTCCTGTGATCCAGCTTTAGTAATGGGTTTAGGGTAGTCCACTAGCTACAGTCTCAGGTTGCAAGAGACCTTGCGGGGCCAGAGGCAAATGGGCGTTTACTTTGTGCACTTTTTAAGATTGAAGTGGGTTCGTTGTTAGGGGCAGTAAGCATCTGGTTCGTTGTTTGCGTAAGTAAGATGTGAGGGTATACAGGTTCAATGTTTGGTAATACCCATATGCCCCGAGTTTTGAAGATTGCAGTGGCCTCTAGTACCTGGTTCGCAGTTGTACTGGATGTCCAAGTCATCTTAGTGGATTTATTTGTATGCCCTGACAAGGGGGTAGGAACTCAACCGAGACAATGTCAACTGTGAACAGATTCATAGTTTCTGGGATTTGACTCAATAGGTGAAGAATGTTGTCTTGATTTAGAAGGTCAAGGGGGCCTGTTGATTTGTACTATGGATACGTTAAAACTGCCTGACTGCTGGATGTGCCAGGGGAAATTGAGTTTTGATCGTGTTCGATGACTAAGGCTCCATTGTCTCAGTTGCAGCCCTTATTGATAGTGCATCTGTAGCCTTTACAACAGTTGATGTTGTAGTTGTATCTATTTTAGTAGTTACCTGAGGGGCCGAACTTGCGAGGTTGATATTGTATGCGTCTCATGCAGACCTGATGGTGCAGGTCATTTCTTTTGGATCTGCAAACAGAACTGGCGCTGCCCGAGGGCTTCTTTCTATCAAGCATGGCCTGTCGAGATGATAGCTGGTAGGGATGAAAGCACCTGCTGGGTGGCCTAGGCTGGGCAGTCTGGCCACCCTGTTTTTCCTATGACAACCACTGGGGATGTTGTAAAGTCTTGATTTTGGTTTCCTACTTGAGTTGTCGCCTGACCTTGCTCAGTGTGGTCACCTACTTTTTCCCTTTTTTGTTCTCAGTGGTTGCTTCCTGGAAGGATACAGTGCCCTAGTTGATGGCTTAGGCTCCATGTTGATGGCATGGCTTGCTACCATTTCTTGTGCCTGTGGATTACTTCTGTTATGTAAATTTGAGTTGTTTTTTCAATTGCCGAAGAAAGAGTATATGGTTTTCTTAGTGATCGTGCTTTGTGCCTGGTAGTGCTGCAGCTCTTTCTCAGTTGTTGCCACAGTGGATGTTGTCATTGTCGGCGATGATGGAGCCTGAGAAGGGTGACCCTGGCTGGCATTTGAAAGGGGTATTGTGTGATTGGGCGCTGAGTGTAGATCAAACAGAGAAGGGCTGCTTGCAGCATCTGATAGAGGGTTGTTTGTCAGGATTGCGGGTTTCAAGGATATTTTCAAGGATATTTTAAAGTGCCTAAGGATGTCACTCAGCATGACTGGAAGTGTCTCTAGTTTGTCTAGAATCAGGTAGCAGGTGCAAGGGCCGACCAGCACCATAGTTTCAGCCAATTTTTGAACTTTATTTATAAGGCTGTTAAGGTTATTGATTTTGGTATTGATCCCCGAGGTGTAAACTGGCAGTGTGTTTTAATCTGAGTGTCAAATTTCAGTGTTTGAGAAATTGAGGGCATCGACTGTTATTTGCAGGGTTCTTAAAGAATTACCCATACATCTGTTGAGTTGTTTGCAGGATTGGTTACAGAACTGTTTTGCTCCCCAGTCATGCCAGAGGACGCAGGGCAAATTGCCCATACATCTGTTGAATTGTTTGCAGGATTTTGCTTCCAGGTCATGCCACGGGGCTTAAGTTCATGGCTCACCACTGGAGCTGAGCTTCTGTAGTTCAGCTGGTCCTCGCCGTACATAGCTGTTAGGGCTTCCCATTCTGTGGAGCGAGGACGGATTTTGTAAAGGTTTGTCCTTGTGGGTGTCTGGATTGATAGTACTTTCAGGATGAAGGTAGTTGGAACACTTCTTCCACAAGTTTGGGTTTGTAGCCCTTTGCTTTATCGCTGTTTTGTTCAAGATGCTTCGTGTGTAGCAAGAAGTGGACCCCTGGGCCAACAAATGAAGGGTGGCAGAAGTGGCAGGTGAGAGCTGAGTCAGTTTCCTTGCCTGGGTTCCAGTTGCTTCAATTAGGAGGACAGAGTCAATATCATCCCTGTTTTCAGGCAGGCACAGTAGGGTGTTGATCTTCTCTGCAAACAGATGTACTTGTGGGGAGAATGTACAAATGGATTGAGAGTCCCCGTTCGGCTTGCTGTGCATGTCTGAATGTGAAGGTGTGGTTCCCCAGGCGCAAGAGTCTCTGCAGGCATTTGAGGTGCATTTCTCCTCTACTCTGTTTGCACTGGTGCAGACAAATCGATCGTGGTCAGCTTTAAAACGGAGTGGTGTCTTGACTCGTTCAGTTGTACCTGTTCAATCTAGGGTGCAAGACTTCCAACCTATCTGCGGAGCTCTGGGATGTCCCTTGAGAAAGTCCATATGGAGCAATTTGATTGATGACAGTAGGCTCTAAGGGAGGTGGAAGACCCTGATTGTTTGAGTTAAATGCAAAAATGGCTGCTTCTTGATCTTTGAGAAAAAAGAACTTGCTGTGAATTTTGGGCTGGCTCTTTTTCTTTGAGATGTCCTTGTAGGTTGACGTTATCTTTTTTGCACCAGGCTTGGCCAGTAACAAGCTGCCTGCTGCTTAAGTTAAATCTCGGGGTGATGGCACTGAGTTGTCAAGAATGCTTCACTCAGTGTGTGCTGTCCCTCTGGCCAGAGTAATTTTCCTTTTCGCAAGTGTTGTCAGGGTGCCCTTGTCTTGCCGGATCGCATATTGAAGTACGTGATTTAGTGGGGCTGTGGTAAATATACCTCCAGCTATGCTCAGATCTGCTGTACTCTGGCTCAGGCTAAGGCTCTGTCTGCACCTGCTCCCGTTTCTGCTTCCCCTCTTCTGTCGCTGTGTTGTAGCCCTGAGCCAGGAGCTTTAGTTTGCACTTTCCTCTGTGGAGCCATAAAAACAACTGGGGTGGCTCTGGAGTACCTCAGGATGCTGAACCACCAAGGCAGCCAAGGCTGCAGGCAGGGCGGTGGCGAAGGGACCTGAGACGGTAAAAGCTCAAAAGCCGAAGTCAAGACGGGAGGAGGGGACACGGGTCACCTCAGTGAGTCTCAGCAGCAAGTCAATGGTAAGATGATCAGATGTGGTAAGATCAGTGGAGACTGGATTTCAGCCAGACCGGAGAGGACTTTGTGGGACATCAAACCTGCAACCAGGACCCCCTGACAATCTTTATGGACCAAGGAATCCCTGCAGGAAGACCCCGATGACCCTGCATCAGGACAACTCCATAGGAACCCATTGCAAAGCCAATAAAGTGCATGAAACTGCTGAAGTAATGCTTCCCCTGTGCAGGTAACTCTTCTTGAGGACCTTGCTGGTCCCCCTGACTGGCTCCCTGCTGAAGGTGATCACCTCAAGTACTTCTAACTGGGCACATTGACACTTACCTAAGTTTTCCTAGAAAAAGTTTCTGTGTCCAATTCGTTGACTTTGCCAGGGCTTGTTCACGGTTGAGTGAAATTGCACTGATCTATTATGTCTTGTAAAATCTATATCTCCAGAACCCTCTGGAAGATCCTTTTCATTCTAGTGTCTAACTTATTAGAAAAATACAATCTATTTTTATAAATTGGTGTCTGATTTCATGAGTATTGTGTTGATTTCTTCTTCAATTCTTTTGGTGCTGTGTAAGTGGTTAACATATGTATCTCTGTGAAAGCCTTGCTGCTCAGTACACAGCTACCCACGATTGAGCTGAGGGATTGCCAGGCGTAATTCAAGGGTCCCAACAGGGTAGGTAAGTATGTTCCACAGTGAGGCTGCACTACCACTCCATTTAATATATCCCATATGCTCAAAGGTACATTAGGATAATTTCTGGGGTGAATGGACAGCCATGTCAATTTGATATGGAACTGAATATTGAAATGGAAATGGTTTCTCTAAGGCACAGCAAGGGAATTTTCAGGGTATAATCAGTGGAGACATCATGTTGCCTTTGTCTGAGCTCAAGACATGATTCCACAGCTTCAATTGCCAATCTTGCTGTGTACTAGTATATACACTAACAAAACCTTCTGTTTGATTGAATGTGATCTCATTCAGTTTATTAATAATATCCACGATGTCCCTAAAATAGCTTGGTATCTCATATGTGAGAGGTTTAAGGAATATATCAACATGCTCGAGTTTCGCCAACCTCTTAGATGGCGATCATGCTTCCTTGGACGACAATTCATCCACTACTTTCCTTTACAAGAAAGGGTGTCCCTTTTTAAATGCTTTTGACATCCGCCCTGGTGATGAACCTAAGTAAATTACCCCCCGTTATCGAAACATCGACATTAGCATAAAATGTCTCCACTACTACACCTAAGAAACTGTCCCTGTGTGTTTTTGACAGCCATGTTTGTTTATAAGTGCCCACATGTCCTTTACTACTTCTCAATAACACTGCATCACCTCACTTGTGGCATTTGTTGCACCTTCTGTTTTCCTTCCTTTTGTTTTGGGATATAAGTATCCTGCAACATCTGCAATACCAAACTCATGACTAGCGATCTGTATGGTTACAGGTAATACAATTGCTAATGTTTTTATAAAGTTATAGTACACTTTTTAGGCCGCAGGAGTCCAATTGACATAACTCGGAGGTATGAATGATTTACATCTATACCCCAAGGAACTACTTCCTTTTTACAAATTGTAAGAACGGGACATGACTCATGAGAGGCAAAGCCCCAAGGTGGTTATGATGCCCCTCCTCACCCTCAGCGATGTTAAGAAACTCTTAGTGTATCCGAATTTATGGTTTGTGCCAAGGTGTGTTTTCTGATGTGTAGATGCTAAAGAAAAACCAGAGCAACATCAGAGCTCAAAGGGTTAAGTCCGTTCAGTAAAATAAAATCTCATTACATTGATCTTGTGTGCATGAGCCCATTTATTTCCCTCTGTAGTTTGCAACATTCAGTCTTCTCGACAGGAAGCAGTTATTTTTCTTAATTCGACTTCTTTGAGTAATACCTCGGATTTCGCTTTTGCACAGTAGTAATACACGTAGGAATGCAAGTTTCCCCACTATAGTAAATTATGTGTTTAGCTGGGGCACGTTTATTGTTACTGGTATTGTATAAACACGTGTGTGCATTCTGACTGTCACTGGGTGGGTATAAACTCAATCATCGCGAATTCTTAGCTGTCAGTACTAACTGGAGTCTGACCTGTGAGTTGGACTGACACTAACATATTTATGCTTTATTTAATTAGTGAGACTAACAATACACTCTCTTAATACATCATTTTTCCTAGATCTGCGAGGCATTTTGCTTTTTTTATTTCCATAACTCTGACAGGATATATGCCTGGAGACACTTGTACAGCTCCTTAACAGTCATTGATGGGACAGGAGCATCTGAAATGAATGCACAGGAGGGGGTGCCGGGCGTTTCAAGATAGCAACTAGCCATGTCTCGTTGATCATCGCTGTAAGAGAACAGACATTTTGACTTAAATTTGCATTCAATACCTATTTTGATATTGCCTTTGCCCCTTGAGAGCGAGTGTCTGCTTGGCTGTAAACCCTTTTTATTTCAAAAGCTAATGTTGTTATAGAAGACCTGAGCTCTTGCTAAAAGGTCAGAGCACTTGATAAAATGTGATTGCCAAATGACATGCTTTTATTACAAGTATAATTTCATTGTACCAAATTAGTATTTATTGCTGGGAAGGCTGCATTCATCCAGAGAAATAACCTTAGGAAAACTATCGTTTACCTTCAGATTAGTGCTGACATTATTAGATCAGCTACATGTCCACTAGTTTTTCCGACTTTCCTTTCTGTAGATTTTGCATTGGATTTGTTTTTTGTGCACTTTACAAAAAGCTGTGGGTGTATGTTAGTCTTCCTGCTATATCAGGATTAGCCATTTTCTGACTGGCACATAGGGCAATATGGCAGTGCCAGTTGGGCTTGTCTAATAGATCATTATGGGCAGTATTTTTAGCTGTCCGTGAGCCTGGTTTATGGTCTGGTAGGGCTATGTTTACTATCGTTTTCCTTGGCATTACCACACTGCCTGCAGCAAGCACGAATGCATGCAGGCTCCTATACCTTGCAAAACATCTATGTAGTGTATCTTTACAAGTTCATATGCTCCGATTTGTCAGTGGGTCACTTTTTAGGGTCAAGCGCGCAAGCGCTCTGGCCCCTTTTTAAATATCTGTGTGGGCCTTTAACCACGCCCATGTCACGCCCATCAGTTTCCTTGGTTTGCAGGCTTGCCTTTTAAAATTTGTTTGATTTAATTTGTGAAAGGCATGCATATGTCATGCCTTTTCCGTTGTTTATCCCTCCTCAAGAGCACCAGTAAACTACTGAAAACATACGAGGCTGCAAGTTTTTCGCACTGGCATCTGGACTACTTTTTCTTTTTATTTCCTACACAGCGCGATCTTGCTGGGCAGTAGTCAAGCACTTTGCATGACATCGACCCTGTTACACAGATAATTGCATAGCTGCTGATACGTTTGACTGTAAGCGAACTTGTGTTTTTCTTTTTTGTTCTAGTCTATTGTGCAGTACAAGCATGCCGCCTCATAGCGCTAAAGAGTGCTCCGAGACACTGAGCTTGTGACTACAATATATAGTGGTACTCAGGCAGTCATTGACAAGACAGTGTTGTGCATCAAGTGGGGACCCCCTGCTAGCAGACCTCACAAAAGCCCCCCGATGGCCAGTGTCCGTCTGTATGGGCTGCTGAGACAGAAGATCAAAGCTTTGATTGTTGAAGACCCCACAAAGAACTTCGCTTTACAAGTATATGAAGATGGAGAGACAGTCTCAAGGTCAGACAAAGGGGCGTTTGGAAGTATATTTGGGCTCCCAGGAAAATGTTGAAAGTGCATTTCTGCAAAATATTTAAAAGTGACCAGTAATGGTCTCTGAAGCTATCCAAACAGTGTTCGTCAACATGTCTGGATTTAACTTTGTGCGTGCTGAGGACCGATAGTTACTTTGTTGTGATGTAGTTTCCTCATCGGACTATAACGTTAACAAGCCCATACCTGTGTAATAATATTCTCTGATGTAATAACATATTGTGTGACGTCACCGTCTTCATTATGCTGACAGCATGCGTGGCGTCATGTGCACAGATTCCATATTTAACATCACGACACAGACATCACTAATTGACAACAGAGTAATTTTCCCTCCCTGACATCACACTGTGGTCTCTCTCACAACTACGCAGCTTCCATTTTATTGCCATCAGAATGTATCTTTCTCTCTCACAACAATATAGCTACCCTGTTTGACATCAGTCTGATAACACAATGTAGCTTTCTGTAGTTAACAATGTGTACCTTTCTAACTGACAACAATGTGACTATACCTGACTGACATCGCAATGTAGCTTTATCAAGCTGACAACAATATAGCTACCTCTGTCTGACACACAAAGTACCTTTCCACTTGAAAACACAATGTAAAGTTTTAGGGCTGTCCTTGCAGAAACAATTTCCCTGTCTGACATGTCAGTTTAGCTTTCCTTGTCAGAAATGCTTTCCAACCATAAATATTTATAGGACCTCCCAACATCCCTAAGAACCTTGGTGCAGCTAATGTTTTGTAACGACAGCCGGTCTCTCAGAAGATGGTTTATCCAGTTAAACTTCCAAAGCTGAAATACAGTACAACTCTTTCAAAAGAAATACACAAACGCTGGTGAAATGTTTGAAAATGCGGAAAACTCACACCCTTGGATATATATACCTAGTTAAAAAACAAACAATATTCGGAACACAATTTTTCAATGCATAAGTGATTCCTAAGGAATTTTCAAAGAGTAGAGGTATTTCATGAATGTTTTTTCCGCATTTGTGCAGTAAGACCTGATTTTGAAACTCTAGTGAAATGGGTACCTGAGACACATACACATACTTATTGCCATGTATCATAGTTATCTTTATAAGTTACTTCCTTCATTTATGTCCTGATAAAGACCCTATTGCAAATCATTTAATGGGTCGAAATGTCAACCTATTACGCTGTTGAGTGGGAAATACTATAGTATTTAAAGTGTAATTTAATTCCTAATCCCATTGTTGAAAAATTTACATTATTGGGTCAACAGTGTATTTGGAATGATTTAACAAACTATTCACCAGCACACATCGATTTCACAATTGTTACTGATCACCACTTACTGCACCATCCTTAGGAGCACCTATTTGCCAATATTGACTGTCCTTTTTTGGGTGAGCATAGCAGCGCACAAGCGTTGCTTTTCGTCCTGTTGTGATCTATTCTGTCGGCTTTATCCACATCCATCTCACACCCATCTCTTTCATTCATTTCTGGGACTGCCTTTCAAAAATCTCTTGACCTGGTTGGTAAATGCTTTACATTTGTCTTGCCTTGAGGCTGTCTTGTTACCGCCTTCGAGACTGACCCTGTTACATGGATTATTTATTGTTTATCTTTTTTTGCAGTTTTATGTAGCGCAAACTCGACATGAAAGTATGGCAGTGCCTTTTTTTTTTTTTTTGCAGTTTTATATAGCGCAAACTCAATACAAAGGTATTACAGCACCTTACATGAGCACTGGTTGCATTACACAAGAACACATTCATTTTTGGTAGTAAGAGGAGATTAAGGGGGTCATTCTGACCGCCAGGGCCGGGGACGGAGGAAGCACCGCCAACAGGCTGGCGGTGCTTCCGGGGCAATTCTGACCACGGCGGTAAAGCCGTGGTCAGAAAAGGGAAACCGGCGGTTTCCCGCCGGTTTTCCCCTGCCCCAGGGAATCCTCCACGGCGGCGCTGCAAGCAGCGCCGCCATGGGGATTCCGACCCCCTTCCCGCCATCCTGGTCCTGGCGGTAAACACCGCCAGGAACAGGATGGCGGAAACGGGCGTCGTGGGGCCCCTTGGGGCCCCTGCACTGCCCATGCCACAGGCCACAGGCCACAGGCATGGGCAGTGCAGGGGCCCCCTAACAGGGCCCCACAATGATTTTCAGTGTCTGCCTAGCAGACACTGAAAATCGCGACGGGTGCCACTGCACCCGTCGCACACCAGCAACTCCGACGGCTCCATTCGGAGCCGGCTTCATCGTTGCTGGGGCTTTCCCGCTGGGCGGGCGGGCGGCCCAGCGGGAAAGTCAGAATGACCGCGGTACGGTCTTCTGGCGGTCTCCGCCCGGCGGGCGGGGGTCAGAATCACCCCCTAAGTGATTTGCCTAGAATCACAGGACATTGAGCTGAGGCCGAGACTTGAACGGTGATCCCCAGCTCCAAAGATGGCAGCTCTGGCTCTTGCGCTATATTTTCTCCCCTAGGGTTCTTTGTCTGGTGTGTGTTGGGGCAGTCTGGGAATAACAGTTTTTTTTTTAAATATATAGCACTTGGTAATACAGGTTCGGCCATTTCATAGTGCTTCAAAGCAGGTGCCATTCTTAAAAAAATTGCTATAATTAATTTACAATTAAGCTTCCTCTTCTGTTATTCCCTTTGTATACAGTCAATATTTTTAAACGTTAGGCTGGTATTGCCAATGCAGAGGAATAATTACATTTCTTGAAAAGTTTACCACACAAATACATGGCTGCTCCCTTTTCTTTGCTCCTAATTCTTTTGACCCTCTCATACTCCAGGTTAAATGCCACAAAGGTGCCTCTTTGTGGCTTGTTAGGTGCTATAAACGTTTAGGTAAACACACTAGAAAGGGTTTCATCTCTACGTTATCACAGTCAGTCTGCAGGAATGAGGCAACAAAACTCCTAAAATGATGGCCTTGTTGTGAACTCTCTCCTGCAGCGACAGGCATGGGAGGGTTGCTGTGGCACCTGGCATACATCCACTACACTCCAAACCAAAACACATAGGTAAAAGACATTGTCATTTACAATGCAAATAGCTCTAACTCTCACAAATGCGAGACTTATTGCATTGCAAATGCTTGTTTAGCTTTTGCTGCTCAGGTCGATTTTCTTTCCCAGACCTGTGATTAGCAAGACTAAAGCTGCCAACACCACTTACCCCAGGAGCACCTACGCGATGGCGCTCATATTGGAATGGAGATGGATACTTTGTTCGTGTATGTGCTGGTTAAGGAAAAACGCGCTGGTGAGCCGCCTGTAACCTAGTACAGATCCTGTTGTTATCTTATTGGGCAGCTTGTCCATTATCACATAGTTGTTCCATGGTTCGAAGATTTCAAATAAACACAAAGTGAGGCTATGGGTTAAGAAAGGACTAGTCTCTACAGTCTCTACCGTCTTCAATACTGCATGGTTTACAAGATTAAGACACATTTTGTGGAGGGCGTGGCCAACATGGCGACCGGAGCAGCAGCTTAAACTGCAGCTCCGATCACGGCCCTTTCCAACATCCTGAATACGGCGCCTGCCGCTATCACCACGACAGGTGTCGTTCATCCAACCGCCCAGGGCCTCTTGCCGAAACCGCGTCTGCTCCTCGGACGACGCTGCTGCCTTCTACACTGAGGCCGGGTGGACGCATTGCTGGGCCTCCGAGCGCGGCCACGACCGGCCTGGATGCTGCCCAGCGCGCAAGCCTACCCCGCCTACATCCTTCCGGGATGCGGTCCCCACCGTCGCAACCGCGATTTGCTGGGCAGCGGCGAGGACGGGAGGGCCCGAGCTCCAGACACTGCGCTGGAGGTGAGCACATGGCATTAATGATCCTTCTGGGCCTGCGGCGCTGCTGTGCGTCCGGGCCTGGCATCGCGCCCTTCCCCGCCCGGCGCGGCAGATCTTTGCCTCCTGCGGCCCTCGCACTGCGGCGCTGCCCCTCCCGGCTGAGTCCCAACTCCCCTCACTAAAGGGTACGGCCTCTTCAGTGCTTACTCGGCCCGTGGCACAGAGGCGCTGTGCCTTTCCGACGGAGCAAGGACTCGCAGGAGCCACAGAAGGCCTGACAACAAGAATCAAGGTGCTGCCAGCCCCGCACTTTAGACCAACTACCTTACTTGGAGGCCTCTTTGCCTGACTTCAGGAGCCTACACAGTCCAGCGCTGCGAAAGAAGGTGAGCCCCTCGGCGACGTAAATCGGGTCGCGGCTCAGAAGCAGGACACTGCCCACCCCCCAGCATAGCTTGGAGCAGCCTACGGTGCCAATGAGGCGCAAGGGGCACCGCCCCTGACCTACCAGGCCCTACACTCACTCCATCATAAGTGCAAATCAACCCCAAGCCGAACAAGAAATCAGGAATCAGCACTACTCCTGGTCCTCACTCACCCTCCTGCACTTGCCAGCCGCCAATCTGACTGGCACCTGTGCCCAAGACGAACTGAGTTACTGTATCGGAGCACCCCCTGACTCAGCAGCATGCAACACCCCCTGCATCCCTGTCGTATCGGGGTCCCGGCATGGTGTTGGGCGTCACTGTTTGATGCGGCTTCAAGAATACAATACCGTCAACCCCCTCGCTAGTAAGGGCCCGGAGGCACGGCGTGAACAAGACGCAGCGCTACAATACTCCACCAACGCTTAGGAACCGGACTGAATGCTCTATTAGCATTAATCTCCACGCCTGGCCCTGAGTTTGCTGCGAGGTTTCCCAGCCCTTGCAAAACACTCTATAGACTTTGGCACAACACTCCTGGTCCTCGCTCACTATTTCTCACCTTCTGGACGGCACCGGGTCGGCACAGCGCTGTGACTTCCCAGTTTTGCAACCCAAACTACGTCGCTCCCGGCCGGACTTACTACTTCAGTGGCCACCAGGAATCGCAGCCATCAAATGGTTAAACCAAAAACTCCACGCGCACCCTCGGGCGGCATGTACTCCGGCAACCCCCCTCCTCCGAGACCCACCCATCTACGCAACTGGCTCTACAGAAGTTGGAACTTACTCTACAGTCACACACGTCACAGTTCAAAAAGATTTTGTAAGCCATCCTGGACACCAAGTCCACCCAGGAAGCCAAAATAGGCTCGGTGGCAGAAGATGTCAACATATTGCGCACAGATCAACACGCTCTGGCTGACAGGGTGTCTGAATTGGAAAAAGACTCCGTATCCCTTCCCTCGACTGTGAAAGACCTCCAGTCGCAACTGACTCACCTAACAGCCGAAGTGGATGTCTTAAAATGCAGAGCTGAGGATGTGGAGGGAAGGTCATGTCATAACAACATCCGCATGGTGGGGTTTCCCAAGCGGGCCGAAGACCCCAGTTCAGAATTATTCGTAGAACAGTGGCTCTGGTCCAAGTCAAGCATCTTCCCTCTCACTCCGGCACCAATCGAACTTCTTACTGCACTGCCGCAATGTCAACTGCCATGGTCACACACAAATTTTAAATATCTTGGCATACAAATTTACCACTCTACTACCGACCTGAAAGAGGGCAACTTCGACAGAGTACTTAGGTCCACCCGCAGCTCACTGTCGTTCTGGAGTTCACTCCCCCTATCCCCTATGGGTCGGGTAGCCATAGCCAAAATGCTCATCCTTCCTAGGTTTCTATATTATTTTACCGCTCTCCCGCTATGCCTTCCACGCTCGTTTGTTCACAAATTGCACTCTCTATTAACTGACCTGCTCTGGGGCAAGGACAGATGCAGAGTAGCGTTAACTATAACGCAATACCCGCAAGAAGCAGGTGGACTGGGCATGCCTAACTTTGAATTATACTATGCCGCGGCTCAGCTGCTATGGCTAAGTGAACCCCCACCCCCTGAAAGCAAAACGGTGAGCGCATACACAGCTCCACAAACGTTACTGACCTGACTGACTATTGTCCGGCCCTAACCACTCACCGAATAAACCCATACTGTTGGAAGCGGCCAGATTCTGCTGGCGCAGATATGTCCAAGGCAAGGCCCCCTCGCCTCCTTACTCCCCGTTGTTACCGCTGACTCAATTACCGGGTGCCCACACACTCTCATTACACCATGATACGCGCGACATAAGCACATTGAACGTAGGTGATTATTACTCAAGCTCCACAATGCGCACCTTTGAAGAACTAGTAGCCGCAGGGGTCATGCATACTGGGGCCTTCCTGACATACAGCACCACTAGACGACTGCTGAATAGCCTATGGAGTCTCAGCAGCACTGAACCACGTGAATCTCATCTGATCACCACTATCCTTACTATAGGAAACACAAAAGGCATCATAACTAAACTATACAAAGGGCTCCTAGCTGAGGTCTGCTCTTCCTGTCACATGTTAAAGCACGTTGGGATACCGCTCTCTCTACTCCATTACCACAAAAAGCGTGGGTCACAGCTCTCACAATGATCAAGACAGTAGCCCGCAATACCAGATTGCGGTACACCCAATTTAATTACATTCATCACTCATACTTATCCCCGGCCCGCATCCAAAGAACATACCCGAACACAAACCCAGTATGCCCTGGATGCTCTACTCCAACAGCAGATTTTTACCACATGGTCTGGAGCTGCTACTCAATAAATCTGGCCTGGCAACGAATCACTGATACCACCATAGACGTGGCTGCCCACACTCTTGTACCCACCCCGGAATCCTGTCTACTTGGCATACGCCACCGAGCCAAAGGCGACAAACATCTTCACAGATTTACAGACCTAATGTTCGTTGTCTTCAAGCGCCTGATCACCACGCACTGGAAGGCCTCTCACGCTCCCTCACACACTTCCTGGCTCCGTGACTTGCTTAGTCGCTCACAAGCCGAGGCCCAGACATTACGTCAACTACAACACAAAGGCTTAATACAGGGCGGCGCTGAAATCTGGGATATTTTTGTGACAGGAATAGAAGCTAGGGACGACATATATCCCCCCTGAGTTAACAGGTGCACATGTGCTTCCTCCCTTCTCAATTTCTACACCATGCAATCCCTTGCTGCCCTCCAATCACTCAGCCTCATCACCCCCACACCCCACCTCATCGTAACAATGTAATGCCTCAGGGTGCCCCACCCATAACTGGGACCCAACGTAAATGTCACCTAATAAAAATAAAAAAAAAGTCTCACTCATTATACCACTGGCTCTAGGCGCCTCTCCGTCCCACTACCTCGATCCCGGCTTCACAGCTAACATATGCAGCGGATGTCTCCCCCCCCCCCCCCCCCCCTTCTCCCCTCCGGCAGGTGTAGCCCGCACTACCTATGACATCAACATACACTATTTGGTATTCAGACGTGTCTTTAATTACTATTTGCACAGTTTTTAGTTGTATTTCAGCACATCACCGTGCAATTGCTCTGTACATGATTTTAAATGTGTGTGGTCACATCGTAAAATCTTTAATAGTAGAATGTACTGTAGTTTACGCATAGATTGAAAAAAAAAGACACATTTTGTACAATTTACTGCAGCTTTTAATTGACTGTAAACTGCACATCATAGCGCTACTGTGTGCTAATCATTTAGATTATGGAATACACCACCGTGCCTAGAGCTGTTGCTGGAAAAAAAAAAATTGGTTGAAAGATGCCCTTATGACATTGACAGCTATGCAATTTACTTTCAATGAAAACCTCATTGTGATCACAGACTCCACTCACAGCACTATTCCAGCAGCACGTGTTGTCTTTTTGTCTCTGTAAGGAGGCTCATTTTAATTTCGTTTCGAATTACAGCAAGGTGCTCTTGTGTTAAGAAAGGCTTTGTTTGGATTCAGTTACTAAAGAGGTGTCATAAAAGGATTAGTATTGTAAACGAAGGAGGTTGCAGTCGCTAGGGTGTTAGCAATATAGGGCCAGATGTAGCAAACGTTTGCGACTCGCAAACGGGCCGATTCGCAATTTGCGACAGTGCAAAATCGGAAATGGGATACAAAAAGCCCATTTCCGACTCGCAAAAAGCGATGGGACCCGTTTGCGAGTCGCATCCGTTGCGACCCCATTTTGCGACCCGCAAATTGCAAGTCGCAATTTGCGAGTCGCAAACCTTATGCAATTGCAACTCGCAAATTGCGACTAGTCGCAAAAAGCCCAGTTTGCATGTCCCATTTACCACTAACTCAGAGCAGGTGGTAACCATCACCAAAGTATAAAAGGGGACCCAGAAGGCATCTTGGTTACTCAAGATGGCGGAGATATACCTAATAGCAGTGAGGAGGAGAGTCTACGCAGCCCAGCAGAGGAGGAGGAGGGGCCACAGACAGGAGAAGATAAATAGAACCAGGCAGACTCTTTTTCAGCAAACTGAAGAGGAGATCTATGACAAATACCGCCTTAGCAGCGCAGCCATTTTAGAATTAATAGATTTACTGAAACCACAGCTAGAACACAAGACTCTGCGTGGCTGCGCCATCCCTACGCATGTGCAAGTACTATGCGCACTGCACCTCTTGGCCTCAGGGAGCTATCAGGGGGTCATTGCCGTGGCAGGTGGGGTATCCCAAAGTGCAGTGTCAAGGTTCCTCAGGGCATTCCTAGATGCCTTAGTCACGCACATGTCTCACTTCATATACTTACCAAGGAATGAGGCAGAAATTAACAGCACCAAGCTGGACTTTAACCGCATTGGCCACTTTCCTCATGTCATAGGGTGTGTAGATGGGACACACATTCAAATATGCCCCCCTGCTAATATGGAACACATTTTCCGCAACAGGAAGTGTACCCACTCACTCAACATACAGGTTGTTTGTGATGCCCATTATGTCATCACGGACATCGTAGCTAAGTTTCCTGGCAGTACCCATGACTCATACATTTTTAGGCATAGTGGGATACATCAACGCCTGGAACGTGGGGAATTTGGAGACGGTTACCTCCTAGGTAGAGCCACAGACACTTGCAGACATACACACAGGTCACTGTGCACGACAATCTGGACTTCCTAACCGTGTACTTTTGTGCCCAACAGGTGACAGTGCATATGCTCTCAGGCCTTGGATCATGACTCCGTTTTTAACACCCAGAACTGAATCAGAGAGGCAATACAACAGTGCGCATAAGAGGACCAGGAACCTGATCGAGCGCACCTTCGGACTGCTGAAGGCAAGATTCAGATGCCTCCACCGCAGTGGAGGTGCCCTCCAATACACCCCCATTACCGCTTTCAAAATTGTGGTCGCATGCGCCATCCTCCACAACATAGCCACCCGACGTGGGCTACCTCTCACCCCTGCAGACCCAGATCCTGATGATGAAGAGCAAGAACAACCACATCGCCATCATGGGGATAGGAGTCTAGCTAATCAAGGCAGACTGAGACGGGACCATATTGCAACGCAATATTTTGGACGGTACGTGTCAACTCCCACCATACTCACCTATTAACCATTTGTTAAGTGGAACAAAAATAACTGTTTTATTAATGTCATGAAGAAACTATATACAAGTTGAAATTGTCCATGGGCAGGAAAATGCCAACCAGTCATGTGGCACATTAACGCCATGTGCCACATTAATCTGTCCTGGCTGTTATCTATGATCTCCTGCCCCTCCTGCCAGCCTGGCTAGTCCCTGCTGCGTCCATGGTGCTGTGCCTACCACTCCTCAGCACCCTACTGTGAGTGGCAGAGACACTGCTCACTGTTGAGCCCTCCTCCCAGGTGTATTTGTTAACTTCCTGGCTGTGATGCCATCATCATGTGCCAGGAAGTGTTTCCAGAGTGTTCTGGTATGCTTTCTGGAGTGTTCTGCTGCACCTGCAAGCAATTTTGAAGGTATTCGCAATTTGCGACACCCACTCGCTAATTGCGAGTTCGTTTTTGCACACTCGCAAACAGCGACCTCGCAAACTGCGGACTCGCACACAGCGTTGCGAGTCCGGCTGCGAGTCGCAAAATCGGAACGCTTTTTTTTCTGGCATTCCAATTTGCGACTCGCATTTTGCGAGTCGCATCAACTCGCAAAATGCGAGTCGCAAATTTTATTTTTGCTACATCTGGCCCATAGTTACTAGCCCTCTCTTCTTAGGAAGTTAGAGAAATCGTAAAGTAGATAATCTGCATCTACTTTATGCTCTCTAGTTGTAAAGAACATATATCTGTTGCGCTAAAATCGATTTATACCGCAATTTAATAAAGCAGTTATAAATAAAGTTCATGTTGGCAAGATCCACATTTCTGAAAATTGCTGATTCACTTGTAATTGCAACTGCCATTCATCGAGATCATGCGGGTGCAAAACAGATTAAGTATCATACATATTAAAAATAAAAATAAACAGTCTCCAGTATTGTATATTTCATAGATTTACATCCTTCAATCCCCCGCTCCCCGTAAAGCAGGGAGTCCCACAGTAGACACAGTGAGCAGTGCAACGATTAACATACGCAGAAAAGCTTTCTCCTATTTATAACAGTAACAAATGTGACAGAAACCCGTCTGTCTCATTGCAAGGGTATTATAACCTAATGCACTTGCAATAAAGCGGAGGGATATGCAAAACATTTGTGAAGGTGTGCCAGAACCGTCTGAAATCAGGTTTAAAATGTAAAAACTGGGATGTGCAAGATGAATGAGAAGGTAATAGAGCTTTTGGATGTTATTATAAAGGAGAAAATACATGAAAGAACTCCAGTGGGGTAGCCTAGAAGTAATGACAGAGTACTGCATATCTTTTCCAAGAAGTGAGGTGGCACAAAGTGAAACAGTCAGAGCAGCATTTAAGATAAAATAGCTCAGACTATTGCACATGCCCTGCTAAAACCTGAGTCCAATCCTCCACAGCATGGGCCTAGTTTGTGGCTATTGCTGCACGGTAAGAAATAATTACTTACCAGGAACTGAAGTTTCCAGTATTGGGATCTTTCATAAATTCACATGCTTGAATCATCCCCGTTGTCGAGCTAGGAACCCCATCATAGAAATAGTGAGCTGTACAGTATTACAAATACACAGAAAGGCATACACATAATCATAACAGAAGCTTACTCACATAATTATAAAAGATGCCAATCAGAGCAAAGCACAGTTCACTTCTTCCCACCCAGGCAACTGTAGTTCTGATTTCTACTGCTCTGCCCACTCAGTCAGATAAGTTGGTTTATTCATATTTTTCTCAACATTTCTGAATAAATGGAAGAAATTGACATTGCTTCATCAGCTTACTGAGCCTAAGTACATCAGGCCATTTCCAAATGTTCCAAGAAAGTTCTTTTCAGACCATGCGGAACTTGTGGCAAAAAGAGGCTCCCCTCCGAGGTCTCCCACCTTCATCTAGTCCATAATGCAAGGAACTGTAAAATCTGTAGAAAGCCTTCTACAAACCCCCGTCAAAGATACTGAGGTGAGATTGTGAATATGGCTTCAGTAGGCAAAATCTGATGATGTACCAACATCTGAGGAAGAAGGTGAAAGCTCCTCCAGATCAACAGGAAAGTCACATAAAATGGGAGCATTCTCTTAATGATCATCCATTAATGACGATATCTGAAGTAAAACTTTCAGTCAAAATGTTTTCTACCTCTGAGGGGGGTTGCATTTATGGGGATTAGCCCAATGTGCTCCCAGGGGACAGAAAGCTAACTGAACACCCAGGATTTGTTTTTTTAAAACAAGGGGTATGTGCGTCCCACCCAGGAATCTGGCGGCAACAGCCTTTCTGCACCCCCCTCTCCCCCCCACGGAGGAATATTTGTGGACATTACTCCCAATGTGACTCCAAAAGGAGCAGAAAGGGCACTAGACCACTAGAGCCAGGGATAGATTTATAATATATATATATATATATGTAATTTCAGATGTGCAGTTATATCATCAATAATGTCGTAGAACATATCATGAACATATCATGAGTGATGTAATATGGGAAGTAATTAGTGGTGCATTGCAAGGGAACGAGTTGCAGTTACTTTAGGGAACAAGTTATAGCTCCTTGGGATAATTATAACTGGTGCCTTTCAGAGGTTTTGTTATGTTTAAATGGCAAGTTTTAACTGAGCATTTAACCTTTGTTTTTTCAGTGAATTTCAAAAGTTTAAAAAAAAATTAAAGTAAGATATTATTACAATTCCTAACTATAATGTCACTTTAACCTTTGATTTTTCAGTGGCTTTCTATGTTTATTTTTAACATAGAGTAAGATATAATTGCAGTGCACTGCATGGAGTTGGTGTCCAAATCCCCTGCAGGCACTGCACCCCCAAACCACAAAGCTTTTGGCTGTGTTCAGATTGCCATTCAGTGCAGGGCCTGGCCTGCAGTCAGGCCCTGCGCCCAAGCACCTGCTTGCACCTAACTCCCCATTGAAGCACATAGCTGTGTATGTACTGTAACAGTATAAAGGGTGTCATTTTAATTAAGGCCAACATATCAAAAACAGGCCTATTGGCTGTATCAAGGGATCAGCACATCAACATGTATAAAGCAGACCTCTTATCATTGTCAAAAACTCACCAACAACTATCATCAAATTTATTTTTATAAATTTACACATTAAAATGTATAATAAAAGTGATTGCCGTAAAGTATTTTTTATAAAGACTATCAAAAAAATATCAACATGTCTTTGAATCTTTTTTTAAAAATTTTCCGACCACAAAATGCAACCCTAGAATCCACCACAATGGCTGCTGCACTCCAGCTGAATAGTAAGCAGCTCCGACTTGGAGTGCTTTACAAAAGTATGGTGAGGTCTCTTCGGGTCATGGAAGCACTCCCTGCAGCTCTCTGCAGAATCAAAAAATGATTGATGGTGCCCATGTCCTTTCTAGGGGCACCACCAAGAAGAAAATATGTCATTTAAAAATGTCCTAAGTCATAATGGGGTACTCCTTATCCATATCTAAATGTTGGGGGCTGTGGAGGATGCCCCAAGGCCCCTGTAACCCCTGCCGACTCACCAGCCAGCACCCATACTGGATGCCTATGAGAGCCGGCATTTTTCTAATAGAGGGTACTCTGATGCCCACCCACAACATATTCCAAGGTCGGGGCCCATGGAGGAAGACCCAAGGCCTACATGGACCCACCAGCTCCCAAGCCATTACCCTATGTGGGTGCTGGTGGGAGCTGGTTTCTTTCCTTTGCTCCCACCTGGGTTGGAGCAGCTTCTTTCTCTGCTCCTGCCTAGGCAGTAACAAAGTTTTGCTCCATGCCCGGGAGAATGCAGGCTAGAAATAATGTTTATATTCCCTGCCCGCTCTTCCCCAGACAGGGAACACCACTGCCCCGGGTAATGGGCTTCCCAGGACACTACAGCAGTGTTGGGCCCCAGGGGATGGGGTCCCCAGGGCCAATGTATGGCTCAAGGAGGGTGATCGCACACCCTCCCCTCAAAATGTACATCTCTGCCTGGGGAATGGGGTCCCTGGGGCCTCCATCAGGCTAGGGGATGAAGGAACACAAGCCCCTCCCCTAACAAAAAAACCCTATGTCAGCCCTGGGAAATGAGTGAAACTGCATCCAGAAACAGTATGATGAAATGTAGAGTAAATTCAAAGAGAGAAGCACCAAAGTAGTTCTCAGTGTCTCTCTCATCTACTCCTGCTGACTGAAGCCCTGCATTCATATTCTAATATAGAACTATTACAAAACATAGTGAATGATCTATACTGAATCGCAAGGAAAGCCAATGCCAAATACGAGACTAAACATAACACATCCTCCTCGCATAAAAAATGTAAATGCCCCCACAAACAAGTACATAGCATTCTAACAGGTTGTGATAATGCACAATCGACTCCTAGTAAGATAATAAAACTGGAGAAGTATGTATCACAAAAAAGGTGGCAGAGAACAATATTAACATTTAACACAATGCCCCAAGAGGGATAAAATGAGAGCAGTGCACAAGCTAAGTGCTGATAATAAAGGACAACAAAAATAAGAACTCAAAATAACAACTCACTTATATAGTTCTTTATCCACACAGGTGGATGACTTTATCTTTTAGAACATACATCAGGAGCATTACTCCTGCCTCGGTAACTTCAATCCTGACCTATTGAAACCCCCTTGTCATATTTCACTAAATGGGACATAGTACACCATTCCCTCATTTGTACTTTCACAACATTGGATTTTAGCTCTGTAGTCTCAAAAGGACCAAGCACTTTTATTCACCCCTTTTTTATAAAACTTTGGTCTTTTGATCCAAATGCTGCCACGTCCAGCCCACTCATTTCTCTTTACTTCATGCTTTTGATCAGATCTGTACTTTTATACTTTTTGGTGTTCAGCAATGTTGCTCTGCTCTTCTTCACTCAGAACTACATCCTCTTCCTTTCTACTCCTACACCACCTCAGATGCATCTTGATCCCTGCAGTTCTCCCTTTCAGTACCCAGAAAGGGGTAAGTGCCATAACAGCATTGGGTGTAGTTCTATGTCCTTATAACATCTTTCAAGGTGGTTCCCTCAAGGGTCTTCCATTACGTATTGCCAGTTGACCACAAGCCTTTACCAGCCTATTCAAGCTCTCCACCAACCCATTGGCTTGAAGAATATAGATGGCTGCTCTCATATATTTCACACCTGTATTTCTCATGAAATCCTCCATCATTGTGGACATGAACTGAACATCATTATCCGTTTAAATTCTCTCATGTACTCCTTCTGTGGCAAATTTTTCTTTGAGAAAATCTGTCACGGTCTGAGTTGTGACTGTGCTGATATAACCAGTTGAGATCCATTTTTTACGTGTAATCAGCCAATACAATCTTAAACATCTCTTCTGGTTGCAACAAATTGAAAGGCCCAACAATGTCTAATCCTAGCTTACTCCATAGTTTACGTAGTACTTCCACTGGTGACAGAGAAGTTTTTCTTGTCAACTTGCTTTTGTCAGGATGCACACATTGTGTACAGTCCTTCACCACCAACTCAACCTTACAGTTCATCTGTGGCTACCAATAACTTTCAGGGACACACACTTTCATCCTGTTTCCCCAAATATCCCTCATGAACAAATTCTCAGGGTTTAATAGTCTAAAACCTCTACATAAAAATTCTCCATCCCTTGATAACATATTTCATAAAGACCAAAATCCCTTCACATTCTCTTCCAAAAGGTTCAACTCTGGCCAGCCTTTGCCCACATAATCACAGACCTGACATGGGGATGTCAGTCTCTGTCACACTCTTCCACTTTACCTTAGATGAAGCATTTTCTTACACACTGTTTACCTCCTACCCATGTCCCAGATCCTCCCCAGGCAGTCAAGGCAAGTAATCAGTTGCCTGGTTAGGAGATCCTGCCAATTATGTCACCTGAAAAATATATATAATATAACAAATTATAACCCCAACGTGCTCCATCCACCTGCAACTGCACAACCTAGCTCCCTCACTGCCTTTGAACAAAAATAAAATCACCAAAGGTCTGTGATCCATCCTCACAATACAATTTAAGCCCCACAAGCGGAACATAACATTTTTAATGCCCCAGGTGCAAGCTAGTGCTTCTCTTTCAGTTCTGGAGCAGTTCCCTTCCCACCTTTTAGCACCCTGGAAACAAACACTACCACACTATCTTGTCTGTTTAAACTTTGAAAACACTGCCCCTAAACCCTTCAGGTTGATGTCAGTGGTCAGTACAGTTTTCTTAAATAAGTCAAAGTGTCCAAGGGTAGGCACCTTGCCTATGCGTTGTTTTCCAACTTTAAAAGCATCCTTGCACTTGCTGGACCACAAAAACATTTCCACATGTTTGAAGAGTAACCTTTTGGATGAATTGTTTAATTAATTTATTGTAGTGCTCAGTCAGACTCAAAATTAAATGTAGTTTGCCCTTAGTAAAGGGTTCAGGTGTTTCCACAATTGATCTAGCCAGGTCAGGATTCAGGCTGATTTTTTCACTGGAAATCGCATGACCAAGATAGGTCACTGTACACGCTTTGAATTTACATTTATCTTTCTTCAGAGACAGCCAACGCCAGGATGCCCTCCCATGTGATGGTGGACTCTACAAATCTGCATAACATAACACTCTCTCTTGCATCTTCTCAAGCACTTTTTACAAAACCATATAATTTACCATTATCCTCCCTATTCACTCAAATCACTAGAATGTCATCCTGAAACAGTTTGTCCTCAGCCACACCTTCTAAAATCTTCAACATGACACATAGGAAACATGCTGCACTGCTACTGTTGCAAGTCAAAATGGCATGAAGGAAACAAAATGCAACCAGAGGTGTGACAAATTAGGTCAAATGCCTGTATTTTTCACTTAACACCACATGGTGATAAGTTGCCGAAATATTCATCACGCTGAACCCAGGAGCGTCCTTCAACACCGATAATTCCATTATTCTGCAAAAGTTGTCTTTCGACCCATACATTGTTGTTACACAAATATAGGCACATTCTCAAACATTTAACATTGTCTTTGGGTGCTATGAACACTGGAGCCAACTACAATGAGCATTCAGTCTTCTCTAGCACTCCAGCATCCAGTAAGTTATCTAGATTCAATTTCAGTGGGTTCTAATTAGATGTGATACTTGCCGAACCTTATGTAACACCAGTTTCACTCGTTTTTTAAGGCATATGCAATGCTCTTAAACCCATCAGTCATCTAAATGACTGCTTAAAGACTTCTAGAAACTGCCTAATAATGTCAAACTCTTCAGTCATCTCAATTCCTGTTTAAAGACTTCTGGAAACCTTCTAATAATGTCAGTCTCATCACGCAAGTCATTCACCAGCATGGCCTGTTCACGTGCATTGCGGTTGAGAGTAATGCTCAAATCTATCTAATGTCTCCAGCCTAGGAAACAATTACCTCTTTTAGCAGCATATGTTTTCCCCCTTGTCTCCATAGCTTTGAAATTGATCAACATTGGTACAAAAAATATTACATCAACATTAGTCCCTTCATATCCAAATTGTTTAATATTTGGTTCTTTTTGCTGTATATCATCCTTGCAATACACATTTTCCCAAATGCGGTCCCCTTCTAGGGTGTACAGTGATCCTAAATCTGCCAGAATAGTTAACCCCTCTTCACCTATCATAATTTTGCATTCATGGCTAATTTAATTTGCCCTCATTACACTCACCAGTATTGATGTTCACTGTTTTGTGTCTGTATTTTGTAACTAAATATTTTATTAACTTTTTCTCTGTTCACGCAAAAAAGAAAAAATAAGAACCAAAAAAGTGCCTCTGAGTACTAGTACATAACTACATTCAAATCTACATGGTACACAATCATATCTGTCTATACAGTGCATATCTTATACACAACACAAAAGTTACTGTTTGAAATATAAATATTGGGTTAACACAGGATATTGTATTTGCTCACCCCATCGATGGGGTCTCTGGTCAGGACAGTACATCAGGTCTTGTAATAGGGCCACAGATTTCCAGATCAACCTGTAGCTTTTCATCTCGTTTATGTAATTTCATGCTTATTTCCTGTGTCAAGGACCTCTTTAAGACATCATTTATCCAACTGTCGTTTTTTATGAATGCTAGCTGTGTAGTACAATATGCATTTTAGCCAATAATAATAAAAAAAAATATACATCTAGTCTTGATAGTATTTTTTTAGAAAATTGCGCTGATGCCTAGCAGGCATGTCTGTGGGGGTATCAGTATAGTAAATTGCAAATGATTGGCACCTCTTTCTACAACCTGCTTCTAGTATTCATTTATGTGTGTGCAATCTCAAACCAAATGACAGTACAAACCTCTTAGACATTGCATTTAGAGCAGCTCAGTGCCTTGTTTAGGTCTGTTATGTGCAGCACTGCGTGTAAAGTTAAAATGCAAAAGGCAGACCCTAACGTTGCTAGACGCTTCTCGTACAAGTGTGGTGCATCCTGCCACTGTGTGTATGTGAACTGTACCTCATAGTCTGTGTTAGACTTTTCATCCCTGGTGTGGTCTCCCTTAACTTTTTGTCTCTGTTTCACAGGTTGTTGATGTGTGCTGGACTCTGTTTTTGTTGTTCTTGTTACTCTGGGCACTTTACCACTGCTAACCAGTGCTAAAGTGCAGGTGCTCATACATAAAATGTGTATGTAATTGGCTCATCCATGATTGGCATATTTGATTTACTTGTAAGTCCCTAGTACAGTGCACTAGAGGTGCTCATGGCCTGTAAATCAAGTGCTACTAGTAGCCTGCAGCACATGTTGTGCCACCCACATTGGTACCTCTGTAATCATGTCTCAGACCTACCACTGCAGTGTCTGTGTGTGCAGTTTTAAACCTTAAATTTGACTTGGCAAGTGTACTCACTTGCCAGGCCTAAACCTTCCCTTTTCTTACATGTAAGGCACCCCTATGGTAGGCACTAGGTAGTCCCAGGGGCAGGGTGCAGTGTATGGTTAAGGTGGGACATATAGTAATGTGTTTTATATGTCCTGACAGTGAAATACTGCTAAATTCGTTTTTCACTGTTGCAAGGCCTGTCCCTCTCATAGGTTAACATGAAGGCTACCTTTAAATCTGATTAAAGTGTAGATTCCCTTTGGGAGCTGATCGAAGTGGAGTTTGGAGTCTCTGAGCTCACATTTTAAAAATACAGCTTTTAGTAAAGTTGATTTTAAGATTGTGTTTGAAAATGCCACTTTTAGAAAGTGAGCATTTTCTTGCTTAAACCATTTCTGTGACTCTGCCTGTTTGTGGATTCCCTGTCTGGGTCAGTTTTACAGTTGGGCTGATTGCACCCCTCACTAGACAGTGACACAAAGGGAGCTGGGGTGTAATCTGCATTTCCTAATGAGCCATCTGTGCTAGGAGGAAGGGGAGGAGTAGTCATTCACACCTGAAAGGGCTGTGCCTGCCTTAACACCATGCAGTCTCCAACCCCTTGGTGTGTGTCTGGGGCCTGGCCTGGGCAAGGCAGGATTTCGCAAACAAGAGAGACTTTCCTTTGAAGTAAGATTACTTCAAAGGGCAAAATGGGTATAAGAAGGGCACCCAAAAGCACAGACTTTAGAACACTTCCTAAAACCAAGATGAACCTCTGCCTGGAGAAGAGCTGAAGTGCTGAGGAAGAAGAGCTGCCCTGTCTGTGACTGTGCTTTGTGGAGCTATCCTGCAGTTGCTGCTTCTGCCTGTGCTAGAGGACAAAGACTGGACTTTGTGTTGCCTTCCTTCTTGTGACGAACTCTCCAAGGGCTTGACTTAGGGCTTGTCTCCTGTTGTTTGAAGTCTCAGGGACAGCAAAGACTTCTCTCTGCCAGCACCTGGAGCCTCTACTGAGACTCCTACTCTGCCAAGTGGTGCCCAACCAGTTCCTGGGACGCTGAAAGGAGAAGCTGGAAGGCCAAGAGTGAGAAATCCACGCACCGACCGCTGTGCAGGGAAAAGATCAACGCAACTCCGATCTGCGGCTGAAAAATCAATGCACTGCCGGCTCCACGGCTGAAAATCGACGCTCGCCTGCAATGCGACTGGAAGATCGATGCCCACGGCTGGAGAAACGATGTGCAGCATCGTTGACAGAGGCTGGTGAGATCGCAACCCGCGCTGTGTGGTTTTCGGATCATCGTGCGGCAGGATTTCTGACGAAAACATCGGTGGGCATGTAAAAATGACGCAAGGCCTGCCCGGACCCGAGAGTGCGGTTCGAATTGATGCATCACTCTCCTACGGAGACTTGACTGAAGGAGAAATGACGCACAGTCTCGCTTGTGAGTGACATCAACGCATCGCAAGCCCTTTTTGACCCACACTCGCCCGTGCAGGGTTATTTTTGACTCACCCAGGTACATTTCCACGCTAACAGCATTAGCGTTGTGTTTAAAATTACATGAAGACTCTTTTTGGTTTTTAATTGATAACTTGACTTGTGTATTGCGAATTTTTGTCGTTTTGGTCTTGTTTTGTTTAGATAAATATTTTCTATACCTGTGTTGTGTCATTTTGTAGTGTTTTTATTAAGTTACTATGGGGGTCATTCTGATCCCGGCGGTCAAGGACCGCCGGGGCCGGGGTCGGCGGTAGCACTGCCAACAGGCTGGCGGTGCTCCGCCGGGCATTCTGCCCATGGCGGTACAGCCGCGGCCAGAAACGGAAAGTCGGCGGTGTACCGCCGACTTTCCGCTGCCCATGGGAATCCGCCATGGCGGCGCAGCTTGCTGCGCCGCCATGGGGATTCCTACCCCCTCACCGCCATCCTGTTCCTGGCAGTTCCGCCCGCCAGGAACAGGATGGCGGTGAGGGGTGTCGTGGGGCCCCTTGGGGCCCCTGCAGTGCCCATGCCAATGGCATGGGCACTGCAGGGGCCCTTGTAAGAGGGCCCCACTTTGAATTTCAGTGTCTGCTCAGCAGACACTGAAATTCGTGACGGGTGCTACTGCACCCGTCGCACATCCTCCACTCCGCCGGCTCCATTCGGAGCCGGCATCCTCATGGAGGGGTGTTTCCCACTGGGCTGGCGGGCGGCCTTTTGGCGGTCGCCCGCCAGCCCAGTGGGAAACCCAGAATACCTGCGGCGGTCTTTTGACCGCGCAGCAGTATTCTGGCGGTTCCCTCCAGGCGGGCGGCTCCCACCGCCCGCCGGGGTCAGAATGACCCCCTATGTGTGTTGGCACAAATACTTTACACCTAGCACTCTGAAGTTAAGCCTGCTGCCTGTGCCCAGCTACCAAGGGGGTGTGCAGGGGTTAGCTGAGGGTGATTCTCCTTTACCCCGACTAGAGTGAGGGTCCTTGCTTGGACAGGGGGGGTAACCTGACTGCCAACCAAAGACCCCATTTCTAACAGTCTGCTTCCCCAATTTCATCTAATTTTCGTCTCCTGTTTCGGTGTATCCTCTGTGAGGGCCATGTAATATGTCCTCGTCCCTGATTCGCTTCCACCAGTAGGCCCAGCGCACTGGACTCTCATGGGGTGGCCTCTGTGCCCCCCTACAGCTGCCCTGCTACCCTAGTCTAAGCATGAACTTGGAGGAATTGACATCTATCTACTCAAAATGCTTCAATTGCGATCTCTGGAAAATTCAGCAAACACATTCAAATAGGTTATCCGCCTTCATACAACCTCCCTCCTTCCGGTTAGGCACGTCCATTTCCTTATCTAATCGTTCAAAACCCAGGGAGTTGACCACATAGGTAACTCTTGTGAATTTGGGTATGTTTTGCCCCAACTGGACTGGAATAGTTCCCACACAGGTAGCATGTCTCATACAGCCAGGGCCTGAGAACAGGTATAGCATCATGTGTCAATCAATTGCCCAGGAGCTCTCTGTCTATTCTCCAATTTGGGTAGAACTAACCAGCCGCAAAGTTCAGTTCGGCTGCTACATAATGTGCTGCTAGGACCAGAAATCTAGTCCCTCCTTCTTCATGGTTACTGGTTAAGGTGTCCATTCTGACTCTACTCCTCTTTCTGCCCCTGATCAGTGATATAGGTATCGATCACAGCAGATCAAGAGATGCCTGGGAAATCCCATGCTTGCTATATTTGGTTAAGTATAAGAAAACATGCTGAAGAAGGGGGTTAGAAGTCAATATCGTCACCTAAGTGTAGGTTGGTTGAGCTCGTTTGTTGAGTCCCCCAGCCATGACCTAACAGCTGTAGAAGAAGAAATAATTATGTCTGTGTTGGGTCGTGAAGGACTTGATTAGGGAACTGTGTGTTTGAGTCAGTTTGAGTTTGAAGTGTATGAGGTGAGTGGCGTTTGTAATGAGAAGTAATGTTTTTAATAGGTTTTGGACTGTCTTAGGAAAGAAACAATGAATTTAATATTATGTAATGATGCCCTAAATATGATTAATTTGATAGTAGTATGTGATGAGGCACTTATTACTTTGTACTTTATATTGAAACTTGATAAAAAGATATAAAAAATTGTGAAAAGTTATTAAATAAATTTTTAATAATGTTAGGTCACTATTTACTTGTCTGATTAATTTAGTGTGAAGAAATACAAGTTAAGCTGGAATATTTTTTTGTAGCAAAGTTATTTAGACCCCTTACATTCCATGTCAACACAGTACTTGTGTAATGTGGTTCCTATGTC
Organism: Pleurodeles waltl; assembly: GCF_031143425.1. Taxonomy (NCBI): domain Eukaryota; kingdom Metazoa; phylum Chordata; class Amphibia; order Caudata; family Salamandridae; genus Pleurodeles; species Pleurodeles waltl. The sequence goes on along the minus strand of NC_090450.1, from coordinate 867,245,202 downwards.
CGATTTAACTATAATTTTGTCTACTCTTCCTGTTTCCACTAGATGTGATCACAAACAATGGAGCAATAGTTGTTTTTCATCAGTTCATTATCTGCATCCTAATTGTAAATAGGAGCTGTGAGTGCTCAGGTTACCAAAATGGTAGCCAGTGTCCACCTAGCCCAGAGTGTGCAGAAGACTGATTTCATGTTTCTATTAGGCTGTGGCGATCGATCTGGAAGCGTTGTATCCCACCTACCATGTCTGAGATTATCTTTTTGATTTGAAAAATGGGGGCAGAGCATTTTGGATTAATCTAATGTATGGCGCAGTGTGCTGGTGCAGTTGGGAAATAATGTTCAGGCAAGGCACAGCAAAATCCTCGTATTCGTAAACCCGCATGAGTCTATCCCAGCTCACATGTGGTGTTTTTCTACCCCAGATGCGTTCGTGTCAGAAATGTTCTTAGTCGAGCAAACATTTTCCGACCTGGGGGAATGGTGATATTTATAAACAGATATAAAAGTTTCAGCAGGATTATAATTTTAACAAGCGAAACCCTGACCGCTAGAGACCGTGGGTGAGTGATCCAGCGCTCGACCTGTGTGTCAAGTGCTCCCAGCACTGTGCTGTAATCTAGTAATCTGTATAGCGAGACAGCGAACCAAGTTGCCTCTCCACGGTAATGAAAAGTCCAAGGGAATTTTCACAGTATCATCAACGAGGGGAAATATTTTGGACTCTTTCGAATCAATGCTTAGTTCCTCTGAAGTCGCCAAAGCGCATAAAGACGCGAATTATTAGACAAAGATTTTTCATTGGGTACCTCACAAATGAAAGTAGGTTATCAGCATAGAGTGACCGAAAGTACTGCCATGTAGGAATGTTTCCCACATATTAGGGAGGCAACAGACTTGATGGCCAAGGCAAACGACCCTTACCCGCCTGTAATTTCAGAGTGAGATAGCCATTACTCTAACCCTGGCAGCTGGGCCTGTGCCTGGTGGTTTCGCCAGTCCAATAAAGTAGTGGCTTTGGCCCATTTGGCGGAGGACTGAAAGCAGGGAGGGCCATTTGAGCGAGTCAAAGGCTTTCTCAGCATCTAAAAAAACAGGATCATCCCTGCTTTTAAATGGTGAATCATTGAAAATAGTGTCCGATGGTTATCTGAAGTGGCTATACCGGGTATGAAACTGGATTGATACAGTAGGACAAATTTGCCCATGAGAGGATTTAATCTATTAATGGGAACTCACGCCTAGAACGTATTATCCATATTCTACAGAGAAAGTGGTCTATAGGAGCCTGCATCTCTGGAGTCTTTTCCGTGCTTTAAAAGTATAGCAATCAGGGATTCTCTTGTGGCAGCAGGAAGGGGCCCACACTACAGTGCCACCTGGCATAGCTCCCACAACGGAGAGGGAAGTACATCTCCGAAAAGTCTGCAGCGAGGCCATCTGACCAAGGTGCTTTCCCGCCAGAAAAGCAATAGATGGCCTGCTGTATTTTGAATGATTTTATTGGTGTGAAAAGGAATTCAAATATTCCACCCTCGAGCCAAGCAAAGGTAATATCATCTAAAAATGTATTGATTATTTTTCAGGGAGGGTCAATTTTGAGTCTTTGTAGTAGTCTTGAAAGTTGTACATGATTGTGTCTGCACCAACTATAGGGTCTCTCATGTGCGAGCACAAAAATGAAATAATTGTCCTAGGTCACGTTCCTCTCTGCAGCCAGACCAGCATTCCGCTAGGCCTTTCTCCCTTCCCATATAGGTGTGCTCATGCACGTTTGCCCAGAAACGCCACCTCACCATCCACAGCAGTTCTGAATAGGGCCAGCAGTCCACTAAGAATCATTGAAGAGGCCGTCTTTCAGGTTGATTCATAGTGTAGTTGAATCTTTTAGTTCAGTTTTGAGAAACTGAAGTTGTGCTCTAGAAGATTTAAGCCCTAGATTGCTTAGAAAATGTAATTCCTTGAATATAAAGTTTGAATCTTTCCTAAACTGTCAAGAACAAGGGGACCAATCCAACGTTTTTCTAGAAAAAATCTATAATTGCCTTTGCTCTGTTAACTTTAAAGACCAAGGGGCATATTTACAAGAAAGTGACACATCAAAGATGATGCACCACTTCTTGTGCACCCCCCTACCTGCACCTAACGACACCGTGGTTGCACCGTATTTACAATACGGCTCACCTTGGGGGTTGTTAGCACAACAGTGTCAAAATGTTTGACGCAATTGTGGTGCAAAACACAAGGAGGCCCATTGAATATAATGGATGCGTCATTTTAATGGCTGCTCTGAGCGGCGTTAAAAATGAAGCTAAAAATGGCACAGTTAAATGTATATTTCACGGTGCCATTTTATTGGCCCATCCCGCACTGGAACATCTCCCTCTATACCACATTATGCCTGACACAGGCATAATGTGGCGCAAGGGGTCGCAAAGTGGTGAAATGCAAGCATTGCACCACTTTGTAAATATGGCGCAGCAGAAAAGCCACTGTAGTGCCGCATTAGCTTGAAAAACATGACACTGTGGTGGTGCTAAAGTGGCGCGAACAGCTTGTAAATATGCCCCCAAGTACATCAGAGCAGCGAAGGGCAAGCACTGTGGTCTGTGAGCCATGTTGGAGCCAGAAATCTCAATTGTAAGGACGGCTGGAGAGGGATTAGAGCTGGGGAGGGATCAGAGAAGGTTCTAGGTAAGTATTCAATATCACATATCAGAGGGGTGAAGACCAAAGTCTATACAGAACGTGAGTCACATGCAGTGGAGCAAAATGTGTAAGCAGCAATGTTGTCCCTCAGTTTCCTCCAGCCATTTACCAAGGTTTCAGGGACAAGAAATTGTTTGAGGGCGCACACCACGTTCGGGGTCACCAATTCTGGAGGGGTTGTGGACTCTAGGGGAGGATCTAAGACAAGTTTAAAGTCCCCTCCCATATAATAGTGGTATCTTTCCAAATGCAGTAACATTGAGCAGTGCTCTCAAAAAATTCCAGAATGTCCACGTTTGGGGCATAGTGAAAGTGGACTGATGGAGAAAACTAGCGAGAAAAAAAAAAACATAGGGTCAACATGACCAAATTCAGCACTGAAGGAGAGGGACCTCCTGGTCTGTATCCCAAAACCAGATGAACAGGAGCTGTAAGAAGCGAAATAGCTATTATGTCTGCATTTATCTACATACAGATGGGTCTCACCAGGGTCTATGTATGTTTCTTAAATGAAGGCAACTTCAATGCCATACCTCCCATGATATGTTACTATTACGCCATGTCTTTCAAGATGTTAATATGTCAGTGTTTTTTAGAGTTTAGGTAATTAATTTAATAGTATGTGTCACGATATGTGGAAAGGGACACAGTTCCGCCCTGTAATTATCAAATGCAAGAGTATATTGGTCTACATTACTCATGTATAGTAAACAAAAAATACAAATAACAAGTGAATTACGTTTGTCAATGAAAAGCATACCCCATCACCTGTCACCCAAGTGGTCATATCTACTAAAAGTGAATAAACCCTAAGAATCAAACTTACCCCAAATTAGTGCATGAACCATAACAATCAAGCTTACCCAAATTATTGCAGTGCATAAACGAGGCATAGTCCAATGCCAGCTGCCCCTGTTCATGATAGAACATTGATACATGGGAGAAAAGTGTGGATGGGCATGATTATCATGCATGTGTTTTGATTCCAGTTAGGCATATTATGTGGGAATATCCCTGCTTCAAAGGTCAATAAAGAGAGTGATCTCTCATTTTACACAACTATGAACAATCATAACCTCAGGAAGGGCACCAAAGCATACACCAAGGAACAAGAACATAGAGTGAACTTTGCTTCAATTCATCCTACAAAAGAGAGTGGATGGAAGCTATAGCTATTTCACATCATCATATAAGTCTCTAGAGGTTGGGTCAGTGTCCATGAGCCGGACCAAAGAGCCACACTTCTGTCCCTGTTAGCATTTAAGGTGGGTTTTAACAGCTTTCAGGGCGTGCTTAGATAAAGTGAAAAAATACAGTGCGTACATCCAACTGGATTCGTAATTTGGCTTGAAACAGCACTGAGTAAGAAAGCTCTTTAACCCTAAGCAGTTTCTTAACTTTAATAAAGCAGCATCTAGCCTCCTGAACTGCCGCAGAGATAGTTGATCAGATGTTAATTTCCATTCTCTGATAAGACAGGTGGCATTTTTCTCTGGCAAGGCTTAGTGCCTTGCCTCTGTCTTGATGATGTTGGAGGCAAGCAACAATAGGATGAGCTGGGCCTCAGGAACAGAGTGAGGCTCCAACAATGTACGTGCTCACTCCTAACGATGATAAATTGGGAGGATTTATCTCTTCCCAGGATCATCAACAGTAGCTATCCAATAAGAGTCTCTATCTTGTCTCTGTTGGTGGACTTCACGAGGCAGGCGGCTGTCGTGCTTGTCAATGTGGTCTTATGTGTGAGCATAAAGGAGTCAGGCTTCCCAGTGATCTGCTGGAGACTGCCACACATTTGAAGGAACAGGTATAATATACCTGTCTCGTCGTTTTTATCATGGGTGTCAGCCTCCTAGTCGAGCAAGTCTGACTCGGGCTTGACTGGGAACTAGGCCCCCTGTGGGTTTTCAAATATCAATATGAGTTGTTTAGGAGCGTTTGTGTCCATAATGATGAAAATAGCATGGACAGGGCATCCAGAGACAAACTGAACTCCAAAATAGGACCAGGATGCAGGCTTAGACGTCCCAGAATAGTTATAGGTCAGGCGCACCTTCGGTGTATTTTTAGCAGGTGTCAGAAACCATCGTAAATTGTAGTTGCCCCCAAAGGGATCAGGAGATAAGTTATGACCTTGAGAGGTTCAGAAGTGGATCACAGCTTATGCCTCTTGAATTGCAGGTTTATTTAGAGGTATTTGTCCCACTGCCTCAGAGGGTGTTCGTGTGAGCCAAACAATGCAGCTTACAGGATGCCAACCTGTGAACGCCCCGAACAGGCCACACAATAGTGCAGACGTTAATCAGGTCCTTGCCCCGCAGGAGATAAAAAAGGGCCTTTTAAGATCCTCTGTCCCACCTGCAGCTGCAGAACGATTATAGGCAGCAATCTGTGCCTTTGCCGCACCAGATGCCAAGGACGGGCAGCCAGACCAAGCTGGCAGCAGAATACATTTTAGCAGCTCTCTGTATGTGTTCCCAGAGGTTCTGGCAAGAACAAAAAGAAAGGTTTGATGTAGGCCAGCCCCGGGGCCTGAAATAGTGGTAGTGGTGCATGCCCAATGGCAGCACACACTAATATAGCCCAGGGGCCATGGAGTCAAGGTCTGGCCGGCGCAGTAGGCTTGACCTCAGGGTTCAGTCAGATTAAGCAGAAAGGAGGTTCTAAATCAGTGGGAAATTTGGCAGTAGGTATCAGCAAACCTTGTCCCGCTTTCTATGTCCGTCACTCAGCACTGTAGGAGGATATTAAAGGATATTTGCTAGACCGGGAGTGGAACTCACTGACTAGGCAGCCATCTTAGCCGTTTGCTGCCCATGCCTCCGCATTTACTCAGTGTAAGTATAGTCCTTCTGATTTGCTAAAATCTCATAAGGTAAGGACTGGGTGAGTTAGGTGGACGCATAGGTAACAGCCCAGTGATCTAACGGTAATATTCGTAACTCTGGTGCTTTTTTACCCTGTCACAGTTCAAGTTTGCAACCCTTCATTTTTCCACGTGATTTAGTGATCCGGCTCTTAATCAGCTGGTGTTTCTCTTGGTATGGCAGGACATTTTGGTTGATGGCTTTCTCCATTTCTAAAATAGGCAGGTTTCCAGTTTTAGAAGCAGCTAAATTAGAAGGATGGGCGGTTAAGGCTGTGGATGGAGGCGAAATAGCCATATGATAAGGAAGCCTAGTATGACTGGGGCTCGTATTAGTGAAGATTTCAGTAAGTAAGTATGAAGATGGCATCTCTTCTGAATAAGTAGTTGAGGCAGTCCAGTTTTACAGTGGTGACCCCTCCTCAATGATAAAGTGACCAGGACGAATTATGAACTTTGTGCCACCAGGTAGCACGAAGCAGCACAATGAAACACTAAAACACCTTATCTGATCCCAAACTCTCTCTTGTATACAGAGTTTTTTTTTTTACTAAAGTTCATTTTAGACTTACAGTTGTAAAGGGTGATGGAATGACAGAACCGCAATTTTATTTAGAATAGAGATGACTGTGAATGAGACACATAGGGTCTCATTAGGATTTTGGTGGTCGGAAAGCCGCAAAGAGGAGGCTGTCGTCATACTGTGGTCCTCCCCCCTTAGTTGTATTATGATGTTTCCACTGGGCTGACTGGCAGAAACATCGTAATATGATGTTCCTGCCTGTCAGACCGGCAGAAACAGTGGAACCACATTGAGGCCAATGCCTTGGACCTACGGCACCTTCGGAATGCACACTGTCTGCATCACAGACAGTGCGCATTCCGAGGGTGCTGGCAGAGGGCTGAACTGCCCATGCCATGGGAATGGGCAGTGCAGGAGCTCCCCTGTGACCCCCAGTATTGGCATTCCCCCAGCCTTTTGAAGGCGGGGACCCTACCATGAAAAGGCTGGGGGAAAATGGACTTGTGATCAGCACAGCAGTGCTTAACTCAGTGCCACCGCCCTGTCGGGATCCAAGCTCCTGGCGGACGTGGCGGTCGAACTGCCAGGGTGGTAATGTGGCTGTGGGACCGCCAGGTATGCAGTGGTCCCACCGTCACCGTGGGTTTGACGGTCCTCGGACCACCAAACTCATAATGAGGGCCTTAGATAAATAAAATTAGAAATCAGGGATCTGCCGCACAACATGTCTGATAGAGTCAGAGATTGTTGAATGGTCACCTTGTTAGTGGTTCCTACTTTTTCTAATCTGGGAAAATATCCAGGTTGTTGCATTCAGAGGCTAACCCTGGGGCACTGTTCACAGCAATGATTTTATATAAACTCCCTGCCTGTTTGCAGCACATTTATTAGTTGGGTGTGGGGTAGTTTCTTATGGGGCAAAATTATAGTCATTGTTAGAAATGGGGTCTCTAGTTGGCAGTCGGTTTACCCCCTGCCAAGTAGAGACCCTCACTCCAGTCAGATGAGGGAGATATCCAGCTCAGATAACCCCGGCTCACCCCCTTGGTAGCTTAGCATGAACAGTCAGGCTTATCTCAGAAGCAATGTGTAAAGCATTTGCACATAACACACAGTAATACAGCGAAAACACTACAAAGGACACCACACCGGTTTTAGAAAAATAGCAAATATTTATCTGTGTAAAACAAGACCAAGATGAGAAAAATCCAACATACAGTAATACAGATATGAATTGTGCAAGAATTAACTTAAAAATACAGTTCCTTGAAGTCAATAGCTCTGTCTGGGGCTATCACAGCATTGTGAGCAACAAATCAAACAGTTCAGGCTGGCTGTGGTGTCACGGGCCAGCTACAGTGTCAGGAAGACCTGCAAACAATACCTTGGAAATGCAGGGCATTGTGATCCTTGCATTGAGATCCAGAGAGTGGCATCGCTTGAGTCGCAGGCGTCTGTTTCCATAGGTCGGTGCTGGGGTTGTCGGGCCCTGGAAGGCACATGCAATGCAGATCAAACTCCGAGCTGATGACGAAGTCAACAGCGCTGGCGTGGATGGCGTCGGGGATGATGCGAAGTGCAGTGCCCACACATCACAGTGCAGGCAGCATCTCAATGGCAACGTCCTGTAGCAACGGTGACCAGGGCTGCAGTGTGGAGTGGGGAGATGCAACGTGCGGTGTCTCCAGGTCACAGTGCAGGCAGTGTCATCATCATTGCTAAAGCTATGTGGTTGGTAGGCCCAAGGTGGTGGCGTGGGGCGGGCTTCGTGGGGTGCCCACAGGTCGCGGTGGTGACAGGGGCGTCTGTGTCGGTGTCAGCATGGAGCGGTATGCTAAGGCTGCATTGTGAGCAAGGCGATGCAGAGTGCAGGGCCCACAGGTAACGGTGCAAGCAGTGGCTCGGTGATGGCATCAGGTGGCATCGTCGGTGAGACCAGGGTTGTGGTGCAATGTGGGGCACAGCTCCGCCTGGCATCATCAGATCACAGTGCAGGCAGCAGCATGGTTGACGGTGTTGTGGTGGTTTTTATTCTCAGTTCCCAGTGCTGTAGGCAGGTGAAATTGAAGTCTTTGATATCCCAGAGACTTCCAACAGTAGGCAACTTCTACTCCAAGCCTTTGGAGAAACCTTACAAGCAGGATACCCTCATGTTCAGTTTTTGCCCTCTTTAAGGCAGAAGCAGCAACTGCAGGCCAACCCAGCAAAGCACACACAGCAAAGGGGCAGTGCCCCTCCTCTAGCTCTTCAGCTCTTCTCATTGGCAGTGGTTCCTCTTGATCCAGAAATGTTCTAAAGTTCTGGGGTTTTGGGACCACTACTTATACCCAGTTCTGCCTTTGAAGTAGGCAAACTTCAAACGAAAGTCTCTGTTGTTGACAAGATCCTGCCTTGCCCAGACCTGGCCCCAGACAGACACCAGAGGGTCAGAGACTGCATTGTGTGAGGGCAGGCACAGCCCTTTCAGGTGTAAGTGACCACTCCTCCCTCCACTCTAGCCCAGATGGCCCATCAGGTCATACAGGCTACACCCCAGCTTCCTTTGTGTCACTGTCTAGTGGAGATTCACAAACAGCCCAACAGTCAGTCTGACCCAGACGTGGAATACACAAGCAGGCAGAGACACAGAATGATTAAGCAAGAAAATGCCCACTTTCTAAAAGTGGCTTTTTCAAACTGACAATAAAAACCAACTTTACCAACAGATGTGTTTTTAAAATGTGAGTTCAGAGACCTCAAACTCCATAATTCTATCTGCTCTCAAAGGTAAACTGCACTTCAAGGATATTTAAAGGCAGCCCCCATGTTAACCTATGAGAGAGATAGGCCTTGCAACAGTGAAAAACAAATTTGGCTGTATTTCTCTGTTAGGACATGTAAAACACATCATTACATGTCCCACCTTTAACATACACGGTCCCCCACCCCTGGGGCTACCTAGGGCCTCCCTTAGGGGTGCCTTACATGTACAAAAAGAGAAGGTTTGAGCCTGGCAAGTGGGTACCATTACCAGATCGAATAGGCAGTTTAAAACTGCACACACAGACACTGCAGTGGCAGGTCTGAGACATGGTTACGGGGCTACACATGTGGGTGCCACAATCAGTGCTGCAGTCCCACTAGTAGCATTAGATTTACAGGCCCTGGACACCTCTAGTGCACTTTACTAGGGACTTACTAGTAGGTCAAATATGCCAATAATGGATAAACCAATCACCAATACAATTTACATAGGGAGCACTTGCAGTTTAGCACTGATCAGCAGTGGCAAAGTGCGCAGAGACAATCAACCAGCAAAAACAGATCAGAAAAAATAGGAGGAAGAAGGTGAAAAATTTAGGGCTAACCTTGCAAAAAGTGTCATTTCCAACAGTCCTTATTCTCAGTTACAGGGCAAAAATACACAAGGTTCATCCACTACATTGGCCAAAACACTAGCCCAGGGTGGAATTTGTAATTCCACTGGCAAATGAGAGGAACATGGTATTTCCGCGTAACTCTTATAACATGAAATTTCTGATAAATTCTGCTGCTCTGCCAACAGAATAAACTACAAATTATGCAATGGTTTTTAAAAATAGAGGGACTTCTCACTCTTCCTGCTGTATTTAGAATCCAGTGCGTACCCCTCAGTTTCATTCCATACTCTGCAGTGATTAAAGGTGTTGATCCCTGCAGAGTATGGAAGGGTGCCGAGGGGTAAATAAAGTGGCTTCTAAACATGTCAGGAAGAGGGAGCAGTCCCTCTATGTACGGAAACCATTGCATACCCCTTGGTGCCCTTACACACTCTCCAGTGATTCAATGTTTTATGCAAGGGTCACAAGTGGATTTTGGTTGTGCTACTTTCTTAGGCAAAATGCATCCTCAGATCCATTTATGGATGCAAGGGTGCATCTTGCATGAAGAAGAAAGCACCACTGCAGCCCATCATGGAATTCTGCAGAATCTGGCAGAATTGTTATGTAATTCCACTTGATATTGCAGAATCAAACCCTGCAAATTTCATCCAACGCATCAAAAAACCTGGGTCAATTTCCAATACCACAAGTAAGTGCAAACAACCTGGGAATTATCTTCAGCAAGGAAATGCAGTTTCAACCTCAGATAAACTATGTGAATAAGAATGCTCTTTACTAACATCCTACTATTACATTGCACCGAAGTGTCAGGAGGACACAGTTCTTGCCCCATGTGCCAGAAGATAAGTTCAGTTCAATGGGCGTCTTGATCTAGCTTGATAACTTGTTTGAATGTGCTTTTAGAAATACAGTGGGGCAAATAGCACTAGTACTCCTGAAACCACTGCGCCTGTACAACACCTGCACGAGTTGCATGCACATGCATTCACTGCACCTGTCCAGCATTTACACTGTACCTGCAATCACTGCATCTGTGGCACATATATCCACCTACCCATCCCACTCTAATCCCTGTGAAAGATGACAGGCAGGCAGATAAACTCTGATGGAGGTACACAGAAAAAAAGTCTGGGTTCAGACACTGACAAAACATTATCATTAAGATATGCAAATACCTGGGGAGACATAGAAACAAAGAACTGATAGATACTGGGAATCACTGTGAGACGTGGAGTGATACCAGGAGACCCTGATTTTTCACACAAGGTCATGGTCAGGGATAAGTTAAGTATTTTTATTTCATTTAAATAAAAAAGAATACCATATATTATTTGATAGATTTTGTGAAAGGGCTATGTATAGAACAGCAAAGTAAAATTAACTGTGATTAATACAATCAATGATAAGTGACTGAACCAAAAAAATCATGTTTTTTGGTGTTTTAACCATTGGGCAAGAAAACGAACAATTCATAGCTATAGTAAAAAAATATTAGGGTGAGTGTAAGACTTAGGGATTATGAGTACATTAGGAAACATTTAATTTACATTGTATTGTACTGCATTGCATTGTACCACATTTATTACCTTCTTCGTAGGTATTCCAATTTCCATCCGGTGCCAAAGAATCCTTTCAAAGGAAGGGTATTGGATGAAGTATTTCCCATACGAGAGGCATTTGGGGAGGTGTGTGAAGTTCTAAGATATGTTAAACATGGTGCACCATGCATCGCTGCACAGACGCATGAGGTGTTGTGTATGGTGTTACAATAGAAACCTTCCACACCTTCAAGCATGTTTAATCTTATGTGACTGGAAAGAACTAGGTTAAATGCTGTCCAAAATTCCAGGTGATTATCTGTTCTTTTTCATGAAAAGATCAATGACAGAGCTTGGAGCCTGGCCACCTTTACAAAGAAAAAGCATCCTAAAATTTGTGATTTAAAAAAGGATAGGATTTTTAACAAATGGGCTAACATCGACAAACGTAGAATATAATGTTCTTTATGTATTGCAACAGGTGCGAAGTTTCTGTTGAAACATCCCAATCCCAAAGACTGCTCAGTGAGCGACACACATTGCTTTGAAGGTGATATGTCTAGCTACAGGCAGCCAGTGTAAGGACATGAAGCATGGAGTGATGTGAGGCCAGATCGGTAGGTTAAGAAGTGGGCTAGCAGCTACATTGTGAATTATCTGTAACTTTCAATTAATTAATAGTGGAATTCCAAGATATAGTTGGTTGCCTAGTTCAAATTGGGAAAGAAATAAGGTGACAGTAGGTTGAACTTTTCGAGGATTGTACGATGAATGATCGATTACAGAAATATTGAGATAAGAGTATATTAAACACCATAACTCTGACTTTCTAAAAGCCCACTGCAAACTACAAACATATCAACCACAGAGATATTGGCTTTTAAAAATATAGTAAATCAACAATATGAAATGCAATAAGCTAGAAAATAAAATAATCAACACAACAATAAATAAATGAAACACAGCCTAACTATCAATGTCAAAGTTACTGAACACTAACATATGGTAAAATAAAACAGAAAAAAATTAAAAAAAACAATAAGCTGTAATAAAATAATTGAATAAAAAAAAAAATATATATATATATATATATATATATATATTGTGTATATATATATATATATATACATATATATATATATATATATATATATAGTACATATAATGAAACAATTAGAATAAAAAAAGAATAATTAGGTTCTTCCACATAATGTCAAAACCAAAAAAGGGAACTCCTAACAAACCTTTTAACCAATCAAATTTAAAAGAAAATCAATTAACAAAAAGAAGCTAAGATTTAATTGAAAAAGAGAATATGAATAATAGAGAACATGAAAAACCCCAATCTAGTGCACTTCGGGCTACCCTACCAAGAGACTGTTACTCTGCTACAGTGATAGGACGCCAGGAATGACATTACCAAAGGAGAGGTGAAAGAGTTTTCAAGCTCTACAAAAGTAAGTGCATGGAAAATCGTTCCAAAAAACATAAACTTTCAATGGCATTAAAATCAACTTTGAAAAACAATTGTTAAAAAAAAAGAAAAACATTGCAAATTGGCAGAATAATTAAAAAACAAAACTAAAGCATTAAAATTAAAATGTTATAAACAAATATAATTTGAAATTCATAATGACAAAAAATAATCAATACAAAAACATTAAATTAAAAATACATAAACACTTTATACAAGCAAATATGTATTCAAACTAGAAAATAGATTGAAAAACAAAAAAACTGTAAAAAGAAAAAGCAATCGAAACTCTACAATAAACAGAACCAATGCAAAGAAGAAAAGATGAAAACTAAGTACAATTTTGCAATGTAAAAGCTATCTATAAATATGTACTCTTAAAATAATCTGGTACATCTTTTAAATATTGATATAACCTACAGATAGCAATAGGTCAGAAACAGCAGCATGTAAAATGTCACAAAAAAAAGAAAAACCCTTTAAAACTACATCGATAACACATAAAGCAAAGGAAGTAGTCCAATTGAAAGAACCCTTTGAAAATTTACACTTTGTTATTCTAACAGCTAGTATGGGAGAGTAACCACAGTAAATGAAAGAGTAGAAAATGTTAACGAACATAAGAATCATCCCAACATAATAAAAGTCAGAAAAGTAATTTAAACTCCAAGGGAAAAGAGCACAAGTTCCTCTGCTTCAACAGGAACAATATCAAAGGACAGAATTCCAATAGTTCATGAACAAGCAATACAACAATTACCCATAATGTCTACCCGAAAAAAGATTCATAAGTAGAACACAAAGAACAGTTTCTATTACTTTAATTGATATCTCCATGATCATCACCCAGCACTGATTATTAAACCAATGTCCAATTTGCATACAAAATAACAATAAATGAATAGTAATTGCCTATGTACCACCTACAGAAGTTATCAAATGTTATGATCTACTAATGTAGTTACTACTCCTCTAGTCTAACGCCTCCCCTATTAGACTATTTCGAGGATACTAGGGTTAGATGCCTGCACTGCTTAGGTGAGAGGCACCAACTAATGTCCAAAATTCCCTGGTTGAATGTTTACAATAGTGAATTTTCCCTGGAAGCAAAAACAAAAAATGCAGTAGAAGAAACTCTTAGAAGGATCCACCCAACACTCTACCATTTTGTTAAATTACTAAAATATAGACAGAGTTATCAAGAGCTACAACTAACACAATCACTAGCACAACTGAACCCAAAGGCAGCTAAACAATCAACACAAAAGGGGTCACTACGAGTTTGGCATGGGTAGTGCAGGGTCTACCCTGTGATCCCCTGCACTTGTTCTCCACCAGACCTCCATAAAAAGTCTGACAGAGAACAAGGTTGTAATCAGCAGGGCGGTGCTGACTTCAGCGCCACCCTGGCTGATCACAACTAAGACCGACGTCGGGGTCAGAGTTCCTTGCCGAGACCGCCAGGGTCATAATGTGGTGGTCAGACTGCCTGGAGTGCAGCGGTCCAACTGCCACTGCGAGGCTGGCGGTCTCAAGACCACCAGCCTCCTAATGAGGCCCTGAAATCTTCAATAAAGATTTTTTATTTATCATTTTATCATTTTTATATATTTATTTTAATTCTGAAGCAAAGATAAACCAAAAATGAAAACAAACAAATCAGAATGACATCAAATAAATAATATGTTAACAATTCCTAAAAATAGAATAATTAGAACACAATAAAAATAAAATCTATAAAATGCAAATATATAACCTGTAAATAACATAAAACACAAAAAAGAAAACATATTCCATGTAGATACTACAATAAAGTTTACGAACCAAATATACTGCCCACTCTATAAACGAATAAATAGAAATATAAAAGACAAATACATAAAAGTGTATATATCACCCAACATTTCACATCATATTAATAAAAAAGAATAATTAGCATTCAGTAGCAGAAGTCCTTGAACAGTATACAAACATCCACAACTTAAAACTTTAAATAAAAAAAATAATGTACGATAAAAATAACTACTAAAATGCAAAAAAATAAATAAAAATGAATCCTTTAAAAAAATACACATCTTGTACTTTGACTCCTAGCAAAAACTGGAAAGGAAAAAAAATACTAAATGCTGCAGGAAAACCGCACAAATCAAGGAAAATGTTTTTGCTCGTAAAACTCAACTTATTTTCCTTGTATTAAAAAACACAAACAATCAGAAATCACAATACCCATATGCCAAAAATGTTAAACATCTATGAAATCGTTCTTTGTCTCTGCACCTGGTCTTGCACCTGCACTATCATATGGAAGCACGTGCAGAGGAAAAGAGACTCTCATGGATTCACACTGACTGTTTGCCACAAAGAGGCGACGCATAGCCAATGTAGCTACCCAGGAAAATCCTTCCAAGGAGTGGAAGGGGCGTCTCCCCTGGAGGTAGGTGCAGTCACTCAATGCACCCACTGGCAGAGTGATTTGTGACCCCCTTCCAAATGAAGGCTAAGTGTCACCTTCAATGCGAAGGACTGATTGCTTCAAACAGTGTGTTAGCCTTTCACCAATGCTCTGGCACCTGGGCAGAGGCGAGCTTGCACTGGAGCCTACGCATTTTCTGTAACAGGATGCACTGACAACGTTTGCGACTGGCATGACAGTATGCCATGTGTTTAATTCCACCCCAGACACTCAATAGCCCATGCATTCCGGCAGGGAGATTTGTGATGTTATGTTGGTCATCTGTATAGTATGAAAATAATTCAAACTCCTTTCCAGAGCATGATGCTTCCATATTTCTGTTTAATAACCAATCACAAAACAATTCTCGAGGTGACCCTTTAAGTCCATTCTTACTTGTTGTTTGCAAAAATATACCCGAAATTGTGTAAGCACCGTTAACTAAAGCATAAAAATAGTTTATCCAAAGTAGATAATCTAGGATTCTGTGTATCCTCAGCAGTTGATCTCGATGTTGAGGGGTACAGCCACATTCTCTTATTTAAAAAGTTAGTCACAGGTAATGACTAGCCACACAGAGTTATAAGTAGAGGTTCATTTAAACCACCCTCCTGGGAAACACTTTCGGGAACTGATGTAATTATATATAGTTGACCAGCTCACTTATTTTGCATGGAGAATGGGCATTAGTAGGTGTTGGATTGAACACAAAGATTTTCCATTGTTTTAGTTAGCTAGCCTTTGGGGCATAAGGGGCCACCGTCATCAGCGATGGAGTTTAGATGTGAACTCAACAATATTTGTCTAGCTACCTGAAAGAGTTAATCTGAGTAGATGTATGAGAACAGCAAAATAACTGGGCTATTTTGCCTCCAGAATTACCATAATTGAGGGTCCCAGAAATTCTGAGAGGATTAACAGGAACCCTGAGATTTGGGGGAATTACTTGTGAGAAACGGATTTACCGTGGCAGTTCCTGTATGTCGACTTATACTTCTCTTGATTGATGCAGATGACATTTCTGGGTGAAATACCACAAAACGTAGGTGTTTCTATTAACTTTTTAAGTCTGATAGGGCCAGTACCTCCTGTTGCCAGACCTTTCTGAATTATCAGGTCACCTATAAACAGGCCTCAGAGCACTAAAAAGAGGTGCAGTTAATTAGATAACCAGGTTGTAGGACAAACCTGTAGAGTTGTAAATAGTATATTTGTTGGATTATTTTGTGTTTTTCATTGTCATGCTCTTTTAAGTTTAATTTTTTTGCAATTGTCATATCATTGTGCATACTTCAGGACAGGTTTAAGTATATTGTTTATTTTATGCATCACATAATTAACCGTTGCAGGTCTGGTGTTTGTTGACTTCACACAAGGAGCCCTACCTACCTGTGAAATTATAGTAACATATAACATTTCATGGCTCGTTATAGAGATATTAGAGATGCTGTTTGTAAATCATGACAGTTTGTTTAGGTCAAGCGTTGGCGTACGACTTCTTGTATACTTTAGTATACTTCTTGTGGCCTCAAAGCCATTTCATGTGTTTGTTTCAGTGTCTTTCAAAAATCTTTGCTTGCTCGTGGTCCATCCTGCTTCTTTGTCATTCCTTCTTTCCCTCAGGGAGCGGGGACCAAGTACTGTATGATTGCGCTTTAGTTTGTTAACTGTTCTTTGGCACACCATTTTGTTTCTTCTCTTCCTGCTCCTCTTTCTGTTTGCCTGTGTTCAGCTTAGGCACCAGTGGCTGCTTTTATTTTAATATAGCATTCCTCCCTCCCACCTCCTCCAATGTCGCTGCATGACCCGCACACTCCCCTTTGTGCCTGGTGCACCCGTTCTGTCCCTCACCCCTCCCGCCACGTTACTTGTTTTATACTACGGTCCATAGCGTGAAGAGCAAAGACGGTATCTTGTTCTTGTTATAGCCATTGTTTTTAAACTACTTTTGTCCTCATCATTGTGTGGGTGGAGGCCTAGTGGAGCTTTCTTTCGTATTGACTTTGTGGCTGTCCGAGCACGGCAAGATTGCAACAGTACAAGTTTTATTTCACTTTAGGCCAGATGTATGAAATTTTTTTGCACTCGCAAACGGTGCGAATCGCAAAATTCGTCCGTTTGCGAGTGCAAAAAAGTGGTCTGCGATGCATGAAAGGCATTCGCAGAAAACAAATAAGAAATCGCAAAAATTGTGATTTCTTGCATTGCGACCTGGTTTTGCGAGTCGCAATTTGCGATTCGCAAAGTCCAACTCGCAAGGAGATGCAAAATACCATGAAAAGAAACCAGGTGGTAACCTGGTGCAAAATTTTAAAATGCATTTAAAATGCATTTTTAAATTGAACATGTAAAGCACACATGCCCTTTTGGCATGTGTGCACCTTACATGTCCCCCAAGACATTTTTGGGGTGCAGCAGAGGGGGCCTTAGGCCCCCAGCACCCTGGGCTTTTGCATTTCCAAAATTGCGATTTCTGGTTCAGAAATCGCAATTTTGGAAATGCAAAAAATTCGCAGCTATGGGCCAACAGGCCCATAGGTGTGTATGGGGCCGGTATCGCAATTTGCGATTCAGTAATAGCATTTGCGATTTTTAAGAAATCGCTATTACCGAATCGCAAATGTGATACATGGCACTTTGCGAGTCGGAAATAGCGATTTCTTCAAAATCGCTATTTCCGACTCGCAAAGGGCTGTGATGATACATCTGGCCCTTTGTTGTTTCTTTCCACTTTATTTTTAGGGTTGAGCCTGCTTTGCATGCGCTCGCGCATGCGTATCGCAGCGAGACGCTTTAGTGTTTAGAAAAGGGCTCGGAGACTTGTCGACGTCACGTCAGTGTTTTTCATTGGTTCGTGGGCTTGCCTAATAAAATCTGCTTGCTCTCATTAGTCGAAGGCATGCATACGTCATGCCTTTTCCGGTGGCTAGCCCTCCTCGAGCGCATCGACCCAGTACAGAAAACATGCGAGGCTCGCTGTTTTCTGTCCGGCTCGTGGACTACTTTTTCTCTAATTTACCAGCGCGATTTCGCTTGGCAGAGAAGTCGAGCACTTTACATGGTTAATTGTACTTTTTCGGGTTACCTACATAAATGCACTTTTGCCGATAGGTGAAAAGTCGGGTTAGGAGTTTACAACGCTATCAGCTCTAACATGAGCAAACGCGAGACCCGTTGCATTGCAAATGCTTGTTTACAGTTGTTTATAGCTTGGGGACTAGAAAGTATTGCAGCGCTTCACATGAGCCCACCAAACTATTTGGTTACATTAGGCACAGGTAAAATTAACTGACTCGCCCAGAATGGGATGTTCAGTCGATGCCGAGACTCGAACCCTGTTCTTCAGATCTACAGCTGGCAGCCCTGGCCACTAAGCCACATGCTCTTCCTTGTGCCATGTCGCTACTTTTCGTAGGTGTAGGCATTTTAAGTTCATGATGGCATGTTTTGTTTATAAATACACCTGGCATTTGTGCTCACATCTTGTTACTGTAGTAATCTTTTTAAATGATTTAATCACAACTCAAAATGCAAGTGCTAGGTATTGGCTTTAACAGTGCTTATTTGTTTGCGTTCCTGCTATAAAAGCAGCCACATGACGGAACACTGAACCTATGCCTCCCATGTCCCCCGCCTCCACCATGGAGACCCATCTATGGTGATTAACTATGCTGCAGACAAAACTCACAAATGTTAGGTGAAGAGTTGCAATGGCCGCACCTTCCCCTGGCCCCAATTCCACACACACACACCCCCTTGCGCTTCAACAAAGAACAAAAACATTGGCAAACTCTGTGCCATTCAAAAATATAACATAACAATATTCTATATTGTGGAGTTCGGCAATACTTTGGTCAACAAGCCGTGTTCCTAGCGGCACGGTCAGATAAAAACACAGCGAGTGCACTTTCCTTTCAAAGGCGAAGGAAGGTGCAGGAGGCGTTGAGGTTTGCTGCCAAGACCAGGACCACCAGCGGTCCCTAGAGGAGAGGGTAGGGGCGCTTCGGCTTGAAGGAGGCACTTCACTGGGGTGTCGGGCAGGCACTGCAACCAGGAAGCAGGTGACATGTCGTCAAGGGGCTGAGCTGACTCGGGGAACGTTGCCTGGCACATCAGCATGTCCTTGTATGATCTACTACAAAGCACCACCTTGTAGTCACGTTTTCGGGTTATGTAAGACATTGGTTGTCTGCCCTTGCTGAGAGAAATGTGCTACACACAACTGCTGTTTGTGTCTACATTCTAAGTGAATATCCTCTTGACCAGGGCAGGGGAGAGGGAATGGGGTAGACGCGTGACCTAAAGCAATAATAACTAATGCACATTTCCAATTTAGGCTATTAATATATCACTTGTGAGACAGGACATCATAAGCTTTGGAGTGTAAAAGGAAATGGCTGTGTATTTCCAGGATGGCCAATTCTATTATGATTCTATTCTTTTTTGGCACATGTTTTCTATCACATTTCTATAGTACTTTGCACTGTCAGACCATACAGTGAAGTCCATAAAAAAATGTGAAATGTTGTGGGATTGTTTGTTGTGCAGTGCTTACAATCATATCTATTTCACAAGCACCAAATCCCTGTACTAAATTCTACAGAGGATAGCACCTAGAGGTGAATCAGTCTACAAGTGTGCAAAATGCACACGCACTCACTCACTCACTTTGAAGTAAACGTAATGTATGAGCAAAACTGTAAAAGACAGTGGACAGAGTAGCCATTGGGCATGTTGCTTACCCTGAGGTTGCCAGGTCACTATTTAAAACTATGGCAGGGCCGACTCAGGCTTTCATCCTTGTTCATTTATAGACCTGTAGACAATGCTGCAGCTGCTTCTCTGGTCCCAGTGGTAATCCCTCATTCTTAGTCCTGTAGACAATGCTGCAGCTGCTTCTTCTGTTTCTGCCAGTAATTACTCATTCTAAGTCTTCTAGACAGTGCTGCTAGCTGCCTCTCTGGTAGCAGTGGTAAATACTCATTCTTAATCCTATAGACAGTGCTGCTAGCTGCTTCTCTGGTCCCAGTGGTAATCCCTCATTCTTAGTCTTGTAGAAAATGCTACCGTTGCTTCTCTGATCCCAGTGGTAATTTCTCATTCTAAATCCTGTAGACAGTGCTGCAGCTGCTTCTCTGGTCCCAGTGGTAATTCCTCATTCTTAGTCCTGTGGACAATGCTGCAGCTGCTTCTCTGGTCCCAGTAGCAATTCCTCATTCTTAGTCCCCTAGATAGTGCTGCAGCTGCTTCTCTGATCCCAGTGGTAATTCCTCATTCTTAGTCCCTTAGACAGTGTTGCAGCTGCTTCTCTGGTCCCCTCGCTAACTCCTCCATTCTAAGTCCTCTATGCCGCCCTGCAGCTGTGTCTCTGTTCCCAGTGGTAATTACTCATTCTTAGTCCTCTAGTAAGTGCTGATAGCTGCTTTTCTGTTCCCATCAGTAATTCCTCATTCTAAATCCTCTAGACAGTGCTGCTAGCAGCTTCTCTGGTCCCAGTGGTAAACCCTCATCCTTAATCCTATAGGCTGTGCTGCTAGCTGCTTCTCTGGTCCCACTGGTAATTCCTAATTCTTAGTCCTGTAGACAATGCTGCAGCTGCTTCTCTGATCCCAATGGTAATTCCTCATTCTAAATCCTCTGGTCGGTGCTGCAGCTGCTTCTCTGGTCCCATTGGTAATTCCTCATTCTTAGTCCTGTGGACAATGCTGCAGCTGCTTCTCTGGTCCCAGTGGTAATTGCTCATTCTTAGTCCTCTAGGAAGTGCTGCTAGCTGCTTCTCTGCTCCTGTCAGTAATTCCTCATTCTTAGTCCCCTAGATAGTGCTGCAGCTGCTTCTCTGGTCTCAGTGGTAAATCCTGATTCTTACTCCTGTAGACAATGCTGCAGCTGCTTCTCTGGTCCCAGTGGTAATTCCTCATTCTTACTCCTGTGGACAATGCTGTAGTTGATTCTCTGGTCCCAGTGGTAATTCCTCATTCTTAGTCCCCTAGATAGTGCTGCAGCTGCTTCTCTGGTCTCAGTGGTAAATCCTGATTCTTACTCCTGTAGACAATGCTGCAGCTGCTTCTCTGGTCCCAGTGGTAATTCCTCATTCTTAGTCCTTTAGACAGTGTTGCAGCTGCTTCTCTGGTCCCCTCGTTAACTCCTCCATTATAAGTCCTCGAGGCAGTGCTGCAGCTGTGTCTCTGTTCCCACTGGTAATTCACCATTCTTAGTCCTCTAGACAGTGCTGCAGCTTCATCTGTTCATACATCCACTACACTCCAAACCAAAACACATAGGTTAAAAACATTGTAATTTACAACTCCAATAGCTTTAACTCTCCCAAATGCGAAACCTATTGCCTTGCAAATGCTTGTTACTTTAAGTCTTTGATTCTAAATGCATCATTCTCACCAGAGATGATTCTCGGTTTCCTCTGCTGTTGGAGTTTGTCTCTCCTATTCCAAATAAGTTTATACTGTTACTTGGAGTGGGCCTTTCCACTGGGGAGTGATATGTTGCGTTTATTAAAGTGGCTGTTCCTGATACCTTTCGTATTTCCATTTTTTGTAGTTTTCAGTTGCTTTATTGCTATCGATAGATGTCTGGGCAATGTAATATATATGTAGTCTTTCAGAACTTGATCTAGTCCCTGAATTGTTGAAGTTTCTATGCATTTTATTTTAAGCATAAACTTGACCTACTCATACCTAATATAAAAAGTGAATCTGTCAAGCTTCGCAAAATATCAATGACTAGAAAGCAGATTTACCACAATGTATGATAGCATATGTGTTTTATGGTGTGATCATCTCTTGCACTGAGTCATGAAAGCTTGAGCGGGTCACATTGTTTCCATGCACCTATATTGCTTTAATGTAATTTCCAAAAATCGTTTCTACTTTGGCATTTAAAATCTTTCTTGTTTATATTCTGATTGCGCTCTCAATTCTAAATTAGTTTATGTCTTAGTACACTTGTGAGGCTACCAAGAATTCTTTGAAATCATGGTAAGTTTATCAGAAACATTCTGCTTTTTTAATGCCGTTTTGATTCAAAGAATGTTAGTCCATTGACCTGTCATTTTTGACAGATTCTGGCCTGGGGATTTTCTGCTAAATGTTCAACAAAAGGCATAAACCTACAAAACTTAAACAAGAGGCATCTATGGCTTCTAATGTGCATTGTGAACATTGCATCATTCAGCTGTGTTGCCCATGAGCTGGTCAGGTTATGCAAGATGTTATCAGATCCCTGACCCATGCTACTGCTGTCACTTCAATTGAGGGACCTTTTTGAAGTCCACACTCAATTGAGAAGGTAATAAAGTAAAAATAGCTTTAATAATTTTCAAGTATCTGCCTCTAATATGTTTAATCTTTCAATCAAATTATATCCCGATAACTTGAAGGTGAGAATATCCAAAGGGCGTAGGTGAGGCAATATTTAAAAAATCTCGATTTTTCGAATCATGAAAACAAAAAAAGAAGCAAGAAAATATGACCATTAACTTAAGAAAACATTGATTAATAAAGTGAGAAGCTTATAAAAACTAAATGGAGTGTTTTACATTTTATGAAGCTTTAGTATTAGAAGGAGAGAAACCTTCAGGCTGAAGAACGATGAAGAACGGTCCGCTCCATTGTGCTTGGGTTTGTGAGTGGCCACAGTCACTGAAAATTAAAATAGAACTAAGAACTAACTGCCTCTAGCCTTAGGGGGGCATCCTTAGAATAGAGACAATTACAATTTTCTCAATAATGCTCACAAAATATGACTGATAGCTACCATTACATAAGGGAAAAAGACACAATTATGTCACGAATGCCCCATTAAAGGTCATGAATGGGCACCATTGGCCCAAGCATAGCCCCTACAAATGAAGGATGCTTACGATAATTGTTATGAACATTTTGCCAGGAATAGCTACAATTATGTCAGAAAAAGCCCACAATAAATCAAGGACAAGCACCATTATGCAATGGAATGCCAAAAATATGCCGCAAATGTTCTCACAGTATATCTTAGTTGGGCACCTTAATAATAGGGGTAGTCACAGTTATGCCACACATGGCTACAAAACGTCAAGGATTGGCATCAAAATGCCTTTAGTGAACATTACACCCTACATGGCCACAGTTTTGTAAAGAACGTCCATAAGACATCTAGAAGGGGATCACACTTTCAGCGCCAACATTATGTCAGAGTCAGCCATAATTATGAATGCTCACTATGTGTCAAAGATGGGCACCATTATGTCGGTTCAAAAATATTCTAGGTATAACCACAGCTATGTCAGGGATGCCTAGATTAGATTGAAAAAGTACAACATTTTCTCAGGAGCATTATAATGCAGAGATAATACCATCAATGTCACAAGTGCCTACAGTACGTCGATGATGGCTACCATTATATCAGGGACGCCATTTTACTAAGGATGGCCACTTTTATGTCAAGAATACCCACAGTATGTTAAAGATAGGCACCATTATGACAAAACCACTATCATACCGGGGATGCAAATAATTATGTAAAATATGTCTATAATATGTCAACGATCTGTGCCATTATGCCAGGGCCACCAAAATGCAGGATTAAACACAAATATGCAATAAATGCCCCCAAATGTGAATGATGAATACCAGTATCAAACCAGAGGCAACAATATGCCAATGAGAGGCGGCGAGTGTCCGCAGCAGCTTATAATATGCCATTAGAGGCCCCAGCATCTTCTCCTAGGTATGACTGACAGCATAGAGCATGCAATACATAGCTATTTGGTCTGAAGCATACAGTGAGCCTTATAATACCTGCTCAAAAAATATGGGGATCCTACATTGTCAATCAAGAGTGTGAGCGACCACAGGACCTGACCAAGAAGCATCATTGGCTGGTAACAAGGATGCACAGCCCTCTATTAGAGAACTGAGGGTGACAGGGCAGCTCTGAGCTCTATGGTAGAGCTCTAGTAGTCCACCCCCCTGAGATGCCTACTCAATGCTTGTCGACTTGACTGCTCGGTCCATCACTTCTGCTGCTGCTTGTCACTCAGAGGGACTTCCTGCATTGTTCCGAAGTTGGTGCCTCGGATTTCCAGTCTTTCCAACTGGCAGCAATAATTTCTAGAAAGGCTAGAGTTTCACACCAGAATGGTAAACTGTCACCGAACTCGGGGCAAAATTAATTAAGGGATAGTGATGATGTGGTTCAACGTGATTCATTGTGCATTGTTTTGAAGCAAGTCTAATTCACAAAGCATGATAAAACATTGAACATCTCTTCCTGTGCATATCCTCCTACATTTAGAAAAATAATTACGACTTTTTAGGGATTCACACAGAATCTCAAGAGCAGTCTCGAAACCTCAACATAGTCCAGATTCCCAGGATTACTCAAGGTCACTCTTATAGCTTGAAATCTATTCGCCTGACTTTTCCATCTGCTAGATTGTTAGAAATGGGGTCTCTAGTTGGCAGAGGTATACACCCTTGTCCAAGTAGGGACCACAATCCTAGCCAGGGTAAGTCACACACAATCCAAATTATACTGTGCCCACCTCTACTGGCTTGGCACTAAGCAGTCAGGCTTAACTTAGAAGGCAATGTGAAAGGTATTTGTGCAATAAATCCTACAGTAACACAGTAATAACACAACAAAAATACACCCCAGAAGTTTAGAAAAATATATGAGATTTATCTGGTTAAATTAAGGTCAAAACAATAAAGATCCAATAAGCAAAAGTAGAGATAGCACTTTTGCAAGTTTAAAATGTGTCATAAATCTTTTTAAAAAACAGTTGTCTCTTGATTACACAAAATACCTGGTTTGCGTCCAAAATACCACGCACGGAGACCGCAAAGGAGGAGATGCGTGGAAACAATAGGGTGTACATTGGATTTTCTGACGCGGCACAGACGATGCGTTGTTTCTTTCTACGCTACACGGGGATTTGCGTCTTTTTCAGCAAGTAGTCTTGGTTCTTCACTGCGATGTGGGGATCGTTTTGGCACCCAGGGACGATGCAGGGAAATCCTGGGCATGCAGGAAGAAGTCACAGGCATTGCGTTGATCTGGTATGGCGTTGCATCAAATCTTCTGTTGCAGGGCAGGCGCAGAGTTGATTTTCCACTTGGGGAATCGGCTGCATCGTTCCGGCTCGGCTGTGCGTCGATCAGTTAGGGCTGTGCATCATCTTCCGGTCGCAAGGCAAGGCAAGGCAGGCGTTGCATCAAATTTTCACTCGGGATATCGGGCTGCCTCTTTCCAGCTCGGCTGTGTGGCGATTTCTTGGTCACAAAGTGTCGTTTCTGGCAGGCTGTGCATCGATTTTCAGTGCACAAGGAGTTTCCTGAAGAGATAAAGTCTCATTAGCCCGGAGACTTCAGAAAACAGGAGGCAAATTCAATCCAAGCCCTTGGAAAGGACTTCTCAGGCAGCAGGTCAGCAGGGCGACAGCAAAATAGCAGTCCTTCTCAGCAAAGCAGTCCAGATGAGTCCTTTGGGCAGCCAGGCAGTTCCTCTTGACAGGTTGCATGTTCAGGTCCAGAAGTGTCTAAGTTGGTAGGCTCAGAAACCCAGTTTAAATACCCAGAAATGCCTTTGAAGTGGGGGAGACTTCAAAGAGTGGTTTTGAAGTCCACAAGTTCCTCTTTCAGTACAGGTCTGTCTGCCAGGGTCCCAGTAGGGGGTTTGGCAGTCCATTGTGTGAGGCCAGGCCACTAGCCTTTGAAATGCAAGTGTCAGGTCCTCCACCCTTCCAGCCCAGAAAGACCCATCCAGTATGCAGATGAGTGCAGGCGTGACTGAGTGTCCTGTATGTGTGGTTGTCTGGGTGAAATGCAAAAGGAAGCCGTCAACCAGCCCAGCCCAGGCATTGATTGGAGACAGGCTGTAAGGCATAGATGGATTTTAAGTGCAGAGAAATGCTCACTTTCTAAAAGTGGCATTTCTGAAATGGTAATATAAAACCAACCTCACCAATAAACAGGATTTTCTATTACCATTCTAGCCATACTAAATATGACCTTGTTACCCCTTTCTGATCAGAATCTCCCACTCAAACAGTATATGAGGGCAGTCCTAATGCTATCCTATAAAGGAAGCAGGCCTCACAGTAGTGGATAATGAATTTAGGAGTTTTCCACTACCAGGACATGCAAAACACACATGTACATGTCCTTCCTTTTACCTACATAGCACCCTGCCCTATGGGTTACTTGGGGCCTACCTTAAGGGTGGGTGACTTATATGTAGAAAAAGGGGAGTGGTAAGTACTTTTAAATGCCAAGTCGAAGTGGCAGTGAAACTGCACATACAGGTCTTGCAATGTCATGCCTGAGACATGCTTAAGGGGGTACTTATGTGGGTGGCATAATCAGTGCTGCAGACCCACTAGTAGCATTTAATCCACAGGCCCTGGGCACATGTAGTGCACTTTACTAGGGACTTACAAGTAAATTAAATATGACAATTGGGTATGAGCCAATGTTACCATGTTTTTATGGAGAGAGCACATGCATTTTAGCACTGGTTAGCAGTGGTAAAGTGTCCAGAGTCCTAAAGCCAGCAAAAATGAGGTCAGAAAAAGAAAAGAAGGAAGACAAAAAGTTTTGGGGTGACTTTTTAGAGAGGCCATTTCCAACATAGGTTAATCTTGCTAAATGTGCATTTGCGCATTTACCTTTTTCATGTTTCTCACCACAATTAAAAATATTGCTCTATGTGCAGATACATTTTGCCTCCGCACACATGGTTGCCTCCCTTTCCTAACCCACCAAGGAAAGAACCTTGTCCATTCTTATTACATAGTAGCTGTGGGGCCAAATCTACGTAGGTTAAAGTTTGCGATATCCTAATAGTGAATCTTAGCAATTCGCTATTAGGAAATCGTAAACTGTGATGTGTGACAGTGACCAGATGTACGACCTTTTGTTTTACGACTTGTAATTTGCGATCCATTAGGGAATCGCAAATTGAGAGTCGCAAAACAAAATGTAAAACCGTGTTAGGTACACTGTTTGCAATTCCCAATGGGGTCATAAGCGACCTACTTCATCAATATTCCTGAGGTAGGTCTCAATTTGCAACCCAATTAGGAATGGCCACACTACAGGTATGGTGGCCTTCTGGGTTCAGCAGACCACCATGTCTGTGATTGCTTTTTGAATTAAGCAGTTTTTTTTAATCAGCCATTTTCCTTCAAAGAAAACAAGATGCATTTCATACAAAAAAAGAAAAGTTTTCTTTTCATTTTTTTAGAGTAGGCAGAGTAGGCAGTGGTTTTTCAGAGTAGGCAGTACCTGCTCTGAAAAAATATTTTTGCTTCCATTCACAAAGGGGAAGGGGTCCCTTGGGGACCCATTCCCGTTTGCGAATTGGATAACACCAATTTGAAATTGGAGTTAACTGTGATTGTCTTGCGACCGCATTCACAGTCACAAAACAATCATACATACCACTGCGACTCGCAATTAGGAAGTGACGCCCTTGGAATGCCCCTTCCTAATTGCGACTTGAAAACCCTTTTCGCGATTCAATATATAGATAATCAAATCACAAAATCTGGTTTGTATATTGGGAAATGCTTCTTTCTTGTCGCAAACGGCCAGATTATGCACATTGGGCTGTTAGCGACAAGAAAAAAGCTTTGTACCGCTGGCCCAGAGTGTTTAACACTGTTAGTGATTCACAGTGGGTCGCAAATGGACCTGCCTCATCAATATTCATGAGGTAGGTCACAATATGTGTACCACTGTGAATGGCTACAATCTCAAGGATGGTGGCCTCCTGGGGTCAGCTGACCACCATGTTTGTGATTGCTTTTAAATAAAGCAATCTCTTTTTTTGTAATGCAGCCCGTTGTCCTTAAAGGAAAATGGAATACATTACAAAAAGAAAACTGAACATTTTTCTTTTCATTTGTGAGGAGTAGACAGTGGTCCCTGGGACCACTGCCTGCTCTTCAAAAATGTTTGCAGCCCCATATGGAAAGGGGAAGGGGTCCATTAAGGACCCCTTCCCCTTTGCGAATGAGTTACCACAAACTTAAAGTTGCTGGTAACTGAGAATGTTTTGCAATCGCATTCCCAGTCACAAAACATTCTAACATGGCACTGCAATTTGCTATTAGGAAGGGGCGCCCTTGGCATGCCCCTTCTTAATAGCAACTCACAATTCTTATTATGCGATTCGATAACAAGTTACAGACTCATACATAAGGGATGGTACATGGCTAAAAGCCTGTTACAGGTCACAAATGCCGAAATGGACCTTTTGCGACCAGCAAAACTGCTTCATACCTCTGGCCCTATGTTGCTTGAATGATGAGGACAGACTTCCAGAATCTCAGTTCCTGGTCTATGAGGTACTGGTGAGATCCCTGGGGACCCTATTGAAGGACAGCCAAACCGAGCCACGTACACATTAGGTACTGTAGATCCTACTTACCTTCGGTAGCAGTCACAAACTAATGTCATGGTTATACTAGTCATTCCATGCAAGGTTTACTGCCACACTGATGAAACTGAGAATTTATTGGGAGGGAGCGATAGATAGGATGGGAGATAAGAGAAAAGGAGTGAGATTCCATATTGGCTCATCCTAGAGGGGCAGTGTAGAATTTGCTGCCACTCCTGACGTCATTATAATAATCTACATGTAGCCATGATGTTTCACGTAATGTGTGTTTTGACCTATAATTAATGTAAATTGGTACATTCGAATACAGTAATAGAGTGCATTCACTGTAGTGTAAGGAGACAATGTACTGTGTGTCTTAACTCTAATAATTTAAGTGCACTCACTGAATATAATGTAAATATAATGTTCAACCATCCCCATTTAAATTGAGTGCATTTGTACTGAGAACGTTCACAGTTTCTGTAATGTGTGCACTAATATTTATGGGTTAATGCTGAGAAATGCAGTTCTCCATTACAGTTGATTACATGTGTAACAATTTCATTTCGTTTTGTTAGTTGCAACTTGAGGTTTAATGTAAGAAAGGGTAACCAACATTAGATGAATATAAAAATAATATGTGCCCAGTATAACGTGAAATAGAATGCATTAGCTTAATGTTAGCTTGACTAAGTCTGAATTTCCCTAATGTGAGAATCTGTTTGTCGTTTTTACTAATGTGGCATTTCATTGCAGGTGCATTTGTATAAATGTTAGTTTGGAAATAGATATGTTATTGTTTTACAAATGGAATGTCTGAAGAAAAGTATTTGAAGGTAGAACATGAGGAGCTCGAAAGTGTCCCTTTTCATACCTGTTGTAAAAGATTGTTGTGTAGCCATTTTAGTTATAGCTTTATGCACGTCATTTTAACATACTAGGCCTACAGCTGTGCACTTTAACCTAGATATATTTTACTCTGCTTTGCTTTATTATTGTTACAATAGCCACTTTTACGGTCTTGTTTTATTTTCTATCTGACTGTTTTTGCCTAGGCCAGTAGTTTGTTCTCAAACAAGACATTCTTCACACTCTGTGCCTCTTCCAAGGCTGCAGTACGATATGTTGCCGGTGAACATGGTATAAGTTTAGTCTCTGACATTCATAGAAAATACACATCCTTACGTAGGGACATTTTCTCAGAAAATCAGCTGTTTTATTATAAAAAACACAACCCTGTCCCTTACACGTTAGAGGAAGATTCCAGCCAGAGAACCACGACTGTATGGTGATTGCCGAATGCTTCGCTACAGCTGTTTTGCAGACTTCAGGCCTTTGCTCAGGTATGGGGAATGATGTCTTCCCAGGGGAACCTGAAGGGCAGAATTAGAGCTTAAGACACTGTGCTTTATCATAGCCTAGGTAGGAATTAGTCTGTTGACTCTAGTGACAATATGGTAGCATTATTTTTATGTTTCACTCTTCTCGTCACAATTTTAATCTTGTCATGCTGTATCGTCCTGGTTATTGCAGTTCATGCTTTGCTATCTAAGATGCAGTCTCTTTATTAAAGCATTATTGACATATATACTGCCTCTGTTTGTCATTGTGTATGTGAGACTAATATAACTGAAAGCAACGAATGAGACCTGTGTAACCACAGCTTCCCTGAGAAACCAGTTATGTCATGCGCTCGGCTGCCCAATCATCCCTGCCCTGGGGTAGATATGATAGTTAGCCGGAGCAGAACCTGGATTGGAGCGACAGGTGTCCCATGCAGTGGGTCAGACTCAGTCTCCCACGCCGCAGGCAATTCTGCCACTCGAAATCCAGTAGTCTCATTGGGATAGTGAGAGCCTACGCGGCAAGATGTCCAGAGGACCAAGGACAGCTATGTTCACAGGACTGCCCTAGGAACGGCGAGTGATGTTTCAAGTTACACAGTGGGAGAGGAGAGCACAAAGGGAGCTACAGTGGGGTGATCAGGAAGGCGTTACCTGTTGGACTTTTACAGTATTAACTAGGGCTTACACTAATCAATGGTACAGCAGATTCCCTTGGACCTTGAGAGGTGCAGATCTCTGACTTTCCCTTTTGCCCCATACCTTTGCCAAGTGTGGCTTAGCTTTACGCTCCATTCTTTAGGAAGACTCTTGACTGAGCTTCTGAAATGCTGACACCTTCCTTTTCAATTTCCTCTTCATTTTCCCAATTTAGTTTTGTTGTATTTTTGTTCCTTATTTTCTGGCACTTATTCTTTAGTTATATCAAATTTTTGCATTCAGTAGCTCTAAATAGAGATTTCATAATTGCTCATAGTTTGACTTAGCTAGATGACTTTATCTTGCCCTAATGTCTAAGAAATTAGACCACCGTCTGTTTTCAGAGCTTCAGATACTTTAAGTGACATTTTGTATTGCTGTTACCGAGAGTCTGGTTCAGTGCTGGATTATGACTATCACTACTGTACATTCCACGTACGTAGTTTACACCAAATTGTTTTTCACACACTAACAGCTGACAGAAGATGAGCTTTTGAGAGACACACAGTTATGTGAATCTGATGCCTATGGTTTATGTAGTTTAAGTTGTTAATGGGTACATTACATTAATGGAGTATTTTCTCTATCGGGCCTTTAATGTAAAGTTTTCGTTTCTTGGAGTTGATTCACTTTTTTCTATTTTTTTAGAGACAAATTAAGAAACCCTGTTTGTAATTTTCTTTCAAGATCAAATCAATATTATTTTGATACGTTGTTGCGGGGGCCCCTAAAAGGAGTGGAGCCCACAGGCCGGTGCCTACTTTGCCTATTCAGTAATCCGGAACTGGTCAGGTTTGCTTTATGTTAACTTGCCTAATTTATTCTGAAGATTTGGATACGCCATGGTTATACTTTACATCTCTTTTGGGTCCTTATTATGCGGCCAAATCAGTTACACTGTAAATTATTGTTTATTGGTTGTTACCTGATTAGCTAGTGATCCTCTGTGTATGGATCCAAAGGTTCATCGGCCTCGATTTAGAGCATGCAGAATGCTCCATCAAAACTGGTAGCAGAGGACGGTTTGGTCCTCAGGGAAATAGAGAGATAGGGCATTGGAGTGTCCCATTATGAAATTGCCCAAACTCAGTCCAAATTTTTACCCCATGACTTGTTCGGAGGAGGGTGCCAGTGTTGTTCCACTCAGTGGATGTGTGAATTTCAATAGGGTTGCTCTTTGTATTGCTTATTCTTAGATTATGGTGATTTGAGGTGATTGTGAAGGGGTTTGTGGAGAAAACTTTGAAGTTGTTGCATGAATGTGGCACTTATCGCAAAGAAGTTGAGATGGTTATCGGGCCTGTCATGGCCCAAGATCCCAGGATATATGGAAAGTTTAGAACACACTCATTGCTGCTCTTGTCTGCTGTGTAAGCGGTGCTATCTGTGAGACGTCATTGACAGTGCAGTCAATGAGAGAACTTCTTTTGGGAGATTGTGAGAGGCTGGTATAGTGAATCTCAAGTGCACAGGAAGGAACTGTATTGATCCAAGTGAGATCTACTGGTCAGGATTTCACCCAAGTGGTGTGAGCGTAGGTCAGAAAATGTAGCTCTGAATCATTTTTGAAGTGATTGATTACCCTGAACATTGAGGAGACCAGACAAAGTTGTTGATGAAAAATGTTTGCATTATTTTTGCTTGTAGGTTTGAGTGAGAGAGTGACTGCTGGAGAAAGTGTAAAAGAGGGTGAGCCGCTGCCAGGAGTGAGATTGACGTCACATTGTGCCACGCTGGTATAGGTCGGTTGGTGTAAAGCTGCATTGGTATTGGTGGACTACGTCACAGAGAGTCGCACTGGTATTGGCTGTGAATGCCAAACAGAGGATTGTGGATGAAGAACTACTTCCTGATTGTAAACAAAACATATCTGTGAAAGCTTGACATTTGATTTGAAAAATGAAATTCTTTAAAGCATTCCGAAGTTTGATGAAAGGAGATGCATGTATACCAGTTATAGAGGGAGTAAAGACTCCTCCTGAAATTATGCCATGCCATTATACAGTATGATGTCAAACATAGGGCTTCATGCATGTCTTTGACTTGAACAATGGCCCAAGATCATTGAGAAATAGGGTGCACTGACATTTCCACATTTTGGAACAAACAATTGTGTATGAGATAAACCCACCTCCTAGACCTGCACAAAGTGAAGCACTTAATACTTGGGAGCACATCAGAGACAGTAAAAAGAAATGCAGGGGAAGGGTTAGGAAAGAGCTGCAAACTTGTGCAGATGCTAAATGGAACAATCAACAAAATACCTGAGGCCTGATTTACGTAAAGTGGCACTGCACCCAGTGCAGCCCCACTTTTCTTGCGCCCCTTAGAGCCCCCTAGCACCACCATGTTTGCAACACATCTAAGATACTGTGCACCATGGTGGTAGTTGGGGGAACTAGCATCAACATTTTTCACACTAGTTTGGAGCTTTGCAGGATTAGCGTAAAAAATGTTGATGCTAATCCTGCAAAGCCCATTGAGGCCCATTGTAAACAATGGTGTGCCTCCTTTTAACGCCTGCTTTGAGCAGGCATTAAAAGTGCCGAAAAAATGATGCAAAGAGATCTCTTCTATTTTTTGCACCATTTTTTTCAGCTCTCCCTAATGGAGGAACGCCCAGGCATAATGTAGCACAAAGGGTAACAAAGTTGCGCAATGCATGAATTGTGTCACTTTGTAAATTTGGCACGGCGATCTTGGTCTTATTGGGCCACATTAGCGTTACGCTAATGTGGTGCACGGAAGTGCTAGGAGCTCTTAAATCTGTACCTTGGAGAGCAGACATAATTGAGAGAACTAAACCATGTCCTGCTTTATAAGTCCAGTTGTGCCATCACTGTCCAGAAAACCTGTGAAAGGAGATAAATGGTCTTCGTTGCATGGAACTGAAAAGGTTTCTGATGTGTTGTCGAGCCTAAATGAGGAAGCAGAAATAGCAGAAGGAACAGATCTGAGTGAAGAAGAAATAAGTGCAAGTCAAAAATCAAAGAGAAAGACAGTTGCAAGTCAAAGATCCTCAGGTCCTCAATGGGCATCCCTTGCAACTGATGAGTGGGAATACAAATTTATGTCCTTTTGTTTTGATCGTGAGAATCAATATTTTGGAACTTGAAATCATAATTGAGCTGTTTTTAAATTACATAGTCAAATAAACAAGAAAGACATTAACCACTGGAAGTAATAGTTAATGATCAGCAGACAATGATCTACTAAAGAGGCATTTGAAACTGAGTTTTTGACAAAGCTGCTAAACCAATTTCTGACGGATTCTGGAGAGCCTGAAAGCTGTTGTAAATAATAACTAAGAAAACTGAAGACGTGTCTGCATAGTTAAGTTTATATATTTTTTCATTCCACTTTTTGATTCTTTACAGGCCATGAATTCCACTAGAAAAAATGGGTGAAAGTATGTGGATACTGGATTGGCAGTTGTATGTGTGTTGATAAGTTTGTAATTGATCATAAGCATGAGTGTTTTTGATAAAGCTGAAACTACCTATGCACCTTTTACAATACAAGAGACTACTACACTTTCTGAGTTAGACAAGTTTTATAAAGATGAGAGTTACTTACACTTAGACAGTTCACAATGAGATCTTTCTTCAAACGATTACTATTGTTTGTTGTATGAATATGTTGAGACTATGGATGTGAGAGGATGTTGTGTGTATATACAAATTCCTTTCTCAGTACAAGAAGGGGTTACATATCATAGCTTACCATTAATTTATGGGATCTGTTGTAGTCTTTTATTAACAAGGCTTTATAATCAAGAATACATACAGTATTTGTTTTCAATTTTGATTTAGTCTTTTCTTTTGTTCCAGTTAACCAACACTTGAGTAGTATTGCTAAAGCTAAAAGCATAGACATTATAGGATGGTTTTTTGAACCTTCACTGACATTTGGTACAGCCTATGTTCATAGGAATAACCTGACATGTTTAGTAAAACACAATTACAAGAATGATCATGAATATGTTGTAACTAACATACAAGGAAAGGTTGCTTTAGATTACCAACATGTAGGAAAGCTTTTATATACAGCCCTCAATCCAGAACTTATACTAATGCCCAAATTTAAGAAGGGCCTAGCGCCACCTACCACCACATTAGCGTATTTTTTTTAATGATGATGTGGCATTGGATTGGCAAAAAACGTGCCAAATTCACAAAGTGGTGCAATGCACGCATTGCGCCACTTTGTAAACTCATTGACACATTATTCCTGCAGCAGGCATAATTTATCCAAGGGTGTGTTCCTCCATTAGGATGCCCAGAAAAATGGTGCAGTGGAATCTATTAGATTCCACTGCTCCATTTTTCTCGTCATTTTTAATGCCTGCTCAGTGCAGGCATTAAATGGAGACACATCATTGTTTAGAATGGGCCTCTATGTATTTTGCAGGATTATCGTCAACATTTTTGGCTCTATTCCTACAAAGTACCACAATAGCGTCAGAAATTATGACGCTATTAATCCTAATGTGTGCCATAGTGCACCGTATCATTAATATGGCTCACACATGGTGGCGTTAGGGAGGCACAATGGGGCACAAGAAAAGTGGCGCTTCATGTAATGAAGAGCCACGTTTCTTAAGTCTCGGCCTAAGTTTGTGGCAATGAGTGAATGCAGACATGTATTTCTATTTATTCTATTTAAGAATGTATGGGACTTTATGCTAAATTGGCAAGATCCTGCGATTCCAGGTGTGTACAATATTTGTGGTAACAATGCCTATTATCGTCTCCCTAGGGGGTGGTATGGGACTTGTTATTTGGCAGTGGATTTTCCTAAAATGAACCAGATTGACAACATAAATGATACTCCTGACAAATCAAGATCAAGTGCAAAAAGAGCAAGCTTTTTAGAAATAACTGGAGATATATTTGGAGCAATTATTCCTTCTATAGCAGTTGTTCTGAATGACATGAAAATAAGGAAACTGTCAACCATTGTGGAGAAAATGTTAATAGATTTTTCTGGAGCGATACTTCTTATGGATACAAATATATTTGCGGTATGCTCAATGGTTCTTCAGAACCATCTTGCGTTAGCCATCCTTTTGGCAAAAGAGGGCGGAGTCTGTCAGATGCCTATGGCGCAACATTGTTGCACTTTTATCCCACATAACAGTAAAGAAATGAGGAGTTACATTAAAAATTTGACAAACTTGAATTCTGAATTAAAGAACCTGAAACAAGCAAGTGTATGGAAAAATATAGGTAAAAGTTTTACTAAATTGGGAAATTGGTTGGGAACTCTTGGTCAGGGTTTTGTGGGTCCAATACTGAAACCATTATTAATATTGGTTGAATGTCTTATTTGTATAATCGGACTTTACAAACTACATATGCATAAAATTGCAAAATGCAAAAAGTAAACAGAGGAGAAATGAAATAGAAGTGGAAAAGATGAGAAGCAGATACTTTCATGACTTGAGAAGTTTTGAAGAATGGTGAAAACCTAACTCTAGCTGTACTAAACAAACTAAAATGTTAGTTGTCTCATTAATGAGTTAACCCTTTAAATGCGGGCGTCGGCCACTGGCCGACGCCCGCACTACCTCCCTGGTGCGGGTCACGACCAGTGGCCGACACCAGGGAGAGGGTTAATAAATCCTCAGACCCGAGGATTTTTTTTGTTTTTTTTTTGTTCCCTGGGAGACACAGAAGCTCTTCCATGTCTCCCCCTGCCCCCCACCCACCCCTTTGTGACGTCAGCGCGCCACGAGGCGCGCTGACATAACTATGTGGATTTCCCATCGGAGCAGGAAGCGGCCTTGCGGCCGCTTCCTGCTCCAATGGGAAAAACGGCCACCAACTACCTTCCCCACGTTCGGGAAGGCCTCGTAAGAAAGGGGAGAGTCTTCCCTTTCTTACGAGGCCTTCCTGAAACTGTTTCCTGGCCCCCGATCGCAGCTGGGCCAGGAAACACAACTAGACACCAGGGATTTCACTTGGGGGGGTCGGCCCCCTCGGAAAATATATATATATATATTTTTTTTTTCTTTAAAAAGAAAAATAAATGGACAGGGGGTCGCCCGTGGCACCCAAGGAAACCATACAACAATTAAAAAAAAATATATATATATATATAGAGAGAGAGAGATCTATATATATAGATACATCTATGTAGATATATCTATCTACATGGATATATCTATAGATAGATCTATAGATATATATAGATATATGTATATATATATAGATCTATCTATAGATATATATATGTATATGTATATATATATATATATATATATATATATCACTTTTGTCAATACGTGTGTGGTTTCCCTGGGGGCTGCGATCGGCCCCCAGGAAAACCAGACCCACATATAAAAGTGATATATATATATATATATATATATATATTTCCGAACAAAGCGAGCCAAGAATTTCGACGCGCACTAGCAGCTGGTGCAAGGCCCTTTCTCCCAATCATGCCAACTTAACAATGGGTTGGTGGGAAAGGGAAATAGCTTGGAGTAAGGATAATGATGTATTTATGGATAAAATTGCACTTTGGGTACGCTTCATTGACGATTTATTTATAATTTGGCAAGGAACACAGGATAATTTTCAACTATACTTTGACAAATTGAATCATAATAATGTGGGTTTGCAGTTTACTTGTGAAATGAGTAAGTCATCAATTAATTTTCTAGACATTAATATTTATGTAGAAAACAATAAATTAGAAACCACAGTCTTTCGTAAAAAGACGTCAACAAACAGCATTTTACATGGTCAAAGTTTTCATCCTAAATCACTTCTTAAAAGCATTCCCTATGGAGAATTGATCAGAATGCGTAGAAATTGTTCTAATGAGAAAGAGGTACAGTTGAAATATAAAGAAACTTTACATAGATTTAAACAAAGAGGCTACAATTCTCGACTTTTACAAAGAAATTTAGAAAAAGTACAAACAATCTCTCGAGATGAGACATTAGTGCCCAAGAAAACTCAGGCTATACAGGACAAAATAGAGGAAAACAATGTGAGGATGATAATTGAATACACCAAAGAAAGTGGCCTTATCAAAAATATTCTATGCAAACATTGGCATATTATACGGAAAGACCTAGATCTTGGTCCAATAATAGGATCAGGTCCAATGATCACGTATCGAAAAGCTCCATCGTTGAAAGATTATATTGTAAGAAGCCACTTCACAATAAAAAATCAACAGAATTGGCTAATTGAACAACAATGTGGCTTCATTAAATGTAATAGTTGCAAAGCCTGCAAAATTGGAAAATCAACTAAAACTGTAAAATTATGGGATGAAACGGTAATGAACATTAAACATCGAATAACTTGTAACACAAAATTTACAGTTTATGTAATTGAATGTCATTGTGGCCTGAGATACGTAGGCAGTACAATCTGCATGCTTAAGAAGAGAATTTTAGAGCATGTCAGAGCAGTTTTACATAAAGATCAAACATATGCCATAGCCAAACACTTCCAACAACATGAAACAAATAGTTGGAGAATGTTACGTTATTATGGGATAGACCACATTCCTGAAAATGAAAGAGGTGGAGATAGAGTAAAAAAATTGAGACAACTGGAATCTAAGTATATTATCTCAATGAGGACTAAGATCCCGTCAGGGCTCAATTATGACGAGGAGCTTTATGTCCATCTCTGATTTAAAATGAATTTAAAATGAATTGGAATCTATTTCACTGAAAATATTACCAGAATTTTGATTAAATATTAAATTATATGATCACATTAATCAAATTAACTTTTTTTCACATGATTCACATTTGAGCAATGAATTGGAAGTAAATTAATTAGGGAAATGAATTTTGAGGTTCATTTAATCATGTAATGGCTGTTTATTGTTTATTGTAGAATAACACTTTATTTTGCTCTTTCTCTAACTTATGAAAATGAGCTTTTTATTTTAATATACAATAGATATAATTTGTGTATCATTTATATTATTTTCTGGCGAACAAATTTTTGAATTGATGAAATTTAGTATAAATTAGGTGAAATTTTACATTGTACAATTGAACTATTATAACCAGAATGCATTGGATTGGTATGTGAAATATGTAGTATAAATAGATCTGTTAGAGAAAGGACTATTGAACTAAGAAGAAGACTGCATAGTCGAAACGCGTTGTTCTTTTTCTTTTTGCACCGAATAAACCACTTAAATTTATTCTGTGGCTGAGCGGAGTGCGTGGCAATCATTTCTTTTGTTTTTCATATATATATATATATATATATATATATATTTGCCACCAGTTGTCTTGCAGTTGCAGCTTGCATCTTCAAAGCAATGCACATACTTCAACTGATGCTTTTCAACTGTAGCTTTTAGGCAGCAATAAAAAAAGTCAAGTAAGTATTGTGATTATGTTTCTGCTACAAAAGGGTCAGACTTGTCTAGTGGCAGTTTTAGTGCCATAAAGAAGCGCAGAAGGTTTATATGCCTACTGCAAAGAGCAAATCTGTATTTGATCTAAATAGCTGAGTACATTAGTAAAGTCAGCCATTACCTGCGCTATAATACAAATTAAATGGATGTGCGGGGTGGAGGGCGGCTATGGAGAGATGAAGGGCACTTTTGCTGGGTGGTAATGAGGGAATCCGAGGAGGAGGAAGTGGGAGCACCAATAATGATTGTTGGACTGGGCGCAGGAGGTGCTAAAGACTGTGACGAATGGTATGTGACAAGGTGTTTTTTGAGTGTCTTGAAAGAACGTGCTGATTGAGGGAAGAAGCGCAGGTAAGGTGGCCTCTACTGTTGCACGTATCTCACACACACCATCGATTTTGTGACTGTCTACGTAGGCTAGTGTTTTAGAGCAACAGTTTAGCCAATAGCAGAGATGGCATCTTGATGGATGACTGCTGCCGTCACTCGGGTTATAGAGGACAGCTCTGACATAGGATCAGAGACTGAGACATCAGATACTGAGACAGCATCTGAGGGATAGGACAATGGCGCAGACTCTGGGAGTGATTTTTCAGTCGGAGGAGTCCCATTCGATAACTCCTCTTCCAGTAAATTATGAGGGAGGTGATGAGGACAGTCCTGCTGTCCCTTCGCAAGCAATCTGTGCAACTGGGTAATAGTGGGTTAGCCCAACCCAGAGAGCAGGTGAATGCGGGGGCAAGCAGAGAGAGAGAGTGCTCTCTTTGGAGCTCCCCAATTTAGTTCAGCCCCAAATTCCACCGCCCAAATCGTATTGTGGAGACATCAAAATTACCTATAGCAAAACAAACTGGTTTTGTAAGGCAGGCACCTGTGTTTTTGGCCCTGGGTTCGGCGGCCATATAGAAAAACACACAAAACCCAAACATTTCTGGAAACTAGACATTCGGGGGAGTCCACAGAGGTGTGACTTGTGTGGATTCGCCAAAGTTTTCTTACCCAGAATACCCTGCAAAGCTGAAATGTTGAATAAAAACTCTATTTTTCTCGCATTTCTGTCACACAAACTACAGGAACATGCTGGGATCCACAAAATTCCTACCACCCAGTGATTCCTCACCTGTCCTGATAAAAACACTACCCCACTTGAGTGCCTACACCTAGTGCCTGCGTCAGGAATGGATCACCCCAGGGTCAACAGCTGCCCCATGTAAGAACCAACATTGACCGTTGTGTGATCTATTCCTGTCGCGGGCACCAGGCCTACCCACACAAGTGAGGTACCATTTTTATCGGGAGACTTGGGGTAACGCTGGGTGGAAGGAAATTTGTGGCTCCTCTTAGATTCCAGAACTTTTTGTCACCGAAATGTGAGGAAAATGTGTTTTTTTAGCCACATTTTGAGGTTTGCAAAGGATTCTGGGTAACAGAACCTGATCAGAGCCCCACAAGTCACCCCATCTTGGATTCCCCTAGGTCTCTAGTTTTCGGAAATGCACAGGTTTGGTAAGTTTCCCTAGGTGCCGGCTGAGCTAGAGGCCAAAATCTACAGGTAGGCACTTTGCAAAAAACAGCTCTGTTTTCTGTCAAAAAATGGGATGTGTCCACGTTGTGTTTTGGGGCATTTCCTGTCGCGGGCGCTAGGCCTACCCACACAAGTGAGGTATCATTTTTATCGGGAGACTTGGGGGACGCTGGGTGGAAGGAAATTTGTGGCTACTCTTAGATTCCAGAACTTTCTGTCACCGAAATGTGAGGAAAACGTGTTTTTTTAGCCACATTTTGAGGTTTGCAAAGGATTCTGGGTAACAGAACCTGGTCAGAGCCCCACAAGTCACCCCATCTTGGATTCCCCTAGGGCTCTAGTTTTCAGAAATGCACAGGTTTGGTAGATTTCCCTAGGTGCCGGCTGAGCTAGAGGCCAAAATCTACAGGTAGGCACTTTGCAAAAAACAGCTCTGTTTTCTGTAAAAAAAATGGGATGTGTCCACGTTGTGTTTTGGGGCATTTCCTGTCGCAGGCGCTATACCTACCCACACAAGTGAGGTATCATTTTTATTGGGAGACTTGGGGGAACATAGAATAGCAAAACAAGTGTTATTGCCCCTTATCTTTCTCTACATTTTTTCCTTCCAAATACAAGAGAGTGTGTAAAAAAGACGTCTATTTGAGAAATGCCCTGCAATTCACATGCTAGTATGGGCACCCCGGAATTCAGAGATGTGCAAATAACCACTGCTCCTCAAAACCTTATCTTGAGCCTATTTTGGAAATGTAAAGGTTTTCTTGGTACCTATTTTTCACTCTTCATATTTCAGCAAATGAATTGCTGTATGCCCAGTATAGAATGAAAACCAACTGCAGTGTACAGCTCATTTATTGGCTCTGGGTACCTAGGGTTCTTGATGAACCTACAAACCCTATATATCCCTGCAACCAGAAGAGTCCAGCAGACGTAACGGTATATTGCTTTCAAAAATCTGACATCGCAGGAAAACGTTACAGAGTAAAACATAAAGAAAAATGGCTGTTGTTTTCAGCTCAATTTCAATATTTTTTATTTCAGCTGGTATTTTCTGTAGGAAAACCTTGTAGGATCTACACAAATGACCCCTTGCTGAATTCAGAATTTTGTCTACTTTTCAGAAAGGTTTAGCTTTCCGGGATCCAGCATTGTTTTCACACCCATTCCGGTCACTAACTGAAAGGAGGCTGAAAGCACCAAAAATAGTCAAAATGGGGCATGTCCCAGTAAAATGCCAAATTTGTGTTGAAAAATGTGGCTTTCTGATTCAAGTCTGCCCGTTCCTGAAAGGTGGGGAGATGGTGATTTTAGCCCCAGAAACCCTTTGTTGATGCCATTTTCAGGGAAAAAAACACAAGCCTTCTTCGGCAGCCCTTTTTTCCCATTTTTAAAAACAAAATGAAATTATCACTGTATTTTGGCTAATTACTTGGTCTCCTCCAGGGGAAACCACAAACTCTGGGTACCATTAGAATCCCTAGGATGTTGGAAAAAAAGGACACAAATTTGTCGTGGATAGCTTATGTGGACAAAAAGTTATGAAGGCCTAAGCGCGAACTACCCCAAATAGCCAAAAAAGGGCTCAGCACTGGGGGGGGGGAAACGGCCCAGCAGCCAAGAGGTTAATGTAGTATTCTTTTGTGACAGCACATATTGCTGTCAGAGGAGGGATTGTTAGAGAGCAAACATTATTAATAAAAATGAGTAACTAAAATGAAATGCTTAACATCTACTAAAAGGCCTAACTTAGAGAAACATGTGTTAGAAAATAAAACGGGAATGTTTGAAATGTGGCTGACATGGTGCCAGCCACCTCGAGTTTTTTGTGAAATAATAAATGACTGTGAAAATGTATTTTTATAAATGGCAACTACATGTACTGACAGAAAATGATTTATATTAATAAGCAAAGCTAAAGATTTGAAATTATTATGAAATTGTTTTATTCTTCATGTACTTAGCATTAGAAAAAAGTCCTACGTCTTAGTCTTTTTCCAGAAGCACGGTGTTGAAATGTTACGCTGGCTTTACTGAAATGCTTTTGTAAACATTGTTCATTAGACATTGTATTGAAAACTCACAGTGGAAAGCTACTGCTTTCTCAGTTCTACTCACTCTGTACTTCCGTGTGATAAATATTGGAAGTTTTAACAATGGGCTTTAGTTTCTGGTAGGAGATATTGTTAGCTGAAATGTTTTTTTTTTTTTTTTTACAAAGTTATATTTTTGAGGAACCTGCCTACCGGAGAGGAGCGTGAACATGAGCCTATCTTGAAGAACAAATGAAGAAAGATACAAATGGAAAAGGAACAATTTCCAATTGGCTGCTCACTGTCTCACCCCAGAGTCTTGTCCAATAGAAGCTTAGCTAGTGATTTTTGGGGCTTTAGTTTAGCAAGTTTCTGATGATGTATGTTCAGTTTCATTCAGAGTCAGATTCTGTTGTTTCTTTCCAGTTCAGTTCTTGTCACTTTTTCCTGTGCAGCTCTTTTGTCCAGCTACATATGATTTTTACTGTTCAGATACCTCTGGCCCAACATTACTGAACTGTTGCCCCTTTTCATGTTCCTGTTGCTGACTGCTGAAGACCTGCTGTTCCTGTGCTCTGCTGATGAGGACTCTGCAAGCTGCTGTGCATTTGTTCTTCCTTTGCAGGTTTTTTTCATTTCGAAAGCCAACTGTATATATTTGTTATTGCCATAGTTAGATATTTTTCCAAATTAATTTTTGTCTTATTTTTAATTTTTGCAAGTGCAAAGCCCAGCCCCACACATGCTTTCTGATTCAGAATCTGGTAGCTAGGATGTCTGACCCAACATTTAATTAAGTGTTTATTAACTGATTATGACTGATTCAACTGCACAACTAATAAAAAAACTGGTTCTGTTATTCAAATAATTATGTTGTTTTTCTGTATAAATCTTTTGGAGTGTTTAATGGTAATTGCTCTTATAAGATTGAGATTTTCCAGATGCTTTGGACAGCCTGTGTTATTTCCGTACTGCTATCATTTGGTTTTGTGCATCATTTACGCGACCTTAGATTGATAATATGAGGGCAACAGATGTTTGAACTTACTAAATTGGTGTGGTGATTCATGACCACACAGGTCATGGTGTGTATAAAGTATTGGCTCCATATTGAATATTGTTGTTGTTTATGGCTATTGATTCTCATTGTTTGATTTGATGATCTTTGATAATCTGAATACTCCTATCTGAGTCCAAAGATTTGAGTCAACCTCTGAGGGTAGTAGATGTCACTGTCCTCTTACTTGTCACCTAAGCCTAATATTAGTAGGTCACACACCCACATTTGTCACAGATTTTATTTATTTATAGCACTTAAAATACCACAGGAGGAGGATCAGATGAGTGGGGTGGTCATATCATAATATAAGGCAGAAAACCCATTAGTGCTACAATTTGTTATGCTCTGTTATCTGTCACCTGTATAATTTGCATCTGTTACTAGTGCGATATCAAGGCACCGAAGTGATTAGAGTGAATC
Organism: Pleurodeles waltl; assembly: GCF_031143425.1. NCBI lineage: Eukaryota > Metazoa > Chordata > Amphibia > Caudata > Salamandridae > Pleurodeles > Pleurodeles waltl. The sequence continues at coordinate 867,201,422 of NC_090450.1, read as the reverse complement.
TACAGATTGTGTTATTGTATAATTACCTTTAAAAAAGAGATAAGGAAGGTGGATTAAGTCCTAACATGGTCTGACCATCTTGCTGCAAATTAGGTGCTTTTCGTATGCATTCTTATTCTTAAAGGGTATATGACAGGCATAGGACACACTTCATGCAGCTTTAATGTCTTGTAAATTTGTTGGGCTCTTGACTGGAAGATGAAGTGTCCTATTTGGTTCTTTCATTTTCTAGATGAGGAAGGTGCTAGGCACTTGAAGGGGGGCAAATTTACTATTTCCAACTCCACCCAGGACCAACTGGGGAAGGTGGTGGATACTGAAGGCAAGGCAGATTTACTATTACCAACTCTAGCCAGAGGTAACACAGAGAAGATGCTGGACACTGAAGGGGGAGCAGATTTACTGTTCCCAACTTCACCCAGGGCCAACTCGGGGAAGCTGCTGGATACTGACTAGCTAGGAGGCAGATTTACAATTCCTTACCCCACCCTGAGCTAAATCGTGGACGTTGTTTGATACTGACTAGCCAGGATGAAGATTTATTATTCTCAAATCCACCCCAGGTCACCTTGGGGAAGGTGCTGGATACTGAAAAGAGGACAAATTCACTATTCCCAACTCCAGCCAAAGCTAACTCAAAGAAGGTGCTGGACACTGGAAGGTGATGGAGCAGATTTAGGGGCATATTTAGGGAAAAGTGACGCATCATTCTTGATGTGCCACTTTTCTAGCGCCCCATTGCATCCCCCTAATGACACAATGTGTACTCCATATTTACAATACGGTGCACCATGGCAGTCGTGTTCACGTTAGCGTCATAATTTATGTTGCTAATGAGGCACTTTGCTGGATTAGCTCCATAAATGATTGCACTAATGCAGCAAAGCACAGGGAGGCCCATTGTTTTTAATGGGAACGTCATCTTAACGCCTGCCTTAGGCAGCCGTTAATAATGATGTTAAAAATGGCGCAGTGAAATCTAGAACATTTTACTGCGACATTTTTCTGGGCCCCTCTACGTGGTAATGCCCGGTGCATACATTATGCCTGGCACAAGCATAATGCAGTGCAAGGGTTTGCAAAGTGGAGCAATGCTTGCATTGCACCAGTTTGTAAATATGGTGCATAGGAAAAGCCACCTTAACACCACATTTGCGTAAAACAATGAAGTAAATGTGATGGAAGGTGGCGGTAGGGACATCATAAATATTCCCCTTAATATTCCAAACTCCAACCAGGGCCTTGTCTGGGAAGATGCTGGACCTGAAAGGAGAAGCAGATTTACTAATCCCAATTCCAGCAGAGCTGACAAGGGGAAAGGTGCTAGACATCGAAACATTAATTTAAAAAAAGACAACAAAATATGCCATACTTTATGTTTTCCATCATAAACAGATCACACATTTAATTAACAAAAACAAACCATTCACTTTCTTCAAGCGGAATAAAAACCCACACTGTCTTCTTTTTTTTTAAATTGATTGTAATGTAGAACATGATATTTCATTTTAGAGTATTAAATAGCATGTACTAAACATCAGTAAACCTTTTTTAACATTGAACTGTTTTATATTGCAGGACTGAAACCTCCTAAATAGGAAGAAAAAACCTGATTAGCCAAAAGAAATGTTGTTTTCTTTGCCTACCTTAACTCTGTTATCTCATATCGTACATCCCCATCTTCTACATTTATAAAATGGGTGGAGAGCATTAGGAACTTGCGTAGTCATTGTAGGCCTTGAGCAGGGTAGTGGCTTAGTCTGCTGATGAAAATATATATGTCTGTAGTCATGTCCCTGCGCTTAATGGCTTGCGTGTTTCACACTTGTGGAGTGTTAACAAATTGAAAAGTTCTAGCTTGGTATTTCTGAAATGTATGTAACTCAACCATTTGGGGAAAAACGTGTGATTGTAACTTCTTGATTTGTCTTTTGCATCCATTCAGGATAATGCCTATCAGAAGAAGGGGATACGGAAAGCCATCTCTTGGAAGGTGCGGACCCTGGGTGTCCACAGCTAGCGGAGCGCCCACTATCGGAAAAGGTGGGAGGACCTGAGATGCTGGGTTTGGAAGATCATATGGGTCTAGCTGGGGATGTCCTCCCAACGTGGACGGGGCGCACATCAGACCATAACCCCCTATTGGTCGCCATTCTGGTGGTGGCTTGACCAGACCTCGATGGGCATTTGAGGACAGCAGAGCAACCACGAGGGGGTGAGTACAGGGCATATTCCTGCCTGTCACATTGCTAAGTTAATGTGCCAGGTTCTGACATCTCCCCCTGACAATTAGGGATGAGCCATGTGTAACACAGTAGATGAGTGATTGTTTGTGTAGACAAGTCATGTGGTGCATACGGATGTGCCATGCCTATTGGCCCAGGGACTGAGGACACAACTGTGTACAATTCACAAACAATTTGCGCTCCAGGGACAACATATGGCTGTGCACATTGATCAATCAAGTATTGTTTGTTGTTGTAGTAGGTGTATATTCTATACAACAGACCACTACTCCTCAGTGTTACAGGCCAAAAAGGATGGATCACTGCCCTCAGCCATGTGTCTGGTCATATGAGTATATGGGCATCTGCCACCCAGAGGCTACTTGTCTTCAGCATGTGATGGGTGGTGGTGCCTCACTACTGTCTGTAATGTGAAGATGGCCATCATACAGGTGACAGAGCATACATTGTTTTTTTGGATGCAACTACAGATCAATAAATTCCATTGGTAAGTGGGAAATGTCCATTGACATGATTTATGTGCCATCAGAGTTGCCAACATTCTTAGTGCCTACATATCAGCATATTCCCCTTTCTCTTTTGGAAAACATTTATAAGCTGCTGTTTTATACATGGTCTACCCGTGTTAATGGGATGATTTCTCAATACCCTCACATACATGTGCATGCCAACCTGTGTGTGGAATAGGACATTTACAATGGGGTTACATTTCATGTGATGACACATACAAGAGTGTGTCACCATTGATTATTGGCTGACACATACCCTCAATCATCTTTATATAACATTTGGCATGTACAACTGCAATAGCAATGAGGGTCAAGACATGTATGACTAGAAATAGCATCCGATTTATTGTCCACCTAAAATTATAATGCTGTGCCGTAAAACCAAAGTGTAGTTTTACTGCTATATTATCTGAGAGATGCGCTGGTGCATGACCCACATAATTAACATTTCCACACAAACTTTTATGTACAAAAAACAAAAATCTATTTTAGATTTATGGCCATATTTCTTATTATAGAATGTAAATCTAGAACCTTCGCCCCCCCTTCCAATGCCAAATATCAACAAGACCAAGATCTATAATGGCCTGCTTTACCCATGACCATGTTCTAGGAGAGTTAACCATACCACGGGGGTAGATTTATCCAAGATAGGGTCCAACAATACATTGAAGTCACCTCCTAACACTACAGGATGCTTAGCTAAAAGTAGGTGGTTATACAACTCTTGAAATGGTACCGGATCATCTGTGTTAGGGCCATAATATCCTGCCATGGTAAACCAACACCCAAACAGGCCCCCTTCCACCACCACCCACCTACCCTTTGGATCTACTCGTACATCGCCCACCTTTACCTTTATAGATTTAAAAAAAAGAATTGCCACCCCTTTAACTGCACAGGATTGATTGGTACTTACACTGTAACCCGCCCATTTCACTTGCTTAAGCAAAGTATCCCATTCATCTCGCAACAAATGGGCCTCCTGAAGAATAACTACCTCCTCATCAACCATTCTCAAAAACTCAAAAATCTTCCTCCCCTCCCCTTAACCCTCAACCCATTGACATTCCACAAAATAATCTTCAGCTGAGAAACCTCATAGTTAATCATTATCAAAGAAAAAATCTGAGCGCCCAACCCTCCTACCACTCCTGGATAAACTTGATAATCAAAGCCTTAAAAAAGGACACAAGAGAATATTTTGCCCTAAACTATGGGTTGGCTACTTTACAGAACGTGTGGGACGCGTATAAGGCATATATTAGAGGCAGACTTACTAGTTTTGCTGCTTATAGGCGTCAAGAGGAAAAGGCAAAATTAAAAGGTTTTGAATCATCCATAGATACTCTACAGGCGTTAATACACAACACCCATCGGGATGAGAATAAGTGTCAATTGGGGAGCTTGGAGCTCCAATATGAAAAAGCGCGTTTAGATTTGGATTTATTTCTAGAAACACAAAACAGGAAAAAATGGGATAGTAGTCGGTATGCGCATTATGAGTACGGGGAAGGGTGCAGCAAGCTCTTAGCTTGGAAAGTCAAGTCAGATCACTCAAAAAACGACATTTCATCGATTATGTCAGGCATTATAGGTCAGCTCTGCACAGAGGCAACAGAGATAGAAGCAGCTTTTGTCTCCTTTTTCCAAACACTCCATACGGACGATCTCGGGAAGTCGGTAGAGCAGGTAAGAAAGTTTTTGAAGGAAATTCATCTTCCTGTTTTGGATGACTCGGCAAGGCAGCTGCTAGGAGGGGAGATAAATGAGAGAGAATTGCTCAAAGTAGTAAAGGGCTTGAGGAAAGGAAAGGCATCTGGCCCAGATAATCTTTCGAATGAGTTGTATAAGGAACTTAGGGAGGAGCTATCCCCAATTCTGTTAGAACTGTTTAATTATGTGTTCCTCGAAGGTGTGCAGATACCTAAAGCATGGGATGAACCTATAATCTGTCTACTGTTGAAACCACGTAAGGACCCAACTCAGTGTATGTCGTAACGACCCATCTCGCTCCTTAATTCCGATTTTAAGCTTTATACCGGGATTTTATCTAGGAGACTTGGGAAAGTAGTGGGTAGATTGGCACATGTGGACCAGAAGGGATTTATTAAAGGTAGACAACTCCAGAAATTAACTCATAACCTGTTGGACGCGGTAGATCTGGCATTGCAGGAGGAGGCCCTTTTGGCAGTTTTGACTTTTGATGCTGCTGAGGAGTTTGAGCGAGTTAATTGGTCTTTTTTGCAGATTGTGATGTAATTTTACGGATTGGGGAATTCTTTTATTAGAGCAATTAAGGAGCTGTACAGATCGCCAACAGCGAGAATACTGATTAATGATAAGCTGTCACAAGAGTTTAGGATCAGGAGAGGTACTCGTCAGGGGTGTCCATTATCCCCTCTTCTATTTGATTTGTATATCGAGCCTCTGGCAATACTGCTTAGAGCTAACATCAATAACCTTCCCTTCCAAAGCGGTGGGTGGGAAAAGAAAGTTGCACTGTATGCAAATGATCTGATGATTTATACTAGAGATGTGACTGTTTCCCTTCCTACCATTAACTTGTTGAAGGACGACTTTGGTAGAATGTCGGGCTACTGTGTAAATGTCGAGAAGACAGAGATTATGTGTTGGAATATGACCTATGATTTCCCCTTAGTTAAGCAAGAGATAAGATATCTGGGAGTCCAGCTTACGGCTAATTTTAGTGAAGTGGCAAGGATTAATTTCGATAGAGCTTACTTTGAAACTAAAAAACTCCTCAAGGCATGGGCCGGTCTTCCCCTTTCTCTGATTGGCAGGTCTCACATTTTAAAGATGATTATTCTCCCAAAATGTACGTTTCTATTTAACTCTATTCTATTAGAATTTAAAGCATGCTCGTTTAAAAAACTACAGGGGGACCTATCTGTATTTATTTGGGCATCTAAGGGAATAAGGATAGCATGGGAGAAGTTATGTTAGAAGAAGGAGTGGGGGGATTGCATCACCAGACTTCTATAAGTATTATCTTGCATTCCAATTGAAGAACATAAGAATGCTTCTGAACAAGAAGTTAGAGTATACTTCTCTTTGGAAAGCTCTGACTGCACATCTCCCGGATGGGGGTGATAACTTTTTATATAAATTCGGCCACCCGAAGTTTTTCAAGAAGGTTCAACTCAAGATCCCCAAACAGGCTTGTACAATTTGGGCACAGATTCAGGGTATTTTAGGGATAGCCTACTAAAGTAGCCCGGCTCACATCTGGGATTTACTAGGGACTTCTGCGTGTCTTTTGGATGACTTATCAGTCCAGCTGAAAGTTAATGGGGTGAGTAAATGGGGACAAATTATAGAAGACTCTGAGTTGATATCTTGGCCTACATTTCTGAGCAAGTAGGCGAGACAATCTCAAAGTTTAAGTATTATCAACTAACTAGGTGGGTTAAGTCTCTTCAGGAAGGAGAAACTGGGAAGAGTCCCTGGGAGGAGAAACTAAGGCAGAAATCCATCAGTAAGGAAGTTACTCTATGGTACTATGCGCTTTTGGATGCAGCGGAAGAGGATCCGCCTCTCCCGGTGTTGAAATGGGGGAAGGTTTTTCCAACCTTAGATGTTGTTCATCTATGGGAAACATCAAGTTCTAGACTTTGGCTTACCATCAAATCTGCAGCAATGAAGAAAAATCATTTGTTCACTTTGCACAGGGTATATTGGTCACCAGCAAAAATGATGGCCACAGGAAAATTTAAAAAAACTGCCCTCGTTGTAGTGATGCCAGTGCAGATGACCTTCACATGTTTTGGCGGTGCCCGAGGTTGGCCAAGTTTTGGGAAGGCATTGAAAAAACTCTTAAGGAAATATTTAGTGGGGATCTGGAGATGAGTTCTTTGCTGGTTATCTTTGGGTTATGTAATCAAGAGCTTCAAGGCAAGATAGTCACCGTGCAGCAAGAACATCTGCTGTTTGTATTGATGCTCTTGGCTCGATGTGAAATTTGTTGTAAACGGGTCTGCCCGTTATCCCCCACAGTCCAGGAGTGGCAAATGTCGGTAAATCGGCTATGTAATTTGGAACGAGATGGTCCCGTTAGTAAAAGGGATGAATTTTGGGCGATCTGGGAAAATGCTTATCAAGCACTGAACCCGACTAAGTTAAGGGGGTTATTCTAACTGTGGAGGAGTGTTAATCCGTCCCAAAAGTGACGGTAAAGTGACGGATATACCACCAGCCGTATTACGAGTTCCATAGGATATAATGGACTCTTAATACGGCTGGTGGTAAATCCGTCACTTTTCCGTCACTTTTGGGACGGATTAACACCTCCTCCAAAGTTAGAATAACCCCCTAAGTGTCCCTTCTTCTTGATTAACTGAGTCCGATGATTAAAAACTCCCCTCCACCTATTAGGTGATGCTCTGGTATGATCATTATGCGTGCAAATAAGGTTGGAGTGTCTTGCAGTGAGTGGTCAATCATACATGCGGGAAGAGTGGGAGCGTGTCGAACAGATGGTG